>NC_045601.1:5647045-6292727 GCF_009762305.2 Zalophus californianus | reverse complement strand
TGTATAATCATGTAACTGCTCTTTGCCTGTTGATTCACCCAAAAAAACCCATGACAGTATCTACTTCACAGCGTTACAATGAGAATTAAATGAGGAAACGTTTATGAAAACATCTTCTAAACTATAAAGCTGCACTATACTAACTAGTTGCATAAAAATTTATATATTCTTCCTTGGGGTTTAAAAAAGATTAAGAATTACAGTCTATTATTCCTCAATGTTATGCATGGTCCCCTTTTATCTTAATATGCCTAAGATAATCTTAACAAATAACCCCTTGTACAGATAATGGCAGAAAAGTCTCTTCCTCATTCCTCAATGAGTACCTACTTTGAGCTACATCCTTTATGAAGGCAGAGGACTTTGATGCTCACCATAAAGTAGGTGCTTTGTTGACGGAAAATCTATATAGAAATTGAAACTCTCCACACTATTTCATTATCATTTTACCCAACAGTAACTCTCTGGTATAGGAAAGAAAGATATCATTATACACATTTTATTTATTTTTTTAAAGATTTATTTATTTATTTATTTGTCAGAGAGACAGAGCACAAGCAGGTGGGGGGTGGTGGCAGGCAGAGGGAGAAGAAGGCTCCCCGCTCGGGGAGCCCAACATGGGTCATGATCTGGGCCAAAGGCAGACACTTAACTGACTGAGCCACCCAGGCGGCCCCATTATACCCATTTTAGAAATAAGAAAATAGGAATGTAGAAAGTTATCTCGCTTAAAGTAGTAGTTAGGTCATGCCTAGTAGCTGAGCTTCCACATTTATTGTGCACTATCTTTGTTATTATCATGGCTCTTCATTAGACCAGTTGTGGAAAGCCACATTAATAATCATCTTTTTTAATAGTTACCAAGTTCTAGATTAAGAAATATCATCATAGAGAGGTGCCTGGGTGGCTCAGTTGGTTAATCGTCTGCCTTCTGCTCAGGTCATGATCCAGTAACCCCATTTTCCACACAGGAAAACTATGGATCAGAGGTTAAGTATTTTCTGTAAAATCAGACAGCTAACAAGTAACAGCAACAAGATTTAAACCCAAGTGAATAGAGCCCTGGAAAACCCAAGTTCCTAACTATAACTTGTACTATACATATTTAACTATTAGCATTTAATAATTGATGTTTACTGTACAAAAGTAGGATTAATTTACCTTCCTTCATGAAGATAAAAAATCATCCAGCAGTTATCTTCTAACTGATTACTTATCCTTCAAAATTTCTCTTCAAATCTTTTGGTTCACTCAAGAAAAAACAAATTTTTAATGTTTCCTTAATAAACAAACTCACAATCTTTCCATACAAAAGGAATGTGCTAGTCTTCTAATTATTACATTTAACCAATTGTGCATATACAGTTATACCAGTATAAATTTAAATAATTAGAAAATGTTATTGATCTTTAGTGGAATAAATCTGAAAGTTGCTTTTTTTTAAATTCCACAGAATATGTTCCACAAATAATAAAAAGGATTCAGAATTTATTATTACCATATGTAAATGACTTTGATAATCTTATCTACAACACAGTTGCTAGGCCTTAACTATTTGATCACATTTTTATTGAATTAAACTAGGTGCTATCTACCATAAATTCTGTTTAAAAAGGATAAAGTTGGATAAATACATGGCTATTTAAGAATTTTAGTTGTGCTGGTTCATGGTTGCATTCCAACATTTAAAAAAGTAAACAACAGGGATTTTTGAGCCCGGATTTTTACTTAGCAGCCTAGTATAATTGTGTAGTATATTTTTAGAGTATATACAAAAAGAGAATATACACAAATTAATACTAATTAGCAAGTAAAGTAAAATGTATTTTCCACTTAGCTATTATGAGTGTTCACATTTAATTTACTCCTAAAATTTTAGTCAGTTACAGCATTGTGAGAATTATTTTAATTTTATGGTTATTATAGGGGAAAAAAGGAATTACAAAAAGCCCTCTTGGAATTCAATCATAGAAAGAAAGATTCAATTACTTGGGAGGTCTTTGGCACTGTGAGATAGATATACAGAAAAAGAGAGGCAGACCTGGGTCATCACTGAACTGTAATCCCATATGGCATTTCTTCCTCTTAGCTTCTGTTACAATCCATTTACATAGAATATGAGCTGCAAACCAATAATTACAAACAGACATACACCCACAAATGAGAGATAACTATGCTAAGTGAAATGTAAACTGACTTTTAATTATTCATTAATAGTAATTTAGAATATTAGTGGCATGACACAATGTTCTCCTCAGGGTCTATATATACACCAGGAATTCGCCTTATAGATGAAATCCCACTACTAAAAGGCCCGTTAGGCTCAAGTTATATAAATTCTTCTGGAACAGGATGGGGTTTAATATCAACCTATATCATTCTAACTGCTAATGTACATTCAAGGTCAAATGGCATGAAGTAGATTGTACACTTAGAATAGTACCCAGGACACAGTTAACATTCACTATCAATAGCTACTATATATACATTCACCCCTCGGCAATTTTTCAGCTCTTATGTCACAGTTAAGGGCAAGAACTAATTCAGGATATATATAGGCAAACCCACTTTCAATGTTTTTAAATTAAATAGTTTAATGTGAAAGATTCTACTCTGAGCTAAAGGATCCATTTCAGTCCAAGGCCCTAGGCAACCACCACCACCTGAATGGAGTTGGTAGACAAGATGGAAGTTATCTGCCATTCATGACCTGTGACCTGGTCTGCCCCCAGAAATCCAGACCCCAGTTACTTACCTCATCATACCTCCTATTCCTTTATCTAAAAAATTGGGTGTCATCCTTGAACCTTTTTCACATGCCCTCCATAATCAATCAGCACTTCTGTTGGATTGGCTTCTAAATGTCAAACCTATCATGTCAACTCCATCTTCACCATCAACACTTCAATTTACAATTGATCTTTACCAGTCTCCTGTAACTCTTGCTCCTGACTGCAGCTTGAGCATTTGCTTTGAAGAGCACATCTGAGCTTATGGCCACCACCACTCAAATCCAACCCTGAAAGGGTTTGCATTCCTCTTCACCTCACACTGACCTTTATCTCTAACAGGACTTCATGGTCTGGCCCTTTGAAGCTATGTTCCAGCCTCAGGCCACACTCTCTCCCCTCTCCCTTGGCACTCCAGCCATACTCTCTTCAAGTCCCTGGTAGTCAGCCTCCAGGTACCCTCCCCTCGCAAAGCCTTGGACAGGAGCTTTCCTCTCCACTTTGTTAAGCAACTACTTTCCTTTCTGACACTCCCTCAGGACTCCTTCCCTCACTGCCCTTATTTGTAGATTCTTGCAACACTGGGTATACTGGCCATGGGCTGAATTTTATTGCTCCTTGAAGGCAGGGGCTATATTTCTGATATGCTTGTTCACACTGTATCTGCAGCACCTAGGAGAGTCTAGCAATGGTAGATGCTCAGGAAACACTGTTTGAAAGCTAGAGTGAATAAGTGAAATAATGAACATATTGATGCAATTACCCACAGTCAATTATCATATCCTTGACAGAGTCAGTATTACAGAAGATTTAGTTTCTAATTCAACAGAGATTCGTTTACTGTGCATGGTATTCTGTTCATTTAATACTGTGCATATTTGCTCAGTATTGCAAATAAATCACAAATTTAGCTGCAGTAATAATCACATGTAGGTATGATCAAAATTCCCAAATCTATACAAAGTTCCTTAAAGTCAAACTCTGGCAAATTTATATCAATTTCTAATCAGTAAGTTTTCATTCTATTCATTTAACTATTCAATCCTAGAAAACTACAGGAGGCTAAGCAGCAAAAGAGTTCTTTTAAAAGTTTTCAGGACACAGAATACACAGATTTCATCTACAAAGAAGCATGATGCTATACAAAAGTTTTTACATTGTGTATACCAAAATTCCATATAAGTTTCTACTATGAGGATAATTGTGATTTAGGGTAATCAAAAGTTAGCATCCATGTTTGTGTGAGTATGTAATGTTTGCATAATTCACTAGTCTTCTGTGAGTCTGGGTATGGATACATTCTTTAGATAGATGTAAAGACTACTAAGACAAAAAAGAAGCCAATCTCTTAAAATGCATCCATTGCCTAGTTGCTATTGTTATCACATTTGAACTATGTTTTTACACTTTCAAAGATTCACAACTGCTTGTCATTAAATGTTTACTTAAATATCATACTTGTATTGACTTTCACACTCGTATGTTCCATCTGAGATCTTGGCCCCTTAAGTACTTTGCTTATGTTCAACCTTATAAACAAGGCATAGAGTCTTTTGTAAATTAGCAAATGTTTACATTTGCATATGTTCAACCTTATAAACAAGGCATAGAGTCTTTGTAAATTAGCAAAATGTTACAAATTAGCAATCAAGAGCACTCGGATAATCGATTTGGAAAGTGTTTCCTCATGCCCCATTCCAGAAGTTAGCATATCTTTTAGGGTCTGTGTACACATGTCTCAAATGCCCATTAAATGTACAGGTCACATATCAGAATACTATTCACTGAAAAGGTAAAAGATTATCAAGTACAAACTCTTTAATTTACAAGCAAAGTGAAACACAATCATTATTAGTGTCCTTGTTGACAGATCTGGACTAGGAAAGTCCAAGACGCTGAAATAATTATTAATCTCTAAACATAATTTTTCCATTTTAGAAATTATACCAATAACATAAAATTATTGTTGGAAAAGAAAACATAGATAAAACAAAACAAAACAATAACAAGAGGAGTGAAATATCATTATATAGAGAGAACTCTTCTTAACATTTTGGTCTGTATCCTTCAGAGACTTTCCTAAACAAATATATATCTTAAAAATCAGCTAATACACATACTATTTTTAACCTGATATTTTAATGTCAGTATAGTCAATTATTTTCCATGTCAACAAAACACAGATCTGGATCAACATCTGTAAAGCTGCATGGGATTCTAACCTGGACCCTCTTAGTTCCCCATTAATGGGGAGTCTTTATCCCCAAATGCCTTCTAAATGGCTCTCTGGGGGAAAAAGTCCAGGGAACAGCTGCAATAATGGCCTGTTCTTAGTAGTACAGAACTAAACTAAAGAGGAAATGCTCTTTCCAGAGAGGGCAAGATGTACAAAGAATGTCTTTTGGTTGCTATTTCTATCCAATATGGATATTTGGCTTACACAGTTAGCCCTGATCTTGACTAAAATCATCACTTAGAGCAATTGACTTGGGCCTGAGAAGGGGAGCCTTTCAGTAGTGCAAACATTTGACACCAACAATTTTTCTTGTTTACATGTTAATTAATAATAAATCTGTCTTATAACTAATTGATTTTGGTCTTTTGACATGTGATTATTTTATTACACAGCAGGTTCCCTCCTATAAAAGTGAACTTTAAAGGAATCGATAATGCAATCAACACTTCTATGTGCTCTCTCTTTGACTCACTCCTTCTGATGTGTGGACGATTTTCCAGAAAGTGCTGGAGAGAGCAGAAGGGGATGCCACCCAAGGAGCCAGTCTACTGGGGAGAACAGCAACAACAGCAGAGAAGTGGCCTCGCCAGGAACCAAACAGATAAACTCACTGTTCATGAACCACCAAGGAGGATCACCGGACAGAACTTTGGATCTCAAGTCTTCTTTCTTCTCCTCTCTCTCGTTTTAAATAACAGCCCACCTTATGCCACCTTATGTTGTTTGCATTTGAGGTTTATAATATAAAAATTCAACTTTTATGTACTACTTCATCAGAATACAAAACCGAATGTTAAAGCACATTCCCATTTTTTAACATGTTGTTTTCTAGTTTTGCAAACAATAAAAAATAACACATTTAAAGAAATGCCCATATGCTCCACAATATTAGGAAATGCAAGGCTTTCAATTATTTATTTATTTTTGGTCAGTGTTAAAGATTTAGTTCAAAGGCAAATTTAAATACAGTTGCCTGAACTTGTCCTAGGGGTTCCTGTGTATTTTTATACAAATGTTACCTATATAAGTCACTTCAAGTCAGAAACAAAGTGGATGAGCCACAAATACACATTGTGTATTTCATAAAATATATGTCCATTGTATATGTTATCATCAAAGCCCCTTAAAAGACAATTAATAATTAGCTACTTTTTTTTTTTAAGATTTTACTTATTTATTTGACAGAGAGAGAGACAACTAGAGAGGGAACACAAGCAGGGGGAGTGGGAGAGGAAGAAACAGGCTTCCAGCCAAGCAAGGAGTCCGATGTGGGACTTGATCCCAGGACCCTGGGATCATGACCTGAGCTGAAGGCAGACGACGACTGAGCCACCCAGGCGCCCCAATAATTAGCTCCTTTTAAAGTAGAGACAATACAGCCAATGCAATCACTGAATGAAGACATAAAATATTTAAAGCTCCAACTTGGCTATGAACGCATTAGGTAAACCTAGGATAATATATTTAGCCCACTTGGACCTTGATTTTGAGAAACACAGGTGAAGGGTTTGGCCTACATGTAATCAAAGAGTCCTTGCAATGTTTATGATTCTAAAGATACTTCTGATACAGTGTATTCCAATGTCACCTGGAAAAGACTTCTAAGGATAGCTTTCCTTAGCACACGAAGAATGGTAAAGCAATTTTTATTACTGCTTTCTTAATCTATGCTAAAAGGCCCATACTCTTACTTTCCCCTAATGTAGTTACTTTAAGAAAATCCATTTTATTAACTTTTCTTTTCTCTTCAAATCTTACCTACCAAATTACTGGGATCAAATCATACATCCAATGAAAATATTATGTCACTACCATGAGAATTGAAACGTGCAAATGAAGAAGTTCAAAGTTACAGTTCCCACAGCAACTCTAATCTAGCTTATTTGATGCATATATGTAGTATCTTCTTATTAGCAGATATGCAGTAAAATGCATGCCTTAATATATACTATTTATGCAGTTTACATGAATTATGCTTGCTGTGGGGACCATAAACATTGAATGTTCTTTCAAAAACTTTAATTCTTAGTCATAATTTTGCATTAACATAAGGCTGGGGCAACATGTTTGTCATGGTTTTTCAGATTTCATCATATTTCTTTGGAGGAGACATAACACAAGATAAAGTATAATAACAGGAAAACAGAATATATTTATGCCAATGTATATTAAGGCATTTGCATATGGTTATGCCTGGAAATTTGCCTACGGTGCACATAATCACATGTTTTCCTGGTATAGGGAGAGAAATATTAATATCAGTATTAAGCAATAAACACAGTATGAAGTTAAAACTTTAGTATATTATTTTCCATTAAAATCCTAGAGCTTCATATTTTTTTATTTCACATATTACAGATTACACATAAATATAGAGACTATGTCAGTCAGATAACAGAAATTAGTGCTTGATATACCTGTCCCAGAGAGGTTTGATTCCAAATGGACCTAATCTTTTTCTAATTACCTGATAGCCCACAGCTGGCCTGAAATCAGAAGTCCCACCATTAGCTCATATGAATAGGGCAAAATTTTAAAAGGAAAATATTCTGTAAGGATCTGGAAAAACTTGTTAGTCAGGCCAGTATCTGGCAAGTGAATCATTACAATGGACTCCATCTAATGCACGTGCTGCCATAGATGCCCAACTATGGAGCTAAGAGCTGAGACCATAGGGAAATGGAAATGCTACCAGAGGGTGGTTCCTCTGAATCAGCCAAAGTGCTCAGTAAATTATTAGCTTATAATTAGTTACATTATTCCGCTTAATGGACTCCATGACGGTGATGTCATAACTATATCTGGAAGCTAATTGCTTGGGTTCTTTTAGACAGTTAAGAAATGAAAAGTATTGAGGTTATTCAGGTTATATGCTTTCTAAGCCTTGTTTTTGTCATATTCTTTAGTATAAAGAAATTAAATTTAGCAAATTCAAATGACTGAAAGAAAATATTTGCACTATATCTATTGCAAATAAACCCACACCAAAAAGGAGTGGGAGACTCTTGATATTGTATGCAGACACGAACATTCTTGTGATGATTCTTTACTGGGGTCATTTCAGTATGTTTGATGTTGGAATGTAACAAGAACATGAAGGTTCCAGTGCCTAATGCAAACACCAAATTATTGGGTAAAATTATCTCCTGAGGACTTCAGTTTCTGCAAAAACTGAAATGTTATTTGTATTTTCTGCCTCACATAATTGTAAGAAGGAGATGATGTACTTTGCAGTATTTTGGGATTTAAAATATAAAAATAACATAAATAAGAATTTAAAATTTTAAAAATATGTAAAATATCATGAGAACAATTTGAGATTTTGAATTCATCTACAAAAGGAATGCATCAACTTCTGCGACAAAACCAAACCCTTACATAGGATAACATTTCTAAATCCCACTGCAATTTAACCAGATGCATTTAAAATTACTACATTGCACATTGGTTCCATAGTTACTCATTCTTATTCCTTTCTTACAACATATTCTAGTGGTCTTAAACAATAAGTTTTTAGTGGGCAGGGGCTGTATCTATTCAATTTTCTGTAGGGTCTAGCTCTTCAAGCAAAGATATAATTAATAAAATATTTGTGAAGAGGATAATGAGATAATTTTTACCTAAAATAAGACAAAACTAAACATTCAGCATTCATAGCCACGCAAACCTCTGATACTTTAAGATTTGAACTGAAATTCTCTACACATCCCGTTCTCAATAAATTGATTGATAATTAGGTACGTGACACACCAATATCATATAAGTCACTGGATTGTCAGTATAACTCACGACAAACTGCAGTTCAAGAAACTTGAAGAAGGATTTTAAATGGGTAAGTGCACTTAATAATTTTTATGACAATTAAAACAAACCAAGGTCTTACCACTTCTTTGGTGGTAAATATAAGAAATAGCATATTCTATACAGATAGCTAGATGATAGAAAGATAGAGACGGGGGAAACATGTATCTCAAATACCTGGAAAGAATCAAGCTGTAAAACCTTTGAAAACTCTAGCTTACATAGGTGATAGTGACTTAAAAGTATAACTTTGTATGAATTAATCATTTACAATCTTTCACATCATTATAGCAACAAGGTTAAACATTGTATCTTACTTAGTTGTGTGAATTCAAAGGGCTGCTATTCAATAAGTGTAAATAAAATTGTTCAGTCAACTTACAGTTTTGTATTTATAGTTTATATTAGAACAAATTTCATTCGGGGTTGATTTGTGACAGCGATAACACCATAAGCTACTTTTCGACATTGCTTCTTAGAAGCCATTTCCATTCCTGCATAGTATACAGATTAAGAAAGTTACACATAATAAGTAATGTGCCACTATAATTTGAAAAATTCATCTTGTTCACGTTCTCCAACTCCTACTTAAAGATTTATAACACCACTGAGACAGGAATTGATGAATTCATCACTGTCTGGGGCATTTTGATCATAATCAATAACATAATTTTACCCTTAAATAGGATTTCAATTAAAGCATATTTTTCAAAATAATTTCACTTTAACATAAAAATGGGCTTTTGTACCATGAATCATTAACCCATTAGAAGCCAAAAGAAAATCATCTATTTCTGAAGTTCTGCATCAAAAAGTAATAGATGAAACTATACTCTATCTCTTGGTAGTTCACATTCCCCACAAGTACATTTCATAAAAAATTACATTATTATATTTTCATCACAGAAAATGAAAAGTAATATACTTTCATAAAATAATAGAACCATGAAAGGTTTAGCAGATGAAAGTGATGATACACTGCTTCTGCTTGGACAATGTGAATTTTATCTACAAAGAAAACATTTTCACCTAAACAAAATTACTTCATCATATCAGGATAAAACATCAAAAAAAATCTTTAAAAATCCTGTGAAATGTATACACTATACTATAAAAAAATGCAATGTATCTTATGATAATCCTCCTATTCTAGCTATCCTGCTCTATTATAATGTCCAAAGAACATAAATTTCTCCCGTAAAACAATACAAAATTGCTTTCCTCAAAAATTAAATTAAAAATTCAAAAATTATTTTAAATTTATGGTGTGATCATTTCATTATAAGGAAGTCACTTTCATTTTTGGAAACTTTAGATATACAGTCTATCCTGTTTTTGCCATTTACTCAGAAATAAGCCTACGTGTTTTACTCCTTATTTTAACCACAATGAGCTCATTGTTTCTCAATGATTAAGCCCAAGTCCTTAGTAAAGCATATGGAAGAGGCTTGTTTTTTGCCTCTCACTGAGTAAGCAGAATGCAAAATGAGTGCTACCATAAAGGTCTGTATAAACAGCCATGGGATCATGGAGAAGAACTGTCCAAGGATGTCAGGAAAGACTGAACAAGAAAACAGTGTTTGAGTCTGATTTTAAAGGATCAATACATATTTCCTAGGTGGAAAGGGGAGAATATGCAGAGGAAATTACATACAAAGGCATAGTGTATTGGTGAAACAGAGAAATCTTTAGTGGGCAGAAGTATTGACCATGGCCGACTGATCTGTCTTTCACATGAGGGAGGGGAAGGCTCCTGAACGGTAGAGCTCTTATTTATCCTTGTATCAAGAGGACCTCTCATACACAGTAAACACTGAACAAAGTTTGTGAAGTAGATGAATGGGATGTAGGGGTGCAATCCACATACTCTGTTATTGATCTTAAGATGGTCAGCCCCGTTAGTGTGGTTTTACCAATTTATTTATAAATGCCTATTTAATCTTTGTACTGTATTCAGTTTGTATAAGAGTCTTCTTTGGTTGGCTCTCAGGCATTTGACTTTCAAACTAAAAAAGAGATGAAATATATGACTAAGAATTCCAGGTGCTGAGCAACATTCAACTAAGAAAGAACAGTTGTTAAGGAGCACTGGCCTGCACTGGTTTCAGTTTCTCAAGTTGAGTCAGAAACTCAAAGAACAAGTTTCTGATGATATTTCTATGAAAATTCTAATGCCTAAACAAAGCAGGCATGATGAGGGAACAGAAAGCAAGCTGAGGACAAAGCAGAAGCTGACACCCCACACCCCCGCCCCCATAGTATATATGTGACATTCTTCAGGCACTCCAGACTGCCCTAAAGGAAAAACAAATAGTTAACTTATAGAGTCTCCCTTAGTTTACAAATGTATAGCAATCTACAAGAACAAAGCATTTTTATCAATAACCTAGCTTCCAGAAGGAAACGTAGATAACAAATGCCCTTATAACCTGCAGCCCATTGACAGATAATTTAAGCAGGCAGAGTGTAATGTTCCTCCAGGAAGTTCCCAACTATCTTAATGTTAATGCCTTACTGGAGGGGTAAACAACCTCAACTTGTCAATGGCAAGGCCTCTGGTATCCCGTGAGTCTTCTTTAGCATATGAAAGTTCTTTTGGAAACCTCCCTGTTTCATTACCTCCCCCAACCCCACAGTATATAATCAGCCACCCCTCACAATCCCGGTGCAGCAGCTCTTTTTGCCCACGGGTCCCGTCCCTGTGCTTTAATAAACCACCATTTTGCACCAAAGACGTCTCGAGAATTCTTTCTTAGTCATCGGCTCCGGACTCCATGCCATTGAACCTCACCTATATCCCAAAACCACATCGGGCAGAGAATAAGATGAGGTAGAGGCTAAAGAATAAAGACAACTAGATAACACTGGGAAGGCAAAGGGAACAGAGACAAGGAGTCGCCATTACGTTGCTGTTAGCTCGGGCTGCTTGGGAGGCCAAGAGTGGCATGATCTAGCAGAGCACAAAACCCTGAACACAGTGGTTTCTTTACTAGAAACAATCATTGGGGTTCTAGGCTCTGCCCTCTAACACCTGAACTTTCCTGTGTCCTGTGAGTGTGTGGTCAGTAAACCAAGTTTGTTGGCTTGTTAAATACAGCAGGATTATGGCTGAAGGAATCAAATACAGAGAAATGAACAGTTGATATGTTCTCTAGCCCTTCACACTTCTTTGCAAAGCAGAAAGAAAGGCTCAGGTAAGCAGTCATATGTGAGGCAGGAAAGATTCAGGTACATCCTTGGAGAGGTTTAGAATAGAACCCATACTTGGAATAGAAAACCTATTGCAAAGGCTGGGCCTGGGGTAAAGAGAGGTGAGGGGTGACTTGGGCTGAAAAGGAGGAGGAGGAGGGACGAAAAGCCTTTAAAATGAAAGGATGTGGAGCACCTTGCACTGGGAGAACCTCGGAGCAGAGTGACCCAGTGTCCAGCTGTTCCCCAATGTGCCACCATCCCTACAACTCATCACCTATGAACAACCCGCAAGCCAATGGTTCTGTATTTCTCATTAGCTAATACTTAATAAAATGCCTTCTGCTGTCAGAATCACTCAAAACATTTCACATTTGTATTAACTTTCAATACAATAACCCTCTGTGGGAGGCACTATTACCATCACCATTAAAAGTGTGGCAGTGTAAGGTTGAATACCTTGCCCAAGGCCACAGAGATTTCCATTCTTCTATGAAGAAGGGGTGGGCACTTGATCACCCTGTGTGGGGAGGAGCACACACAAAGGGGAGATTCATCACCCCGAGGAAGGCACTCAATGAAAGACAATGGGGATTTCCCTCTGAGCCCGAGTTCCTGCAAACATACCCCCACTGTGTCTGTTTAGTCAATAGCATCTTAAAACTGTTGCCATGTCCAGAGGAAATAATCACAAAAAATAATCACATTTAAAATTGTTAAATATTTTAACATGCAAAATTTTTAAATGGTCTTTTTACAGGTTGAAAAAAAAAAAGGAACAGTTAAGAAACAAGTAAGGTTGGAAAATAAGCTTCCTCACCCAGAAAAGAGACGATAGAATTAAAAATAAACAAACAACCCCCTCTGTCTAAAACCCCCATCCAGCTGAAGGTTACATGAGTCTAAGAAGAAAAGACCAAACTTTGGATGGGAAGGATGTGGCTGAACTCAATGATTTGCTACAGTGGTGAAGACCTGACAAACTTTGGATCATTCTCAGCTTATTCCTCTATTTCTAATTCTTCTAAGGTATCTCTAGGGGTAAAGGAGGAGGTAGCTTTTGTTTTTCTCATGATCAGATGCATGCTTTTTTATATGGTGATTAGAGAATAAAGCAATTTTCTGAGGGCCATTATAATAGCATATAAATACTAATATCTGTGAATCAATACCCTGGATTTTCCACTGATTGAGGAAAATAAGTGAAAAAGGAGCTATAATTCCTTGAAAAACAGATGGGAACAATCACATAATTTTTTTTTAATGACATTTATGTATACACAGATGCCATTCCTTTCAAGAAACAAGTACAGGGACGCCTAGGTGGCTCAGTTGGTTAAGCATCCGACTCTTGATTTCGGTCATGATCTCAGGGTTGTGAAATCAAGCCCTGCATCAGGCTCCATGCTCAGAAGGGGGTCTGCTTGAGATTCTCTCTCCCTCCCCCCATACGTGCATGCACTCTCACTCTAAATAAATAAATATTAAAAAAAAAAAAAGAAACAAGTTACAGCCCCAAATCCCATATTTCTGCACAGCACTTAAGAGATTAGTTCTAGCAGAGTGAAATGTTTGTAAAGACCATGAAAGCTGAGGAAATAAGAACATAAACAAATTCAGTAGGTGAATTAAAGCTGTTCACACAGAGTGTGCCATTCTATAATGTTTTTATGTCATAAATAAATTAGGGATTCATCATTTTTCTGCAAAAATTTACAAATTCCAATTTCAAAATTAGGTCAGATTAATTTAAAAATAAAAACTCATTTTTAAGCTAAGTTGGTACTTGTGTTAAAAGTATCAGAGTACATCAGGAAAATAATTAATACAAAGCAGTTTCCTGGTACAAGGAGGTACCTGGTATCAATAACCTGTGTATTAAAATTTAACAAGTTACCACTCATATAACAAGTAGGGCTTCAGGACAACCAAATCCAACTAATTCTTGTTTCCATTATAAACAAACATTGGATTTACAGGTAGAACACAGATGACATATTAAAACGAGGTTACAAAGTACTTAGGATTATGAATTTCAACCTATATTAATAAGAAGAATGAACACATCAGGTTACTGCTAAACTCCATCTAATTACTTACAAATTAATCAAGGACAATAAAGAGAATTATCATCTAAAAGACTCATGACAGTACTACTAAGGAACTGTGCAGCCTCAATTATCCATGCTAATTAAGAGAACTGGCTAATCTTATACAATGGATAATTTAACAGTTCTTTTTATTGGCACAGATTATATGTCTGTGCGTGACAGATTTACCTGAACATTTTGTTTTTCTCAGTTCAGCAGTAAAAATAAGTCTTCCTTTCTTGCCAGATCATAATGCAAAGCCAGGATTTTTTTAAAGGTTTAAAATAGTAAATTATGAAGTATATAATCCACATGTAGTGTAGTATATAAAATCTGACTGCTGTTTATCTTTTAGTTAAGCTTTCAAAATACATTTAATAAATGCATGTTAAGGTAAATGAATTGTGATCAAAATAAAAAGATTAATGCTTTTCTATCACTTTGAAAATGTCTCAAATTCAAGCCATATAAAGACCTTGTGAGTCACCATTATTTCATTTTACAGATAAAAATTATATACTCTTTAAGAAGTTACAGTGGAGGGGCGCCAGTGTGGCTCGGTCGTTAAGCGACTGCCTCCAGCTCGGGTCATGGTCTCAGGGTCCTGGGGTCCAGCCCCGCATCGGGCTCCCTGCTCTGCGGGAGGCCTGCTTCTCCCTCTCCCACTCTGCCTGCTTGTTTTCCCTCTCTCGCTGTCTCTCTCACTGTCAAATAAATAAATAAAATCTTTTTTTAAAAAAAGAAGTTACAGGGGCGCCTGGGTGGCTCAGTTCGTTAAGCAACTGCCTTCGGCTCAGGTCATGATCCTGGAGTCCTGGGATCGAGTCCCACATTGGGCTCCAGTCCTACATTGGGCTCCCTCCTCGGCAAGGAGCCTGCTTCTCCCTCCAACCCTCCCGCCTCTCATGTGCTCTCTTCTCTCTCTCATTCTCACGCTCTCAAAATAAATAAATAAATCTTTAGAAAAAAAAAAGTTACATGTGGTAAGCAAATAGGTGTCCTATTTTTAAGAAGTATTTTTAAAACTACTTATTATAAACAGATCTTTGAGTTCTTTCTCACCCACGCTCTCATTCTCCTTTCTTTCAACAAATAAGTATTACCAATAAAATTTAACTGATTAAATTAACTACATGCCAACAAAGGTAGCTGCCAGCTATAAGACAGGCTTTGTTAGACTCCTGAATATTGGTCTGGAGTGCTATTGATGCTCTCAATTATAACATCATGTATTCAAGTACTATTCAGCACCTAACACAAATACAGCACACACATGTAATAATTAAGAACATGCATACTGGAAACTGGGTATCTAGGATGGGATCACAGTTCACACTAACAGCTATGCAGCGGAGACATTATTTAAATGCTGAGTGCCTCCAATACTTCATCTAGAAAATGAGGATAATATTAGTACCTATATCTCTTAGAGTTGTAGTGAAGATTAAATGAGATAATCCATAGAAAGGGATTCACACATAGTACACACAGCAAATATTGGCACATACTAATCCGGCACATAATAAATACTCACTATAAGTTAGCTCTTATTACTGCAAAATATTTATTTTCAAATACATAAATTTTAGACAAAAGAAGGAGAAAAACTACATTTTTTTCTCTAAGAGAAATGTCACACATTTCCCACAGTTTCTTATAATGATTAAAACAACGACAAAATAGGGACGTCTGAAGCATCTGCCTTCCGCTCAGGTCATGATCCTAGGGTCTCGCTCTGCCTGCCACTCTCCCTGATTGTGCTCGCTCTCTCTCTCTGACAAATAAATAAATAAAATCTTAAAAAACAATTACAAAATAATACATATTCTTTGAACAATTACAGTAAGCATTTTCAACTGGTGTTAAGGGTAGAAGGAGGAAGATACAGCTTCAGTAAGACTAAAATCTCTAGTCAATACTTTAATAAAAAGCTGTATTTAGAAAAGGAAAAAGTTCGTAACTGTAACATTAAAATAGGTAACTTTATTATAAACGGGGGCATGGATTTAAAAAGAAAGGTTCAAGATCAGAAAAGCATATCATTCCATGAGGTAATACCTTGCTCTCTGTTAACTACACCACTAGAGTGCACAGAGCCCCAAAACACAGGATGTGATGCTGCAGGCGTACTCAGGGCCAGAGGCGGCAGGAGAGGCCCTGACCCAGGACCTGTGTTCCCAGCACAGGCGAGGTTGCACGAGGGGGAAAGGCTGCCAGAACAGGAGGGAGCCCGGCTGTGCAGAGGAGGCAAGAGAAGGGAACGCCAGACCCCAGTGGATGGAGCAGAAACCTGGTCTGTTCTGGGCCATCCACGGTCAGACCAACAGCTGGGAAGCTGCCACACCCGCAGTCCTCACCCGACAGGCTCCTCCAGAGCCCAAGGGCTGAGACAAAGGGTGGGGTAGGAAGTATCTGTCCAGGCTGCTCCTGCAGGCCCTCATGGCCTTGAGGACAGGACCTGGCACGTGGCAGTCACGAGGTTGTAAGTTGTGCTAAAGATCAACATTCAAGTTCTTTAAACACCACCAGAATCTCTCAACTTGAAAAAAAATATGGACTTGGTTAGAGTCTGAATCTACTTGCTTGGGGTGACTCAAATCTGTAGAATCATAGGAAATATCTAATAGGTCCCGGGACACATAAGGAAAGACAGGAGGGAGAGCCTCATCTGCATGTTCCCTATCTTCAGCAGTACACGCTTTCCAGGCAATTCCTGCAATCTGGGAGGGTGGATTGATGATGACGAAGATGAAGATGATGAAGTAACAACATACTTGGACCTACAGTAATGATGTCATTTGCACTTTAAGATAGATACAATTATCAGCATTTCAGAACCTTATAAAGGCCAGAGGGGGTAAACAATATGCCTAAATTATATGAGTAACTGGAAGAAGTGAGTTTTGACCTCAAGTCTCTAAACCTGTGAAGTCAATGCTCTTTTCCTGCTCTACCATTCTCTCCATAGGAAAGGGCATCCCATCACCCCATCATTGTCACAGAAGCCTGAAATTCCTACTAGTGAAACTAAAAAATGTGTAGACAACCTTTATCCAAGTAAACATGTTTTTACATGTGTTCACATCTGAATAGATAACAGCAACAAACTGTCACAGATAATAAAATGATTATATAGACTCCACATAGTTGAAAACATCAACAGTTGTGTCTTCTTGAGTCAAAAATCCCATTTAATAATATTATGTTTTAAAGAGGGCTGTTTATTTAGAGATCTGGATGGAAAGCTAAACTGCAGAATTAAGAAATTCTAATTTAACTATCTCTCACTTACATAACTATATTCTTTACAACATCACCTCTTAATTCAGGGAAGTTACTCTTATTCGCAATCTCAAAATTTCCCTATCTATGCCATTACCAGTCTCATACTTGGTGCCCACTTTTATGTTATACCAGGGAAGGCCTAGATGCCAGTAATTCTCACTTCCCAAAAGAGATACTTGCAAACATGAGCCATCCTAGATTATGAAATTAGGAGTGCACTACTGACTTCGGAAAACTGACAGGTAAACGGTATGAATTATTCTGCAACTATTCCTTTGTGTCTACCCTCAGGTGGCACCAAAAAGTACCATCCTAATATTCCAAGGCATAATAATCTTGTAAGGAATTATAAGGGTGGGGAATGGGGCACCGGGGATGATCTCATTATTTTCCAAAATAAAAAAAATGGGCATTTAAATATTATATCTGGACAATAAATTAAGATACCACCAAAAAAAAAGCAAACACACCACTTTAGAAGCACATTTACTATTGACAAACTGAAACAAACAAAAAAAGAACAAAATTCCCTTCCTCTGTGCTAAAAAACATTTGCAAAACCTAAAAGTGTCCTTGGTGAAGTGGTTAATATGCAGACAGAATTAAAAATCATTTGAAAGTCCAGGTTATCACATGTATGCAAGTACATACACAGAACTCTAGTTATCAATTTCAGATTGCTATGGAAAGTGCTGAATTCCATTCTTTCAGGGAGATAGAAAACATTTATAATAGCAACAGCCCCACAGCTACATCTTCTTATAACTCAAAGAATGAAAAAAAAAATCTTTATGACAATAACAAGAAAATGAATTTTCATTTTCAAAGGCAGTCTGTGCCATCACTGGCTGTCCTGCCACCCAGTTCTTCTGAAAGCATTCAGACCCTTCACTGCAATGTCTCAAAAATCAATAGCAATTTATTCTCTCTTTGGACCCCAAGCAACAAAAGTAAATAATAGTGTCACCTTTAGTCTTCCTGCAGAACATGGTCACAAAACAGCCTTACCACTAAAGTACAACCTTAGGCAGCTCTATCTACGCCGGGGCTGCTGTCTGTACTGGCTTTCCTAGGGGACAAAGGCTTCAGCAGAGCCACACAAAGAGGTCAAGCCCTCGTACCTTAGCCAGACAGAACACTGGGGCCGGAATTGAAAAGAAATCTTGACATCCTCCTAAGCTCCCTGCTTCAATGTTGTGCGTTTCACGAAAGAATAATGAAAAAAAACAAAACTTTTTTTTCAAGACTGTTAAAGCTAAGGGAAAAATATGCTATCAAATACATCATATTTATAATTTTTCCCTATAGAATTTTTTTAAAATCACCAGGCTTTCTGAAACAATTAGCTGAACCATAACATTTTGCAGCTAAAATCTGTAAGTAATTTTTTACATTATCTGGCTGATAGAAACATTAATCTATAAACACTTAAAAATGAACGTTCTATTTTGATTATGCTCAACAGAGCAGTTGATATCAACATCACCTAATTGTACAAGATATTACACACCCTCTAGAATACTTAAGGTGGCATTTCAAAACAACAGAAGGAATTTTAAGAATAATCTAGTATAAACCTATCCATCTCCAGATAAAGGAAATCAGGCCCTATATTTAAAGCCAGAAAGCTAGGTAATGGAAGAAGCGGCACTAAAATCCAGTTCTGACATCCTTTTCTCTCTACTACTTATTGATAAGAAGTTACATATAGGCATCCTAAAAAAAGCCAAAGTCATTTGGATGAGAACATACAGAAAGCCAGGATCCCTCGGGGTTATAAATTATTTCTTACGAAAAAATCAAGGACTTTGGAACATTTATGCAGTAATTAAAATTTTCAAATCATAGAATTTATCAGTCATACTAGAAATATTTACTAAATACCTATTGTCTACTTATCACTAGCAGGGTCTAAGGAAAAATATATACAAGTTTAAGAACTGTAAAAAAAAAATATTAAGTAATCAAATGTCAAATTATGTGAAGAATGAAGAGAGATCTGGTCAAGGGGAGTGGGGTCAGAAGGGGAGGACATCTGGGTGAAGGAGAGGGGACTGTTCATCCAATCAGGCCCTGGGCGGCAGACACACTGAGGGATGGAACGTTCTACCGGGAGCATGCATTGCTGTTCCAGCAGTGGGTGCCTGTGCTGCAAACTGCAGAAGCAGGGTAGGGCCAGATGCTGATAGCTACAGAAGGACTTAAGTTTGATGTGGCAGAGACCCCAAATAGTGTAAAGTTAAGCATTTTATTTGGGAAAATCACTGTGGTCATAATTTGATTCAGTCCTAACTCAAAAAAACAAAACAAAAAATACTCTAAAGGTATGTTCTTACTGGTCAGAAAAATATGACCTGAAATATAACTTAATTTTCTAAACCAAAATATTGTTTCTTTGAAACACAACCAAAACAGTGTTTCTTTGAAAACACAACCAAAAACATAACATTGTGAAGAAAACGATTCAAGACTTATGATACTGGTTTTCTGGTAAAATTAGTACCAGTAAACAAAGATAAGGGGGGAAATCTCTGAATCCTTCATTTTTGTTTTGTTTGGTTTTTTTAAGGTTTTATTTATTTATTTGAGAGAGACAGAGAGGGAAAGAAACAGCATGAGAGGGGAGAGGATCAGAGGGAGAAGTAGGCTTCCTGCTGAGCCGGGAGCCCGACCTTGGGACTCGATCCCAGGACTCCGGGATCATGACCTGAGCCAAAGGCAGTCGCTTAACCAACTGAGCCACCCAGGCGCCCCTTCATTTTTGACATTAACTACTTCAGCAAAGAAAAATGAAAACCTGTATTGGAAGTTTTGATAAATCAGGTTTAAATTTTATACTTTAAAGAAGATATATCAAATTGATATATACTCTACTACCAATAAAACTATGAAGCATCTTAAGTTATTTATCAAAATTAATTCAACATTAAGTTTAAAAACAAACAGGAACACCTGGGTGGCTCAGTCGATTAAGCATCCAACTCTTAACTTTGGCTCGGGTCCTGAGATGAAGCCCTGGGTCAGGCTCACCGTCAGCAGGAGGTCTGCTTGAGTTTCTCTCTCTCTCTCCCCCCCCCCCGCCCCCTCCACTGTGCTCTCTCTCTAAAATAAACAGAAATCTTTGGGGCACCTGGGTGGCTCAGATGGTTAAGCATCTGCCTTCGGCTCAGGGCATGATCCCTGGGTCCTAGGATCAAGCCCTGCGTCGGGCTCCCTGCTCTGCGGGAAGCCTGCTTCTCCCTCTCCCCCTCCCCCTGCTTGTGTTCCCTCTCTTGCTGTGTCTCTCTCTGTCAAATAAATAAATAAATCTTTAAAAAAAAAAAGAATTTACCTCAACAAAACAAAACTGTAGATGTGGACAGTATTCTCAAGAGTGGAGTTACTGTGTTCTTTGATAGCATTTCATGACATTTGATATGCATTGTCAAATTATAGGTAGAATATTTATATCTGTATTGTAGACTGTTTTTAAATCAGAAAGAGGCGTACATCAAATGTTGCAGTAGACATCTCTGGTGGACAGGCTTTCATGTGATTATTTGTATTTTTGTGTTTTATAGATGTGTATTTTCCCAAACTTTCTACAATGAATGCATAACATAAATATATAAAAAGAATGTTGGTTTTCTACAAAGTTTCTGAATTTTCTAAAATTTGAAAAAAATGAAAAAGGGTGTTTGATTTCTATTTATTTTATTTATTTTTTAAAGATTTTACTTATTCATTTGAGACACAGAGATACAGAGAAAGGGAGCGCATGAGCAGGGGCACCTGGGTGGCTCAGTCGTGAAGCGTCTGTCTTCGGCTCAGGTCATGATCCCAGGGTCCTGGGATCGAGCCCCACATCGGGCTCCCTGCTCTGAGGGAAGCCTGCTTCTCCCTCTCCCCACTCCCCCTGCTTGTGTTCCCTCTCTCGCTGTGTCTCTCTCTGCCAAATAAATAAATAAAACCTTAAAAAAAAAAAAAAGAATTTACCTTAACAAAACAAAACTGTAGATGTGGACAGTAGTCTAGCAACAGGAATGTTCAATGGGACATTGTTGCAAAGAGTGAAAACTGGTAACAATCTTAGCCAAGAGCAGGACATTTAATAATTACTTTATAAACCTATGCAGACTTTGTCATGATGATTTTTCACACATGTCGAATATAGTAAGTGTTTATCTATTTTTCCTATTGTCCTAACTTTTAAAGAAATACTCCTAGAATGTTCACAAATTAGTAATGTGTACTAATTAATTTGTAAACATTGAATGATGGTGACCGAACTGGTCCTAACATTAAATGCCTTTGAGGCAGGAACCACGTGTGCCCCACATGCCCTTGTAGACATCATGGTAAAAGCGATAGAGGAACTGGGACATGAAAGAGAAGTTGGACTGTACCAAGGTAGGGAAATTGGTATTGGAAAGTCATTTCAGGCAGACTACGTGGCAAAAATAAAGAAAGGGAGTCTAGGGAGTACACGAGATGCAGACAGTTGTTGGAGACGAGTGATGGAATGCTGTTGGGGGTGTGACATGAAGCAAAATGTTAATATTATGTTGGGGTCAATTTTTGAAGGATTTTGTATGGAAGGCATGCTATTTGGAATTCACCAGATAAGCCAAGAGAGTCAGCTTGGGCCAATAATGACATCAGTGTTCTAGATACCAGAGTTACTATAGAATACACACTGGGTTGAGAGAGGAGTAAGACAGACTAGGGGCCACACACAAATAAAGGAGCCATCACAACAGTACCAGGCAACAAATAATACCGACTAGAGCAAAACCGGACAATGGGGCTAGACAGAAGAAAACAGAACAAGAAATGCTGTGAGGCGTAATCAAAAGAATTTGGTATATAAGACAAAGAGGGTTTCATAGTTTTGCTCCTATATGGCTAGGGCAGTGATAAAATAAATTAAAGGAGGTAACACTAAGGGAGGGCAATTTGGGTTGGCAGAGAAAGAAAAGCTTATTTTTAAATACACTGAATTTGAGGTAGCTCCAGAACACAAGGGGGTGATGTTCAACAGAAAAATGAAAATAAGGCACTGTAGCTCAGAATGCAGATTTTGGAAGTACTCAACATACAGGATTGGGTGAAATCACATGTAGATAGCATTTAAGGTCAGAAGGAAACCACAGTATGCCACTTACACTATAAGAAAAGGTATAAGATACCTAAAATAAAAACTGCATAGGACCTACATGAAGCAACAAGCTAGATTAAGAGATAGATGGAAACATCTTAATAAGTAGAGAAATATTATGGGTCTTTACAGGAAGAATAACTTGGTTAAAGTCAGTCATTCTCTAATCTGTAGATTAAATGCAGTATTAATAAAATCTGCAATATAATTTTGGGAAGCTTAGTGAAGTTATTCTAAAGTCATCTGGAATGAGTATCTGAGAATAACTACTTTTAAAAGAGGAAGAGAGAAAGGAGAACCCAACCTAACAGACAGTAAAACATATTATAAAAGTGCAATAATATACTGACTCATAAACAGAAAGACTACGGGATTACAAGTCCAGAAATAGACACAAGTACATGTCATTATTTAAATTATGAAAACCTGGAATTTCAGATCAGCAAGGGAGGAGATGAGTTAATGAGAAGCAACATATAAGAAAGGTTTTTCTTCTGAGACGGGCTGGGACGATGGAGAGAGTCTGAGGTTTTCATAGATGGAGAGGAAGACGTCAGGGACAGAAATACAAAAGAGAATCTTTACTTACTGCAAAGTTATGGAAGTCAGGGAGCTGTGGATTCTAGTGAATGTTTAATGCTGGAAGAACCAAAAATGAAACTACTCACTGTAATGAAATGAAGCCTTTATAGAGGAAAATGTCAAGAAGGATTATTTGATTCCAATGATTGGAACAGTTCTAGAGAAAAGAGTCGTGATGTGGTTTAATATATGACTTACCGGAAATGAAGGGATAGCAGAGGTAAAAATAAGCAAATAAATAAAACTTTATTGTCAGAGAGTGGGCTTGCCAAGTTTAAGATTTCTGAGTTGTCAGTTCTGAGAAATGGCATACTAAATCAGACTGCAGCAGTAGAAATGTCTGGCCAGGATTTTGACAGGTCAGTAATGTAGGCTCTGAAGTTCCCAAAGAAGTGCCTAAGAATCAAGACAGAGAAGGGATGGCAGTGAGGTGATATAAAGTCCTCCAGTACTGAAGAGGATGGGCCTCCTGATAAATAGATGAAGAGAAAGGAAAGGAAGTGACTTAAATCTATTTTGAGCTTTGACTAGGGTAAAAAGTCCCTGACAACCAGATTGCGAGGAAGATGTGTAATTCATCCTTCCACAGCTTCTAACACACGGCATACATTCTGTAAAAGATGACTTGAGAGTCAGTGGATGCTATAGAACATGCTGGAAGAAATATTGAAAACTGGGTGGCTCAGTCGTTAAGTGTCTGCCTTCGGCTCAGGTCATGATCCCAGGGTCCTGGGATCGAGCCCCGCATCCAGCTCCCTGCTCCACAGGAAGCCTGCTTCTCCCTCTCCCGCCCCCTCCCCCATGCTTGTGTTCCCTCTCTCTGTGTGTGTCTCTCTCTGTCAAATAAATAAAATCTTAAAAAAAAAAAAAAGAAATATTGAAAACCTAAAGCCAGCCCTGCAATCTGACCACTGGTATAAGAGAGAAAACAGACTGAACAGTACCCACGGGAGAGCACACAGATGGCAGCACCCTCACCAAAAGAAAATGAGGCTCAGCCAAAGAGGACAGGTAGAAAAGCTTCTACGTAGGTCAGTGGGAAAGGGACAGTTCAAGGTCAGCAACAGCTGCGCTGGATGGAAGGCTTTCCTTTGCACCGCTGGGATGAAGTTATTTCATTATCTCTGCAAAGGTTGACTTCTAGTTAGGACATTTATGGTGGCCCTTCCAACTCTAGACACAAGTCCTTACCCAAAGGGCCCTGTGGAGAATAAAAGCCATAAGCAAAAATACTCTTTGCACCTGAAGCTGTCAGAAAAGTCAACATTTTGGAAAATGGTGGGTGAGGTAGACTCTCGAAATCTTTGTATAGCAGAGAAAAAAAGTATTTCACAGAAATATTTATTTCTGAATTTCAGAGTTTGTTCTCTCAATCACACTGGTCTGGAACTCTGTCAGAGTTTATTGTATTCAGACCCATGTGACTGTTTTAAACGAGAAAGGCAATGGGGCAATTCCTGTGTGAAACGCCATTGTCAAGCAGACCCACATTTGCACCTGCATCAACTCAGTACGTACTGACTAGCTTGCAAATTTCTTTGAAAAGAAGCTTATCTAGATATCTAGGTAAAGAGATTTTTAAAAGGACTATTATGTTTTTTAAAGTTTTATTAAGAGGTATAATAGGCATAAAGTAAGCAGCATGTATTTGAAGTATACAATTTGCTATGTTTGGACACAGGAAGGTTCCCATGAAATCACCACCACAATCAAGATAATGAGTAAATCTGCCCCAAAGAATCCACCAGCCCCTCCGTAATGCCCCCACCCCTTTCCTCCTCCCAACCCCGTCTCCAGGAACCCCTCATTTGTTCTCCGTCCCTACAGTTAGTATTTTTGGGAACTTTTACAAATAAAATCATATAGTTTATACTTTTTTTTTTTTTTTTTTAGACTTCCACCTTTTATAAAGCATTTGCCTTTATCCGGTGAAGCTTACTTAGAGCCACAACCTTTTTCATACATTGGCCTCATTTGAAAAGAGGCTTTTTTAAATTTTGCACATTTATAAACAAGTTTTCTTCATGGAAATTATACACATTAGAAAATTTAAGTCAGATTTATTTAGTTAACACCAAATGTCCACTACTTTTTATAATACGGGACACATTTTACTCTTTTGTCTGGTTCCTTTCCTTTCACATAATTTTGGAAGTCATTCACATTGTTGCATGTATCAATCGTTCACTCCTTGTTAATTGCTGAATCGTATTCAATTGTATAGATATACAAAAATGTGTCTACCTGCCTACCTGTCGATGGTTATTTGGGTTATTTTCAGTTTTTGCCTATTACAAATAAAGCTACCATGGACATTTGTGTACAAGTCCCTGTATGAACATATGCTTTCATTTATCTCGGATAAATGTCTGGGAGTGGAAAAGCTGTCTCGTACAGTAACTGTATATTTAACTATTAACGAATCTGCCAAATTTTGTTGTGTTTTTTTTTTCCCTAACGTGGTTTTTCCATTTCCATTTCCTCCTGTGGTGTATGAGATTTCCAGTTGTTCTATATCCTCACCAATACTTGGTAAACCAGTCTCTTTAATTTTACACATCCTAACAAGTATAGGATGGCATCTCACTGCAGCTTGAATTTGCATTTCCCTAACTAATAATATTGAGCATCTTTTCATGTGCTTTATTTGCTATCAAGTGTGTATCATCTTTGGTGAAGTGTATGTTCAAATCATTTGCCACCTATGTTATATTTGGTTTTCTTATTTAGTTTTGAGAATTCTTTGTATATTCTAAATATAACATCAGATACGCCATTTGCAAATGCGTTTTTCCAAGTCTTGCCTTGTGTTTTCATTCTTTTGTGTCTTTTGAATAACAGAAGTTCTTAATGTTGACAAATCCTGTTTATTATTATTTCTTTTATGGATCATGCACTAGTGTTGCATCTAAAAAATCTTTGCCTAGGGGCGCCTGGGTGGCTCAGTCGTTGGGCGTCTGCCTTCGGTTCAGGTCATGATCTCAGGGTCCTGGGATCGAGCCCCGCATCAGGCTCCCTGCTCTGCGGGAGGCCTGCTTCTCCCTCTCCCACTCCCCCTGCTTGTGCTCCCTCTCTCACTGTGTCTCTCTCTGTCAAATTAATAGATAAAATCTTTAAAAAAAAGTAAAAAACAACAACCATTAAAAAAAAAAAAATCTTTGCCTATTTCAAAGTCACCAAGAGCATGTTCTGTGTTCTCCTGTAGAAGTTTTACAGTTTTAAGTTTTACATTTAGGTCTGTGATCCATTTTTAAATTTCTGTATATGGTGTGAGGTACAGATTGAGATTAAATAAACTACTTTTTATCTGAAGGTGATCTTAAAAGATCTTCTGATCTGCTCTTTGCTTTGTAGGTGTTACGTACAGTATCAGAAAGTGACACAATTGATGCGTCTAAAAACATACACCATTGAAGCAGATTTGAGACCTAAATTCAGATCTAAAGGCTAAATCAAAGGCCTATAAATCACTTTTATGTCCTCAGTGTAGCCTGGATACACAGAAATCCTGCAGGTTCAACAAATGCTGATTGAAAAGTGATGTTTACATGTTTATGTTATCTATCTTCAAAGTGCATTTATAAAAATATACATAATAGTAAAAAGAAAAGTTTATTGGAAAAAAGGAGGGCTTATTATTATCTTTTTAAGTACATCTCCCCTGAGAGAGGTAAGTAACCATATTTCTTAATGAGGCTGCAGCATCAGTGTCTCAACCATCCCAGGAGACAGTTTGGGACAAACCTTGACTGGCATTTATTTGATACTATTACCTTTTTCAAAAGGGCAAATGCTTGGGGCGCCTGGGTGGCTCAGTCAGTGAAGCGTCTGACTCTCGATTTCAGCTCAGGTCATATCAGGGTGGTGAGAATGAGCCCCGCGTCAGCTCCGAGCTGGGTGTGGAGTCTGCTTAAGATTCTCTCTCCCTCTCCCTCGGCCTCTCCCCCCTTCTCTCTCTTTCTCTCCCTAAATAAATAAATAAAACAAAAGGGCAAATGCTTGGCTCCAATGTCAATGCCAAACAAGCAAAAACTGACATAAGTGTGACGCTCCCAGGTCTACTGTCTATTTTGCCTCTGACCCAGGAAGCCTCAGAAATGGCAGCTCTGAGTTGGGTTAAGGCCTTGAGCTCAGCAGTCAGTGCCTACATTTTAAATTCTCCCTTGCTGTAACTTCTTTGGCCACTGAGTGTATTTCTTTTTCAAATGTTGATGTTAAACTATCACTGCCATCTAGGTTTTATCTTTCTCATTTCTGATCCTATTTCCTTTCATGTTAAAATACTATTTTCTGATATCCCCAAATTATCAAATTCATGCAAGTAGTTTTTTCTTCCTCAAATAGTATTAAGACAAGAACAATAACATGTTATTATTTAAAAAGTAGGTAAAATGTAGGAAATCTCTTATTTGGCCTCTTCACATGTTTTTGAACAATTCTAAAAATAGTTAAGGTTTCCCTCTGCTTAACAGCACAAAACAGCATGAGACTCTCTTATTTCTTTTTCTTCCATCAAGAAAATAATAAAATGGAAGAAAAAGTAATATATGAGCAAAAAATGCAAAACTTTACCAAGGACAAATTTTCTTATAAAATTCTAACTCTTTAAGTTGTAAGATAAATATAACTCAGGAAAATTTTATCATGAAATAAAATTGTCATGATAGAAACAACAACAACAACAACAAAACCTTAAAGCTGTGTTGGATGTCCAGTGTTGGTGTAGGGTGTATTTTTTATATGTGACAACATTTTAGAAAAATAATCCAGCTATACATATTCATCAGCCTTAAAATTTTCATACCCCTCGACCCAGTAAATTCCACTTCTCTGAATCTACTGGAAATTTTCAAAAACAAATCCTAAATCTGGAAAAAGCTTCACACACAAAGATGCACATAGCAGTATGATGTATAACAGCAACATACTGAAAACATCCCAGCTATCCAACATGATTACATGAAATGTGAACTGATTACATGAAATACAGTACTTTCACCTGGTGAATCATTACATATGTATTAAAATGACATTTTCAAACAAAATGTAATAACCCTGTAATAGTAAATAAAATTTCCAGATAAAAAACTGTACAAAGATAATTACAGTTACATTGAAAATGATCTGTAGAATCAAAAACACTGTGAAGAAATCCACTATCACTAAAACTTGAAAAATAGTTTTACTGGGGCAATGAGAGTGCAAGAATTTTTATTTGTATTTTATTTTTTATAAATATTTTTTAATGAGCATTTATTTTAAAATGTAAAATATTTGGCATTTTTAGTAAGACAGCCAGGAAATACAAATCTGCTCATGCTTCTCCCAGCAGTAAAGGGGAGTGGCCAGCCTTATTCTAGACTGGTGCTGTCCGAAAAAGCAGCCACTACCCACAGGTAACTATTTCAATTTAATTAAAGTGAAATAAAACTAAACATTTAGTTCCTCAGTTATACCTACTACATTTTAAGTGCTCAGCAGTCGTCTATGATCAGTGGCTACTGTATCAGACAGCAGAGAGAACATTTCTGTCAGCCCAGAAAATTCTATTGGAAAGGGCTGCTCCAAATAATTGGCACAAATTCATAGAAGACAAAAACTCCACAGAAAGGAGGAAGATCCTTATGTTAGTCTATGACCCAACAACCTCAGTCCAGCGAGGAGGCCTATCTTACAGGATGGAATATGCTACACAAATGACTGGCTCTAGGTCAGTACCAAACTATCAATCATTACTTTATGTATTATTTAGCTAGTTCCCTGGGATGTCATTTCTGATATCTAATAAATTCATACAAATATGTCTCTTGGAGGTTTATGAACTTGAAAAATCTAGAATCCACACTAAAATGGAACAATCCCACCAAAGGGCAGCTTTCTCAGAGAGTAAATAAATTTGTCTTTATATTGTAACATTAGTTTGACTTGGAGAGGCAGGAATACAGGAAACAGAATTTTGGCAATAATATTTTTCAAACATTTTTCCTTATAAAAATTTCTGGAAAAGAAGGCAAAAAAATGAAGGAATTTTTCTGAAAAACTATACTTCTTTGTAGTATCAAAATCACTTAAGTGGATAAATATTTAATAGTGGAAAAATATACATCCTTCTTTGAGAAAGTAGCATAAAAGCAGTAAGAATACAATTCGCTGTTCATCATTAAGGCCAGTTTTGTCTACTCCAGTATTTTATGCAGCTGGTAGTCCATTACATATTACACATTTCCCTTTAGAATGTTTATTTAATTTTCTTGATTTGCCCTCATCATTGTATAAAGATGTTCCAATCAATTTTAAATTAATAGGCTGCCTTCATTTCGAATATGCAGACTACATTTTACTGACATATTGTGAACACTACAAAAGGCCGATTATCTTTGTTGGAGTATGCCAAGATCCTCTGATTTTTCAGCGTTTTCCACCCTTGAGATTTAAAACTCAACTCTTCAGCCAAGAAAATCAAGGCAGCATAAACTATAACTATTAAGACTTAAGTTGCATTTAAAAGTGTTTTAATTCCCCACAGCTTTCTATCAATTCAGAAATCATGTATATTTTTAAAGGTTACTAAATGTTCCTTAGAGGTGGGAATTTTATCCCCATAGCAATTTATATCAGTGAATAATCCTTAAAGTATAAGCGTAATGATTGCCTTTAAAAAAATGTGTCTATTAAGAGAGTCAGAATAGTCAGGAAAAAATAACAGTATTTGGAGTCAGAAGGCTCCAAATTAAGTCATCTGGATTTGATTACCAATTCTGTTGATTCTTTAACCCTATCTCCTTATCAATAAAATGGGGCTAGTAAAAAGGCACACTTCAGAGAGGATGGTTGTGGTGGGGATACAGGGCATGACATAGGAGCAGGTTACTTAGTTTAAATTCTGATCAACATTAATAAGGTAAATTATTTGAAACAAAACCAAAACAAAATGGCTATGGTTAAAAAACAAATCATAGCAGGATTTAAATATACCTAGAAATATGAGAAAACAGATTTGTGAAAAATAAAAGTAAGTATTCCTTTTCACCAAATATGACACTAAATAGAACTTTCTGGGACTTTTTTTTTAAGATTTATTTATTTATTTGATAAAGACAGAGTGTGCACGAGTGGGGGTAGGGGCAGAGGCAGAGAGAGGGGAAGCAGACTCCCCACTGAGTATGGAGCCCCAAGCGAAGTGGGACTCCATCCCAAGACCCTGAGATCATGACCCAAGCCAAACCAAGAGTCCAGTGCTCAACCCACTGAGCCACCCAGGCATTCCTCTGGGACTTTTAAAATGTAACTTAAAAATAAACATGTTTATGGAAAAAAATAAAAAAGATCTGCAATTTATATAAATTGCCTCTTTCATACTGGTAGGTCAGCAATTTCCGACATCCTCCTGCCCATATTCAAATCAGCCCCACCACTGACCAGCTGCGGCCCTGGGGCAGCTTATACCTCTGAGTATTAATGCTCTCATCTGTGAGATAGGGGGGGATGATGCCAACTTCATGGTACTGTTGTGATATCTAAATTATAATGCTATGAAGATGTCGCACAGAAAATGTGTCCTATAAAGGATCAATAAATGTCTGCAGTAATCTTGACAGTGCAATCGTCATGAACACTATGTTGTTAAGTCCTCTGGGGTCTCTTCTCATAAGGGCACTAATCCAATCATGAGGGCCCCACCCTCGTAACAGTCCACTAACCTAATGACCTCCTGAAGGCCCATCACACTAGGGGATTAGGGCTTCCATAGATGAACCTAGGCACAGTGGGGCGCAATTCAACGTACAGCAGCAGCTACCACTGGACTGGTCCTGAAAAAGGGCAGTAGAGGAGAACTGTTTTATAACCCTGACTAACCAGAGCTAATTTACCTTCATAAAATAGGATAAACAGAAAAGAAGACAAAAGCTGTGTGGAGGACTTAAACTACAGTCCTGAGAACAGGGTGGGAGGAATAGACAAACACAGAAGAGTCTTTTCTGGGGGAAAAGGAGTTAGCTGGTTTCTACTTCTCCTTTGTGGAAAAGAGATGAGACAATGCTGGATAAATTTAAGATAATGTTCATATACAGTCATGCCTCTTTTTAACGTAGTCATCCTACTGCAGAGGCTATGTATCTTAACATGATGAAAAAGTAATCCCACTGTTGATTAGGAACAATCTATATGAAATATAAAAACTAACCTTCTGAGAAATTATAACAATTCGTTATTGAAGACATGTATGCAAATTTTTCCACCTGTGTTACTTTTTTATACAGGCCAAATTTAGCATGGATCTCTAATTATCGTAACAGTGGGATGGCTTAACAAGGGTGTTGCTGGCCCACAAATGCAATTTGATTCTCAGCATGACTGCAAGAATGACAATTTACAACCTCGAGCAACAAGTAACTAGGAATATTAAGGTCTTATTAATTTACACAATGGAGAGCACGTTGCTTCTCGATTAGTCAGAACAACAGAAAAGGAACATTTGAGGACCTTATGTTAATACTGTACTTATTATGTGGTGCTGGGTTTACAATACAAACATTATGATGGATTCTAACAGCTCTGAAGCACTTATACATACCTGTGATCAAGGTATCTGTTATAATCACTCTGCTCAAACCAGAAAATTATTTCACTTAAATAAGCAGCATGAATTATAAATCAAGCCACAAGGTAAATACCTAAGTTAAAAATGGTACTTACTGCTTTCTCACAGACAAGATGTTGACTGAAAGAATCCAGACATAAAAGAAAATACAATATATGATTCCATTTATATGAAGTTCAAGAAAAGGCAAACTCATCTATGGCGATAGACATCAGATGGTAGTTAATTTCAGTGGGAGTATTGATTGGGAGAGTGCGTGAGGGAGCCTTCAAGACAGAAATATTCTTTCATCTTAATCCGAGTGGTGAGAACATGAGTGTGTGCATATGGAAAAATTCTTTGAGCTCTACACATTTGTGCATTTCACTGTCTGTGTGATATACCTCAATTAAAATTAAAAAATAGATCTACAACATTAGATAACTACCTAATAAAAATGAGTAATAGATCAATAGTACTAGATAACTATCTAATAAATACACAATAGTCTTTATCCTGAGTAAAATGAAATTTTCAACTGTAACTTTAGTAAGTACCCAGAGTGCACCCGCTTAGGATGTTTTAAAACCCATCTCCTGCTAGCACAGCATTACATACTTTACATTTCAATGTGGCTACAACTCCTAATCCTCCTGCCAAGATTCCCACATAAGCCAGGCTATTGATAAAACAATTGCTGCTCCTGTAAAGAGTTTTATTTGCTCTTGTTCCCTATCAGCTTAATATAAAGAAGAAAATATACTTGAAAAGGATCAAGTTCTAGAAACAGGACTAAATGATTATGGAGTAGGCATCTTTATAATTGTGTTTTTACCTTTTTTTCCTAGTTGTTTCTCAAGGAGTACAGCTGAAATTGAACCATAAAGCTTAGCTTGACAGAAAGGCATTAGCCTACCACACTAAACCACAAAGATAGGAGAGACAGTTATTTATGAAGAAACACTGTTTGCTATTATCCTTTTGAGATTCTACAAAAGGGCTAAATATTGATGCATTTCCAAGTCACCTTTCCCCCACTTCTTGTATTAACAAGCAGGAGTATGTTTTAGATGCTCCTAATTTGTCAAGATCAGGTGAGCAGAACTGTTGTACAGAGCACACTGCTCTCATTCCTACAAGGGCTCCGTAACCCTGCAGGCTATTAATAATTCATGGGTCTTTCTTGGTTCACAACAGGGGCATTACTCAGAGGGCATCACTCTTATTGAAAGAAGTTAACGGCAATGGGCAGACAAACAACACACAAGTTAAACAAGAAATCCCCTCTGAATCTGTGGACATTTCAGACCTGTTAAAGGGCTCCAATTACTATAGCTGCCCCTGCCGCACGGCCAAAAAAAAAAAAAAAAAGCTCAGCGTTCTTCACCTATATTTATACTGCCTACTGGGTTCAATCTAACCATTTTTAGAATTAGATCAGTTGTATTAACACCTCAATTCTTTTCAAATCATTTCACTCTATTGTATGTTGAAATAGCCAATGCTACTGGGTAGAACTATGTTGTGTTTACTCGATTAGTTTCTACAAACTAAACTTTTTGGCAAGAATATGACATCCACCATAACGTTGGAACTTTGGGGTTCCACATTATTTATTCATCAAGGAAACACATAAAGGATCCCAATATCTTTATGATTGGAAACAAGTCTCCAGGAAAAGAAACCATCTTTTACGGCCCTCCTCAATATGTTTAGCCCCCTGGGTAAAATGTAGACCGATACTCCCTAAAACCATCTAAAATAACAGGAGTTATGGCCTCTGAAACCTAAAGGGAGAATCAGGCTAGAGTTTAAGATGGTAGAACATGGCAAAGCCTGTGACCTGTGATTGTATGTCCTGCTTGAAGGCATCTCAAAAACAAGACAAAACAAAACCAAAACAAAATACTGCTAGGCCAAACATGCACATGGGTGTGTGGTCTCGAATTTTAGACCCATGGCTTGAATCAGAAGACTCAGGAAAGGATATATTCTTCCTCTAAATGGAAGGCATTCTTATTGGTTAAATCAGAGCATTCATTTTTTTCTTGAAGATGTACTTGAGGAAATACACTTATATTGTTTAGAATGTAATACAAATTAGGTTTCAAGCAAAGTTTAAACTTTCTGAACATCAGTAAAAAGCAACCTTGCTCTAGCTAAAAATAATACCTAAAATTGACTGAGTGCTTACTATAATGTGCCAGGTACCATTCTAAGCACTTTGCATAGATTAACACATTTCTAATGCTCACAACAACTCTACAGCCTAGGTACTATTATTACCTCCATTTCACAGATGGAAAACCAAGCAGACACAGAATGGTTAAGTAATCTGACCACAGACAGCTAGTGAACAATGAAGCTGCTATTCAAACCTAAGCCATCTTTCTTCAGAGCCTGCACTCCCACACTGATGCTCTTTGCCTCTTAGCTAGAAGCACTATCAATGCACTTACTCCCTGGGAAAGGGTAAACGGGAAAGGAATCACTTTCATTCATTAGCAAGACTGAATCAATTTGGGGGCTGGAGGGGAATATCTTACATTTATTCCATACAAAATAGGTAGAAATTTGTCATCAAAATCACTACATAAATGACAACCTGCTCGGGACTAAGAAAGGAAAGGCTTTTAGACAATCCATAAATGAGTAAAATTCTTGGTAATAATAAATAATAGATATCAGATCAAATCGGGAAAAATTTGATACTACAACCACATACCGCTTTCATCCTTACTTGAAATCGCTGTCTTTGGAATCTGTGGCACAAATATGCATCTAACTATGTCCAATCAGATGTTCATCTTTATTTCTTCTTTTACTAATGAAATGCCCCAGGACAGAATAAGTAGAGAAAGTAAGGGATCTTTGGAAAAATGCTTCTTTTTTAAATTGATAATTACAAATTTTAAATTCTACTGATTTGATGGGTACCAAATACAATTAATAGACCTCTCTCTCTTGGCACTGAATGTTAAGCCTTCATGTTGCAATGAATAATTTTGGTCATGAAGGATATGATGTCCCCAAAAATTGAGTCTTCGGTAGCAATATTATAATCATTTCCCTGGGGTGTATCCTCCTGTTAGTCTCTTTCAGAATTAGACAGAACTTCACCAGAATCAAAGTGAGTATGTTATTAGTTCTCTGTATGTGATAAGCACTATGTAATAAATAGAGCATCTTTTCACATATACACAAAAAGCTTCCTTTAGTAAAATCCCTTGTTACATCTACAGATATAATTATAAATGTAAAGCTAGAGCATTTCAGATAATTATAAAAGTAAAAATATTTTTCTCAATCTACACAAACTTAAAATAAATATGAAATATTTTAGCACCAGATACTTTACTTTTTTAGAGAATTAAAAATATGTGACTATCTCATAATAGAGAGAGCTATAGGCATGTTGCATAACAGATTAGTGCCAGAAAATGTCAACTTTTTGTATTTCAAGAGTATGTCCCAAAGAAAAAAAAAGCGTAGCCTCAAGATTTCAAGATAATAACAGTCGATATGATTAAATGTAGTGTTCCTGCAAACAGTCTATCCCATTAGATAACCCAAGAAGAAAGGGTTTACAGTTAAAGAAGTTTGGATAACACTTGAAGAATCAAAGTAACCTTTTTATCAAACCATTAAAAGTTCTAGAAACAAATGATTCATTGAACACATTTGGAGAAATGCATTTAGTGTTTTCCCGTTAACAAAACACTTCTACATGCATTATTCTCATTTAAGTCTCAATTTAAAACCAGTGTTTATCAGGAAAAAAGTTCCACCAAATTACCAATAAGAAATTAATCCAACCGACATCACTATAGGCAATACCAGTGGTAAGCAATGGGGAGGAGGGTAGCCCTATGTCCCAGAAGCTACAGTAGCCCTGGGCACCCTGACAGGAAAAAGACAGATATGCCATGCAAATACTTGGGACATTCCCAAGTTTCTACAGCTACATCCCCTCCTTGCTGGGCTTGTAAGTACATAGGTCATAGCATTTTCTTTAAAGGCCATGTGTGTCTATATGCACAAAACACAAAAATCTGCTTCTTCAGAGGTAGATAAGATACTGAGTGTTAGGAACACATACTCAGAGACTGCTATGGTTGCTTCAATTGAAGTTATTAGCAGATTCTATACAGAAATCCCATTAATGAGAACCGACAGCCAGAGAGGGTGAATGCACAACCACTGTACTGACAGATGTCAGCCGTGGGTACAGAAAGACAGGACACAGGCACTGGTCACACAGACGGAGCTCACACATCTAAAGGCAGTGGCTTTCAGAGCTGTTGTGGCTGTTTCTTTTTTCATCATAAAACACAGTAAGAAGTGTATTTTACATCACAACCCGACACACATACACACTTACAACTACTTAAGTGAAACTACAGTTTCGTGAAACCGTGCAGACCTTCCCAGATGAGAAGTTCTCTCCTTTCTATTCTGTTCCATTAAAAAATAAAAACTAGTCATATCTTGCTAAATTAGCTTCTTGCACCACCATTGGTGGTGCAAGAACTTTGTATAGTTCTGAGCTGAAGGACGCGAGAAAGCCAGCACCATCAGAATACATCACCACCTCAGACAGAAAGACAAGCTGTGTTCTGGCTCCCACTGCCTACAGCAAATGGTGCATCCATCCAGGTCCATGAGACCTCGGGGATCAGGGCAGTATCTACTGGCTCAGATCTGAAGACTGAACCATCCCTGCAGGCAACCTCCTCTGGACATGTTCCGGGAGCTTCCTTACCCAGGACAGGTCCAACTTTTCTCAGTGATTGTGGAATTACATGTGGTATGATATGCAGGGGACAGTATATCCAGACACAAACATACGCTTGTGGATGCAAGACTTTATAGAGGAAATCCAGAAATGTACACAGCTCTGGAAAAGCCTACCCGCCCTCTCCTTTCCTCCGACCTGTCCTCCGCAACTCCAAGTCTCTGCCATCACTAACATACCGAGGCTAGTCCGTTTATGCCGTACTCTACCTCTGCTTATACCAGCCGCCACAAGCAGCTCATGACTCAGCTGTCCCTCCATTCTCCAGACTGATTCTGTGAGGTAAGGACTACTCTCAGTCCATACTTCCTATCCCCCTTCCTGTTTTTTATTTTTCCTCCACAAAACTATCAATATCTACCATATTACGTATTTTACAATTTGATCCTATAAGCTCTTTGAGGGAAGGGATTTGTTTTTGTTTCATATACTTATATCAGTGCTTGGCACGCTGCAGGCACATAAGAAATATCTGTTGAGAGAGAAAGACAGAGAGGTGGAAGAGAATAGAGAGAGGGGAGGAAGAGGAAACAGAGGGCTCATGCCCCATCTTCAATCCCTTTAAACATGTGCTGCCTAGTCTAAGCACTTACCTGAACTTGGTATTTCCACAGAATCGGAATAGGAGCTGGTTTCCCAGAAATCTCAGAGGCCAAGCTAACAATCCCTCAGCCAAGCTATAAGGTCCATCATGCTAAGAGCTACAGCTTCAGTTAAGTTTGGGAATTCCTTAACCTTGCCCCCTTCCCCCACTTCAGTAATACAGCAGGATTATATTTCTGTAAGAAATGTTTGCTATTTAGGGGTTCCATTTTCACTCAATAGATTTTATGTATTTCTCATATGCTTCTCCACTCATTAATGGAACCCCTAAATAAACTAGTATGGAACAACTTAATCTAGCATAGTTTTCTTAAATTAGTGGTACACAGAGGATTTAAAATAGCAACTATTAGCAATATCAGTGGAAAAAGAGACTGCTTGCAACAATGCTAATGGAAGAAAATACCCCTTAACTTTATAATGATTGCAGAAAAACACAATATGCAGTTTTGCAACACCCTCTGATTTTTATGCTCCAGTTACGATATTCAGAATCCTGAAATTATCTGTGGTTAAAAACTAGATATAAAAATTATGTAATTTAAGGACAACATTGCGACCTTAAGCCTTAGGGAATACGGTAACTTGCTTATTAAATCTATCCCTGGATGGGGGTCAAAATACTGAAATAATCTTTCCATTGGAAATAACTGGCAGTAGAGAAAGGTTTGTTAGTTGTATAGTGTCAGATAAAGAATAATACTAGCTTAATTTTGCAATATACTACATTTGCTGGTGCTTTTTTTTATACAATGAAGCAACAGCCTTGCAGGAAGATAGTTTAATAAGAAAATATTCAACGTCTTCGTTTGGAAAAAAAAAAGAAAAAGAAATGTTTGTTATTTAGCAAAAAAGAAGTAGCCAAACCAAGATGGAAAATGCAAAGGAAAATTGAAGAAATCAAGATAATACCATGAAAAAGGTAAGAAACCTAATTGATGGAAATGGTTTTCTTGAGGCATAAAATTGCAAAATATTAGAGAAGGAAGAAATCTTAGAAATCATGTAGTCACTCCTCCTCACTCTAAAACAGAAAACCAAGGCCTAGAGATTTATAAATGGCTAACACTGAAATGGGCAATTATTACAGAAATTTTGAGGGATTCTCCCTCAAAGGCACCAGTTGAGTGGCAATGAAAGTACCTGTCATCATTTTGAGGCGATAAAGATTGCTAAGCGATGATGTCTTCTATAGCTCCGTGACCCCACCTTCCACTGCAATATCGCTCCAGTTCTTTGCTCTGCCCTACCCCGATTCTGGCTTCAGATAGAAGGCACAGAAGGATCCAGGTGCTCAGCTTAGGAAATGAGTGTCCAGTTACAAAGATTTTATTGTTACTGGTTTCCTGGCACCAGAAGTCCAAACTGAGTCTACAAACTATATTGTATCGGCCCTTATAACTGGGACTCTGGTTCCAACTATAGTCTGAGCCATTAGCCATATTTCTGTGTTGCTTATTCCCAGGTTTCTACATCTTTCTGATCAATGCTGCCTGTTTCAAGACCTCTTCCAGACAGTTCAACTCAAATTTCACTGCCCTGTGCATTAGCATAGACTTGTGCTATGCCATGTAACTCAGCAGGCCTCGGGTATTCAAGTCCTGCATACCCAGATAAAGGACTGGCCCTTTTACTTGCTCCTGGGATATTACCTCTATGACCTTGTAATATAAAGTGTCTTTTAATATCTGAAGCATTGAGCCACACCACACAGTTTATGCTAACAATATGATTTATGGTAAACATCCATTTCTGTTCACCTGGGTCCTGGACCACACTATCAGTTTGACTTCTGGAAGGCTCAGAGACAGAGTAACTAAGTCAGCCACTCTGGTGGCCCCTGCCTACCAAACTCGTGGACACTGAGTTCAGTAAGCCTCTCTGGTTAACAATAATCCACACATGTTGTCACACATCCTTGCTGGGAGAATGAAGCTCTGTCATAAAATCCCACTGGGAGAAGACAACTGAAAGGTTGCTCATGGTCTCACCTGTACTCCACCCTATATTCCTTTTGCTCATTTTAATCTGTATCTGTCATTGTAATAAACCACAACTGTGAGTATAAAAGCTTTTCTGAGTTATATGAATACTTTAGGCAAATAATTAAAACTGAGGGTGGTCTTAGGGACCCCACACATAAACTAGATTCTCTTTTCCCACAAATATCTCAATCAGCCTTATTATCCAATTCCTTGGTCATGACCACTCTCTGTTCAGATATCCAATAACCGCTGAACCTCTTAAGTTTAATCAACTTCAGGTCTCGGTGGAAATAAATGCACAGAAAGAAAAGTTCATATCATTTGTATCGGCAAAATAAAAATAAGCAGCAACTTCTGAAATGTAAACCAATTACAGGAACCAATATAAAATGAGTGAATGAGACTGACCAACTGCAAACTAGATCATTTTCCACTTATTTACCTGATGACTATTTTTCAGTTAAGAGATTGATGTGCCTCATAAATTCAATCTTGTGAGATTTATGTGCGCCACAAGGTCCTGCCTAGCGCAGCCAGCTTGCCTTTCTTCCTGACCCGTCTTGTCTTACTCATCGCCTGACAACATCTGCCACTAACACTGCACCCTCCCTCAGTAGAGCTAAGGTGCTGATCCATCTAAACATCCATCACAGAGGTATAAGAATCAAAGAGGCACGTTGTTAGTTCTGCTTTTGGCAATGAAGGATACTGAGAGTTTACTTTCAGGTTTTTCTCTTCACATGGTTTTAGGCTGACAGTGAGCAGCTGTACCAAAAGCCATCCATTAACAGATGTGAGGAGGGGAACAGCACCTGATGTGATCACCATCTCTGATGTCCCTGCCCCAAATGTATTAAAGGGACCCAACTTGGAAAAGGAGAATTATCCAACCATTAGACTTCATTCTTCTATCACCAAAGTATAAGACACCAATAGCTGTTTTTGCTTCTAAGAAACTTTGGTTATTAACACACAGATCCCTCAAAATAGTCAAAATCACCACCTTGGATCTCAGAACACTCAGTACCTAATAGTTTAATTGCAGCTATTTTAAAAGAGCTAGTTGAAGAGGTGTGTAGTGACTGAAAGAATCAAACAAGAAGCAGATACCAGGAATAAGTCAGACAATTCAAACTGCACATGAATTTTAATGAAACACATATGTTACTGAATATACTCCACCTCCCACCCCACGAAAACATGTCTATTGACCTCGTGCAGCTCCAGGGATAAATACTGGAGAAACTGGTGTTTGTAAAGTAGGAGTTCAGGGGGCATTTCTGTCAATAGCTGTAATCAGTAGGTTAATCCTGACAGCTTCTCTCATTCTACATGCCAGAGATAAGGGTGATAATGACAGCAATCAGCAGGAGAAGAGGCCTTCAGACACAGAACTGAGGAGGAAGAATAAGCATGCTTGATGTATGTGTTTCATGGAGGCCTTGGAAACCTGTGTATTTGCACAAGTGCCCCTAGAGGCAAGTGAGCAGATGGGCGCCTCCAAGCTTAAAGAATGCCTTAAAGTTACTCAAAATTAAATTGTATCACTACGAAAAGAATTTACAGTCCTGGAAGAGTCTGTTGCCCTGTGAATAACCTAAGAATATACTGAAAAATTGTATACAAGATAAATTAAATTAAATTTTAACTTTTCATCCTTAAAAAAAAAAATCGGTATGATACAGAATTATTTAACTTGATTTGAATTTAACTCCATTTAATGATAACTTTTTTTGAAATGTAATGATACATTCCATATTAAATAGTTGTGAAGTTTTCCAAAATAGATCCAAAGCAGGTTGCATGTTAAATGGGAAGCTTTAGTCCAAAAGGAATGGTCCTTATCTGGATTTTCTGTCAGGCCCACATTCATTTTTATAACGAACAAATAAAATTTAGTGCCACAATAATGAAGTGAATAAAGTTGTGGTTGGGCTTGTCAGTATGCTTTCTGGCTCTAAAGCTTTGAAGTCAAATGCTACTAACTGTCAGTATGCTCCTATCACGTCCAAACCCAGCTCTCACCACTGCAAGTCAGTGTCATCTGCCCACAGAAATGAGAAGAAATTGAACATATTTATGGCTCTTCTGCTTGAGGGAAGAAGAATAAGGTAAATCAATACTTCTTGTCATTTCCTGAAAATACTGTATTCTCCAAGACATTTAGCCAGCATTTGCCCATTTAAGCAAGGACAAAAACATAAAAAGAAAGTTTTTAACTCAGAAAATTAGCACGTCAATATTTCTGGGTCACAGAAATTGAAGTCACATCAAGCATTACTTCACAATCTAAGTTAAATACACTCTCAAGGTTGGTTGCTCCTAGTAATGGTAACTATCATTAAGAAAACCTAAAATTTCAGGAATGAAGTTGTATTTAACATCCTGTAATTGCTACTGAAATATTACTAAATTTATAGCCCCATTTAAAAATTCCAGGGCATGACTTTCTTTGTAAAATTAGATTTGCAAAAACATTCTATGTCTTTACTCATATGGTATATTCTCCCCCACTCACCGCTCCATCAATTCAACAGGAAATTTTTCATAAAACTCTACTGTTCGATGTTATTTCTGACCTTTGGGAGTGGGGATGTCTCCATTCCCCAGCCACGTCATTTGTATATTTAAAGAGGACAATGTAAAAGTTGGGTTCGGAGAAACTCCCAATGATTTTTCACAATTTAGGAAATTAATTCTGAATCTGAGCAAAATATAACTGGTCCTGGTTTGGAAAACAAAATATAATTGGTCCTGGCTTGGAAAACATATATAAGTTAAAGAGACTCCTGGCAATATTTAAAAATATTAAAAAGCGGGATGCCTGGGTGGCTCAGTCAGTTAAGCATCTGCCTTCGGCTCGGGTCGGAACCCCAGGGTCCTGAAATCGAGTCCCACATCGGGCTCCTTGCTCATCAGGAAGTCTGCTTCTCTCTCTGCCTGCCGCTCCCCCTGCTTGTGCTCTCTCTCTCTCTCTGACAAATAAATAAATAAAATCTTTAAAAAAAAAAAAGAAATATTAAAAAGCATTACTAGTAACAGATGGTCTAATTGGAAGTACATGGAGTTTAGAGTCAGAGAAACTAGAGTCCAAATCTTCACTAGCCTCCTAATGACTTCTGATCTTTGGGCAGTTTTGACCTCTCTGAGCCTAAGATTAATTTTTATACAATGGGAATATGCAAAATGTATAGCTGTTCTGAAGTTTAAATGAGCATCTACCTACATGCAGGGTCTGATGCAAAGTGTTCAGTAAATGTTACTCTTTCCTACAAATAAATTGATTACAGAAAACACGCTGAGGAGAGAGGAGGATGGGGGACAGAGAGGGACGGTAGACAGCAGAAATAAAATAAAAACAAAAGCTATCCCAGGAGCAATGATTGCTAAATATTATGAAAATAAATAAACAAAAATTGAAAAAGAAAACACAATTAAGGAGCTAGATCATTAAAATCTTAGTTTTTGAGGCCAAAGAGTTCAATTCTAAATCCTAAGGGAGATGTGGTTCTGCAAACATGGGGAAAGGCCATCTCATGAGAGAAAGAAGAAAAGCAAGTTAAAGCCCTGTTTTGCTTGTGGGTTTCCTCTTGAAGCTTGATTTAAAAGTTGGTGGACTTTTTCCTGTGCCCTGACTAGGCTCAACAGCTGGGAATAGAAAAGCCATTTGGAAAAGCATCCATTTGTTTGTGGGGAAATTAAGACTCTGGATTCACTGAGTTGTTTATTCAAAGAATTTGTGATAGGAAGGACTTCAAAAAAGCAAATCTTAAGCAAATCCCTGAGATTACATTATTCCATCCATAAATATTTCAGAATGTATCTCTAAAAGGTAAGGACTCTTTTAAAGTATACAAAAATATCATCAACACACCAAAAACTTAACAATATTTCCTTAATATCAAATTAGTATTCAAATATGTGCCACTGTCTCATAATTATTTTTAACAGATTGTTCAATTCAGAATCCATATGTCTGCTTCCAAACAGTCTAGTGTGGGGGAGGTGGGGTTAAGGTACAGACCGAGGAGGTTCAAGTTGGATAGATGACACATGGGCGTTCACTATGCCATTCTCCTTACTTCTGCATAACCTTCATGCTTTCAATAATAAAAATGTTTTACATTTTCTATAAAAGAAAATTAAACACAGACAAACATCAACAGCAGAAATAGAAAAATAGAAGCAACGGTGTTTTCTATGTATGCTATGGCAGCAGAGTTGGGAAGCATCTGTTCAAGCAACAGTGTAGGCTTTTGGTTTTTTTTGTTTGTTTGTTTTGTTTTAAGATTTTATTTATCTATTTGAGAGAGAGAATGAGATAGAGAGCATGAGAAGGGGGAAGGTCAGAGGGAGAAGCAGACTCCCCGCTGAGCGGGGAGCCCAATGTGGGACTCGATCCTGGGACTCCAGGATCATGACCTGAACTGAAGGCAGTCGCTTAACCAACTGAGCCACCCAGGCGCCCCAGTGTAGGCTTTTGTTGAAGTTCAATGAGAACCTATTGAGAAACTTCAAAAGTTATTAAGGAAGTTTATGAATCCATTTTTGCCTATCTACCCATTTTTAGTAGATTGTCAATAATTTGATAATACCATTGCTTGAGGGAGGGGTGCTTATTAAAAATAAAAATTCCCAGTCCCTTTTCATTTCCTCTTCTATATTCTGTTGGATAAATGATGCTCTCACACCACAGCATAGGAAGAAGCACAGTTAAGGATGGGAACTCATGAAGCATATGAGCCATGAAGAATACAGACACGACACACACATACTTTCCTAAACTGTCTCACCTGTGCTTAGGAATGGCAATCATAGGAAACTCTGGGGAATTTGTTTAGATCTACATGTTAAGAAAAAGCCTGTGTTGGCGTTTAAGGGAAGGTTTTCCTCCTCCCTGCTTGAACATCTCAGCTGATGTGATGATAGGTTCTAGAAGAGGATCAGCATATATAAAGCACCTGTAACTATGTCAAATCCTGCTGGTTGCCTAGTCCCTATATCTTTTCCCTTTCTTCTTGCTAATACAACCCTGATATCATCACTGGTGGGTGACAATGCACCTAGATTTTTAAAACTGTATTTTCCAGTCAAGGCTGGCCATGCAACACCATCCTTATGACAGAGTTGTAAGTGGAAGTCACTGATGGACTGTGGGGAAAGCCCTTTATAAGGGGATAGATGAGCTGGTTCACTACTTTGTGCTGTAAGTCCTTTGCTCCTCTCTTCCTGCCTGTAATTCTAAATGCTGGCTGTAGTTCCAGAACCATCACCTGAGCATGAGGACCCCAGTCAAGCCCTAAAGATTGTGGCTCCCAAAGACAAAAGGCCTCACTTTCCTGGCTCCCCTGGCAAGAAAGACTGTGAGTTCTTCCCATGTGCACTAAGCATCCACAGGTCCAGTACTTGGCCCCAGGCTACAAGCTTCTGCGATTAGAACCTACTTCTATAGCCTCCTATCTCCTCCTCCTCCAAGCCAGTATGCACTAGCCACCAGTCTTCTGCTTCTCTTCACTCTTCAGTACCTCCAGGCAGTTGTTTTCCTATTATGTCCAAGTTTTTCTAGCTCTTTCCTTTTAGGGGGGAGTGAATTCCAGGAGGGCTTCAGTCCCTCATATTTGCAAGCAGAATACCTTAAATTTTATTCCTACCTAAGCCCCAAGGAATTGCTAGAATCTATACAATGTATAGGTGGTTTCTTTATCAGGGAGAGAGTGGTACTCATAAACCAGACCCCAGGGATGGAGTTCAGAAACAATGGTACTTCAACATTTTTTGAAGCGTTCTTCATTGTCCATTAAAAGAATTTTGTTAGTCATTTTGCAAATATTATTAAATCACTCCCATGAATGGTTTAGGATTAGGTGATGGCTGGTACTAGCTATATATATATATATAACCGCCAGAATAGAAACAAGGCTACAGGGGCCTTATATGCCAATATGTTTCAGATCATTATACACACTGTAATTCAGAAGATACATAACTACCAAGTGGCAAGCAAAGAATGGAGAAGATACTAAAAAATCCTTGCCTTTTTAGAATCTTATTGGAGAGGGGGGAATAAAGACCTTCAATGAAGGAAAAATCAATTTGAATCAATATATAATCGAATGCTGAAATATGGAGAAAAATATGTGCCAAAAATCTGCCAAATTATGACAAAAAAGGTTCAGATTACATAACTGAATGAACTTTTTCTAGATACTGTGATGAAAACATGACTAAATAACATCTAGTAAGCTGTGGAACTATATATAGTACACTTAACACCAATAAGTTAAGCTTACTACTAGATAAATAAGAAAAGTGTTTTAATGTATCATCTATTCCTTGTCTATTTCTTCCTACATTTTACTTTCAAACATCCTGTATGAACTAAAAGCTAATTTTAAGAACATAAATTATTCCAATGTTTTAAGTCTGAGAGATTGGAAGAATGATAAAGTCATTAATAAAAATAAGTTGGAAGAAACTAACTTGGGAAGAAGAAAAAGAGATGACAAGTTATGTTTTGAGCATGTTTGATTTGCAAAAATAGCAGACAATCGCGCTTGTGTCCACGATTTTTTGTACTTGACTATTCACATCTGAACTCCACCCACTTCTTCATTTGGTGGCCTTCAATAAGATTCTAAGATTTGTCTTCCTTGATCGCAAAATTAGGATCACAACATCAAACTACAGGATTATATTCTGAGAATTAAGTGGCATAATTCAAGTTAAACACGCAGTAAATACTAGATATTAAATGTTAATATCTTTCTCTTCTTTCCTTCTTCCTAGCCTGTTTTTTGAAACCCACTTTGATTCTGTATGAGCCTCTACTTCAAACTGACCCATTTCCTAACCATCCTTCAACATCATTTATTCATATTAATCACCCATCCTTTACCCTATTCTTTCTATTCCTCTCAGTTTTACAAATGCTATACATTCTTCAAGGTCCAACTTAAGACTCATCTTTTGATGAGTAGACAGTCACTCTAATCTATACTGGTTTTCCTTTGCTAAATGGCTCATGGCACATGTTGCTATTAACTGTTTTACATACTTATGACTTGTCTCTCCAACTAAACACAAGATTCTAAACAGCAGAATCTGTATGTAAAATTGTTTTGATTTGTAAAGAAAGACCGGGATCTGGCCCTCCTTAGAGATCCATACAAGCATGCTGAATAAAGGAATCAGTGATGCTAACCATTAAAATCCAAGGACTAATACCAATTCAGATATACCCGGTAAAGTTAAACATATCATTTTTATTTACTATCCATTGGTGAACAAATCAAAATCAAATCTGGTTACAATTGAAATGAATAAGAAAAAAAGCTATTGGTTTGGCCTAAAAGGCAATGTTTTAAAAAGATACTCTAAGAAGAGACTCATAAAAGATCTTTTACTACAATATTTATTTAACACTTGCACATGAAGGCAAGAATTAAAAATGGAAATGGACTTTTATCAGAATCTTGATAGAATCACAAATAAGAGGTTTAAGTAATTAAAAAATAATTTTTTAAATCGGAGATGTATTTTTAAAAAATTGACTCATTGGGTCAGCACTAGAATTAAACCTACTACAAGAGTAACTTATTTAAACTAGTAATCATTTAAATGTGACAAAAAACTGGGGGCGTGGGTGGCTCAGTCGGTTAAGCAACTGCCTTCGGCTCCGGTCATGATCCTGGAGTCCCGAGATCGAGTCCCGCATCGGGCTCCCTCCTCAGCGGGGAGTCCGCTTCGCCCTCTGACCGTCTCCCCTCTCATGCTCTCTCTCTCTCTCATTCTTTCAAATAAATAAATAAAATCTTTAAAAAAAAATTAAAAAAAAATTTAAAAAAAGTGACAAAAAACTATCAGCATATGCAAAAGTCTGGCACACCTCTATAATTTACCTAAGGCTTGAAACAATGTAAAAGAGACAGCCTGGAAAGTCAAGGATAAACAAGTTTTTTGTTTGTTTGTTTGTTTTTAGCTCAGTGCACAACCAGACTCAACATCAATTCAAAACATCAAAATCAGTTCAAATTTTATCACTGATATTTGGGGTTAGCAAAATTACAGCTTTAGAACCTTGTTCTTTATCTCCAGAAACACACACACACACACACACACACACACACGAGTACAAAATAAAACCAACAGAAGCACACGACTACATGTGGAGAACTGTTTCACTTGTAAATAATTTCCATGTATCTTCTATGAAACAAAGTGCTAAAAAATCAAACCATATTATAATGTCTTTGTAAAAGTAAGTATCTTCCACAATGGATGTTTCTTTAAAATTACTGAAAATAATCTTGATTGTTCTACAAGGTCAAGAAATTAGTAAACAGCTTACAGAACTGAAATTTTATACAGTAACAGTTATGTCTGCATATTAATGAACTTCAAGCACTGCATACTTGGCAGGATGTTGAGATCAATGTTTCCAAATATCTGCCATGATAGACTGATTCTCTGGTTATTTAAAATCATTCCTTTGCAAGTAACTTTAAGTAGTTAAGCAGAAAAATTCCTCTATTTAGGCAAAATTCTTATTCTAGTTCCTCCATAGATGGTCATTGTAAAGAAGCATAAACAACTCTAATTCTCAGCTGATAATATGCAGAGAGAATATACACACAAAGGCTTCATTTAGATAAAACGACAAAGAAAAGTACCATTTTCTGATTTTCTCCCTCAGCCTTCCCCACCTACCACCTTGATTCTGCAAACGCAGAATAAATTAAAGCTCCTTTCTTCTACATCAGCTCCTTTGTCCTCTCAAGGTTGCCTAATCATATTCATCTCTTAAAATGAAGTAAGAAACATTTCAAAAGCGGTATTCACATTAAATCAACTTTCTGATTCGTGCATTGCAGGAATAAAGCAGTGTAATCACATCTTAAATTGGTTTACAGCAGGCTGTCTACCTTATCCTGGTTTTCAGGATTGATGAAATGAATAGTTTTAAAATAGCACTTTTTGAAATGACTGAGAATTAATAGTGCATAATTATCTCAGTGTTGACAAGTGAGAGATGTTTAACTCCTTAAATGAGCTTTCCTAATGAGTCAGTGTCAGAGAAAGGCTTCATTGCCTGTACATTGTTGACTGATATCTAAGGGGATTGATTTAACCATAAAGGCATACTAAAAGCCAATTTTAAAAATAATTTATGTAAAAACGAAATGACCCAACTTTCACTGAATATTGAAAGATTTACTTAAGATTTTACTGTAGGTTTCAGTAATATTCTAGGTGTTGGACTACCAGGAAAATTACTTTACATCTTATCTGTCTAGTAGGAACTCTTCGAACTTTCCATACAGTTTCAGCAAAACAGACTTTAGTATTAGACTGCCAAGTGCCTAAAAGAAAAAAAGTAAACATTAAACTACTGAATGGAAAAGTAGTATAGAGATTATGTTCCTGACCTTTCTATTTGAGGATCCTAGTGAAAGACAACACAATAAATAAAAATAAATAAATCTCCATGTTTTTTAAAAATAAAAAAAATTAACACATGTAAAAAATTTTTAAGAACGTTCTCTTTACCATGTTGAACTTGTAACATTGTCTATTCATCCCTTGTCTCTAATTCATGTTAACTCATAACTACAGTGTTCAATTCTGCGTCTTAAATCCTGTGGGTAAAAACAAATTTATATTCCGAAACACCTGGAAAAGAGAAACAGGAACACATTCCCAGCAACAGATATGCAGATGAAGATAACACTGACCAGCTCCGACTTACTCTTTATTTTTCCATATCTTTCACATCTGCCAACTGTCTACCTTAAGTATGTGTCAGGCATTGGGCTAAGAACATTCTATTTAATCCTCAAGACCTTCAATGAGGTAGAGGACATTATCCCCACTTTGCAGACAAGGCCAGGAGTATGGAGGCAGGGTTCCTGCCCCAGTCCCATAACGGGTAGCGGATGGAGCCTGACCATGAACTAAGCAGACTGTAATGCAGAATCCACACATACTGTGGTGGGCAAGTATTCTTCACTTAGATTATCCTTACAGGACTGGGGTTATTTTAGCTGTCAGTAAAGTGTGGCGGTATTATAGTGTGCTCAGTTATTCCTTCATGGAGTCATTATACTTGACAGTCAACTGTATGCCAGCATTCTCCCAAAGGCTGGGATGCAATGGCTCACATGGATGTGGCCCTTCTGTCTGGAAGCCACAGATGGTGTTGGAATAAAAGGGGGGGCTTGCTCTGGGAGTAGATAAGCTTGGGACACAGACTTACCTCTTTGACCTAGTATTCTCTTTCATTAGCATTGGAGGGGAAGTCTAAAGAACTTCAGTAGTCCGAAACAGTGAGCGCAGGGCATGAAGACCGTCCAAGACAGTGAGCGCAGGGCGTGGAGACCGTCAGAAATGGTGAGAGCAGAGTGTGAAGGCAGCATCAGGTGGGGCGCTCCTCCTGGGCACATGGGGCTCAGTGCCACCAGACACAAGCTCTCAGGAGTGAGAGGGATCTCGACGGGGTTACCAACGTGGGCCTCCAATCACAGTCTTTTCAGAACTGACCAGGGAGCTTGTGGCCTTAACATTCTTGTGACATCTTGGTTTGAGTAAGGACTGGTGATAACATCTTTAATGGCTTATTTATTTTTAGGGTCTGGTTATTCTTTGTTGTCACAGGTAACTATCATAAAAAAAGACGCCCCTTCTGACACCTAGGGCAGGGTGATCTGGTTTATTCCCTTATCTCTGGTTTCCTTACACCTCTGCATTTGGGGGATTTCTGTGAGCCTGACCACGTAGTGCCCTACCTATTTCTCCCTACCTAGCCCCACCTTTCCCTTACTCACTCTGGAGAAACAAATGCCTTAACATTCCTTTACGGAACCACGGCCTCTGTACCTGCATTCCTCCCCATGTACAAACCCCGCCACTTCTCCCCGCCAGACTCCTAGACTATACATCAGGATGGAAACTATATCTTTACTAGCCAAATTCCCAGCTTCAGTCTTCTATCTTAGGTTTCCAATAACATAATTGAGATACATGAATGCCTCAGACCATTCTAGATCCATTGTCATATTTAAACTGTGCATCAAAGCTCACTGGACTATTCTGCTAAACTGACACTTTAAAATGTTTTTTTTAAGAATTTTTTTTTTAAGATTTTATTTATTTATTTGACAGAGAGAGATAGCGAGAGCAGGAACACAAGCAGGCGGAGTGGGAGAGGGAGAAGCAGGCTTCCCGCCGAGCAGGGAGCCCGATGCGGGGCTCAATCCCAGGACCCTGGGGTCACAACCTGAGCCGAAGGCAGACGCTTAACAACTGAGCCACCCAGGCGCCCCTTAAAATGTTTTTTTAAGAGAAATGCATTCTGTGGTCCAAATGTGTGGGTTAAACATGACTTCTTAAAGGCTAATCAGCTAAGAAATTATCAATGTTATATTATAAATATTAATGAATTCTAAATGTGTACTAAATAGAATAGGTTGGACTTCCTCATCTGCATATAGGGATTATGAGAACTATTTCCTGAGGAATATTAAATTAGTTACTGCATATGAATGGTAGGATCTAGCATCAGCAGGTACTCAAAGGTGGTCATGTTTGAATTGTAAAACAAAAGTAGTTCATATGTTATTTATATTTTTAAAAAGTACAAGAAAAACAGTACTTGCATTAACCAGCTTTAAAGTATCTCAAATAATTTGACTGCATTTACCAAGTGCATAGAGATTTATACTGAAAAATAAGAACATACCAAGAACTGCAGAGTTTCAAAGGTAAAAATGTACTTTACATATTACTTTGTAGGTAATGTTCCTTTTTTTTTTAATTTGCTATCATTACTACAAAAATGAAAATGTTAAAACAAAGGTTTTGTAAGAAGTTCTAGAAATTGGCCCTTCAAGAAGTTCTAGAAATTGGCCCTTCTAACTTTTTTAATGCCCTCTATACACAGAGTAAGCCTGCAAGATGGCAGACAAGCGCTAACAGGGTACAGGACGTGGGGTGCATCTCGAGTACAGAAAGACTGTGATTTAGGGTCAGTGACCTCCTTACACTGTCTCCTCCCCTGCCCAGCCCTTCAAGTGATGTCTCTGAAAAATCTATTTGCTCCCTCAGAAGAACATGATTCTAGAAACAGCTATATGGCAATATCACTTGCACTTGTAATTTTAGAGATGCAAATTTAAGACTGCAGGCGCAGTCCGAATACTCTGGGCCTGAAATCCCACTGTTTTCATCAGAAGTGCGTTTAATCCAGTGGAACCTAGTAGCACTACTTCTTTAAGGAGACATGTTCCCAGTATAAAATCTAGCTATCCCTATCTCTGAATGGATATTTAGTGAGCAATATCAGGCATTTCTGAGGCAAGGAACTGGCTTTTTTGAACTCTTTCCTCAAAATAATGAGGTTTGGAGAACAGCTTGTTAGTCATGGAAAGACATCGTCAAACATTGTATGATGACTTGAAACCTGGTTCTAAAAGAAAATTAAAAATTAAAGTAACACATTTAACAGCTTATAAAGTTTACAAGACCTTATCTGCTCTGAGACACAGACAGACTCAAATTATTTCCTTGGCCAGGGAAAACTCAGGTTCCATTTTTATGTCCCACTCTGTAACCCTCAGACTGCCCTGCTGGAAGGTAATTATCAGGGCCAGAGGGCTCATCCCTGCTGCTTCTCAGAAGTAAACTCAGGGAGCTAAATTAAGGTACTTAGAGGTAAACTCGCAGGTTGTGCAGCGCTGAGCTGTTTGACTCCTGCAGATTCTAGAGCAGAACACTAACCGCTCATACTTAGTCAGAGAGCAGGTACAGAAACACAGCTTCTCAATCATCCCCTCCAGCTCCGGCTAATCAATGGGAGTCACACAGCCACCTTGTGTGACACAACCTGAAGCGATGGTCTCAAAATGCAAGTTTTAACGTTATTTCATTGTAGTGTCCTTGTACCAAAAATGTCTTTATTATGTAGTTTCCATTTTACCTGTATGTGAAAAAAAAAAAAAAAAAAAAAGAAAAGGAAAGACCACAGCAGGAAAGCTACTATTGTGAGAAAGAAGGACATAAAACTCAAGCAATGAATTAAAGAGGCAAATGAAGGAACTCTTTTCCTTTATTAGAAATAGAAGAAACAGATTGTGCTAATCTCCCTAGGGCCAACAGCCGCCCCGCGTGGAACTCAGCCAGCTTCAGTCACAAAGCTCACTTAGGAGTTCTGCTCTGTGAAAAGACGAAGCCAGATGGGCTATTTACTTTCAACAAGATAATTCTGGAGGAAATTGTTATAAGTCACAGAAACTTTTTAGCTTCATCTGCTATTTTAGCCTCTAAACTGATTAACAGAGTGGGGGGAGGGTGCCATTCGGAAGGAGAGGAGAGACCTGGGAAGGAAACAGAGGAATTAAGGAAAGTGCAGTGAAAAGCCTGGGCAGCAGGAGCCTCCAGGTCTCCCAGCCTGGGCTGGATCCACTCCCCGCCAGCCACTCACCATCCCCTTGGACAAACCATTGGACACCTCTGAGCTTCCATTTCCTCCTGGGTATCATGGGGACCCATACACTGTCCCAGGAAATTAGGAAGATTCAATGGCATGATGAGGGTACAGCACTTAAAACACAACACACAACATGAGCTCCCAATAATCACTGGGCACCTATTTTTATCCCTGTCATTTTCTCTTCTATTTGCAAAACGTAAAGAGAATCCATCATTCATATGCGCGCGCACACACACACACACACACACACAAACTAAATTCTCAAGAATATAGCAAGAGCTAAAAGTTATATTAATCTATTGATCATACTTGATAGAATTTGTGTGAAAACAAGTTATTTTATTTTGCTATCAGAGAAAAATAATCCAAAAATTTTATCCTTGGGTCAAGAATTTCAAAGACATTTTTCTACATAAAAATTATTTCAAGAAAAATAGCTATGCAATTAGTACAAAGAAGTTCATGTATCAGAAGCTTCTGATAAATATAAAAGACGCTTCCTAACTAGGAACGCAAAATTTTCCCTATCCAGCTGAAAATAACAGCTATCAGGACAAAAATCAAGATAATCCTGATACACTTATGCTATGGAAAATGCATCCAGCAGCCTCATTTTTTGGATATACAACTATTACTTACTAAGCAAAACTAAAAGAATTCAAGGTAAGTTATGGGATCATTAGGCATCCAAGTTAACCTACTTTTCTTTTTTTACACTTGTAATACTGCTCAATGATAACTAATAGCTCTCGGAGAATACAAGACACTCTCTGAACAAAGCAATATGCAATAATGTTCAGCCTATTTATGTACCTTGGCAGGAGAAAGGAATACATTTTTAGAAAGATTATTCAACATGAAGTACTAAAATAAAAATATTTTAGTTTTGCCTGGTTATCTGAATTGATTTTGAGGAACTTACAGATTTTTTATTTCACTGCCACATTAAAGAAACAGCATCACTATTTTTTGTAATATTTTCTTTCTGAAAGGGAAGATATCCCAAAAAAATAATCAATTTAATTTACGGGTTCAGATAAGACAAAAACAAAAGCAAACAGCATATTTAAAAACCAGAAACTCTAAAAAATATATATTACTGCATTTAATTTTTTTTTATATTCTTGGTGACTCAATCCACTGTGCCATAAGAAAATTGAATCAGTGTTTATGGCATGAACATTTGAGAAAATACACACATACACACACACACAAAGAAACTTACAGATTTTATGCCCTAATTAAGACCAGAAAAATAAACTGAAAAGAGTCTGCAAGGAAAGATAAAAGAAGTGGAAATCATATCTTTAATTTAATTATCCTTTATAAAGTTAATATAAAATAAAGTTTCCCTAAGTACTAGAGAAAAGCAAATAACAAAGCAAGACAATTTTACATTTTAGTAAATTGGAAATGCGCAAGAGAGCTGCTTCCTTAGAAACAACCAAAGAGGACTTTAAGACATTATCTAAACAGTGATGAAATATTAAATTAAATACGAAATTGTCATCTTTCTCTCTATACCCAGAATCTCCCCAACTTTGAAAATATCTATTATTTCACTAACCCAAAAGCCAAAAATCTAAAAAGCCTTTGCCACAGGTCTAACTCCATTCTGGGCAGCTTTGGAAATAACAATGCCTGCCTGTTCTGATATGGCATCAAGAAGAAGCTAAAAAGAGATATGTCTTGCTGGGAAAGCATCTTCCTTGGGCCTCTTGCATGCTACATATCTTACTGAGCAGGTCAAGACTACAAAGGGTCTGACTGCTTTTTACCTGGATCTATTTCTCAGAATTGCTTTTGCAGGTAAGAGATAAGGCAACCTCGCCCCCCTGGAAAAGGAACAGGTTTGATTACTGCTTGCTATAAAACCAGTGAATTCCCCCAGCTCAGAGATTCTCAGTTGCAATGCAAACTCATGGTACACAGCATCCATCTGGACCATGGGATTTGGGAGCAAGGCAAATAATACCAATATGCTGATACTCATGCTGCTGGTTTTACCTTAGTAATAACACCCTTTGTCTCTGACCCAGAAGTCTTATGTCTCTGCCAGCAACCACGAAATAGTACTACATAAATTAATAGTTTGTCAGTAGGGTAACATCAAATCCCAAACATGCCCAGACCAGAGAGTTTGGGCAAAGGGAGGAATACTGACAGAAACATGGCTTTCTGAAAGAAGGAACGGGGATCAAGATATGAAAAAAACTTTCCGGGATCTATAAGGGAATGCTCTCACCAGAGTCAAGGGGGGAAGAGGGGACTAAGGGTCCCCACTGTCCTGATCACTAATGAGGCTGAGAGAAGAAAGGCAGGATTGAGACAAGTTACAGCAATGGTACCTTGGTTGTTGCTCATTCATTCTCCTCCATGCAGGGGAGAAAGTGGGGGTGGGGGGTTATCGTGAACTGGGGACAGCAAGGCCTTCAGCCTGGAGAAAGACAATGTGTGTGTGTGTGTGTGTGGGTGCTGAGTCAAGGAGTTCTCAAAGCTGTACAGTGGTGCCTGTAATGATGACCTTGCTACTGATGGTCTTTGGGAGGACCAACAACACTAGAAGTTCCTTTTGTTGAGCCCCAGCTGGACAGCTGCTTGGAACCAAGAGAAAGTGTGCCTTGTTTATTGATATGAAAGAACCATCTCCCTCTACATTACCTGACACCAACCTTCCCCTCTATTCTGACTTCAGGTGCTTTAAGGAGAAAGATGATCAGGTGGATCCAAGGTCTCCCTGTCCCCAAAAAGTACTGAAAGCCATACACACCAGTTCTGGTATGATGGGGAAGGAAAGGACTCAAACTGTTATGGCTCTGTCGGACACAGGAAACCAAGTGCCACCCTACCTATTCCCATGGACGGAAGGGACACTGAATCCAACTGATGGGGTTTGGTGCTTCTCAGTGGGTAAGGGAAGCTGAAGGAACCTTGTGAGAAGAACCTTTGGGATAATTCAGTGGTGCTGTCATTGTGGCTTCCAAATCCAACTCTATAATCAGAATTGATATGTGCCATGTGTGTACTTCACAGTTCCTGTGTCAGAAGGGGTTTTCACATTCAGGAACTGCTGTGCCTAGAGGTCCTCTCCTAGTACAAGAGCATGCCTTCTTGATGGAGCCACAAAGTCCCTCCTTTTACTTTTTTTTAAAACAGGTAGCTATTAACATACAACTAATCTCTTGTGGAAAATAAACACCTGACATTCTCCTTTTCTCCATCTACCCGGACTCAACAATTAATGAGATGGGAAGGAAACGACAGGCCTTGATAGTCAAATAGAAATGGTATACTCCAGAGTTGAGCTCTTCCAGCCCTGGCACTGTCTCATTTACATAAAAAAATCGCAGCTACTCCTCTGGGGGAGACTAGATTCCCTACTCCACCACGTGAAACAAAGCTGCTGGTCCAACAGGGCTCGTGCAGGTTTCTTTCAACGGCTGGGCCGAGTTCACTGACAGCGTGGCTAAGTTAAAAGTGCATGGTTCCCCTGAGCAACAGTAGCCATCCAGCCCCAGTGACAGCTCTGGGGGTCACTAGTTGTGGTAAGGACAACTCACACAATGGTCTCAACGAAAAGCTACCACTCTTAGATAATGCTCCTAAGGACAAGGAATTTTATATTTTTACAGACTCTCAGACAACTGCCAATGGCCTAGATGTCTGTCTTGCCTGCCAATTGAAAAACTAGAGACTGGCAGATTAAAGAGACCCTCTCTGTAGGGCCACAAACCGTAGAAATAAATTGTGGCTGCTGATCAATCTGGGTCACTGACGTAAGTGCTCATGGTAAGGGTCGGTTCTCCGACGAGACCAACTGGAATCAAGCTGTTGTTCAAGCCTGTGCTGCCCAGATCATTTCCATCATTACTGGGATCCACCATCATGGATGGAGCACAAAGTAAAGGTATTTCGGATGCAGAAGCTACTACTGCAAGTCAGACTTGTGACTCCTTCCAAAAGTTGGCCCGTTTGTCTTGCAGAGAAGGAGGCCATGTTTGCTCTGTGCACTCCTAGCAAAATGACATTAAACCTTTGACTCCCATTTTGAGATAACCCTAATGCTTTACCACTGTCAACAGTTTTTTAGGTTACTATCCAATCAGCTGACTTTGGTTACACCATTGTGGCTCTTGAAACTAAATTATGTCATGTTCTTAATTTTGTCATACTATCTTTAGTCTGACAATGGGGTGTCTTTTGCCATAAAGACCACCTAACAGCGGGACAAGAGTCAAAGTGATCAATAGACATTTTATGACCTTTGTCATCCACAAGTTGCTGTCATTACTGAGAGAGAAAAGGGATTTTATAAATCAATTCAAAAGGATTTCTGACTCTACCTCACTCACCACCTCTTGGTTTAGACACCTTAATAAGGCAGTTTGGTCACAGATAGAGCCATATCCAGAAAGGGTAAGGAGTTACACAGACTTACTGTGAAAATCTGAGATTTCTCCCTGACCACTCCTTGGGCATGGTATGTTTTTCTTTCCCCTAACAGGAACCTCAGGCCAGGATAATTGATATGCCCTCCAGGTGGAAGCCCAATCCAAAAGGTGTCCCAGAAGATTCAAACATAAATTTGGTTCAGCCACCAGATATCTGTGTTGGACTGGCATGGTCCTAGATACTAGATCATGAAGACAATGACCATTTGGGTTACTGAGTTGAGTACACTGCTCACCATGTATCTCTACAGTGGTCAGAGTGGTGGGCCTAATGAGTCTCTGTAAATTGTGTAAAAATGCCCTTAACCCACCTGTACTTGACCCTTCCAAACAAAAGCTCTGAATGGAAAAAAGATAAAGGTATAGCTACTGGGAAGTGACATAACCAATTCCCTGGCCATGGAGGGATAGCAGCAAATCCGGGAACTGGGAGAGATCATGTCAAATCCCAAGAGGTTTGAGAGGGTGTGATTAATGCTCTCTTAATTCTCCATATCCAGTAGCTCAGCCTGGCAAAACAGTCATACGATCCACATGAGTCAAGTAGTAGTGGTGACTGGCAATCTGACTCACTAACACACTTCTAAGCCTGTCATCCCCATCCATGGGCCACAAAAACAGGAAAAGTCATGTGGACACGGCTGTTCCCGAACGTTCTGCTGTGCCTGCGGCCATCAACAGCACCTCCAAAGCAGGGACCAGCCCCTCATACCTGTGCAAACTCCCGGACTGACACAATCTTATGTCAAACTGATGGATACACACTCATAGGCTTGTCCAGATTCCAAAGCAGCATTAGGTTGTGCCATCAATCAAGGCTGCAGCTATTCAGAATACTGTCTACGTGGCCTAATTAAACCCATCTAACAGTGATCCAAATGAAGGGTAGCAGCAAATTCCAAACTAGAGTGACCTGTGCTCTCCATGTGAGAGAAAGCAGAACATGAAATAGCTCTCCACTGGGCATGAGGGTTACTTTCTGGACCATCTATTGCCTGTTATTATTATTGGCAGTATTATTCCAAACTTCCTTACATGGGTCATAATAGATAATAGATTCCATAATAATTAAAACCTACTGGTCTCCCCCTGGGATTTATTCACATTAGGTGAGTCAGAGACCCTGACAGGATGGGGACAGATGGATATGGAGTCAATATTGCAAGCTGGCCTCATCCTGCTGCTTGGGATCCTATTGATCACAGCTTGAACTAAATGCCCTATGAGACAAGTTGAATAGATTTGGTCCAAGTTGGCACAATGAATCAGAATGACCATTGTGTAGCATATTCATGTGAAAATTCATCATAAGCCAAAATGGTACATTAAAGGCTGCTGGGTATTAGGAGAGAGAGTTTCCTTTAGGACTCACACTCCCCGACATGTCTTGCTAAGTGGACCTAGAATGTATGGCCTCAATTTCTTTTACCTGGGCCATTTCTCAGGGTTGCTTATGCATTCAACAACCATAAGAAATAGGTAATGTCTGTCTCCAAAGAAAAGGGTTGCTTTTTGCTTGCTATAAAACTGGCAGATGCAGGGTGCCTGGGTGGCTCAGTCGGTTAAGCATCTGCCTTGATCATGATCTCAGGGTCCTGGGATCGAACCCCTTGTCAGGCTCCCTGCTTAGTGGGGAACCTCCTTCGCCCTCTGCCCTTCCCCCAGCTTGTGTGCTCTCTCTCTCTCTCTCTCAAAAAAATAAATAAAATCTTAAAAAAAAAAAAAAGTGGCAGATGCTTCAAGCTCAATAAATGGTCCTCACCTGCAATGCAAGCCCACTGTATGCATGGCATCCATATGGGCCAAAGCACATCACTCCTTTGGGATTTGGGGCAAAGGAAATTGGTGTAAATATAACACTTATGAAATTTGCTGTGCCATGAGTAATAAAGTCCTTCTTCTCTGACCCATGAGTCTTGTGTCTTCTGACAGCATCCATGATATATTAACAGGCTACTTATTAGTTCACAAGTAGAGTAAAAATCAATTCCCAAACCCAACAAGCTTATCTCTGGCTTGAACCACCTCTGATACCTGATATAAAGCCCAGTTCAGGCAACCATTCATATTTAATGGTCAAGTAAAAACTGACATAGATGTCATAAAGTTGAAGCTACTCATCCCAGATTATTTGATGAAAGCAGGCGAAAATCATTAACACATGAATGTAAAAACCTGAATCATCTCCTTAACTTCTAGAACCGAAACCTATGGATTCTCCTATTGGGCCTCCACATAAAACTGGAATTCTTCCGTTCAGTTCCAGTTCCCCTGTAGCAAAATCCCTATGAAAGGAACTGGTATTACCACTTTACTACATTATAGTGTGGAGAGGAAATCTTAAGTTTATAAGATATCATTATATTCTCGTTTAGGGGAAAGAATGATTTGGACTATGGCCTGAACAGGGAAGAAGTGAATATGGGGTGCTACTGGCCACAGGCAATATATATATATATTTTTTTAAATTATAAGCCTGATTTTCAAAAGTACCATTAATCAATCAACCAACCACACAATAAGCCTACCCTCATGGAGGCAGAAAAAATGGCTAAAAGACTATTGTTTGTAAAATTAGGTCTCCATCAAAGGAGTGGAAAAAGCAGGAAAAGTATGCATGATTCAGGGAATAAAAAGAGTTAAGAAAGATAATTTTATTTTCCATTGTCAAAAATCCTACAAAAGCATTGAGGGTTCAAAATTCACCTTCAGAAATTTAATGAACAGACTCAAATGTCACAGAGTGATTTGTGTATGATTACTGCCAAAGATTTGTCTACTAGTTATTACTCACTGTTACAAGCAAATAAAGTAAGAACTTGAGAAAGAGGATGAAATAACAATTTAGAAGCAGAATTATAAAAGTCAACATCCAACTCCCTCAGAGTTATGTCCAGACTTCAGGCTAAGTATCAAATGTTATCCGTAAATATTCCAGATTTACTGCGTTGTAATGCATGTGATCAAAACAAACTGTGCTAACAATTAGGAAAATCCACAAGCTCAGAAGATAATTTCGTATTCACTTGTCTCCATAATTCATTAAAAATAAAAATGAATGGTTTTTAAGAACAACCACAGACATGAATTTGATGGATGGCCAACCCTCCCTCCCCCAACGTGAGCCACAAGGAGAAGGTAGCTATGTTTATTCATCACGGTCTGTACCCTCGTGGGGAAGCGATACTGCTGGTACGTCCTGCTATTCATCAGGACACACCCTGACGCAGACACTGCTGAGGGTGTGCTTGCTTACTGCAGAGACACAAATATGTCAAAACTATCTGTAATTTCCAAAAAAAAAAAAAAGGTTAAAATTTAAACCTGTCTTATAAATAACATGAAAGTACATCATTAGAACAATTATGAAAAAGAATCTGACTTCAGTTCTGTTTTAGAGCCGGGACCTTTGTATCCTCCAGGGTCTTTGTCTAGCAGGGCTGAGAAGGAGGTGGGGTAGAGACTCCAGACAGAAAACTGTACAGATGACATCAGAGCAGGTCAAACACTAAGAGCATGGAAACACATCTATTTTTCCCATTTAAAGAGAATCCCTCAGAATAATTAAAATGAATTCCTACCCAAATTAAATTGCCTTGAAGTTTTCTGAGCAAGGCTTTAGGCATTATAAACACTCCTTGACTTTGGCCTGCCAGGTTTCCTCTATCAATCATGCGGTAGCCTAAAATTAAATTGAAATGATTAGATCAAGGAAAATCAAATTTTTTAACATTTAGTTTCAGTAATGTGATTATGAAGCTTTTAGTGATATTGTAATTACTTTGAAGCTTTGAGCATATGTTTCTACTGAGAGTATTCCATGGAGAAAAGCTGCATTAGGGAAATAAGTAAATACAGACCCCAGTGAAGCACTGGGGTCTGTGTTTGTTGTAAAGTTAAAAGCTAACGGTGGAAAAGAGACAATACATCCATGTGATTTACACTCTCAACATCCTGCAGGGAGTAACCACTTTAAAATCCCCGCTAATTCCAGAGTTAAAATAATGGAATGGCTTCCCTCTAAGGGCAGCATTAGAGAAGCAATAGGAGAAAAACAGTAAAGATCCAGGAAAAAAAGAAAGAAGTCATCATACTGTACTAGCTCCAATTTTTGCACAGGAAAATGTGACAGACTAAGATCACTCTAAAATTAATAAATCTTTTCTCAGAATATGAAAACATTTTAATGTACTTCGTCTATGCCAAAATCAAACCATATAATCACTATGCTTCTCTATTCTTTAATCCACTTCAACAATTACTGGGATTATGCTCGGTTTGGGGGGTTACAAAGCTAAATAAGATGAGGTCCTACCCCGCAGGCAAGTATCAGTAGAGATTGGATTCTTCCATGAGGTACTTCAACCTCAGCAACAGGAAGGGAGATTAGAGAAGACAAAACCAGAAACAAGACAATGGTCTCCTCTCTTTTCATTCACACTTCTACTCATTCAACAATTATTTATTAAGTACAAGCATACTTCTTCCAAGAATGAGGCAGGTAAGTAAACACACAACATTAAAATGAAATGACATTAGGTCTTTAAACTTTAGCAGGAAAATCATTCCATCAAAATAATCTGAAGTACACAAATGTTTTGAAGGATTTGTTTACTCTGATTATCAAAGCACAGCTAAATGTCCTAGCTTAAAGATCCTAAGTAGGAAGCAATGCAACAGACTTGGTGTTTACCTTAGATACTGCCCATTTTATTTTTTTATTTGAATTCACTTCTTACTTTCAGTCACAGACACTGTCACTTTCTACTGTCTTAGAAGAGCCCTGATTCAAGTTATATTCACCTGCCACTTGACCTCTGCAGGCAGTCAAGTTTGCTTCCTCTACCCCAGTGGGCCTTGGAATTCGACACAGAGTGCCACTTGTTGCACACGTGCTCTCTTCATTACATGGGACTGACCAGATTAGTACTGTCATAACTTCTGTCATCCTAAAGTAAGTGAGTGGGATTTAACTTGGCCCCACTGCCAAAGCTATCCTGAAAATAAATCTGACTATGCCTGTTCTTAGCAATTAGACCAAGTGGCTCCTCATTACTAGCACAGCAAAACCTGAACCCTCCAGCATGGAACAGAAAACTGTCTTAAGAAGGCCTCTCTCTCTCTTCACCCTGATCCCTCTTCATTTCCTTCTCTGAGCTCCTTATACTCTGAGCTCCCATCCACTATTCCTCCTTCCCCAGCACAGCCTCCAGCTCCCATCCACTATTCCTCCTTCCCCAGCACAGCCTCTGTATTCAAAGCCCTCACATCTTGCTCTGCTAGAAATGCACTTTAATTTGCCTGCTCAGGAGACCACTCATCCCTAAAGGTCCAGCACAAATCCACCTCTTCTCTGGAATTTCCCTTGTACAAGTAAACACACTTCCATTGTAACTTTTGTTACTGCTAATCACTATTTTGCAGGTGTACGCAGCATCTTCACTAAGTTGTGACCTCCTCATTTGGATATGCAGAGTTGCAACCTGTGACGGGTCCTATAACACAGGATCTCAATAAATATTTGTTGAATTTAACATTTATTTTCTTTCTTTTTTTCCAATAAAAATAAACTTCTTATTTTCTTACAAATCCATTTCTACATCTATTTTAAAAATTCATTCCATATTTCCCTTAAGAGTTTCTCCAAACTGTACTAACAATGTGTAACTGAATATTTTCCAAATATTTCAGCTAAAACTGCCTCATGAAACCAAATTCTATACTGACATCTTTTTTAAAAAAATTAGCAAAGTAAAGTTCACGATTTCATTTTTTATCCTTCATAACTTTACTAGAATTTACTTACAACTTCTGTGTAATTTTCAACCAAGCCAGATTAGTTATTACTTAGGAAGGGCAGGACAACATTAAATTATTCCACAGGAGCATGAGGAGTCTAACAATCGTAGTGAACCGGCAAATAAGAAATCAAAATGTACATAAAATGGTTTTTGCTCCTGCTTTGCCTGATCATGTGTTGTTGTGTGAAGTCGTATTTCCTGTCAAAAGCATAACAAAGCTTCCCCCGCTCTACAGGATACAAATGAGCAACCTGGTACAGCAAATTACCCAACTGTAATTCACCATCGCATTCCTGGAGTGTAGCCACATGTTCTTTTGCCACCTGAGAAAACTACCCTGAAAAGTGAGTTATGTCCTTGGCCAGCCTCATCAACTAGTCCACAAAATACATATTAGGCTCCTCACGTGTGACATTACTGCATTGCCTTTAAACGACCTCAGAAAAGGAAAAATCAAGTAGCAGATTCACTGTCAATTCAACATCCTATATCTGTTATTCTTACGACACTTCAAAACTAGCTTTCAGATGGTGAAAGCCTTAAAGCTAGTGGCGGTCAGCTTAAAAGAACCTCCCCAGGCTGGCCATGGCCTAGTCCCGGAGGCCTGGAAATGTGACTATGTGGCAAAGGGGACTTCGCAGATGCAATGAAATTCAGGATCTTGAGATGGGGAATGTAATCACAGGTGTCCTTATGAGAGGGAGGCAGAGGGAGATCTGACTACAGAGAAGCAGAAGGTGCTATGGCGGCAGACACCCAGACTGGAGCAAGGCAGCCAGGAGCTGAGACGCAGCCTGCAGAGGTCCAAGAGGAGTCTTTGCTGGGGCCTCCAGGAGCTGGTTCCTCTAACACCTGATGTCAGCCCCTTAAAACTCGCCTGGGATTTGTGTACTCCAGAACTGTAAGAGAATAAATCCGTGTTGTTTTAAGCCACCAAACTTGTGGTAATTTGTTACAGCAGCAACAGGAACCAAACACAGTAACTAAGCCACCCCTCACAAGTGTATACCACTTTTAAAAGTTAGTGAAATGATGGTGCTAATCTGTCTTCCAGAAAACACTACTTTTATGACCAGAACATGAGTTACTCGATGCCATGACTGGTAATTTATCTGACATAATTTTTCACAGAAATACAGTCAGTTCTACATATATTATAATGGTGATACATTTGTCTAATCCTTAAGACTATAACATTTATTGCATTTCTGTATTTGCAAAATATTATATGTTTAATGTTGAACAGCTGAAAAACACAAAACCACAATGCAAAAGAATTCCACAATCCAAAGATAGTGATTTGGGGGGACAGTTTCTGAAATTTTTACGTATATAATGCTATCTAGTTTTCAGTTATGGCAACTAAGCTCTTATATTAATATTTTTAAAAAATATTTCTTAACTAATGAAGTCAAACATATTTATGAGGCTTAGATCATAATGTTAATATTCTTATTATCATCATTGCTTGAAGAAAAAAAAATGATGTCACCTCCAGAAATCTGACCTCAAATGGCATCACAACACATTCTCTAACTTCACCAGCTTAACTTGCATTCTATCAGGCATAAAACGATTAAATTGGCCGCAGAAGCCAGAAGGGATTTTTAATAAATTTATACACAAAGAATTGTGACAACCATGACTAGATCCAATAAAGAAGTTCCTCATATGTTAGGCCTCAAATAAAAGTTATTCCACAATGCCCCCCCGCCAAAAAAACAGAGTTATAAAATGTACAGTAGTGCTGGCCTGCCCAGCAGTTGCCAGGGTATAAAGGCAAGCATATACACCTGGTATAAAATCATCATACACTGAGAATAAAATTATTTGGTGAATTCCTTGTAATTAACCAATGGGGGGGAACAATACATTTGGTAGAAATTTTGCATGTAGAGGGCGCCTGGGTGGCTCAGTCGTTTAGCGTCTGCCTTCAGCTCAGGTCACGATCTCAGGGTCCTGGGATCAAGCCCCACATCGGGCTCCCTGCTCCGTGGGAAGCCTGCTTCCCCCTCTCCCACTCCCCCTGCTTGTGTGCCTGCTCTCACTGTCTCTCTCTCTGTCAAATAAATAAATAAAATCTTAAAAAAAAAAAAGGAAATTTTGCATGTAGTGAGAAACTGCAAATGCCACGCACGTACATAAAAATGGACCATGAAGAAAAGAAAACTCTAGAGAGGACCACAATAAAGGAAGAAATGCCCTAAATTGCCAATGGCTGGGCATCTCACCAATTCTTAAATGTAGAATGGGAAGCAAATATCAGACCTCCACTATATATTACTTTCTGTTTGTGTCATGCAATTATGTCTAAATTGACTGCACAGTAAAACACATACAATTCCTATCCGATACTATTAACTCAGGCATCTTCATTTAAAAACATGTTTTGATATTGTCACACATAATTATCCAAGCTTGGTGAACGCCTACCGACTTGTGCAATCTACGTGTGTTTGTGCTCGGCAGCCCAGGTAAGCAGCAACTTACGGAATGCTGCCTCAGTTGTGCTTAAATCTGTACCTCTCACTCCCCAAGGACACGCCATGGAGCTGGAAAGGACTCCAAGCCAGAGTTCAAGGGTGGAAAGAAGCATGCTAGCGCATGAATTACTCTTCTTCCATCCTTACTTCTCCAGGCAGTAAGCCTAACTGGTACCCAATCCTCTGGTCAGCCTAAAGTTCCTCACTCCCCAAAACTGGATCAATGAACAAAGTGTATCCAGGACAAGATTCCTAAGAAAGCAAAATGCAGAAACAAGGCCTGTTTGCTGCAGACGGCTCCCTGTGTAGGGAAGGACCCTGGTGGGCCCCAGTCTGGTTAGTCATGCCATTCCCATTGTTACCCTCAGAAACACTTTCACAACCAACAGTCAAGCCCTGTGGAAACCAGCAGCAAGCGAGGAAAGAGCTCCCTTCTTAATTATTCAGACAACAGCTGCTCCTTCAAGTTGAAGAATGAAATGTCAAAATTCCAGTTTCTGAGAAAATGAAGTAATGTTGGGAAGAAAAACAGTAAGACACAAGGAAAGGGGGAGTGCAGGTGGCTTCTCTGAAAGAGAGACATTGCAGACTCAGTCCTATTTCTCTGTTATTCATGCAAAGCGAGCACAAATGTGTGCACGTTTGTGTTGATATACTACTTTTCTTCAGTAGTTAGGAAATATTTTTTAAAAATATTAATATAAGACCTTAGTTGCCATAACTGAAAACTAGGCGTGTATCCTACCTTTCCATGTTCTGGAAAATGCATCTACTCTGCACAGTAAGCTTAAAAAAGCACAATGTAGCTACAAAGGGCTTCATCTCAGGTCACCTAATTTATGTACTGAAACTCCAGAAACATTTAACAATAGGATTAACTGGTATATCCGTTAATTACATAAATAATGAAATTGTCTCAACTGGAACACCAATATTAATTCCCTAATCACTATTTTTTTCCCTATTTGATGAGGGTGGGAATAGGGGTTTGAGGGGTAGGTAAGGTTGCTATATATTGTACATCTCAAAGCTTTTTCCCTCTTCCAATGGTAAGGGCTCTAATGTTAACCTTTATGAGGGACCCTGTTCAAGTCTTACAGGAAAAGTGAATTGGAGAAATCATCAACAACCTATCAATACTATTAAAAATACAAACGTTGGTCCACGGATGGTCTCAACACATGACCAGGTGTAAAAATACAAACACTTGTCCAAGGATGGTCTCAGTACGGGGCCAGTTGTATAAGTTATACAGATATTGAAAAGGAAACAACCCTATTTTGCACTACGCTGGGTCACTCAGGACCTCTGGCTTTGGCAACAGTGTTCTCCCCACCTACAGAAGAAACTATGAATAGAAACCTAAACATCATGTGCCACATATCAAAGAAGGACATAGAGAGTACTTCTGAAACATGAATAAATTTAAAGCTTTAATAACATGAAAAAATACCTGTCAATGAGATATTTAATGCATTCTATAAAAATAAGGACTTTTTTTTTTTAGAAATGCAGCCCTTCATCAAAGATAAGTTAATGACATCAGAAATGTCGCCAGGCTGAGAAAAGCCATTTCCTACCCTACAACCACCCTCTCTCCCTTAGTGGAAGGCCATCTCCTGCTTGAGAGAAAAAGGAAGCCATTAATGCTTACCTGGACTTCTAGGCACTGTTGCACTATACTGTGGCTTTCCATTCCTGCCAGACATCGCTCTAAAATGTAATCCATTCATAATGCACTTCTGGATATAATGGATCACCGACTCCTCCTTGCCACTGCAGTGTAAAGCTACGGTCCTTGACCCTGCTTACAGCTGACAGACCAGGCCCTTCTAGCCTGGGGCCAGCCTGCTTCCTGTGGCCTCTGCCTCACGGCATGGTTTTCATTCCACTCTTCCCTCTCCCTGCCTTGCCTCAGCTCATGTCTGTCCCTCCATCTAGAACTCTGCCTTCGTCTAATGAACTCCTACTTGTCCTTCCGTGCCTCTGGACACAGCGGATCCACCAGGCTCTATCAGTTGCCCTCTCCAGCACTTCCCCGTATAAACCTCTATCATGATATCTATAGTGTAGGATTGCAAATAATTTTTCTGTACACCTTCTACACTATGTGTTGTTACTAAGCTCTTGGTTGATTCCAAAGGAGGAGCTAATTGCTTCAGACTGAGAAGTGTGAGAACTGACACACAGGTGGGGTCTTAAGGAAAACTTGATATAAAGTTGGTGTCATTTGAAATGGATCCAGCAGGATGGACAGTAGTTTCCAGATGTACAACAGAGAGGAATAACGTTCAAAGCTGAGTAAATAACATGTGCGGAAGAAACCTGAAAATCTGTGGTGTGATGGTGTGTGTGTGTGTGTGTGTGTGTGTGTGTGTGTGTGTGTGTGTGTGTGTGTGTGTGTGTGTGTTGATATATACACATCTCTTTCTAATTACTCTGCTTCTGTTGCGGGGGGGTGGTGGTATTTCTTACCCAAATATATGTCTTATCAGTCCAACTAGATCACAAACTCGACTCGGAGAAACAGTCTCACATTTCCCCGCGTCTTCCCCGGTAGGTGATATACACACACTTGCCACCCACCTGGACCTCCTCCCCTGCACAGCACCACCCGATCTACTACCTCAGAAAGAACTGACACTGAAATCATCAGTGTAAGCTGAAATACCTGTTAATTCAGGGAAGAAAGGTTTCTATTCAGAGAAAATAGATACAGGAATAAACCTGGTAGAAGTCCCAGATAATTAGGACATTATAGTACTGGGGGAAATATAGTAACCTTACCACAATTCTTTTTAACCAAGACACTCTCCTATAGGGGGAAGTAAATAAGCCCAGGAAGGGGAGCTGCAACATAAATCAGCCAAGTGTCATAAAAATTTCCTTCTTTAATATTACAAAACTTAAGAGAGAAACCATTCAGGTTACTACAAAGAAATATTTAAAATGGCTCATTAAATACAAATTAAAACAGAAATACTGAATAAGCACTGGGCCACAATTAAAGGCTGAAGAAACAGCAGGTAAGAAACAATTTTCATTGATCAAAGAACTAAAAGCTAACAGAATAGACAATTCTGCATTGAAACTGCTTTCATGAATATGAAGCATTTCGAAGTAAGATTTTTCCCCCATTTTTCAAAGAAGCTTTGGAGGCAGAAATGGATCTGCATATCTTAATATAAAGTACTTTCATTATATCATCTTCAAGCAATGAAGCTATGATGTTTCAAAAAAATGTAGACTTCAAAAAAATCCTTAGAAAGTGTTCCAAAATTGAAAAGGGCATAAGGTCATCATTTTAGAGCCTTTGGACCCAAAGAAGAACTGTACATAATTACACAAAATCACCTATGCAAAGATTCAGTAGAATTTCCTTTATGACACAATTGTATTTTGTCATAAATAGGAACTTTTAGAGCCTATCTTGAGTACTTCAAAGTAGGGTCACATTTTTACCTAAAATTATTGAAATGGCAAAGTAGCAGTACATAGAACATCCAACTAGAAATATAAACTCTGCAACTTTAAAATTCACCCATATAAGTTTTAAAACAAATGTATAGATTTGTAGGCAAATAGTAAAGTTAGATTGTACATTTATAATAGCAAGGGCATTTTTTTTTTCTATGTCTTTCACTCATGTATCCCTGGCACCTAGAGCAGTACTAGGCACACAATAGGTGCTCAATTATTGGATCTGGTTTCATGAAAATAAAACAATACAAAATGGAAAATGAGAGGGTTTTTTCTTATAAATTCATCTTAAAACTTAATATATACTGTTTTTCATTTAACAGGAAGGCAAAAATAAAAATATTTTATGGTACACAAGGGGTAAATGGGCATTTTTATAAACACTGCCAGAGCCACCAAGCACAGGTGTGCAGCTTGTGCACTGCTCAAAGGCACTAAACCTGAGCGAGGATGGAAAGAGGCAGGGAGAAAAGAAAAACCCAGTAGATGCTCTGCTGATGGATGTGAGTCAGTCTTGAGGAGGATGTCTTTTTGAAATTTTTCAGTCCTGAGGAGCAGGGCAGCTTTTACTACCTTGTTGCATTAGACAGAAATGTAAAATAGGGTCACTTACTTTGGAAAAATTTAGAAATACCTAGAAAAATTCAAAATCTACTAATCCTTTGACTAGAAAATCCACCCAGAAATTGTAACAAGATTTTTACTTTACATATATGCTCATATAAGCAAACAGAGATATGAACACAAACATTCCTGATGATAGCAATCTGTAAACCTACTGAATGCTCATTTATTGAAGAGTATTTGTATAATTTGTGTACATCCACAGAATAAAAAAGTAAGCAAGAATTACTGTGGGGTGGAGTTGTAGAGGTAGATATGTATATTTTCTAAGAGATAATTTAAATAATATACAGACGTGACTAGGCTTTAATTGTTATTTTTTAATCAAAAATTTTTAAAGAATTAGATATTGAAATTTGAATTCCAATATTGACAACTCTGTTGTATACAGATGCATGCACTTTAATATCTGATACTACTCAAATACCTAACTCCAGTTCTACAGGAATTAGAATATACCACAAATATCACTACTAAAATTCAATTTTAAATAAAAAGAATTGCTGATTTTAAAAGGGTGAAATATGTTTTTAATAATGATGCCAGGGGCGCCTGGGTGGCTCAGTCAGTTAAGCATCTGCCTTTGGCTCAGGTCATGATCCCGGGGGTCCTGGGATCGAGGCCGGCATCGGGCTTCCTGCTTGGCGCGGAGTCTGCCTCTGCCTCCCCCCGTGCTCATGCTCTCCCTCTGCTCATGCCCCCCCCTCAAATAAACAAACAAAATCTTAAAAAAAAAAATAATAATGATGCCAAAAATTATATTTTTCTAAGTAGAATTTTCTTAAGCCTTCTATTCTGCTTTGTATCATCTTGATATCCTTCCCCATACTTCTCACAGTCATAATCACCAACTTCAATTAAACTATGTTTCTATGGCTGTCTGGGTCAGGGCATTTAACATATCAGTCATAATCCAAGTGAGAAATATAAGTACATTTGAAACATTTCTGTGCCAAGAAGGAATCCTAGGTTTTAAGAACGTAAAAGGAAAGTTAATTCTACTGGTAGTGAGGTAACACTCAATCCTCTCTACTCCTATTGTACCAAGTAGCCTATTTTTGTTTTTCCTCAAAAGTAACCAAGATTTATATAAAGTGGAAGAGCACTATTTGCATTAAAGAGGGTGTAGCAATTAAAAAGAGCATAGTCATAAAGGGCCAAGTTCTGAGTAGCACAATGTCTTTAACAGAAAAAAACAATACACTGATTTATATTTTGATCTCCAGCTTATCATTAGGTGTAAACTATAATGCCTTTCCTGTCTCCAAAGTTTAGTCACAGAAACAAGAAACCCATCACTTCAAGACTTCCATTCAATTGCCTCCACTTTCACTTACCTTCCAACATTGTCCTTTCCACACTTTCCAACACACTTTCCAACACAACCAAGAACAAAATTGGCAATCAAGATTTTTATAAAAATGTGCCCACCAACAGAATTAGACAATGCAACTAACTGTATAAAATAATTTACTGCACACTGTCCAAATGGTTTTTATATGTAAGGTACTTTTCTTGGGAGGGAGCATGTTGTATTTATGTTGTAATACACATTTATTTGCACTATGTAAAATAGTATCTGGAGTATGAGAAAAAACATCTTTTAAAACCTACCTTATATTCTCCATGTAATTATGTTACTAATAACTGTCTAATCAAATCCAGAAATCATACTCTTCCTTCTCATGCCCCAAGTAAATGAATCCCATGAATTGCAAGTAAACTAAACAAAACTGCCTAAACATAGTTCATCCTAATAAAGTGTGTGTATAGCCATGTATTAGATAATAATTTAGAATTGTGATTTTTAGATCTTAAGTCCCTGTCTTTATATATAGCTTTACTATAAATTTGCTTTTAAAAGTATCCATGCACTAGATTAAGTTGAATTAAAATAAAATTTGCACAACTGTCTTCAAAATAAAATATAAATTATTTTTTCCTATAAAATACTGACATCATGGATTTTGAAACTTCTTCTTGGTTCAGATTCAGTTCAGAGTTGTGTTTATAGTGGATTATATGTAATGGTCACCAAAAAAGTCTCAGAGGATTCATAAAAGTTTATATGAAAAATGTATTTATAAGAAAAAATGTCTTAATTGGATGACTCTCAAAAGTCATTCACCAATAGTCATACTATGCTAGAAAGGTAAGAAAAATTGGACATCATTAGGTTTTATCACTGCTGCAAAGACAGTGTCAGTTAATCACTGGCTTGACTCTCCCAGTGAGTACAACATTTTACTTTTTTAACATTAATTTCCTTAAAAAAGACTTAAGACTTTGTCAGTGCATACAAACTTACGTATTTTAAAAATCCACTTCTCATCTTTCTGGACAGACCACTTTTGACTTCAGATGTACTCATTGCAATCAAAAGTGCCTTGTAAGTGGCACTCATCAGGAATAATCCCCAAACAGGCTCACCAAATCTTCCATACACAATCTAGAGCGAGACTCTGTCATAATAAACCCCCCAAATAGCAATGGTTTCTAATCATACTGTGCATTTCCACTCATTTCAAAGATTACCGCTAAAAAGAAAAAAAAAAAAAAAAAAAACTTTTGGCTTAACAACCCCGGAAGGGAGAAACTTTGCTAATCTTATACATCACAGTGTTTATAATAAACAATTATAATAAACCGTTTCCAAAGCTTTAATCACAAAAAGGCACCTAGGTCATTTTGTGTTAAACAATAATAATAGTTCATTACACAAATATTTAATCCTTGTTATTTACTCTTCTTTCATCTCAGACCTACAATGAGAGATTTAAAAGGAAAAATCGGAGGGAGCAAGACGTTTAAATCCCTTTGCAGGAATTTCTTTTGATCCTAAGCATTACTGCAGGTACCTTCCACCGGAGTTTAATGCTTCGCTAGGGTTTCCCCGGAAAGAGTCCTACAGACTTTGGGTCCCAGTCTGTTCCTAACTGGAAGGCAGCTACCAAGGCGCTCTGCGGGACCTGCAAACCGACCCCCGCCAAGTCTGGCTGAGCAGAGCGCTCGCTGTGGGAACGCGCGACCCAGCCTTCACCTTGGCAGGCGGAGGGGCACCAGGGTCCCTGGAGAAGTTGTCTCCAGTGGGAAGCCTGTCAAACCACGGGCGGGGTGGGGGCTTCGAACACACACACTTATACTCCTGGCCCACGGAGGGCACTGGGAGGCCCACGGCGGTCACTGAGGACGGACGGACACGGCCGCCCTGACACTGACAGTTGACACCGGCGCGGACACCCTGGGGGTCCCTGTCCGCCGAGGCCCGGCGGGGCGGCGCAGAGAGGCTGTACCTGGCAGGCACCCACGTACCTATCATGGTCACTGGGCAGGTGGAGGCTGCTGGGCATGCAGGGACCTACGCGCGCACTGGCACCCACACGTGCCTCCCACCAGTGTGGCTCCGGGGTTAAATCTTCCAGCACTTGCCTCCCCTGTGGCCGGCTGTCGGAATGCGCACGCGCGGACGGCGCGCAACAAGGCGCCTTCTGGGAGTCGTAGTTTTACCACGTAGTTTCTCCTTACCCCGCCCCCGCCCCCACCCCGCCCCCGCCCCCGCCCCCGGCCCCCCACCCCCGGCCCGCCAGCCGCCGCCCGTCTTCCGCCGGCCGCCTTCCGCCGCCATTCCGGATTCAGGCCCAGGAAACGTACGTCACGGGAGGACTGGGCCATTCGGCCGCAGTGTTGACGCGTCGCTTAGCAACCAGGAGGCTTACCTTTGGAAGCTTGTTGCGGCTCTTGCCACGGTCCTTCCCTCTTCCCGCCCCTCCCCTCCCTCAACTCCCTTCACCTAGGAGCTGCCAAACATCTGGATCAACCTGGGCACTTCGAGGGGTTGAATTTCTACCAGTAACGCGCCTTTTTACATTTTTTCCCGAACTCCTTCTCACATCCGTAAAACCCACTGATTCTTGTACTACACGTTTTATGAGAACAAGGCATTTTCTAGGAAGATGGTGGCAGAAAAAGAGACCCTGAGCTTAAACAAATGCCCAGACAAGATGCCGAAGAGGACCAAGCTGCTGGCACAACAGCCGCTCCCGGTGCATCAGCCTCACTCCCTGGTTTCTGAGGGCTTCACAGTCAAAGCCATGATGAAAAACTCAGTCGTAAGTGATCTTCCTGCATTGAATGCACTCGCCCCGAATCAGGGGACACCAGCTTATAGATGTTGGCCGGCCCTATGATGGATTCTGAATCTGTGTCCTGGGTGGTCTTTGGCAAAAATGGCAATTCCCCTGCAGACGGTGCCCAACAGAGTGCGGCGGTCCCGGCTAGGTTGTTAGAAAGGATCTTGGGCAAGTGAGGTGCTATATCCCATTTATAAGCACCTTCCTAATAACTCATGGTTTCTAGACCACCCCGAATTACTCTTAAACTATTTACACGAAAATAAAAAAGAGCCTCTTTACTTACTGATTCCTAATCGAGCGCCACTCAGCAAAGGGCCTTCTAGAAGGAGAGTTCTTAGAAATCATAAACTCTTGTAGAATTTGACATGTGCTGATGTACACCTAGAAGCATGAACTCATTAAATCATCTACAATATGAAATCTCATCAATTCAACCTAAGGAATTTTAGAATATCCCTGCATTTACTTTACTCTTTCTTACAAAATAGCATCAGCCTGTTAGTTAGAGCACTGATAGGCAATTTAATATGAAGTCTATTTCCAGACCTTTTAAATGATAAATTTTAAGCTTCAGTTCAAGTATTTATGACTATTACTATAATTCGTATTTAATTTCTATGATTTGTGGTAGTAAAAACAAAATATTCTCAATACTTTTGGGGGGAAAAAGGTTTAAAATGCATGCAAGTGATTTCACTACATGCATGATAGATTTAAAAAAAAACTTTCATATTTAAACAGCTTTAAATTTGGTATGCTAAACCAGGTTTTACTTCTGACTGACTAAGCAAGCTCCTGTCTGGGAATGAGATATTAATAATAAATGGAGCTTTCAAATTTGTATAATTTACACTCTCGGAGCATCTGACTTATTGTATAGTAGCTCATTATGTTAAATGAATAGCGTTGCTTTCAGTATCACATTATTTCTTTTACATACCCCATCCTTTACCTACGTGAATGAAACAGATTACCTCTAGATCCTTACGTCAGATTACTGTATTACTACACAAAATGATATTTGGATTATTGGAATGTGTGTCAGTTGGTTTACAATAATGAAAATTTGTGGAAATAGACTAAAACTCCAGCTTGTTGTAGTTGCAATCCTTTTGCATGGTTTTCACATAAGTAAGTGGTCATGGGGGTCAAGATGACTCATTTATCAGCAGTATAGAGTACCATAACCATTCAAGCTAATTATTTGTTTTTTCTTCGACACAATATTTCTAATTACAATCTTGGTCATTTTTTCAGTGTTATATTTGTTCACAGACATGTAGAAAATTGGTCAGATTCTCTCGTTTTCTAAATTTATGTTTATAATCATGTTTATTTTTTAACATAGCCTTATACCGAAAGTCATAGTTTCTGGAAAATTAAGTATTCCGAGTATTACCAAATGAAGTAAATATGCTTACAAAACTTAAATAACAAAAAACATTGTGAAGCAGCCTTCTTTATAAACAATTTATTGAGTTAAATATCTCCTTATTTTTGTATTTTTAGGGAAAGTCTCTTAGTGTGATAGCTATATTTCCATGAAGACCCTCAAAACAGGATGTGTCACTCTTCCACTTCATTTAGTGGGAAATTACAATTCATAGATGCAAGCATTATCCACTTGTCTATTCATTCAATCAGAAACTCTCTCTCTCTCTCTCTTTTTTTTTTTTTTTTTGGTTAGCTAAGCTAGGAACTTGCTAACCATAGGCACAGTTCTGAAGATTTGGGATCAGCAAAAAAAATTCCTTGTCCTTAGTCCTCCAAGGAAAACTACCACACAATAGGAAAGTCTTGATAAAAGAAAGATACTGTTTATACAAAAGAACTTAAGTGGTATAGGAAATAAAACATTTCCTTTTTATATCCAATATTTACATTTCACCATTTCTGTCTTCAACAGTATAAACCTTTTGGCATTAAAAAGTCAGAATAGCTCTATCTCTTTCTAAGTTTTATTTCTATTCGGAAAATAATGTGCAGGTCTCCAGCTTTTCTAAATTACAACCCCTGTCCCAAAGCTGACACCCAAATCATGTTTCCAGTGTTGGGGCTCACCTTCAGTTGCCTCTTTCAAATACTCCCTAATTAAATGAGTCACCATCCAGTGCTCTTCCACAAAAGACATACACAGCTAAACCCTAAAGAGTTCTGTGGGCACTCTCGGTGTTTCTTTGAAAATGCTCTAGTAACATAAGTAAATACACTTGATCATAAACAGATTTGATCAGGTGGGCTATACAAACAGAAATCCTTATTTACACAGTCGTAATCTATGTATAAGAATAAAAAATATTTCTAAAATAATAAACATAAATGGCCAGTTTTTTAAGACCCAATTGTCAAATACTGTTCTTCCTTTACTTCCTTGAAATTATTGTTGCATTCTGTGTGAAAACAAGTAAGGAGAAAATTCCTGAAATCAGAGACTAATATTCAAATTCATATTGTTACATTTGCCTAAAAAGACTGATAGGACATACAGAATTTGAAGATTTCATAGTCCATTTCCTTTTAAAGGCCTTGTTTCTTGGTATGTTAGAACCTATAACCAGAAACCAGTAGCTCAGTGTTGTGTTGGTTTAACCTCAACTGACAGTAGATGCTTTCTGTGCTAATACACTTTATCATAGAACAAGTTAGGATTTGGACCCAAAGTTATGATTATACAGAAGTTGACTTCAACTGAAGCTTTGCACTGTAGCTTTCCTTTTCTATAGACTATAGATGTTTTATGTTCAAAGCTTAGGGGAATGGGAGAAATAATTCTTTAATATTGCTTTACTTAGAGATGTTTATACTTACTAATCATATATTCATTCAACACAGAGTGGTTTTGGTCAGTATTTATAAATTATGTATTAAAATATCGATTTGGCTGCTTTAACAGAGACCAAATAACAGTAGTTTAACTAAGATGGAAGTTGTTTCTGTTATAGATAAGTCCAAGTTTGTTTGGCACTGTTTGTATATTCTTCCTTTGTATCCTGTAGGATGATGCCCTGGGTCAAGGTGGGCTTACCAACACCAGGGTCAAATCCCTACCCTCAGAAAGAAGGAAAAAAAAGAAGCAGAGAGCTTCCTTTTAGAGGCATGACTCAGACACTACACCCTACTTCCATTCACATCCCACTGGCCAGAATTTGGTCATAGGCCTTTATTTTCCCTTGGTACAAAAAAACCTATGAAAAATTGACCCTTGATGCAACTCCCAGGCCCCTATACCTGTTTCATCAGGAAAAGGGCTATGAAAGTCATATAGGTGCAAAAAGGCATAATCTCCAACACCTCCTTCAGGCATGGGGAGAGAAAAATGGGTAGGGAGAAGCCTACAGGAAGAGGCAGGAAGAAATGGGAGGACACGCAGCTTCATTAGGAATGCATGTCCCAAAAGTTGCACTTGTCACTCCCGCTCAAATCCATTGCCAAAACCTAGTCATATGACCACAACCAGTTGCAAGAGAGGCAGGGAAATGGAGTCTCTGACTGGTAGCTCTATGTCAAGCTGAAATTTGAGGCATTTTATTACTATAATAAAGGGAAAAAGGGAAATGGGGCTATGATTAAAAGTGTCCACCACCACTGCTAAATATGCTATATTGCTAGTGAAAAGGAAACATACAAGTAAATACACGTCTGTGGTAAGGCTTACAAATATTTACTCAGTATAGTGGAAGTACTAATGATGAGGGGACCAAGTGATAATAAACTGATTGAGGTCCTGTTTTTACAATATCATCCAAACTGGTCTCTAGCTTCCATCCACCAATTGTTTGTTTGTTTCAATCATCTATCAGTATTATCACATCTTTTCGGTACAAAATTCCCTTCCCATCACTGGTACCTCCACAGGACCAGCAAGGTCTTCTGTGATGTAACCCTACCCCAAGGTTTTTATTTCATCTCCCCCTATTCTCACTTCCTTCCACTAAATTAAAACTGTAACTCTTCATTGTTGTGATGTCACTTATATTGTTTCGGTTGTTTGAATGCCCTCCTCCCTACATACCTGCACACCCACGTTCATTCAGACATAATGTAACAGATATCTGCTGATCACAGACTGTGCCAAGCACTGTTTCAGGTGCTGGCAATTGAGAAGGCAGGAGAAAGCAGAACCCATCCTGTCAAGGAGCTTTGATTTTTGTGGCCAGCTAAATGTGGACTACTTCAAGAAGACTTCCCTAATTCTCCCTCTTTGCCAACCCAGATGGAAACTTATCCTTTGCTCATGGTTTTCTACTGTGTATTATAGTTACTTTGACTCATGTTTTATCTCCTATAAATTCCCTGTGTGGGCAGAACCCATGGCTAACCAATTTTTTTCATCCTAATCAGTGCCTAACAGTGTACTCAGTAAGTATCTGATGAATTAAGGTAAGCAAATCTACCTTTTCTTCTTGTTTCATCTTCTCCCTCTTTCTTGTTGCTTCAATTATTATATGTCTTAGTCTGGGGTTTGTTTGTTGTTGTTGTTGTTGTTTTTTTAACAACGCTCCCCCAATTTAGGAGCTCAGAAGATCCCTTTAAAACTCAGCCAGATCAAGGCATTCCTTATCTCAAACCCTTCAATGGCTCCTCATCTCAGAGTGAAAGTTCAAGTTCTTACACTCCTGTAAGGTCCTAAGTAATCTGGCACCTTTTCTTCTTTATCCATATATTTTAGGGTTTTCTGCCTCACTCATTCTGTTCCATCCACAGTAGCTTCCTTGCTGTTCCTTGAATATGCCGGTTGCCCAGTTGGCTCAGTGCCTTTGCTAGTTGAAATGCATTCCCCCCTTACATATCACCATCTCCTGTTCGTTCAGTTTTTTGTCAAAAATTAATTTTTCAGTGAAAGCTTCCCTGACTATTTAAAATTTCAACCTCTTAATAATCTCTTCCATCCCTACTCCAGCACACTCATCTTCTTTCCATTTTATGTTTTTCCCTAGGGAATTATTAGTATTTTACTCACTACTGCATCTCTAGCTCTAGAAGAGTTCCTGGCACATAAGAGGTGCAATTTTTTTTTTTTGGTCAAATAGATTAATGAATGACCTATCTTTTATACTATAATGAGACAATCATCTTTGAATTAGCAACTTCAAGAAAATGCTAATGGTGTTATGTAAATATAAAATATAGGAATTAGAATAATTTACAAATGTTTTATGCCATATTTTAACTACCTTATTATAAAAGTTGTACATGCTCATTGTAAAATGTTAAAGTGGTTTACAAAAGCTTTCTCTTAATCTAAAAATTTTAGTTTTTTTACCCCCAAATCCTCTTATAATTTTAATGTTCTATTTTTAAAAGCTTTGCTTTTTCCTGATTCATTTTTGTTTAGGAAGTGGGACAGACAGTTTGAATTTATTTTTCTTCCAAATGACCAGAGGGTTCTTACATTATCCTTGACATATAGTTAAACTAAATTTTATAAAATATCTTCCTATTTAATTTCAATGACCTAGCAGTGTCATATGTATATTAAATATAGTAGCTTTTTATATGTTTTAATATATGATAGTCATTTTTATTCCATCTGAGTTTCCAACCCATGTTATGAGGAGACAAGGCAGATTTTTTTTTCCTCCACTTAACATATAAATCTCAGACAACTTAATTTTTTGTTGTTATGGTTTTAGGACACTTATTAAATGGTAGAGCAAGGAATGGAACTTAGATTTCTATATATTTCTGACTTGGACCAGTCCTCTATTGATCACTTGTTTTTTAGACTTCTGTTAATGCATCATATGCCAACATAAGTGTATCACTTGATGAATATTAAACCAAAGACACTGGTCCAGCACCCAGATCATGAAATGTTATTAACATAGAACTCCCTCAGGCCTTTTCCAGTCAGTGCCCAAACATACCCCCAATTTCAATCTTCTGATAACAGATTTGCATTTACATCCATGAAATCCTTAAGTCCGTAATTGTTTTGTGTCTGACAATTAAATTTGTGTGACTTACCCACATTATTGCATATGATTATAGACCCTCCATACTCATTCCTGTGTAGTATTTTTGGGTGTCTATAGAACATTTTTTTTCTGTTCTTCCACTGATGAGGATTTGTATGACTTCTAGGTTAGGATCGTCACAAATGGTGTTACTAGGAAAATTCTTTTTTTTTTGGAGAAAATATGTATAAATGTCCAAGAATATATTCCTGGGAATTTCTGAGTCTTGGGGTATGAATATGTTTGCTTCAGTAACTACATCAAAATCACTTTCCAAATTGATTTTTCATATTTAAACTCTTGCTAGCTCTACATGAGAGCACTATTTGCTCTATCGTCTAGTTGCTGTTCTCTTTATTTTGCATTTTAGGTATTCTAGTGGGTGTATAATGTTATCTCGTGAATTTAATATTAATTTTTATTATGACTAATGAAGCTTAAAACTTTTAAAAATATATTTATTGGTCATTTGACTATCCTCGTTTGTGAGGTGTGTTTTCAAGACCTTTGGGTGTTTTTCTCATAACTTGATTTGGCTTATTTATTTATAGTCCTTTTTAATTTTTCATATTCTATTCTACATGATATAAGGCATTTATTAAATGTATATATTCCAAGTATAGTTTTCTACTCTGAATTTCCTTTCCATCCTCTTCTTCTTCTTCTTTTTTTTATAAGAGAGAGTGGGATGAGCTGGGGGTGGGGTGGGGTGGGGAAGGAGAGAGAAGGATGGGCAGAGGGAGAGGGACAGAGAGAATCCTAAGCGGCCTCCATGCCCAGTGCAGAGTCGGCCTCAGGGCTTGAACTCATGACCCTGAGATCATGACGTGAGCCCAAACCAAGAATTAGACCTCAACTGACTGAGCCACTCAGGCACCCCCTTTCCATCCTCTTAATGGTGACTTTCATCCCTCTTTTGTAAAAATATATACTTTGTGTGAAAAAATTATCTCAAATGTTTTATTTATGCATTTATTTGTCAGGTGTTCCTCAACTAAGTTCAACAGTCTGACAATGAAATACATATACATTAAGACACAAGGCTTTGAAAATAAATTGGAGTTATCAGAAACAAAATAGAAGAAACAATAGTGAAACAATGAAATAAAATATAATTAAACTAGAAGGCCTGAGATAAAGCAGAATCAGTTTTGCCATTCATACGGGCAGTGTATTTATTGATTGATGTTCAGATTTCGTTGTGAGCTTCTTGGCATTGGCTGCTCAGAGGGGAACATTATACACTTGTTATCACAAAAGAAGTAGCCTATCAATCCCTGTAGCGTATTCAAGCTTTCTCTGCACTGAGTTCTCAGAGAAATTGATGTAGCAATTTTTAAATTTTTCTTTTATTGAAGTATAATTGACATATAATATCCTGTTAGTTTCAGGTGTATATCATAGTGATTCTACATTTTTATACATTACAAAATGATCCTGGTGATAATTCAATTTACCACATATCACCATAAAAAGTTATTATGTTATTGACCATATTCCCTATGCTGTACATTACATCCCCATAACTTGTTTTATCACTAGAAGTTTGTGCCTCTTAATTTTTATTATGCATGTTATTGTTACATCAAAGAATCAAGATTAGAAAGGAATGTAAAGTTTCAACATCTAGGGCAGTGACATTTGCAGGCATGGTGTGATTAGGACTATCTGTGTTCGTGACCTGCAGGCAGGGAGTAGGTGACTATTAAGGATTCATGCAAAACCGAAGTTAAGCATCTGTCCCCTGGGAGATAGTGTTGGGCCACAATGAGGATCTGGCTGTTTTCAGCCCAGAAATCTAAAAGGAGGCCCCGTTTTCTGGTCACTCCTCCTTTGCTTCTCAAGTAACCCCTCCCAAGGAGGTTCGTGTTTGTCATATCTTCGCCAGCCAGGCATTGTGAATTCCCACATTCCCGCCTTTCCGCCAGCCAGGCATTGTGAATTCCCACGTTCCCGCCTTTCCGCCAGCCAGGCATTGTGAATTCCCAAGTTCCCGCCTTTCCGCCAGCCAGGCATTGTGAATTCCCACGTTCCCGCCTTTCTTATCCTTTGTAGGTGGGAGGTCTTGCTGCAGTTGTGCCAGGTTCAAATCTCGAGTTTCTCCTATTGGGGAAAGTGGTGTTATTCCGATTTTGCAGACTACAAAGAGAAGCAATAGACAAATGAGTAAAATAAAGGACAGTCTGATGAGTCCCCATTTGGTATTAGAAAACCAGTTTTTTGGATTTAACCATTGTAGGTTGTCAGAGAGAATACCCCTGTTTTTTTGTTTCTGCTCATGTTCATTAATGGTGGTGAGAGAAGATAAAACCTGTTTCTTTAAGTTGTGAATGTCTAAGGTTAAATGGTCTCAAAGGGAGCCTTGAAGATGTTTTTTTAATTTTTCCCCAATCATACTGAGTACCATTCCAGTGTAAAGGGGCCTTATGGGCCTTATGGGCCCCGTCACAATTAAGATTCTGGGGAAAAGCCAGGGCCTCCTGTTTTTCTCCCAGGTATTCTGTTGCTACTTCCATCAGGTGGAGTCTCCCCAACAGTTTTTTTTTTAAAAGATTTTATTATTTATTTGACAGAGACACAGCGAGAGAGAGAACACAAGCAGGGGGAGTGGGAGAGGGAGAAGCAGGCTTCCCGCTGAGCAGGGAACCCGATGTGGGGCTCAATCCCAGGACCCTGGGATCATGACCTGAGCTGAAGGCAGACGCTTAACGACTGAGCCACCCAGGCGCCCCTCCCCAACAATTTTTGCTCGGTCGTCTGTTGTAATTGGAATTCAACCGGAGTTCAGTTGGAATTCAGATTGCATTATACGCAATTTGATCATCGTGTTGGGCAATCTGGATGGTATGGGGAGAGCAGCTATGGCCATGCTAGTGGTCATCAAAATGGAGCTAGTGCTACAGTGCCTGCTCTGCGTAGGCCTAGAAACCTTCACGGCCTTGTTAATTCACTAAGTGCCTGATTAAGCATGCTGAGCGATTTGGATTCCTCCCAAAGCCTGTAAGATTGACAGGGATACAGGCAAAAGGCTGTCTTTTTTAAAACAAAGATGTGAGTAGCTTTTTGGTTAAGTGCTGTTGTAATTACTTCGGCAGGCTCCATAATAATATTGGAGGTCTTGGGGCACCTGGGTGGCTCAGTCGGTTGGGCGGCTGCCTTCGGCTCGGGTCATGATCCTGGGGTCCTGGGATCGAGCCCCACGTCGGGCTCCCTGCTCGGCGGAGAGCCTGCTTCTCCCTCTCTGCCTGCCTCACTGCTTACTTGTGCTCTCTCTCTATCTCTCTGTCAAATAAATAAAATAAAATCTTAAAAAAAAAAAAAATATTGGAGGTCTTGATAACATAGAGCCCATGCTCCTTAGATAGGGATATATTGGCTCCAAGTAAGAAAACGTAAGGGTGTGGTATACAGAGTTAAGTATAATCAGTAAAGTTCTTATGAAAAATCATGGAGTAACTACCTGAGGAATTGTAGTATTCTCCATGCCGCACAGAGGGGGGGGGGGAAATACATGTCCTGGCTTCCAGAGGGACGATTGAATCGGGAGAGTTAAGGCCTTTGCACCAGATTATAGGAGAGGCTGCTCTGCCGATCCAGCTTCCCTTGCTAGCTGGATGGATCTTAATCTCTGTCTCACTAGCTATTAAATATCCTCTTGGACTCCAGGCTGTAATAGTATGATTATCTAGTTGAAGGATATGGGGATTAAGAGCTCGACATGCCTCCCACGTCATGCTCTCTGAAGTTGGGCTCCATTTAGTACTTTTACCCCCGAAGATGAGAAGATAGGAGTGGCTTTTATTGTTGGTCTGATTGCCCTGCCAGATAATAACCAACAGAGATAAAAGTTAATTGAGTCTTTTTGTTGGTGCCTTTTTGCACAAAATGTAACCCAATTTGGGGGGAGACAGTAATGCAAAGAGGATCATACAGAGAAGCACATATGGGAAGAATTGTGGCATGTAAGTTTACATTAGATGGTATGGAAGCCCAGAAGGAGCCATTAAGCTAGGGTTGGGAAAAGGGGAAAGAGGTTCCTCCTACCCAGTTAGAGTTATTGTTGGACACAGAAAGGGCACATCAACCCACGTTAAGGGTTTCCAGAAGGGGGAGTTAAGCATGTATGCCCAGGAGTTAGTAGCCATAGCTCCTGGAATGAGACAGTAAAATATACGCACCATGACAGAAGTTGTACCTAACCGCTGAGAGCATGGCCAGGAACATGTTTTCAGGGTGGAGGCTTATCCTGTGCACTGTAAGACTTCTTCAGCTATCTGAGTAGTTTTCTTCAGGCCTCCACAGGTCATTCCTGGTGCTCACTGTGCTCTCTGTAGCAGGTGGTTTGGGGGTTGGGATTCGCTTAACTTCAGCTGACTCATCTGTGGGATTGGGTTTGGGCTGTGCCAAGCCATGAGATGGCTTGATGTTCCACTCCGGGAGCCAAGGTGTTCCTTCCTGTGAGGAGACACAAGCAAGACACTTCCCCAAGTGATGAGTTCATGGGGGTCTTGCCACAGACTTGAGTTAAGGTCTTCCCATGAGACTAAGGGACATGGCCCCGAGGATTCTTGTGTGAAATGTTTTAATGCTGGGGTTAAAAATTGGTCATTCAAATTAAAAAGGTTTAGACTTAAGAGTGCCTTATATAATCATGAGGAGGGGTCTGGATTACTTAGACATATATTCCCCCTCTTTTGTTTATTTAACAAGTCTTTAAGGGTGGAATGTGCACGTTCAATAATGGCTTGTTCTTGTGGGTTATAAGGGATGCCTGTATGCTGTGTGATTCCCCAAAGAGTGTAAGTTTTTTTTTAAAGCTGGTTGGTCATATTTGAGTTTATGCATGTCTCTCTCAAATATATTTTAGTCAAAGCCTTGGTAAAATAACCAGTGTTTTCAATGGTGTCCTGTTACAAGGAGAACAGATTGTTACTGAACTTAAGCAAATGACTAGGATTGTTGGTGGAAGAAATACTGAGAGACCTTTGAATTTCAGACCTCTGAGTTTTAGAGACCTTTGAATTTTAGTTCAAATAGAAAGAAAAGTTAAATGCTTTAATTTATTTTATTATTATTTCTGTATATCACTGAAGTCTTAAAAGAGAAAGTCTCCTTACTCTGGAAGAGCAAATAGAGAACCAGCAATGTTTTAAGTAAGAGTCACAAAAAAACTATAACTATTTTTTCCAACCCACTTAGCCCCATGATACTATTCTTGTTTAGTTTGAATGCAGCTCTAGTTAGTTCTGGAAATTTTTACCTGTTTTAGTTTTAATCTTAAAGATATCAAATACCTGTATTTGTCCTAAAAGTCCCTTATATGAATTTCCTGGAAGACGGAACAATAACCATAAATGACAAAAATTCAGAATGGACATGGTTAAAGATCTGATAAGGTGAGAGTTTACAATATAGCCATAATCAAAATATCAAGTGATGACCTTGTATTAAAACATTAAAACTTTAGGAATTGCATATAACCTCTAGAATAGTTATAGCACTTACCCAAATGTAACCTAAGGCTTATCATTTGTTTAACAATGCTTCCAGAGTAACTTAACATACCAAATAAAAAGGCCTCTTGGGAAGTTTGGTAAAAAACAAACAAACCTCAGAAAGTTTAAGCATATGCCTAAATGGGATTAGGGATTGTCAAAGACCTGATAAAGACAAAACATAGAAACTGGTTTTTTGAGCAGACAAAAGAGAAAAATCTTTGTTTACACTTTCTTATCAAGAGCAGACCAACAATTCTAGAAAACTTTGACCTTTTAACAGAGAGTAAGGGGAGTTTTATTCTTATACCAGTGTAGTTTAAAATCCATTCATTTAAATCTTAGTCCATCTTGACCACACCTAAAATTCCTTTCCAAAGATTTCCCTTCACAGACCTTTTACAACTTTCTTTTGCATTCAGATTGTGTCCCAAACCATTTTCCCCAAACAACCACCTTATTTAGGACAAAATTACCTTCTTTTACCTTCAACAAAAATGCATTCCCATTCCTTATCTTTCTTATATACCTCCTACTTTTCTACATAGAGAGTTGTTTCCCTTATTCCCACCAGTCTTAATTACATTTAGCAGAATTTTCAATCCTAGAAGCCTTAGTCCTCACAGTAAAAACTAAGCAGTAACCAGTTGTGAACTGTTACCTCAAAATTCTTTAGATGGCAAATTTTTTTTTAAATATTTTATTTATTTATTTATTTATTTGAGAGAGAGAATGAGATAGAGAGAGTACATGAGAGGGGGGAGTGTCAGAGGGAGAAGCAGACTCCCTGCTCAGCAGGGAGCCCGATGCGGGACTTAATCCCGGGACTCCAGGATCATGACCTGAGCGGAAGGCAGTCCCTTAACCAACTGAGCCACCCAGGCGCCCTAGATGGCAAATTTTTGAATTAGTTAAGCATAAAGCATTTACCAACAGACTCAAGTATCCTTAGTTCTTTTGCAATAAGAAGTCAAAAGCATTAACCTACATCCAGTAATCAGTCAGTGCTTTAGCACTTTATGGAAAAAACTTAGATGTACAATGAATTTAATCCCATTTATCATCCAAGGAAAACTTTAAAATTTCAGGTTACCAAAGTCTTTGAAAGCTATCCTAACAATTACCCATGAAAATTTTGAGACAATTAACCATCATTTTAGCTATCTTTTTATTAACAAATTGCAACAGAGATAACATGAGCTTACTTGACCTTTAGCAAACCTCCATAGGATAAAGTTTTACATTTAGTGTTGATAACTTTAAAGACATGTCTATCTTAATTAAACCAACAAACTTAAATTAATTTAAATACCGAATATGTCTCAACCTGGGCCCACTTTTTCTTAAAAGTCAATCAATTTGTTCCCCATTGTCAATTTTTACCTGAGACACTGGTGGGGAAATCCCAAGAGGGTAGGGTTGTTTTTGTTTTGTTTTGTTTTTCTTTGATGCATAGAAATTTTAAATTTAATTTTAAGTATCTATAGTTACCAAATTCTCTCTTTATGGTTTGTATATTTTCTGCCTAGTTTCAGAAATATTTTTTTCATCCCGATATATATGGCTTTCTTGCATATGTTTTCTTATGATGTTCCATAGATTATTAATTGTTCAGTCACTAATTCATTTTTTAAGATGAGAGGTAAGGCTTTAATTTGGTCTGTTGCATATGGAGAGCCACCCATCCAGTACCTTTTATAAATAGTAACCGTGGACTCTCTATTCTGTCTTATTGGTCGATTTATCTATCACTGGGCCAGTAGCACACTGTCTTAATTGTGTAAGTTTATAAATCTTGATATTTGGTAAAGTAAATTTCACCAATTTTCATCCTCTTTGACATTCTTGGTCTCTTACCCTCTATAGGGATTTTAGGATTAGTTGTCAAGTTTCGTGAAAGTCTCTTTTGGGATTTTGACTAGAAAAGTATTGAAAGTATAGGATAATTGGGGGACAATAACAATCTATTCTTAATTTGCTAAGGGTTTTTCTTAATACTGAGTATTATTGAATTTTATCAAAGACACTTTCTGCATATTTTGAAATGATTATAAGGTTTTAAGTCCATCAGTCTCTTAATTTAATGTTAATTGTATGCATAGATGATATTATGTTACATCATCCTTACATTCTTGTATGTGATTCAGACATGATATATTTAGCATCAAAAAACAAATATAAGTCATTGGCATCTCTTTCACTTAACAGGTAGCAAAATTGTTCCCAGTAACCTACCACAGTCTTATAATATCACCCCAACCTAGGTATTAATGTAAAGGGGGTGTTTTAAGTTAGCTGTGGCTGCTATAACAAATACCACAGACCAGCATGGTTTAAACAACAGAAATTCATTTCTCATAGTTGTGGAGTCTGGGAAGTCCAAGATCAAGGTGCTGGCCAATTCAGTTCCTGGTGAGGGCTGGCCTGCAGATGGTGTGACAGAGCCTTTACTCAGTGAAAGCACACAGAGAGACTCTCCTACTCTTCTTTTAAAAACAAAAAAACTGCTAATTCCATCCCAAAGGCCCTATCCTCATGATCTCATCTAACCCTAATTACCTCCCAAATGCCCAATCTCCAAACACCATCACCTTGGGATTAGGTCTTCAACACAAACTTTGAGAGACACAAATATTCAGTCCATAGCAAGTGGGGATGGGATTGCTGAATTTGACTCATCTTTGGGGACTGAAGGAGGGGCCTACCTTCCCGGAGTTCTTTACTACTAGAACAAAATGATGTTTCTATAAACTAACAGAAAGCTAAAATTTTCCTTTAGGAAGAAAATTAAATATGTGTACTACACTTGCATTCTACAAAAAATAATTCATTGGATTTAATGTTTTTCTTTTAACAATGTGTTTTGGGGGGTGCCTGGGTGGCTCAGTCTGTTAAGCGTCTGCCTTCGGCTCAGGTTATGATCCCAGGGTCCTGGGATCCAGCCCCATGTCAGGTTCCCTGCTTGGTGGGGAGCCTGCTTCTCCCTCTCCCTCTGCCACTCCCCTTGCTTGTGCTCTCTCTCTCTCTGTCAAATAAATAAATAAAATCTTGAAAAGAGAAAAAATGTGTTTTTGAACAATTATTTTAATTATAAAAGGGAAAAATTCTTATGTAGAGATTTAAGAAAATACCTAAAAAAAGAAAAAGAAAAGAAGTATCAAAATCCCTTTCACTAGAGTTAATCGCTCTTGAACTATTCCTGAAAAGCATCTCTACATGCCTTTTGGGTAAATTGGAATCATATCATACATACGTTATTAATATATTTTAAATTTTGGTACCTGCCATTGTATTCTCATTGCTATTTTATTAATTTTTTTAATTTGACTTATGTATGATTTGTTTGGCTTTTTGTTTCTATCTTCGTATGTTATCTCCTGAATTTATATACGAATTCTTCTGGTTTTGATAATAGATTTATATCTGCTCTTGCATATGATTTTTGTTCTCTTACTCCCCCTTATTAATTTTCTTTACTAAGGTTTTTTTCTTTCTTTTTTTTAAGATTTTATGTATTTATTTGACAGAGAGAGACACAGCAAGAGAGGGAACACAAGCAGGGGGAGTGGGAGAGGGAGAAGCAGGCTTCCCTGCCCAGCAGGGAGCCCGACGCAGGACTCCATCCCAGGACCCTGGGATCATGACCTGATCCAAAGACAGATGCTTAATGACTGAGCCACCCAGGTGCCCCTTTACTAAGGTTTTGATTGGAATATTTATCTCATGTCTTTCTTTTTAAAGCTTTATTTTTAATAGAGATTATTATTCTTGTTATTATAAAGGTATGTAATTGTATTTGTTTTTACTTGCATATGATTGTTATTTATGAGTGATTCTTTTTCCCATTGGCTGGAGTGTTATGATCATGTTTTGAATATGATTTTTTTTATTAATAGATTTGTTGCTTGATGATTATGTAATTTCGTTTCTATAGTTTTAGTTGCTTGGAGTTTATTAGTTATTGTTGTGGTCTAGAAAAGACATTTTCTGAAAATTTTCTTTGGAAACTTGAAAATAGACATTTTTTGTCCATAGTTAATCTGGATTGTTAATTGCAGATAATTTATTTTACTGCAGCTTATTACAGAAACCATCTATGTAAACACATTTTCACTATTTGATAATATAGATCATGAATAATAAGGCTTAGATCTATCTTAAACAAATCTGAAATAGGCAGATAAGGTTTGATATTTCCTCCTGTTTCTTTTCTATATCCATATTTAATAGTCCATAAAACAGTACTTTCTTCTAGTTTATCTGAATGGAAGATTTAAAAACACAACTGATTGCTAAAACTCCACTCATTAAATGTTCTTGGTTCTTGTGATTTTGATAAGGAGAAAAATGCAAAAGAAAACAAGTTACAAACAAAAATTAGAAAACAACAGAAAAACTACATCAAGATGTATTCTTTCGCTTCTCCTTAACCTTATCAGGGGACCTACCAAATTCCTGTTTCAGGAATTTTCAGTTCTTGAAAATGACCTAATGATAGCTAACAATCTTTATTCAAATTTACTTGAAGGACCCAGAATTCTAGAACTTGTCTATAGTATTTCAATTATTTTATTTTTTGGAAAAAAGTTATTTATATTTTCAATATGTATATTTCATAATCTCTGGTCTTAAAATGAAAATTTTGAGAGACAATTCAGGAAGACCTATTGATTTTGTTACTGCTTAATAAGAACTGACTTAAAAATAAATCTGCCACTTTGGGGGCTTGTGCATCACTGATCACACAGTGACCAAGTATTGGTGAGAAGCATGCCAAGGTCTAATACATAGATGACCCCTGCTTTTGTAGGAGGTAAAAAGTGAGGCAAGAGTTGAGGTTTAATATTTAGCATCCAAGAATTGAAACTCTGAAGCATTTGTAAGGTAATTCAGTTAGTCGATGGTAGAGAAGAAGTATTATATTCAGGGAGAGATTTATTTTTAAGTTTTCCATACACATGTAAGAGTCATAGCCTAAAAAAACTTACGATATCATTACCTATGAATTTTATTACTTAACCAAAGTCACTGCCAGTTAGGAAAAAGCATGTGAATTTATTATATTATACAGAATAAATTGTGTTGTGTAAATAATAATTTATACTTTAGAATTATCCTCCAAAACCAATTGAAGTTAAAGTCATCAGTGTAGCATGGGTTAGAGAAAGTAAGACTAGAAAAAATATGATTATATAATAAATGCCAAATAAAATAATGAGTAAAAGATAGATTATAGCTAATTACCTTCCTTTTGTGGTTTTTACTTAGAAGAGAATCCATGGAGAAATATATATCACAGATTATTTATTCTAAATTAAGGTAGCTATGAATAAATAGTCCCTGAGACAAACAGTAAATTCTTAACCAAATCTTCTGTGTCCTGTACTTTGTATAAAACAAAATCAGTTATTTTATGTGATAAAACTGTAACTTTATTTCAAAAACAAGCAGAGGACACACTTAAATGCTTTCATATGAACATAAAAAATATTTGAACTTAACCCATATTATATTTAAATATATTTTAGAATTTATATAATACAGTGATTATTGAAATAGAAAAGCAAATATTGTATAAAATAAATATTAGTAATTTTTTATCTATTTTTTAGAAAAAAATCACTTATTTTTTTTCCCAAAGATTTGTTCATGTAAGTTAGAGAGAGAGAGAGAACGCACACGAATGGGAGGAGGGGCAGAGGGAAAGACTCCTCAAACAGACCCCCCGGTGAGGGCAGAGCTCCACACGGGGCTTGATCCCATGACCCATGAGACCACGGCCTGAGCCAAAACCGAGAGTCAGGCGCTCAACGGACTGAGCCACCCAGGTCCCCCAAATACTGGTAATTTTAAGCAATAATGAGGCATGCCTTTGTGTATGCTTTATGTCCCTATGGAATTTCTTGAATAAGTGATATATCGTATTTACTCAGGATTGTACTAGATTATACACACATCCATAGTGATTTACATATACAAAATTATCTTCTGTCACTGTTACGAGTAAATAATGAAAATCTTTCAGTTCATCAAATATAACTTTTTTAAAAACTAATGATATAATATATGGTGATTAACATAACAATAAAAAAATTAAAAAAAATATAACTTTTTTAAGTTAAAGTGGGAAGTATAAATGGCCAATGTCTTATATTTCTTTCTCTGTGCCCCTCAATGCTTTGCGCAGTGTTTTAGACATTGGAGATGCTCAGTTGTATTTCTTGATTGTTCAATTCTAACTTATTTTGTGAAAGTAATTACACTTTGAGTGCCCATCTACGCCTGTTATACATTCCTTTCAATTCATCCCATAGGAAAAAATATAGGGGGTTGATTAAGAACTTCCTTATGGATAGAAGACCCTTCTCTAGATCAAATTTGGCCTCCTGTTTATATAAGTAGAAGATAATTTGATTGAGTTAAAATTTGTCGATACTTGATACTTGGATAAGAACCATAGGAATAGGTTTGTTTTTTTTTAACTCTTTTAAATTTTATTATGTTAGTCACCATACAATACATCATTAGTTTTTGATGTGTTGATCCACGATCCATTGTTTTCGCATAACACCCAGTGCTCCGTGCAGTATGTGCCCTTCTTAATATTAGGAATAGGGTTCTAGATTAAGATTTGTAAAACCAAAGGAATCAAAAACCTTGGGAGGATCTCAAAGGCATGAATCAGCACTAGTGTGTGGAATATATTGGAAAAGATTGAATTACCTCCAGTGACTTACATAGTACAAACATCAAGTTTATCCAGAGCTAATGCTGGCAAACCCAAAATCAACCAGATTCAGCCAGGGTAGGCCTTCACCTAAGAGACCCAAGAGACAGCAGAGGCAGACACTTGAGTCAGAATCCAAACCTATGGTCCCAAAGCGAACCGAGTTCCAGCCAAAAAGATTAGTAACAAGAGGCAGAGGCTTCGGGAACACTGAAGTCTGATCTTAAGCCAAAGAGATATTTAAAACCCTTAGTCTCGGGGTACCTCGGTGGCTCAGTCAGTTAAGTGTCTGCCTTCAGCTCAGGTCAGGATCCCAGGTTCCTGGGATGGAGCCTGGCATCCGGCTCCTTGCTCAGCAGGGAGCCTGCTTCTCCCTCTCCCTCTGCTGCTCCCCTAGCTGCTCCTGCTGCTTGTTCTGTGTGTGTGTGTGTATGTGTGTGTGTGTGTGTAAAATAATTAAATAAAATCTTTAAAAAATAAATAAATAAAACCCTTAGTCTCCTGTTAGGAAAAGCACAGGCTAATACCACCCTGGGAAGGTTAGGGAGCATTCTGGAGAACAGATTTTAGGCAGCCTAAAAAGTTATGTCTACTGCCAGGCTTATGTTGACAAGTTGAACTTGTTGTTTCAACTTCTAATATTCTGTAAAATAATTAGTTAAATGTGTTAATGTTACTCTGTTTTGTAATAGATCTCACCTTTATTCCTGGCCAGTCACCCACAAATAAGTGATATTTGTCTCTGAGAAAAGTGGATTGAAGCGAATCTGCCAAAATTTATTAAAATATTGGAAAATGAACTCAGAACTTACATGCAATTTATAGGGGAAGAGCCATATAATCTCCTTTACCTTTTCAATGACTTTTCAAATTGAAAATTATTTCCTAAATCTCAGTGTGACAGGTGCACAGGTTGGTAGGTAAAGTTGCAGAGATTGACTTATCAGGACTTATCAGACCCCACCCTATGCCTGCTCCCTGTCCCCCAGGCCCACATTCTTTCAGTTCTACCACTTTTAAGTATTTCTTATTTTAAATCTCTAAATTATATGCTGTACTACTCTTTCATTTTTTAAAAAGAGCTTAATTGAGGTACTGACAATAAACTACATATATTATAGAACTGGATAAATTCTGATATACACATATACCTGTAAAGCCATCACAACAATCCAAATAAGAAGCATATCCATCCACCATTTCCACGTTTCCTTGTGCCTCTTTGTAATCCCTCTCACAGTCCTTCCCCCGTCCCTAGTCAACCAGTGATCTCCTTTCCATCACATAGATGAGTGTGCATTTTCTAGAATTTTATATAAATGGAATTAGACTCCATTTTTTTCTGGTTTTTTTTTTTTTTTTTAGTCAGCATAATTATTTTGAGATGCATCGATGTTGCACGTATCGATGCTTTATTCCTTTTTGTTGCTAGCAACATTCTCCTTGTGTGAAGGTAGCACAATTTGTTTAACCACTCACTGTTGGTGAGCATTTAGGTTGTCTCCAGTTTGTGGTTGTTAAAAACAGCTGCTACTTGTGCATTGGTGCACAAGTCTCTATATGGATTTGAGTTTATCTCTCTTGGTTAAATACCTAACAGTGGACTAGTTGCACCAACTGTCAAAAGGATCAAAACCACATCATGTCAGCCCTACACCCAGCTAGTATGAAGTTATTAATGGCAATGGCAAGCTCATCCTTGTCATCTTTGAGACATTCAAAAGATCTCACGGAGTATGTATAAGCTTGCTTCTTGCATGAGGGTTGTTCTTGTAGGCCTATAATACATGGAATAAAAGAAAAAAAGATTGTTCTTACTTTAATAAAGCGTCAGTGTGTACAGCACCATTACTGGAAATATCCATCTTTGATTTATATCTACAATTATATGATTATGATTTAAATCATATTAATTATATGATTTAAATATACAATTATTATATGAGCTTTATTGAAGTATTATTAATTACATTATGAAAACAAAGTCTTCATAACTTTCTCCATTAAGTATATTTATGTCTGCATTCACTTTCTCCATCGTAGGCTACCCAACACATATTAATGTTTAGGATTTCTCATTAAAAACTGTGATAGTACACTAATATTTTGTTTCATTTGTTGAGATTTATTTGTTCCTTGTCCATAAAACTCAATTTTATGTTGCCTTCATTTATTTTCTTTCAGAGATATCTTAGGAATCCTTCACATTTTATAAGGAACTATAAATTTATTTCAGCCAAGGGCCAACAGCTAGCTTTCATGTTGACCCAGATGCATATATGCAATTTATAGTCAGTAAATTTTGAAAATTTGAATGATACCACATTAAACTGGAATAATGAACCAATAAAAATTTTTATAGCATTCAGAAAAATTATTTCTCAGACAGTCACACTATCATTTTACTCATTAAAATTATTCTAGGATCATAAGGTATACCATGAATGTATTCCAAGGGCTTGAAAAAAATCAACAGATCTTTTTTTCTGGTGACTGGATGACCCAACCTGAGTACCTGATGATGAAATCTTGTTTTTGTAGAGCTAGATGAGGCATTTGTAACTAGATTATCCATCTTCAAATAATGGAGTAAAATTTTTGGAAAATCTTTCATATGGTGTCTGTAATGCTCCTCATGTGTTAAATGCTATGTATGGTTTGTCAATTAAAGCTATTAGCTTCATATAGTCCATGCCAGTGTGTACCATTGGGTTTAAACTTGCAAAGCCTCAAATGCTTCATCAGCAGATGGAAAAACTACTACAATTTCAAGGGGTTTTCTTTTTTCTTTTTTTTTTTTAAAGATTTATTTATTTGAGAGAGCGAGAATGAGAGAGAGAGTACATGAGAGGGGGGAGAGTCAGAGGGAGAAGCAGGCTCCTCGCCGAGCAGGGAGCCCGATGCGGGACTCGATCCCGGGTCTCCGGGATCATGACCTGAGCCGAAGGCAGTCGCTTAACCAACTGAGCCACCCAGGCCCCCTCAAGGGGTTTTCATGAAGATTAAAGAAATAGTGCAGTGAATAATAGGCACATGCTCAACAACATGGAAGTCCAATGTAGTTAAGTGCTCACAGGACGATGGTTTTATATTTTTCACAAATCTGCTAACACGTAATGGGCCTGTCCTATAAAGCAGACCTTTAAGGATTTTATAGGATTCTAATCTCCTTGATGCGTTCGCCACTTGTGGTACTGAGTTATGTGCTCAGGAAGGCATATTAATGCTTACGAGTCACCAAGGTGCCGTTTCGTGTTTGCCTAATCACTTCATTGGCCTTTACCTTGTTTTATTAATGTACTTAATTCAATAAGGAAGAATGTGCCTCCTGAAGTTTTTACATGGGTGAAAATTGTTTCTAAGCCATACAAATCATTTTACTTGGGGTGATATATGTGATTCAAGCAATTTTATAAATGATTTTTTTTCATTTTACTTTTGAAGGGAGCACTTTAAAATTAGCATAACATCTAACCATGTAGATAGGTATTCCTGTTTTCCATTATACTTAATGAGAACGATCCTTATATTTTAAGTAAATATAAGTAATAAAAATCTTAGGAGGAAAATTTCATATCTAAGTATTTTAGATTGCAATTTGGCAACTAAGTGCATTTACCCAAATAGATAGAGATTATAGAGATTATTCAAGTTTCCATTAGTCATTTGGACATTTGTGTGTAAATGTCATTTTTTTCTTCATTAATTCAGTTCAACTGCTATAATTAAATGATACTGTTCATCCAGCAGCAGTCCTGAAATCTTTTGTATCCTTGCAAAACATAGTAAAAAACAAACAAGTTTTCTATAAAATGTAGTTTACCTTCAGTTAGAAATTTTTCTTTTAAGTTTTTAGCTTTATCTTAATTGTGACTACCAAATAGAGTCTCTCAGATCAGTGATAGAGCAAATTTTCTCTAGATCTACAAATATACTCTTCATATTCCCTAGTCTTGGCTTAAATTGCTCTGCTTGCATTTGTAATCAGAAATTGATTGGGTTGCTGTGGAAACTGGAAAAGTATGTTGCTCGTTGAAGACAAAATGCAGTACAAGTACTGTTATCATAATTGTCCGCTATCCTAAATGCCTATCAGTCTGAACAGTATATTGATAAAACGTTCACACTCCAACCCTAAAATGCTTCTCTTCAGAATACTGCTTTGTGGTCAGTATTAATCCTCTAGATGGATTTTTATAACAACCAGCTTTGTTACATATTTAATTTGTTTCCACACTGAACTCTTTTTTCTTACACACAAAATATGAAATTAGTTTCCATTTTATTCATACTTATAAGGAACATCATTGGAAAAAAAACCATGAAGTACAGTAAAATATTAGTTATCTAGAAGCCAGGCATCTGAAACATTTCACCTGCTGATCATAAAGACATAAAATGAGTACAAAAAATCAGTTGAAGCAAGAATTTTTTTTTAAAGATTTTATTTATTTGACAGAGAGATAGACAGAAGAGCACAAGCAGAGGTAATGGCAGAGGGAGAGGGAGAAGCAGGCTCTGCACTGAGCAGGGAGCCCCATGCGGGACTCGATCCCAGGACCCGAAGGCAGATGCTTAACCATCTGAGACACCCAGGCGCCCTGAAGCAAGAATTTTTAACACATGGTAATAAAGGGCCAAGAGGAAGTGAAAGTTTATTTTATATACAAACACACAAAGACACAAAAGCAATATAAAGTAACATGCATTTTACCGTGTGAAAGCAAAGATGAATTCTACATTTATTTATTTTTGAATTCTACTTGTCTTTAAAGGTTTGTCTTTTGTATGAATGTTGAGAGAACAAAGATTGGAAAAAGGGAATGAGGAGGAAAATCAAAAGAAGGAAGCACCAAATGGGCTCAGTAGTAGGAATTATGGGATTATGAGAGATGATTGCACATATTCCAGTGGTACACATTCCCATTAATACCAGCAACTTTTCTGGAGACTTCCATTGTTTCCTTGATTTCAACAAGAACAAATGCAAAACATTATCAGACTTCCAGAGTTTAAAATAAAATATCCCAAATCCCTCATAAATATTAAGAAACCAAGGGTCACAAAAGAGAGCAAGCTACTGAAGTTTGACAGAATGTAGCATCTATGTACAGTAAGACCCATGTTGGAAGCAACTGAATTTGGAGACACACCTCAGCTCTGGAGTGTCAGGGATACACAAAATAACGTACTTACTTTAGTTCTATTTTTATAAATAGTTCCAGACCATGAGCAAATAAATATGCCTTAGGAGAAAATATTAAAACATATAATATGTGTGACATAGTCTAAATGATGTATTACCTACTTAATGTATTGTTGAGATTTGGATGCTGGTCTTGAGTACTTTGTTTCACCATATACTTCAGAAAGAAGTTTGAGGGGCGCCTGGGTGGCTCAGTCGTTAAGCATCTGCCTTCGGCTCAGGTCATGGTCCCAGGGCCCTGAGATCGAGCCCCGCGTCAGGCTCCCTGCTCCGCAGGAAGCCTGCTTCTCCCTCTCCCACTCCCCCTGCTTGTGTTCCCTCTCTCGCTGTCTCTCTGTCAAATAAATAAATAAAATCTTTAAACAAACAAACAAAAAAGTTTGAAACCATTGAGCATGTTTTGTGCATGCATAGACTGTATCTTTAGAAGTGAATCCTTGTCTTCTTTTTAAGAACTGGAACATAGGCAAAATATATATATATATATATATATATATATATATATATATATATATATATATAGCAGTTTTCATATACTGCACACCCTGAAGAACAATTAAAATTGTTTTGACACATTAGATTTGTTAAGAAGTTAAGCAGAGGGGAGAAAAACATTTGTCTAGATATATGTACTATACTGTACACTTTTTGTTGTTTTGAATAGGTAATAAAAAATAGCTTAGAAAGTCAGAAGGGCATACACTAAGAAATCTTTCAATCCATTTCTCCTTTACAGAGGCAGCCAGATATCTGTACTTTACAGAGCTATTTTATGCATTTTATGCAAATGTGTATGTATACATTTATTATTGTCAGATTTCTTAATCTGAGCAAATCTAGGCTTTGTATGGTATGATATTACAGTTTTATTTTTACCTTCTCTCATTATAATCAGGTTAAGCAGCTCTTCATTTGTCTATTGGCCACTATGAAGTGCTGATTGTACTCTCCTGCCCATTTTTCTATTAGGTTCCTGTTTTGTTTAGTTTTTGTTTTGTGTTTTTTATTATTGACTCGTGAGAGCTCTTTATATACTGGAGATCTTCGGATCTTTTATTGGCTATATATTTTGTAAAGATCTCCTCCCCTTCTGTGGCTTGTCTTTTCACTCAATTAGTAGAGTCTTCTGATAAACAGAACTTATTTTATTTTACTTTTTTAAAGATTTTATTTATTTATTTGACACAGGGAGAGAGACAGCTAGAGAGGGAACATAAGCAGGGGGAGCGGGAGAGGGAGAAGCAGGCTCCTGGCCGAGCAGGGAGCCTGATGTGGGGCTCGGGTCCTGGGATTATGACCTGAGCCGAAGGCAGACGCTTAACGACTGAGCCACCCAGGGGCCCCTAAACAGAACTTATTTTAATGTAGTCATATTTATCAGTCTTTTCCTTCATGATTAGGGCCTTTTTTGTATTGATTAAGAAATCATTTCCTATCTCGAGGCCATAAAAATATCCTTACTTTTTACAATTAGACCTACAGTCCACCTTGAATTTGGGGTTTTTTTTTTTTTTGAGTAAACTGTAAGATAGGATCAAGTTTCATTTTGTCAGTCTGCGTATCTGATTGACCAGGCACCATTTTTTTGAAAATGCTACCATTTCCCCATGTTTCACAGTGCAACCTTTATCATAGATTAAGTATTTATGTTTCTGGACTCACTGTTCTGTTTTACAGTCTTTTGTCTTGCTTATTCTAATTTTACATTGTAATTTGCTAACTGGAAGAGTTAGTCCTCCAAAATATTTTTCTTCTTCAGGGGTAACTTGGCTATTTTTAGCCCTTTTCATTTCCATATAAACTTTAAATTTCCTTATAAAATTTGCCAAGTTACCAAAAAAGAGTTGGATTTTGATTAGGATTGCAGTGATATGTATCCATCAGTGGTGAGACTTGGCATCCTTATTATATTGAAACTTCTAAGCAATGAACGCAGTTTATCACTCTATTTAGGTCTCCTTTAATTTCTCTCTATAAAGTTTTATAATATTCTCTATAAGGGTATTACATGTAATACTTGATGTTTATTCTTCATACATTTTTGTGACAATGTATATGGTCTCATTCTTGAGATATTTTTTCTAATTTTTGACATATAAAATTATTTTTTAATATAGGAAACTTGTGAATTTGCCTAATAATTTTAATAATGCACATGTTGAGTTTTTGGGTCTTTTGCAGACATAATGATAACATGTGAATGAAAATTTTATTTCTTCTTTTCCAATCCATATAACATTTTTTTTTTTTTTTTTTTTTTTGTCTTACTGAATGGGGTTAGCCTTCTGGTTCATTCATTGTCAAATAGATATAAATAATACCAGGCATCCTTGCCTTCTTCTTGATCCCACAGAAGAGACTTTAATAATTCATCGTAAAGTACAATATTTGTGATGCTTTTATTTAGATTTCCTTTATAAGATTAATGCAATGTTCATCTATTTCCAATGTGCCTAAAGTTTATATCTTAGATGTTGATTTTATAAATTTATATCTATTGAGATGATCATATGCTTGGAATTGGTTTGCTGATATATTTAGTTTGTGAATTTTATATTTGTGTTCATAAATGATACAGACCTACATTCCATTTCACGTTATCCTTTTTGTATATCTCTGTATATTGTGAAAGTTAAAAAAAACCTAGCATGAATATTAAAAAACATATAGTTCAATATATAAATAGGACATGTTTGCTGTGTATGAATGAGACAGATATAGTGGCTTGGTTGTCAATACTTTGATACTAGTTTTATTTTTAGCTTTCTCAAAAAATAGCTGTGTACTATTTTGCAAGTCACTATTTTCCTTGATCTCATACCTTCTTTGTAAAATTAGGCATTTAAAATGTATCATTTTTAAAGCTTCTTCCAGCTCTAGATCCAGTGATATGCAAACGGTTAACGCTTGTACATGACTCTAAGTACACATAAACTTGTGAAAAGTCTTTTCTCCTGACTGTATAGAATATTTTCAGCCTATGTGTATGATTTTAAAATCAGTTTCTATCTGATCTGACTTGCCCAGTTCTCAACTAATTTTCACATGACTACTTAGTTCATTATCGATAGTACTTTGTATAGACCCATAGGTAATTGTCAGTGGGGATATGCACTATCCCACAATCATTTTAAGAATATGGACAGCCGAGCCAAATTGACTAGCTTGGAAATCCTAGCTATACTATGTGTTAAGTGAGATATTTCTCTCTTTCCCAGTTTTTTCACCTATAAAAGATGATAAAAGTACACACCTCATAAGAATATGAGGATAAAGTAACATAATGCATTCAAAACACTAAGACCAGTGCCTACTAAACATGTTTGCTCTTTTTATTGGTATAGATGTCTATACCATGACTTGATAATAAGCTATGTTTAGCCTTAAGTATAAAATAATCATTTATCTATAAAATTTAAAAATCTATTTTTCAAGAATTTTTTTAAAAAGAAAAGTAGTATTGGGGCACCTGGGTGGCTCCGTTGGTTAAGTGTCCAACTCTTGATTTTGGCTCGGGTCATGATCTCAGGATCATGAGATGGAGCCCTGGCCGGCTCTTGGTTCAGCAGGCAGTCTGCTTGAGATTCTTTCCCTCTTCCTGAGCCCCTCCCCCCACTCCTGTGCGTGCAGGTGTGCACGTGCATGCTCTCTTTCAAATAAATAATCTTTAAAAAAATAAAAATAGTATACATTTTTAAACATGAATAGTATTTATGTGTCTTTCACTCAAAAGATGATAGGCTTCTGACTCAACATGTAGAAAAATTTTAAGCTTTAGGGAAGTTCTCTTTTTAGTGTTAAAAAGACTAACTTTTTAAGACTTTCTTCTTGTGTTTCTTCCATTGAATAAAACAGGCTACTTCTGTATAAATTGACATGGAATTTCCTTTATTACTTATATGAATAGAGTGCATAGAGGAACATTCATTGAATAAGGATAAATAGGTCCCTAGAATACAGAAATGCTCAGATGATTTCCACTGATAACAGTTGATCTTATTTATTAATTTTTAAGACCAGATTTCATTGAATAAAGCAATAAATTGGTGCTATTAAGAGTAAGAATACTTTTGTTAGTCAAGGACATGGAGATGTCCTTCCATTTTATACACAGTGTTCTCAAGAGGTACTAGGTTAGGATTTTGGCATCTGATCTAGCTATGGTTCCTAGATTATGAGAGCCATGAGAATTTTCACATTACTTCATGTTTCTGAGAATATTCTTGGTCAGTGAGAAAATAAACAGAAATAAAATCTACATCTACCACCCATAAGAGTGGGATTGTGACCTGACACATAGGAAGAGAAATAGTAGGAATCATTCATTTAAACAAATTTTATAAAACAGTCCATAATTTTATTTTCTTAGGAATTATCCTTCCGGATTTACTGATAGTTATAATAGCTAATGTTTTTCTCACCACTTTGACCAGGTCTAAATATACTTTGGGGGACAAAAGACGTACGTTTCTTGGTTATACAGTGAAAGTAAATCTACTAAAGAATCTACAATTAAAATTACTGAAAATGTACTTAACAGACTGGTTAAGTATGAGTTATTCTTTTTGCCTACAGTAATACAAATGCAACTTCAAGTATATTATTTGGGTTTAACACAGTCTAAAGATCCAGTATTTTGGACTATTTTTCTTGAAAATAAACCTAAAATACATATGTGTGTCTTGATTGCCCAGAAGTATTACCTGAGGCAGGGATTCTTGTGCAAGTAATTTGTGAAGGGAGCGCTTTCAAGAGTCACCTGCAAGGGAGTAAGTGAAGCAGGAGAGGGAAGGAGAAAAACTAGCAAGATGTGGCTTCAAGGGAAATCTAGCCTCAGCCTGATCTCATGAAGAGTTTGCGCCTAAAGTTTGGTCCTGACTTGAGGCAAAGGAGTGAAGCTTTTGTGCATGAAAGCTCTTCCTGCACCCAGCTGCAGTCAGTCTGGTTACTGACCAGGCTGTTCCAGGTGGGGGGCACAGCTCCCACGTAACTCTAAGCAGGACCACTCCAATTTCCCAAGTGCAGTGCTCCTGAGAAGGTTGCAAATATGAGCAGTTGACAATGGCAAACTCAGGGTCCCTGGGGATCTGCATGGATCACCAAAAGCCTACCACAAGCAAGGCGGGACCTTCATGGTTTCACATGGGAATTGCTGATGGAGTCCATACCATGGTGGTCAGTGGAGGGGAGATGCAGGCACACCAGGGAACAAGGACACACTTTGAGAGGCAGGAATGAGTGTGGAATGCTTGAGGGACATTGTGAGAGGATGATGGGGACAGGGGCCGTCACCAGAGCTCCAGGAGATAGAAGAGGAGCAGGGTACCAAGGGCCTTGTGTGCCAAAGGAGTGGAAGGGTTGTTTTAAGAATCATGCAAAGCCAGTGGAGCTAGGTCGTGGCTTGATATGATGGGGAACCATAGAAGGCCCGGGTGGCTGGAAGAGAGTGAACCAGCCAGAAAGTTGAAATGGTAGGAAATGAGGTGAGAGAGTAGGAATTTAGAAAGTGGAAGGACTCCTAGGCCTTTGGAAAGGCTTGCCATGCTTTGGCTTTGGCTTTGGCTTTTTCCCTGAGTGGGATGAGCTGTTGAAGGATTGTGAGGGAGCATTGATCTGGTGAAAGGATCACCATGGTTGCTGTGTCCAAGCAGACCAGACCAGAAGGCTGTGTGAGCACCGTGTCCAAGCAGACCAGAGGGCCGTGTGAGCAGAAAATGGGGAGACCTCAGATTGGTTGAGGAAAGAAGTGATGGTGTTTTTGATGAGGTGGTTGCCCTGGAGATGTGGAGAACTGAGCATAATCTGGCTACATGGCCTGGCTGATGACATTTGCTGGTGCCTTGGAAGGGCAGGGATAGGGAAGTGTGCAAGGAAATACAAGAAGGAGGTCCTCTGTGGCTCTCCTTCTGGCCACTCATCTCTAGAGCCTTCCCCACGTGGCTGAACGCCTTTGCTCTCCCCGCTCCTCTGTGTCTCAGACTTTCCCATGCACTGTCCCTAGAAAGTCGAATTCCTTTATTGAACCCAAGAGCCATTTAGCTCCCTGCTTGGGCTTGTCCCTGGTTCCACCTCTGCATATCCAAAGACTCATCCTTTGTTTGCCCTGCTAAACCAAGCCATTTCAGGCTGAGCCTCACCCTTTAGCGACATAGATGAGTTAGTAGATTTTTTTTTAATTGTCTTTTTCTCTTCACTATAATTATTTTTACATAGGAAGGAACAGGATCAAGATTTATTTTCCCACCAGTATGAAGTACTCTATTACCTTTAGAAATCATAGTATGTTTTGGTTTTGAATAATTTTGCACCCTACTCCACCATCAGTGCTAAGCACTATACTCGTTATATAACTCTTTTAATAGAACAGTCACATGTATCAGGTGGTAATATCCCAAATTCATGGGTGGGGAAGCTGCTTCACAAAGATTAAGTGAATTGCCTAAGATAAAAAGTTCAATAAGGTAAATTTCAAAAGCCTGTCTGAGTGAAACTAAATACATCTGCTTTGGAATGTCTTTAAAGATACAAGGAAACAGGTCTAGTAGAAAGCTCTGTGTAGTCAAGGAACTGTGCTGTTGTATCCATTGGTACACTAACTAGCATGTAGTAGTAAGTTCTCAATAAATAATTGTTGAATTAATGAGTGAATCCATTTATGAGGCATTATCAACGTGACACTGAAACTGTGGAGGAAGGAGAACTTAATTCTAACTGGGAGCTTCTTAGCAGATGTGGTATTCTAAGGGGTCTTTAACATTGAGAAGGATTTCAACAGGTTGACAGTGGGAAACCAGTTTTACTCCAAGCCAAGAAAACACTGAAAAAAAGCTGAGGAATTATGTAAGGCATAGTTTCTCTTCTGTGGAAACATTGAGAATCAAGGCTGGAAAGCTCATTCATGTTGGATCACTTAGGGCTTTGATCTCCGTGAACTTCCATTTCTTTCCACATTGGACAGCCTTTTTCAGGGGATGGGGGCAGAGGGGGAGTATTAAGGAGTAGGAATCATGCCGGCCTTGGGATTTCTTTATATTATTTGTGGGTTTTAGTTTAAATGATTAAAAGATAAGTGTATGGGTGTTTTTTTTTTAAAGACTTTTAAAAACTATGTATTTTTTATCATAAGTGAGCTTAATATGGTAGAGATACCAATGGACTTCAGACTATGTGTTCTTTTTATCATGGTTACTAATTTACATTATGTGAATAAGTTACAATTTGTATCTTGTTGCATGCGGGAGATATCAGATTTCATTTTTTTTTTAAGATTTTATTTATTTGACAGAGACACACAGTGAGAGAGGGAACACAAGCAGGGGGAGAGGGAGAGGGAGAAACAGGCTCCCTGCTGAGCAGGGAGCCCGATGCGGAACTTGATCCCAGGACCCTGGGACCATGACCTGAGCCGAAGGCAGATGCTTAACGACTGAGCCACGCAGGCGCCCGAGATATCAGATTTCAAAATCAATTTTACATGTACAGCAGTGAATAACCAATTTAGGAAGCAGATTAGTTTTGCATTTTTCAAACCCAATCTTTGCTTTTCATTCTTATAGGAACTCTATTGATTTGAGTATAATATTATTTTACAGCAAAGTGTAACCTTGATTTATGTCCAGATGTTAAGTATTTATACTAGTTTACCCTGTGTGTGCAGTATTTTATCTCTATAATTACACTAAATGGGCCAGGTTTGCTTTTTAATGACATTTCAAAATACACTTAACAAAATATTCACTAAAAAGCATGTAGGTTCTGTTTTCATGAAACTAATTAATGATCCTGGGAGGTCCTCTATTTTTTCTAAATTTTAGGACTTGCCTCAAATCAGAAGTATTCTGGCTTTCAAATTTATAATATGCATGCAAACCTTAAATGCCCTTGATTAATAAAAATACATGTGACAGCAAAGTATAGCTCTGCTTTTAAGCTGTTAGAGAGAACATAAAATGATTATGGCTTGCAGTAAACGTTATTATGGTCCTAAGATGTTTCCTGAGGGACTCAGCAATCTCTCACACTTTCTTTAAGACTGACCCTCTCTCCTTGAGAAGCAGACAGGAAGGAGAGCTGCAGAGGCAAGACCACTGTCGGGTCACCTGTCATGGCGCTGACAAACCTCTGATAGAAAACCTAATTTACAGTTTAAGAAGCACATCCATTATCCTTCTGATTTTAAAATAGAACATACATCAGCAAAATGATAAAAGAAAGTGCTTAAGAATTATGAAAGTCAAGGACTATTTCATATCATAAAGTCACAACCCTTTTTGAATATTACTTTAAATTATGGCCAAGTCTAATGATATTCATGTGTTCTGCTCTCTGAAAATTAGTATCACAGTATTCCAGCTACTGATAATCTAATAATCATGGATTAACTATTGACTTCCTTTTCCATTTAGGCAGATGATATTGCCGGTATTTAGATAATTCTTTTTGAAATCGATGTGCACTAGAACATTGCTAGGAGAACTTCAATAATGAATGTTTTTCTGTTTACCTACATTAAAAATACAGCATTGTTTTATTTCAAATCAAATGTCAATTGGCAATGTTCTCATTACTTTCTTTCTCACTTCTTACTCTTGTTTCTCCAGTTATTCCCAAATAATGAATGATATGTGAGAAAATCCTGGTATTTTTTAGAACTACTGTCCTCTTGAAATGCAAATAAACTCTTTTAAAGTGTCCATACAAGAACCTTAGATTTTCTTTTAAAAAGAGGTATTCCATATTACTATAATCATAAATTTCATTGCAGTAATTGTGTTATAATAATTAGTGGTATGGATTAGATCATTTGAATTTTTCTAGCATACTCTTCCTATGTTCTTATAATGGAAACAGTATGTAAACATTTTTTTACAATAGGCTAACTTATTAGAATACGATTTGAGATTTGACACTTCAAAAGCAGAAAAGTTGAAATATTTGCTTTGTACTCTATGCTAGTGAAATTCAGGGTGATCATTAACTTACCCAGATTTAGAGGCAAAAGACTGAAACAGGTAGTAATTTATCTGCCTCTTACCAGTTTCTCCTATATTAACTATTTACTGGCTTTAAGATGAATTGTTCTCCCTATCTCGGCTATATTTTGGTGGACTCTGCTTAGCTTATCTCCTTCCTATCTAATTTTATTTGAAATATGCATTAATATTTAAGATACAAATAAGAACAGAAATAAAAATATTAGACTAAAAACTTAAGAATCCACACTTTTACAATATGTTCACATAAAGTACAGTCTTTCTATCCAACTGTCTACCTACCTACCTACGAACCTACCTAAATCTTAGACTTATTTGGCGGTACAAGGTGAGGTGCCACTTTAATTTGACTACTGGCTTTTTACCAGTCTGCCTATCTCATAATAAATTTTAGGCACCACTTGTGCGGCCTCCTTGTGGGGGTGAGGGGAAAGCCTTGAAGTCCCTTCTTCCCCACACAGACTCAGTAGCCAGTTACTTTTCCACTCTTAACCCTCCCCTTTATCTTTTCTCCCAGCCCCAGGACCATACAATTTCGGATCCTTTTTTTAGGGCTCCCTCATGAGTGAGATGACCGCCCTCCGTCAGTGCCTGTTCCCTGGGGGAGAATGGAGCAGGGAGAGTTCACACTGCCTCCAGGTTACCCTCATGTTTATTCCATTGCAGTAAGTCATTAAATGCTTAACTCTGATGCTTTTGACTTTTTGTTTTAATCTTCTGGTCCAACTCCTAAGAGCTCTTCTCTCCCTCCCCAAATCAGTGGAGCTCCTGATATATTTATATATATATCAACACATTATTATTTTTATATCTATATTCATGAGAGAGATTGGTGTATTATTTTTCTTCGTATTCCAACTTTTTGGTCTGATTTTGGTTTCTAAGTAAGAGTCACCTCAGAGAATTAGTTGCAGTGTATTCCAGGTTTTTCCCTTCTGGAAGAGTTTGTGTGACATTAGAATAATCTTTCCACCCAAAATTTTGCAGAACATTTCAGGAACATTATTGAGATGATTCCTCATATAAACGTTTATAACTAATATCTTATATAACTGTTTAACACTTTAAGTGCTGTGGGAGGATTCCATCTTGGTATTTCGTCTGAGTCGACTTTCTAAGTTATATTTTCTATTTATCTGAGTTTTCAAATTTATTGGCATAAAATTATTTATATTTTTTAATTATTTTTAATCCCTGATATATCTGTGATTATGATGATCTTTTCATTTTTGTTGTAGTTTATTGTGTCTTCTGTTTTTATTCAGTAATCTCAAAATATCAGTTGATTTAATTAACCAACTTTTTGTTAATAACAAATATTTGAATTTGTAGAACCAATTTTTTAACTTAATTCATTTTACTTATCATTTTATTTATTTATCTTACTCTTGTATTCTATTTCATACATTTCTTCCCTTATCTGTATTTCACTTATTTCTTACTTTATTGCTTTTATTATATTCTTTTTAAACTTAAGTTGAGCATTTAACTTACTAATATTTAGGTTTTCCTTTCTCAAAAAATATAAAGTGATAATTTTTTTCTCTAAGTACTGATTCTCAGACATGTTTTTCTACAGTAGTTTCTTTACTCTTCAGTTGTCAGAGTTTTTACATTCCCATTGTTATTATTTCAAAGTGTTAATATTGTATTACTGTCATTACCGTCACTGTTGTCGTCGTTATCTGTGATGATATATTTGCCCACATATCTGAGTTATTATACATTTTTTTATTTGTATATTTTCAGGTGATTTCATTAGGCCCATAATATTCAAAATCATTTTTCTGGTGATTAAAACTTTTATCATTATGCAATAACCCTTTCTTTCCCTAAATATGTTTTTTCTTTTTTTTTTTTTTAAGATTTTATTTATTTATTTGACAGAGACACAGCGAGAGAGGGAACACAAGCAGGGGGAGTGGGAGAGGGAAAAGCAGGCTTCCCGCTGAGCAGGGAGCCCGTTGCGGGGCTTGATCCCAGGACCTTGGGACCATGACCTGAGCCGAAGGCAGACACTTAACGACTGAGCCACCCAGGCGCCCCTAAATATGTTTTTTTCTACCTTAAAGTCTACTTTGTCTGATATAAATAACCCACCTTTTTTGTTTAATGTTTCCCTGAAATATATATTCCATCTTTTACTTCACTATTTTTAATTCCTCACTTTGTGTGTTTGTTTGGCAGCTCTCATAGAAACAGTGTATAAGCTGGGTTTTATTTATCTTATCCATTCTGACGGTTTGGGGGAGAATTTAACCATTTATGTCTATTGTAATCATTGATATATTTGGATTTATTTCTACCTTATTAAGCTTTGTTTCTCTTATTCTATGACCATTTATTGTTTATTGTCATTTTAATTGATTATTTTGTTACTGATTCTGTGTGTTATTTTACTTTTTGGGAGGATTTTAATACACTATTTCTATTCTTTTAGTTATTACCCTTAAACTTTTACCATTCATATTTGCCTTAATAAAACCTAAATTTAAACTATTTTCACTTCTCTCTTCAAGACTGTAGGTTATCAGTGCCTGGGTGGCTCAGTTGGTTAAGCATCTGACTCTTGATTTTGGCTCAGGTCATGATCTCAGGATCATGAGATCGAGCTCCATGTCCAGGCTCACTCACTGGGCGAGGAGCCTACTTAAGATTCTCTCTCTCCCTGTCCCTCTAAATCACACCCCCAGAAAGACTGTAGGTTATGTTAGAATACTTAAACTATGGTCACCACTCTCAGACTTATGTTCTGTTTTTCTCCAGCCTTTTTTTCTTTTTTTAACCCCATGAATTAGACATTGTTTTTTATTATTTTAAAGATTTTATTTATTTATTTGTCAGAGAGAGAGAGAGAGAGAGAGCACAAGCAGGGGCAGCGGCAGTGGCAGAGGCAGAGGGAGAAGCAGGCTTCCCGCCAAGCAAGGAGCCCGATGTGGGACTTGATCCCAGGATCCTGGGATCATGACCTGAGCCGAAGGCAGATGCTTAACTAACCGAGCCACCCAGGCGTCCCAAGTTTTTATTATTTTAAATAGATAATTAGATATGCATCTATGGTTAGCATTATAGTTGTTCACCATTCCTTTCGCATCTCAGACCATTCTTCTGAAATCATATTTCTTCTTGAAGAACATGCTTTACCACCTCCTTTAATGAAGGTCTCTTGGTAGACTTTACATTCAGGTAAATGTCTTACTGTCATTTTTGAAAGAGTGTTCTGGGAATGTAACTATAGGATAATATTGATTGTCTCACAGCTCTTCAAAGATATTACTCAATGTTGCTCTTACTTCTGTTGTTGAGAAGCCTACTGTTAGTCTAATTATTGTTTGTTTTTTAATTATCTGCCTTTTTTCTCTGGATAATTTTATAATCTTATCAGAGTGTTTTCAGTTAAGCAGTTTTACTTTGAAATTGAAACATAGATTTCTTGTCACTTATTGTGCTTGGGACACACTGAAAATGTTGTTTCTTAAATCTGGATTTAGAAAACCACAACTGTTTTCAAAAATTATTATCTCCTACATTCTTCGGGAATTTAAATATCTGTTGTACTTTCTCATTTTCTATCTCTTTTAATTTTTTAAATATTTCAACCTCATTTCTTTATCTGTATTTGCTATATCAGTGATTCTCTCTTCAGCCTAGAAAGACTAGATTGAGAGAAGGAATATGACCAAAATATTTCTGGATTTTTTTCACTGAATTCTAAAATATCAATATAGAGTGCTTCTTGTCTCTCTGAAATGACTTTGTACCTTTCTTATTTTCTTAGATGCTCTAACTATAACCTGAATGCACACATTTGATTGACATTGCTCACTGTAAGTCAAATTCATTTGGGAATTTTTAACTCAGAAGTGAACTTCAACATTGATTTCTATGGGAAGCCTACCTTGACTACCTTTAATGGCTGTTGTATACCTCCCCTGTCTGTTCTTACAGAATTCTGTACTTGATCAGCAGGGGTTGATTTTGAGGTGATTTCTTACTGCTCCATGACCTAACTTGTCTTGGCTACTACAGTTAAGTGGAGGAGAAACATTATTAATTGCAATTTTACAAGTGAGGAAACATTGTTAGGCTAAATTAAGTGTCTTACCAAAGCCTAATATTCTTAAGCGTAGTTCTCTGCTCTTTAAACCTTACTTTGCAGTTTTTGTGCCTCCTCTGTGAGGAAAGTGGTTTTTGCTCCAAAGGAGGTGCCATAATGATGGAGAGTATATTGACAAGGTGCTTGTAGAAAGAAAGAGCCTATGTAAGTGAAAATCCAAACGTTGATGGATTGTGAATGGTGATCTCCACTTTAGCTCTGAAAGTCTGGGTTTTACTTAGAATTATTTAGCAAAGTAGATATATATGAATCCAACCATTGTTTTAGTATTTCAGGCTTCTGTAACAAAATACCACAGACTGGGTGGCTTTTAAACAACAAGAATTTATTTATCACAACTCTCGAGGCTGCTGTAACAAAAATGCCATAGACTGGGTGACTTAAACAACAGAAACTTACTTCTCACAGTTTGGGAGGCTGAGAAATCCAAGATCAGGGTGCCAGCATGGTTGGGTTCTGGTGAGAACCCTCTCCCTGGTTTGCAGATGGACACCATCTTGTGTCTTCACGTGGTGTCAACAAAGATCGTCCGTCTCTCTTCTCTCTTCTTATAAAGGCACTAAACCCTTATGATCCTCTCCCTATGACCTAATCACCTACCAAAAGCCTCATCTCCAAGTACTATCATGTTGGGGATTAGGGATTTAACATATAAATTTGGGGAAACCCAAACATTCAGTCCATAGCATAGGCTTTTTAAAAATTTAACTTTTTTTTTTCAAATTCCCTGTAGTCTATGATTAGAAACAAACACAACCAGACTTTTAACTTCCTTAAAAGTTTATAACCTAAAATTTATCTGATTAGTTAGTTGGCATTAATTGCCCTTATACAACTCAGGAACCTTGCTTCATTTGTTTCCTTTATTATCAGAGACATCACAATGCAATATTTTTATTCTATATGACATCTCCCCTATCAGGGTAGAGCCTCTTGGGGATAAGAGCTTTCTCCTTGCCTGTCTTTGTTTGGCTGGATGTCAGCATATGTACTGGGCATGTAGCAGGGGTCAGGATTTACCCAGCTATAATCAAGAGTTGATATTTGACCTGTGCTCACCTATTATCAATGAGCAAACCATTTTAGGACTCTGATAAAGAGAATTTTATAAGTGTTAGAGATATATACTTATCTAATTTTAATTTTTATTAACTTCATATAAGGTATCATATATGTTATAACATAGAATATATAACATATAATATTAGCATATTATATAATACACAAATCACATATGCTTTTCAAAAGACTTAATGCCCTTGATAGCTATATAATTGAGAACTAAAATCAATTACATAATTTATCTCAAGTGCCTATAACAGAGTGTAGAAGGGGTTTAACCATAAAAAGTAACAGGTTGTATAATGCATCTACTTTTCAAATTATGTGCACATCAAATGTTGATATGTAAAATAATGTTTGCCAATGTCTATTATGATATCAGTGATATTTTATCTTCCTTTCATTTTTGGAATCATTTTAAAGCAGACTTATGTATCAGCTTTGTCTTCCTTGCCTGTTAAACCTTCTATGATGTAGTTAATTAGTCTAAACTAATACTTCTAATCATATATTTTAACATTGAAAAGGAGCTTAGGAATAATCTGGCCCAACCACAACTGTATTTTTAAATATGAGGAAACAGGTGTGGAGAAATTATAAGACCTGTATAAAATTACTACAAGTTTGGCCTATAATCAAAGCTGGATCTAGGGTTTAGTGAGGCTTGAAGCTTATATAATTTAGGAAGCCCTTGTTAAGTAATGGAATAACCAGTTAGATAAGAAATTAATATTGACTTAAAATGAGAAAAGAATGGGGCGCCTGGGTGGCTCAGTCATTAAGCATCTGTCTTCAGCTCAGGTCATGATCCCAGGGTCCTGGGATCGAGTCCTGCATCAGGCTCCCTGCTCAGAGTGGAGCCTGCTTCTCCCTCTCCCACTCCCCCTGCTTGTGTTCCCTCTCTCTCTGTGTTTCTCTGTCAAATAAATAAATAAAATCCTTAAAAAAAAAGTAACTTTAAAAAAAATGAGAAAAGAAATTAAGAAACTGACAAATACCACAAGTATAATAAAATCCAGAAATTAACATTTGGTGTTAGGGTATTAAACTGTCTCCTAGACCCCCACAGTACTTTCTCCCCATATTTGCTAGCTGTGTATTTCTTGATCTTCTTTTCATGACAGCAATTGTATAATGTCATTTTCTATAGAAAACAAAGAAAGCTAATCAGACTCCTCTGTGGCATGGTTTATGAAAACTTGGTTTTTACTTTGAGCTTTAGAAAAATATCTTTAAGCTTCATAACTCCTTGTTGGTATTGCCACATCTCTAACTTGCTCTCCATCTGCATGTCCTTTCTCTGGCCATGGGAGCGCTTGGGGAACCTCTTTTACTGTCTCTCAGCAAGCAAGCTCCTGGACCCTCCACCATCCTCAAGGCCCAAGATAACATCTGGACACAGAGAAGCAGGCTGATTCTGGGACCACTAGGGACTAGTGCTGCCTCCCCCACCAACCTGCCTCAGGCCAGGGTCAGAGTGCAGAGGTGACTAGCCTCCACCCCTTGCAGGTGACTGACACTGTTTCCAGAAGGACCCCATACAAGTGAAGGGGTCCCAAAGCCTAAACTTCATGAATTCCATTGTGTATCTGCCTTGCCTATGGCAAATCCTTTGCAAAAAGTGAAAAATTGTTTTCCTTTTACTAAGAATTTAGAACATTCTAATTGACCTGCTAAGTACTAAGGTAAAAATCGATGATGACAAATACTAAGTTTAGGAAGAATTTCGTGTTTAACCTGTGTCTCCTCAGGCCACATCTTGAGGTTGTATAGAGTTAGCATTAAATCAATCAAGTATTTCTCTGGTTCAGCGTTCTGCACATTTGAGCAAACCCTGATCCCTCTCTTCTATGGGCAGGTTCTAGGTAAAATTGGCAAAGTAAATCCCTGTGAGTCCTTAGATTTAGCAAGACCCATTAATTTATTAATTAGTGCATGTGATTTGATAAGGAAATATTTTATTTTGTACCTTTATTTGAGAGGTTGATCTAAAGTTTAATATTAGCATATTCTGGAGCATCATGTAGATGACTGTCTTGTAACTGAATCCTACCACACAATTCAAGTGCATTTTGTTTGAATTATCACATCCCCTGTACTTGCCTTGAACGAATGGAAGAATAAGGAGGTTTCTTATCCTTCCTTCCACCACACATATATAGTTAGGTATTTTTTGGACCAAACACATTTGGGATCATAAGTATACAGTTGTGAGCCAAACAGCCGCTGTCTCAGGCCTCACAGAGCTCACAGTCTTAATATGTAAACTACGCAATTGTAGGAGAATGGTGTCACAGTTTTCTGTATGCATGAGGGTTTTTCAGGAGCTTTAAGAGAGAAACTGGGTGTGAGAATTGAGTCTTCTTCACACAGTACGTGTGACAAAGCTGTACTGAATCCAAAGAAAGAGCAAGTCAGCACCGTATTCCTGGTGTAAGCTCTCATTCAGCTTCTGTGGGACAGCTTCTGTCCCATTAAAATGTGTCATGGGATGGATAGGGGGATTTGTACTTTTTCTTGTTTAAATACATGATCCTGGAACCTGCTTTGTTATATGGTTACATAAGTGTTATAACCCTAAAGAGCACCTACCTAGTGATCATATGTTTTATTTAGTTTTACTTATTTAGCATATACTCACAAAGCACTTAAAACACAAAGCACTTACTACACTTATACTCACAAAGCACTTACACTTATTTAGCATACACTCACAAAGTCACTGTATTAGGTGATTTATAAATATCAACTCTTTTTTTTTTTGCATGTATTTTAGGTACATTGTGGTTAAAAAATAATTCAATACAAGGGGCGCCTGGGTGGCTCAGTTGGTTAAGCGACTGCCTTCGGCTCAGGTCATGATCCTGGAGTCCCGGGATCGAGTCCCTCATCGGGCTCCCTGCTCAGCAGGGGGTCTGCTTCTCCCTCTGACCCTCTTCCCTCTGGTGCTCTCTGTCTCTCATTCTCTCTCTCTCTCAAATAAATAAATAAAATCTTTAAAAAAAAAAATAATTCAATACAAACTTGGAGGTCCAGCAGAATACATTTTTCGCTGTTATGGAGTCACTAATGTGGTTAAAAAACAATTCAATACAAACTTGGAGATCCAGCAGAATACATTTTTCGCTGTTATGGAGTCACTAAAACTGGAAATAGCCTTCTGAAGATGAGGTACCTGGTGAAAAGATACTCAAGGAAATCTAAGTAGCAAATATTAGAACACAGTGACTCCCCCAAACAAACAAACAAAAAGCATCTTCTTGCCTTTGTCTCTGAACTAAAAGACTGTCAATTCCTTCTCAGGAAGCTCTTTGCTTTCTAATGCAAACCGACACACTGAGCAGGATTCTGTCAGCCTCCCCCAAGCCTGGGCCAGCCTAAACACTCAGAGGGAGTCTGGCTTGGGTTGGCCTCTGAGGCTCTGACACTTCATCTTTAAAAAAAAAAAAGAGAGAGAGAAGAGTTCTACTTCTAAAAGGACATGACTTTATCAACAGTGCTGGGTTGGTCTGGTTACAAGGAATTCTATTGAAAGTATATAGTCATTCTTATTACAATATCGTGTGCCTGTCACACTTCAGCATCCAAAAAAATATATAAATATATATATATATATATATATATATGTATGTATTTATGGAGAGAGAGAGAGAACATGTACCCTTCCTCTTCTTTGGACTACCTTTTGCCCCTCTGCTCCTTTCGTAGCTTGTTTTCAGCCAATTTCAAACATTGTAACCTTCATCCAGAATCCAAATTGTAAACCATCTAAAAGAATGCCATAATACACAGGTCTCAGAACTTGGAGGCCAAAGAAAAAATAAAGAGTTGTGAGCCAAATACACACTTTTCCCCTTAAAATAAGTATTGAGAGTATTTATTTTTAAATGCTAATTCAATAATCAATAAGGATGTGATTTCAAAACAATGTGTAGTCCATTTCCAATCAAGAATGAATCACAGGAACTGAATTTTTCCTCCTACTTGAAACAACTCCAGGCAAAATATATAAAGCAATAGCACTCAAGCCCACTGGTCATCAGGAACGAAGGGCAGTGATCCCTGAGAGATGGGAAATGAGGTGTGAACCCTACAACTGCCTCAACTTACTGTCTGGAGAAAGTTTCCATGCCATGACACAGGAGGCTTGCTATAAACTGAATTGTGTCTTTCTGAAATTCATGTGTCAAAGCCCTAATACCTAATACTTAGACATAGAGCCTTTGGGAGATTAAGTTTAGATGAGTTCTGAGGGTAGGGCCCTCATGATGGGATTGGTGCCCTTTTAACAAGAGACACCAGAGACCTTGCTCTCTTTCTCTCTCTTTCTCTCTCTGCCATGTGAAGACACAGCAAGAAGGTGGCCGTCTACAAGCCAGGAAGAGCGATCTCATCAGAACCTGACCATGCTGGCACTCTGATATCAGACTTTCAACCTCCAGAACTGTGAGAAAGAAATTTCTATTGTTTAAGCCACCCAGTCTATGGCATTTTGTTATGGTGGCTCAAGGTGACTAATACAGGGTAGGAGCCTAGTCAGAGCCCAGCTGTCACTTCAAGTTCAGCTTGAAGATGGCCTGGGAATTCAAGGAAGTCAAACCAGCTAAAGTTCACAGGACAGGGTCTGAGAGAGGAATGAGGTGCACAGGGAGAAACCTGAGATCTGCCAAGGTCCCCCTCAAGTGGTTTGCTGAGTACGATCAGTGTATTCTTGAGGAAGCTGGCAGAGGCTTCAAAAGGACCACCTGGAAGACAAAATATGACCAGGGCTTACCAAGGGGGGAGGCAATTCCTGATCCCAACAGACAGAGCAGGAAAACCTAGTAATTCAAGGGGCATTGGTTAGAGTAGTGAGAGGGTCCTCTCATACTAAGGCAGGGGGTGGGAATGAACCCTAGAAAAAATGATTTGGGGCCACCTAGCAAATCTTAAAGGTATCAAAGTGATCCTAAATATCCCAAATAAATTAACCATGTCCAGAGAAATCTCAAGAATATTTATGGAATTTTCAGTATCCAAAATTTTCAGCATCCAAAAAGTTAACATCCAAAATGTCTAGCAAAGAAGCAGAAAAATACAACCCAAAATAAGGAGAAAAATCAATCCATTGAAACTGATCTGGAAATTACATAGAAGATAGAAATAGGACATTAAAATAGTTCTTATAACTATATTCCATATATTTAAAGAGCTAGAGGAAATATCTTACATGTTAGTAGGGACAATGAAGATATAAAAAGATCCGAATCCAACATCAATAGATAGAAGCTATAATGTCTGAGGTGAAAAATACACTGGATGGGATTAAAGGCAGATTAGATGTTGCAGGGAAAAGGATTAGTGAAGGTGTAGATAGCAAGAGAAACTAGCCAAAATGAACCATGAGAAAATAAAAAAAAATTAAGAAAGGAATGAAAAGAGGATTAATGAGCTTTGAGACAGCTAGAGGTGGCCTAATAAATGTGTAATTGAAGTAAGTGAAAGGGAGAGGGGTGGCAGACAAAATAATTGTTGAGGAACAATTGTTGAAATTTTCCAAAGTTGGTTAAAACTATAGACGCACAGATCTATGTTCAGTAAAATCCAAGCACAAGAAACATGAAGAAAACTGCACCAAAGCACATTATAATCTAATTGCTTAACACAAGTAATAGGAAAATGTAAGAAGTTATAAAGGGAAAAAGGCACCTTATGGACAGAGGAAAGAAGATAAGTATGACATCAGATTTTTTATGGGGAAAAAAATTCAGGCTATATAAAGGTGGATAAACATCTTTAAAGCACTCAAAAAAGAAAAAAGAAAGAAAAAGTCAACCTATAGTTCTTTACCCTGAGAAAATATTTTCAAAAATGAAGGTGAAATGCACGCTTTGTCAGACATACATAAACTGAAAAATTTTCTCATCAGCATTCACTAAAAGAAATGTTAAAAGAAATCCCTCAAACAGAGGAAAATGAAACCAGAGGAAAACCTGGATCTATGCAGAGGAATGGAGAAAACAGAAACAGAAGATATGAATATACTTTATTTCTCTAATTATTTTAGATAATATCTATATTTTTATTATTTAGATCTTTAAAATTAATCTACTGTTTAAATAAAAAGTAACAATGCAGTGTAGGGTTTATAACATAAGTAGAACTGTACTCTGTGACTACAATAGCACAAAGGCCCAAGGGGGAGTAAAGGAAGTACGTGTTGGGAAGGCCTTTATATACCACACATAAAGTATAGTATACTATCACTTGAAAGTAGACAGGGATGAATTTAAAATATTTACTCTAAACCCTAAAGCAAACACTAAATAACAATGATTATAATTATAGCTAATAAACTAAAAAGAGAATGGAAAACACAATAAAAAAATTCTCAAGTAATCCAAAGGAGAGTGGAAAATGGAAAGAAAAGGAACAAAAGTGAAACAAAAAGAAAAAAAAATAGCAACATGTATATTTAGGCCCAACAATATCAATAATCCTATTAAATACAAATGGCTTAAAAACCCCAATGAAAAAGCAACAATTATTAGATTGGATTTAAAAGCAAGACCCAACTATGTCCTGCCTACAAGAAACTCACTTCAAATATAAAAACATAAATAGAGTTCAATTAAAAGGACGGGGAAAGATATAACATACAAACACTAGCGAAAATAAAGCTACAGTGGCTAATATTAAACAAAGTAAGGATCAGAAAAGAGCATAATGCCAGGAGTAAAGAAGGTCATTTCATAATAATAAAGGGATTAGTCCATCTAGAAGACATGATAATCCTAAACATTAAGCAAAACTTGTTAGAATTGTATGGGGAAATACACAAATCCTCAATGATGGAGATTTCAACACCTCTTTCTCAATAATAAATAGAAGAGTAGAGAGAAAATTAGTAATGACAAAGATAACTCAACCAACTTGACCTAATTGACATTTATAAAACATTCCACCAAACAGCATGTGGAACACTTATCAAGATAGGCTGTATTCTGGGTCAACCTAACTGTTCATCAGCAGATGAATGATAAAGTGTGTAAAAAAACAGTAAAAAAGGAGTGGAAAAAGTGATAAACTAAAAATAAAACATAAAGAAATAAAAAAGAGCAAAAACAATCCAGTTACCATAACAAACGTTGACTATTGCAAAAGATTTGGAATATGTGTTGGTTCAAACAGAATTTTTTTCTGAATTGTATTTTCTCTAAGTGGGGAATAAATAATGCCATATTTTGGAGAGCAGAATTTAAGTTATGTGAATCAACCAGCTATTACTTAGAGAATTTAAATTTCAAAGTTTTTCTTTGTAAAACGTAGTGCTTTCTCTAAAAGTCAATTTTCCAATGCCATATGCTTTACAAGGTTAAATTTTAGTAATAATTTAACTGGCGCTGTCTATGCACATTTGTGGTTTATTTATATTATTTGGCTGTGCAACTTTGCTGAATTACCTAGTTAAGGGAAATTTCAAGGAAAAAAAAGTGTTCCGGAAAAATGGGCCATATCAACTAATGCAGACTTTTCTATCCCAAAGTTTTATCCCAAAGTTTGTGTAAATTCAGAAATAATTTTTGCCAAATGCTTTTATGGAAGAAAACTTTTAGGAAAAAGTATTCTAAATATTAATTTAAATGGAAATACTAAGAGTTTTTAAATATTTTATCTAATTCTTACAAGTTTGTGAGATAGGCATTATTTTCTTTAAAGATTTTATTTATTTATTTGACAGAGAGACACAGCGAGAGAAGGAACACAGCAGGGGGAGTGGGAGAGGGAGAAGCAGACTCCCCGCTGAGCAGGGAGCCCAATGCGGGGCTATGACCTGAGCTGAAGACAGACACTTAGCGACTAACCCACTCAGGCGCCCCTGAGATAGGTATTATTATCTCAGTTTTATAGTTGATTAAGCCCAAGCTCATGGTTTAATAACCTACTGGAAGTCGCACAATTACATAGCAGCTGATAGAGATCTTCTAAATCTTTGTTCAATAATTTTCCAGTAACTTCATACTGAAAGTTAACACAAGACAAAAATTACCAAGATTCAGACCCAGAAATAACCACTCTTAACATTTAATACATCCAAGTTCTAGGCAACCATTGACTGGAAAAATGAGTGATCTTTTTAGACTACATAAAAGTTTACTCTCGGTATTATATAAGCATTCTTCCACAAGTTCTCAATTTTTCCTCTCTCCATCTTTCTCTCCCCTCCATACACACACAAATATACCACTAATAAAATAAAATCATACTATATATGCTGTTTTTCATTCATTGCTATGTATTAGCACTTCTTTCTATGTGGATAATTAATTTGTATTATACTTTTTAGTGGTTGTTTAGAATTCCACTTTAAGGGCATAATTTGCATAACCAGTCTCTACTTTAGAGGCATTTCATAATTTTCCTGTATTTTAAAATGTGGCATGATAATAATTCTTATACTTACCTCTGTGAATTTTCCAATTATCTCATTAATATAAATTCCTGGAATTATAATGCTGAATAGTAGGATAATCTTTTAGACCTATTATCAAACTTCCCTCTACAAAAATTGTACTTCATTTGGAGTCCCTCTAAGAGAATATGATTGTAAATAGTTCTTTTATACCCCAGTCAACAATTGATATTATCAGTAATGCATTTGTGACAACTAGTGAAGAGGAAATGGCATTGCCTTATTTTATATTAATTGAACATAAGAGTACTATCTTTTCATATGCCTTGTTGTCATTTTTTAAATAATTTTCCTATAAGTTGTAGATGATTGTATGTTCTCTTATTTGATAAATACTAAATATCTAGCCTTGAGGCTGGCAAACTAAGACCTATAGTTCACTATTTTTTATCATTTTATTTATTTATTTATCATGATAAGTGTACTCTTTAATCGCCATTCCCTATTTCCTGCATGCCCCCACCCACTTTCCTTCTAGGTAACCATCAGTTTGTTCTCTATAGTTAAGATCTTGTTTCTTGGTTTGTCTCTCTCCCTGATTTTTCTTTCTTTATTTGTTTGTTTTGTTTCTTAAATTCTACATATGTGTGAGATCATATGGTATTTGTCTTTCTCTAACTTATTTCACTTAGCATTATACTCTCTAGCTCCATCCACGTTGTTGAAAATGGCAAGATTTCATTCTTATATATGGCTGAATAATATTCCATTGTGTATGTATACCACATCTTCATTATCCATTTATCTATCAGTGGACATTTTTTTAAGATTTATTTATTATTTACTTTTAGAGAGAGAGCACGCACAAGCAGGAGGGCTAGAGGGAGAGAGACTCTCAAACAGACTCCATAGTGAGCATGGAGCCCTATGTGGGTCTGATCCCACAATCCTGAGATCACGACCTGAGCCATCATGACCCAGGCATCCCTATTGATGGACATTTGGACTGCTTCCATAGTTTGCCTATTGTAAACAATGCTGCTGTAAACATAGGGGTGCATGTAACCCTTTGATTTAGTGTTTTTTGTATTTTGTGGGTAAATCACCAGTAGCAGGATTACTGGATCATAGGGTAGTTCTATTTTTAATTTTCTGAGAAAGTTCCATACTATTTTCCACAATGGCTACACCAGTTTGCAAAAATGTTCCTTTTTCTCCACATCCTCATCAACACTTGTTTCTTGTGTTTTAGATTTTAGCCATTCTGACAGGTGATATCTCATTGTAGTTTTGATTTGCATTTCCCAGATGGTGAATGGTGTTGAACATCTTTTCTTGTTTTCTGTTGACCATCTGTATGTCTTCTTTGGAGAAAGGTCTGTTCATATCTTCTGCCCATTTTTTAATTGGATTATTTGGTTTTGGGGTATTGAGTTGTATCATTTCTTTATGTATTTTGGATATTAACCCTTTATCAGATACATCACTTACAAATATCTTCTCCCTCAGTAGGTTGCCTTTTAGTTTTGTTGATTATTTCCTTCATTGTGCAGAAACTTTTTATTTTGAGTAGTCCCAATAGTTTTTGTTTGCTTTTGTTTCCCTTGCCTCAGGAGATAGGTCTCCTGTTGCTACGGCCAGTGTCAGAAAGATTACTGCCTGTGCACTCTTCAAGAATTTTTATGGTTTCAGGTCTTACATTTAGATCTTTAATCTATCATATTTTTGTATAGTGAAGAAAGTGATTCAGTTTCATTCTTTTGCATGTGACTGTCCAGTTTTCTCAACAAAATTTTTTTTAAGAGACTGTCTTTTTTTCATTGTATATTCATTCCTCCTCTATCAAAGATTAATTGACCATATAATTGTGGTTTTATTTCTGGGTTTTCTGTTCTATTCTCTTGATCTCTTTGTCTATTTTTGTGCCAGTACCATACTGTTTTAATTTAACTTGAAATCTGGAATTATAATACCTCCCTTTTTTTTTTTCTGTTTCAAGATTGCTTTGGCTATTCTCAGGCTTTGTGGTTTCATACAAATTTTATGATTGTTCTAGTTCTGTGAAAAATGCTGTTTGTATTTTGATAAGGATTGCATTAAATCTGTAGATTGCTTTGGGTTCATGCAAAGAGACATTTTAACAATATTTGTTCTTCCAATCCATGAGCATGGAATGTCTTTTCATTTCTTTGCATTGTCTTGAGTTTCTTTCATCAGTATTTTATAGTTTTCAAAGTACAAGTCTTTCACCTCTTTGGTCAAGTTTATCCTAGATATTTTAGTATTTTTGGTGCAGTTATAAGAGGGATTGTTTTCTTAATTTCACTTTCTGCTACTTTATTATTAGTGTATAGGAATGGAACAGATTTCTGTACATTGATTTTGTATTCTGTAACTTTACTGAATTCATTTATCAGTCCCAGTAGTTTTTTGGTGAAGTCTTTTAGGTTTTCTATATATAATATCATGTCATCTGCAAATGGTGAGAATTTTACTTCTTCTTTTGTTTTTTTGTTTTTACCAATTTGGATGCCTTTTATTTCTTGATGTTCTCTAATTGCTATGGCTAAGACTTGCAGTATTATGTTGAATAAAAGTGGTTAAGAGTGGATATTCTTGTCTTGTTCCTGACCTTAGGGGAAATGCTCTCAGTTTTTCACCATTGAGTATGATGTTGGCTGTGGCTTTTTCATATAAAGCCTTTATTATGTTGATGTATGTTCCCTCTAAGCCTACTTTGCAGAGCATTTTTATCATGAATGGATGTTGTACTTTGTCAAGTGGTTTTTCTGCATCAATTGAAATCATCATATGGTTTTTATCCTTTCTCTTATTGATGTGACATATCATATTGATTGTTTTGTGAACATTGAGCCAGACTTGCATCCTGGGAATAAGTCCCACCTGGTTGTGGTGTATGAGTTTTTGAAAAATAATTTTTGGATTCAGCTTGCTAATATTTTGTTGATTATTTTTGTATCTATATTCACGAGAGTTTTGACCTGTAATTCTCCTTTTTTTTGTGCTGTCTTTATCTGGTTTTGGTGTCAGGGTGATACTAGCCTCATAAAATGAATTTGGAAGTTTTCTTTCCTCTTGTACTTTTGGTAATTGAGAAGAATGAGTATTAACTCTCTTTAAATGTTTGGTAGAATTCTTCTATGGAGCCATGTGGTCCTGGACTTTTTGTTTTTTGGATTTTTTGATTACTGATTCAGTTTCATTGCTGGTGATTGGTCTGTTCAAATTTTTTATTTCTTCCTGTTTCAGTTTTGTTAGGTCATATGTTGCTAGGAATTTATCCATCTCTCCTAAGTTGTCCAATTTGTTGGCATATAGGTTTTCATAATATTTGTTAGAATTGTTTGTATTTCTGTGGTGTTGGCTGCGACTTCTCTTTCTTTCCTTTTTTTTTAAGATTTTATTTATTTATTTATTTATTTGACAGAGAAAGAGAGAGAGAGACAGCGAGAGAGGGAACACAAACAGAGGGAGTGGGAGAGGGAGAAGCAGGCTTCCCTCAGAGCAGGGAGCCAGATGTGGGACTTGATCCCAAGACCCTAGGATCATGACCTGAGCTGAAGGCAGATGCTTAATGACTGAGTCACCCAGGCACCCTGCGACTTATAGTAATTTTTACTTGGATCCTCTCTCCCATTTAATGAGTCTTGCTGGAGGTTTATCAATTTTGTTGATCTTTTCAAAGAACCATCTCCTGGTTTCATTAATTTGTTCTATTGTTATTTTGTTTGTCTGTTTTGTTTTTGTTTATAGTTTCTATATCATTTATTTCTGCTCTAATCTTTATTATTTCTTTCCTTTTGCTGGGTTTCCTTCTCTTCCTTGCTCCTTTAGGTTAAGTTTAGGTTTGTTTGTTTTTTTTGAGAATTTTCTTGCCTCTTTACGTAAGCCTATATTGCTGTAAAACTTACCTCTTAAAACCACTTTTGCTGTATCCCAGAGATTTTGGACTATTTTGTTTTTATTTCCATTTATTTTCATGTAATTTCTGATTTCTTTTATTTTTTGGTTGACCCATTCATTGTTTAGTAGCATGTTATTTAACCTCCATGTATTTGTGCTCTTTCCAGATTTTTTTTCTTGTGGTTGATTTCCAGTTTCATAGTGTTCTGATCAGAAAAGATTCATGCTATGACTTTGATTCTTTTTTTTTTTTTTAAACTTGTTGAGACTTGTTTTGTGGCCTAATATGTGCTCTATTCTGGAAAATTTTCCATGTGCACTTGAAAAGAATATGTATTCCACTGTTTTAGAATAGAATGTTCTGTATATGTCTGTTGAATCCATTTGGTTCAGTGTGTCATTCAAAGACACTCTTTCCTTGTTGATTTTCTGTTTGGATGATCTCTCCATCAATGTAAGTGGGATGTTAAAGTCCTCTACTATTATTGTATTACTATCGATTATTTCTTTTATGTTTGTTATTAACTGTTCTGGTGTTTGGCTGCTCCCATGTTGGGTGCATAAATGTTTACAGTTCTTATATCCTCTTGCTGGATTATCCCCTTTATTATTATATAGTGTCCTTCTTTGTCTCTTGTTACAATCTTTGTTCTAAAGTCTGTTTTGTCTGATATAAGTATTGCTACCCCAACTTTCTTTTGGCATCCATTTACAAGATAAATATTTCTCCCACCCCTCACTTTCAATCTGCAGGTGCCTTTCTATCTGAAATGAGTCTCTTGTAGATAGCATATAGATGGGTCTTTCACTTTTTTTTCCACCCTGTTTCCCTGTGTCTTTTGATTGAAGCATTTAGTCTATTTACATTCAAAGTAGTTATTGATAGATATGTATTTATTGCCATTTTGTTACTTATTTTGTTGTTGTTTCTATAGATTTTCTTTCGACCTTTCTTCTCTAGCTCTCACGGTTTGTTTGCTTTCTTTAGTGACATATTTGTAACCCTTTTCTCTTTATTCTTTGCATGTCTTTTACTGGTTTTTGGTTTGTGTTTGCCATTAAGTTTGTGTGTAAAATCTTATACATATAGCAATCTATATTAAGTTGATGGTTGCCCAGGTTTAAACCCATTCTTTACCCCTCTCCATGCCACATTTTAGGTATATGGTGTCCTATTTTACATCCTTTTATTTTGTGAATCCCTTGACTGATTTTTACAGAAATATTTATTTTTACTGCTTTGGGATTTTTTACTCTTCATACTCTCACTTATGGTCTTCGTTTCCACTCAGAGTCTCCTTTAATATTTCCTACAGGGCTGATTTAGTGGTCATGGACTCCTTTAGTTTTTGTTTGTCTGAAAAAAACCTTTATCTCTCCTATTCTGAACGATAGGCTTGCTGGATAGAATATTCTTGGCTGCGGATTTCTCCCATTCAGCACTTTGAATATATCATGCCACACTCTTTTCTGGCCTGTGAAGTTTCTGCTGAAAAATCTGCTGCAAAGCCTTATGGGGTTTCCTTTGTATGTAACTGTCATTCTCTTGCTGCTTTTAAATTATTATTTTTTTCTTTATTGCTACTTTTTGCCTTTTAATTACTATGTCTCTTGGTGTGGTCCTCCTTGGGTTGAATTTGGTGGTGGTCGGGGGGATCTCTGTGCCTCCTGGATCTGGATATCTGTTTCCTTCCCCAGATTAGGAAAGTTTTCAGCTATTATTTCTTGAAATAATTTTTCTATCCCCTTATCTCTCTCTTCTTCTGAGATCCTTATAATGCAGATGTTATTACAGTTGATGGAGTCATGAGTTTCCTAAGAATATTTTTAATTTGCATAATTTTCTTTCCTCTCCTTTGCTCAGCTTGGTTACTTTCCATTACGCCTGGTTACTTTCCATTACTGTGTCTTCCAGGTCATTAATTTGTTCCTTTGCTTCATCTAGCCTGCTATTTATTCCATCAAGTGTACTTTTATTTCATTTATTGTGCTCATCTTTTATTGGTTCCTTTTTCTCTCCATGTTAAGAGTCTCACTGATGTCCTCCACTCTTTTTTCCAGTCCAGTGAGTATCTTTATGATCATTACTTTAAATTCTCTATCAGGCATATTACTTACATCAGTTTCACTTTGGTCTCTTGCTGTGGTTTGATCTTGTTCTTTCATTTGGGAGATGTTTCTCTGTCTCCTCATTTTGCCTGACTTTCTGTGTCTGTTTCTGTGTGTTAGGAAGGTCAGCTACTTCTCTTGCTCTTAATGATAATAGTCTTATGAGGAAGAGGTCCTGTAGTGCCCTGCAGTGCAGTGTCCCCTGTTCCTCAGGGCTTGTCACCTATGTGTTTTGCATATACTCTGCTATTCAGTATTGGCCTCTTTTTCCTTTAATCCAGTTGCTTATTTTGGGTAGCAAGGTGTGCAGTGATATGCTGGTGAAATGAGACCTGCCCGCACTGCTACTAGAACTGTGGTCCCACAAAACACACAGGTCAGGAGATGTGATGTTGGCCGGATTTACACTGGTCTTATGCAGGAGGTGCCCACAGCACTGGGATTCAAGTGCAGGTGACTGGGAAGGGCAGACCCCCAAAGGGGAGGGGGCAGGGCTTGGTATAAGCAAGTTAGGTAACAAATGTCAATATGGTACTGGTTCCCGCAAGTGGCCATTGTTTATGCTAGAGGGTAGGAGAGGGAAATGGAAGCTGCCAGCTTTTTTATTCCTTGAGTGGTTGGTCTCCCCATGATCCCTGTCTCCCCAGGCTGTGCTCTGAGATGAGCAAATCACTCTTCCTCCCATCTGTCCCTAGTGTTTTTCCAACTGCTGGTTCTATAGCTGTATCTGCAGAAGTTTTTTGTCATGATGTCTCGTTAAGGGCAGGGACTCTGCTTTCTAACACCCTTCAGGCCCTCCCAGGGCAGAGCCTGCCGATTTTTAAAATTCCAGGCTTTAAGTCCTGCCAGTGTTAAGAATTCATGAAATTTGTTTCTGTCACTTTCAAAGACAAATATTATGGGGATTCGTCCTTTCTGTTTATGGGCTCCTTGGTGTGAATGTCTATTTTCTGACCTTCCCTGAGCCACAGACTCCCTCCCCGCCAAGGATGGCCATAGTTCGTTTTGTTCTCATATCATGTCTTCACCCTTCTTACCTTCTTCAGTGTGGCCTCTTCCCTACCTTTAGTTGTGGATTCCATTCTGTCAGTCTTCAAGTCATTTCCTGGGTTGTTTATGCGGATGTGGGTATTATTTAGTTGGAACGGTGGGATGAGGTGAGCTAAGGGTCATCCTACTCCACCATGTGCCCAGCTGACCTCACCATTACGGGAACACAAGCATGGGGAGTGGGAGAGGGAGAAGCAGACTCCCCACGGAGCAGGGAGCGCGATGCAGGGCTCGATCCCAGGACCCTGGGATCATGACCCGACCTGACGGCAGACGCCCAATGACTGAGCCACCCAGGTGCCCCTGACCTCACCATTATTAATACATTTTACTCTTTATTATAAATTTGAAATCATTTAGTTAATTTCCTTAACCATTTCATTAGCTGGATTATAATTATATTGACTTTACAGATTAATCAGGTGAAAACAGCAAATTTAGACTATTGAGTCTTCCCACAGAAAAACAAGATTTGAATCTTTATTTTCTCAAGTCTTCATTTCTATGTTTTATTAGAGCTTTGTTGTTTTCTTCATTCAACAATGTGTCAGGAACTCACTGAACCTCTTTCTTTCTGACTGAGTCTAACAAGGCCGTGTAACTAAGTCCTAACGAATACTACTTCTAGCCCTTGTTCTAAAAATCCCTATCCATGGTCATCTTATCTCAGTTTCTCCATCTCCTTATCTGGATAACTCCGAGGGTTTGAGGAAGGTAGACCCACAAGATGGGAGGATTACATTAAAGGCTACCCACCAAGTAGGAATGCCTACATTGGACTTTGTGTGCTCAATGAAGTAGATTTCATAGTTTTAGGCCACTGAGATACTTGTTTTGTTCTGTTCTTTGTTTTTGTGTGTGTGTGAGATAGAAGATAGTGTTTCTCTAATGCAGAAATTCAGAAGTTGGTTGTAGAGTAGGCAAATATCAAAACAACAACAACTAAAAGTATATGGTAATGACTTAGCAACTGGGCAGCAGAGCTGTGAGAAAAGCTATAGCACACTGAAAGACTGAGCAATATTGGGATTCTGTGAACAAAACATTTAATGTCCATTGTGATAATTTGGAAGGCAGACTTAGCTCCTACTGAGGCTATAGCCTTGGGGAGAAGCTTGGAAAGGCTCAGAATAATAGTTTGTGTGGCTATTCTTGGTGCCTTCAGCAAAGTGTTATAAGGAAGAGGTGAGATCAGTCATGAATTGGCTCATTTCCAAGCAGAGTAAAATGGCAATGGAGAAATTTCAGTGATCAAAATTCATACAGGTTTGTAAAATGTAATTGCTTCTTGATACCAAATAGTAATAAATATGCTTGAGAAAGGTCTTAGATACAAAGGCCCAGTTAAACATCTCAATTAAACAAACTGTTGGAGCCCTGAAGCCTAGGTCAAATTATGTGTATGGCTCTCCCAACTGGTTTTTCAAATAGTTTTAGAGTAGCCACAATTATGTGAACATACACACATGTCCATGCATGTGCACATGGAGAATGAGTGTCATGGGGGCAAGAAAGCAAGGAAATAAATCAGGCTAGAAGAGTAGCATGAGGAGAGATCTTTAGCTGTGGTTATTAGCTTAGTAGAAAGAAACTGATTAGAAAGAAACACATAAGTCCACAATGTTTGGGATCATTATATTGCCAAAGAAACTATGAGCTGAGACTAAAAAAGTCTTTGTTAATTCCTGATGTAAACACTTGGATCCTTAAACTTGCAAACCAAGAAGCAATTATAAAAGCTGTGCAGGGATGCCTGGGTGGCTCAGTCAGTTAAGGTCTGCCTTCGGTCTGGGTCATGGTCCGGGGGTCCTGGGAATGAGTCCCGCGTCAGATTCCGTGCTCGGCGGGGAGTCTGCTTCTCCCTCTGCCTACCACTCCCCCTGCTTGTGTGCACTCTCGCTCTTTGGCAAATAAATAAAATCTTTTAAAAAAATAAATAAATAAAAGCTGTGCAGCTCCTAACGGCTTCCAATTCTGATGTTGTATATCCAATATCTCATGTAGGATGACAAAGAAGTAGAAAAGTACTGGAGGACAGACCCAGGACTCATGGAGGAGAGTGTAGGAAGGAGGGAGGTCCCTCCACAAAGAGCAGGATTAGGTCCTAAAGAGGGACTTTCTGTCACTACCATGACAGAGAGATTTCACAATGCCTTGGCAGGGACTGCTGTATTTCTATTTTCCCTCTCCTAAATGGAAGTATTCACTGTAGCTACTTTCCTGCTCCACCATTGTATATTGGTGTACTGAGGGGACAGTAAGCTCCCGTTTGAGTTCATATGTGCCACATAGCTCCAAGATCCTCACCTTTGAGCTTTCTATCATGCTTGGGTGGGACATTGGGTTTGTCTATGGAGCCCATACCTATCAGTGAAAAGAAGAGCGAAAGGGAGATTTGGCAATGAAGCTGATGGATTTTAGCAAAGACTAGTAAGAGTCTTATAAAACCTGGTCTCTCATGTTCCTGAGCACAAAGCTAGACTACCTTTCTCAGACTCCCTTGCAGCTAGAGGTGGTTTCTTACTGAGTTTTAGCCAATGGAATTATGTTAAATAATGTGTGTTATTCCCAGTATGGTCCCTTGAAACCTCGTAGGGTCAGTCATTTGTTCATTCTCTCTCCTTCCTATCAGCTGAATTAATGGAGAGAGCTCCTAGGACCTGAAAAAGGATATAGCCACAATTAAAGGGAGCTGAATCCCAGAATTATCAAATAGAAAGCTGGGATATCTGCTTTGGACTTTGATCAGAAGAAACAAAATTCTAATGGGTTTGATGCAATAAAAGTTGATTGGGGTTCAATTGGTATAGCACTAAGCATTTTTTGCACTAATGCAATTTTTGTTAAATTTCTCCCTCTCACTTTTTAATGTTTTGGAGGTAGTCCTTGTGAGTGGTTCAAAGATCCAGTATGAACAAAGTTCATAAAATTTGTCAGTGGCATTGTATCATTTAGGTTAATTTAGACTTCATTAAAAAAGAAATCAAATTAAAAAAGAAATCAAATGCATTGTTAGTGCAGAGTTCTTTTAAGTCAAATATAGTGCACAATGAACTATATATTGGTCATAATTTCCAAATGACGTTTTAAATGACACAAAAGAGTAGCAGTTTTACAAGTAGAAATACTGAAATTTCTGCCATGAGTAATGGTTTATACTAGGAAGAAAAATAAGTATGTGATCTGCTCTTACTTTTGCATGATAGCAGAGAAGAAGTGATTGATATTAGGTTATTCATTTGTGGGTAGCTCATCTGTGTTTTATTCCTTGCCCTGTCAGACTGAGAAGACCTACCAATTTTATTAGGGCTGCTGATGTACTCTGTACTTATAGTTTTATTACCTGGTGGAGAAGCTACAAAATATTGGCAGTCTTTAATAACAAGCACTTTATGTTTCCTTGTATCAGCAAATTTCTTAGATTAATACCCTTTGATTGATGGAGTTGTACTGAGGTGTTTTTTTTTTTAAGGTTCTAATTTCTCTAAATGCTTGTAAAAAAAAAACTAGCAGGAGGCCTAACATGTGTATGTATGTGGCTACATATATATGTGTACACACGTGTGTCACATATGTATGTGTGACTACATGTGTGTACATATGACTACATATGTGTATATGACATATATATGTATATGCCTCTCTTTGCCTAGGTAAACCTTTTTCTGAAGCTGATATTAAATATTTGTCTATGATTACAAGTACTCAACATGTTGTTGTCCATGTTATTAGGTTTGTAAAATATTTTTAAAAAACCCAAACCACAAGATTTAGAAAGAAACTACAAACCTCAGTGTTCTGGAGTTTGGAGGCATAAAGATGCTTATTAAAGCTAGTTCAATGTCACTCTTGGACAAGTACTCTGAATTTTTAAAACTTTGAAATGAGAATCTTAAAAAATTAATTAAAGCAAATATTTGATCTTTTGTTGTAAAACTTAAGATATGTTAGTTATTCCTCCCTTTCCCTGTGGTCCTCTGCACTATTCCTTATGTTCCACATGTGAGTGAAACCATATGATAATTGTCTTTCTCTGCTTGACTTATTTTACTTAGCATAATACCCTCTAGTTCCATCCATGTTGTTACAAATGGCAAGATTTCATATTTTGATGGCTGCGTAATATTCCATCATATATATGTACCACCATATATATGTACCATTCCATCATATATATGTATCTTCTTCATCTGTTGAAGGGCATCTCGACTCCTTCCACAGTTTGGCTATCGTGGACATTGCTGCTATTGAACATTGGGGTGCATTTGCCCTTTCTTTTCACTACATCTGTGTCTTTGGGGTAAATACCTAGTAGTCCAAATCAGAGTGGGAGACAAACCATGAAAGACTCTGGACTCTGGGAAACAAACTGAGGATTACAGAAGGGAGGGGGTGGGGGGATGGGATAACCTGGTGATGGGTATTAAGGAGGCCACGTGGTGATGAGCACTGGGTGTACGCAACTAATGAATCATTGAACACTACATCAAAAAGTAAAGTTGTACTATATGCTGGGTAATTGAACATAATAAAAAATTTTTTTTAAAAAGATACGTTAGTTATTTGCAAGGAACTTAAGAGAATGGAAAAGGTATTTTCCCCCTCTTTTGATCCTTGGATGAGACAGACTTTTATTTTACTTATTTATCTTTTTATTTTCATAACTTTTAAAAGCTTAGGACAATTTTCAGAATAACGACCTTTGCTATAATGATTTTGTAGTATTTCTATCAAACAGTTGCTAGTTCCTAGGGCACTAGGTAACAAAGTCTCGAAGAAATACGTTAAGTTTTTTAAATGTAGTTTTATAGCATAACTATAGGCATATCAAATATTTGAACATGTCCATTTTTGTAGGGGCCTAGAAACTCACCTTTTGAAGGAAAAAAATCAAAGAAAATCACCGCAAAAATCCATAATCATGTTGATTTTCAAGGTATAAGCTTGTTTTTTTTATTTATAGAGATAAAAAGGAATGCCTACTGTTTCAAATTATTCTTAGTTAAATTATAGGATAAGGTTTTGTACATCGAATTATGTTTAACTATTTGAAAATTAAATAGGTTCATTTCAAATCATATGAATATCATGCATTAATTTACATAAATGACTTTAATTACTTTTCAGTACATCATTAGGTATTAATTTAGGCTATTCTCGTAAGTCTCTTGGACTTCCTCAACAGAAAATAACTTCCCATGAATTTGCACTAATTATTTCCTCCTATAAACAGGATGAGATAACTATGCCAAAATGATTGCCCAGAGAAAGTGCATGTACATTTATTTTTTTAAAGATTTATTTCTTTATCTTAGAGAGAGAGTGAGTGAGCTCATCGGCGAGCAGGGGAAGAGGCAGAGAGGGAAGGGCTGAGGGGGAGGGAGAGGGACAAGCAGACTCCCCACTGAGCATGGGGTCCGATTTGGGGCTCAGTCTCCCAGCCTGGAGATCATGACAGGAGCCAAAACCAAGAGTTGGATGCTCAACCAACTGAGCCACCCAGGCACCCCAAAAGTGCATGTTCATTTAGACACTCTTACAAGTATCAAAGGAGAGCTTGATTATAGTTTAGCACAATTTGAATCATGGCCTACAAACCAGTATTTCTGTCCACACATGGAGTAAAAACTTCACCATAAAATTAGCCTTTAACATTGATGGCCTTCCATTCCCCAATAGTAATATACTGATATTGGAACCAGATCTCACATAGTAGGCAATTCTTCTGTTTTATCTGATTAGAGAGTCTGCTTTTGTATGATTTTTTAAAGTAGCAAAATACATATAAGTGATCTTTAAAAGTTTTTGGATGTAACATGATGGGAAGAAGTCTTTGTTCCCTTTGTATAACGTTAGCATGAACTAAATGCTCCTGAATTGGCAATGATGTGTTAGTGCCGGGCCTGGGATTAAAAATGTGTATATTACTGGAGCTTGATAACTCAGATGTGCACACTCATAAATTCTCAGGACCTTGTATAGTTCTCCCTTCTCTAGTCCAGTTTTAAAGATCCTAATGGAGTGTTCTATTGTTTTATAAGTGAAATAATTTTCTTCTTTATATATATGTATATATTTTTTTACTTAGTCATTCCATACATAGTTAATTCTTTTAATCTTTCCTCATAAATCAGTGTTTCTGGCTCATTAATCATCTGTACTGCCCTTTTAAATCTTACCATATATTTCCCTTTACTCAATACCTTGTAAACCTGATTTTTCCTCCGCACAAAATTTATTACACATTCTTAAGTAGGCTGAAGATATAAATTGCTTTCTGGAAGAATGACACTTTAACATTAAAATGTCTCTAAGAGTAGTCTTATCTAGATCTGTGTTGATCCTACTACATATCAAAAGACAACTTAAAGCCAGAAGAGATCTGAAAGGGTCTTTTAAATTACTTTGCACTTCTGAACTACTGAGTTACATTTGATTGGATAGCTCTAATAAAATGACAAGATTTATCACTTACAAAACCTTAGTCCTATATTATTGTGTATTGTCCAGGAACTTTTCCTAAAGGAGAAACATACATATTTAAAGATGTAGTTGAATTTTTTTATTAATATAGATGAGCATAATATTTCTTTTTTTTTTTTGAAGATTTTATTTATTTATTCAACAGACAGAGACACAGCGAGAGAGGGAACACAAGCAGGGGGAATGGGAGAGGGAGAAGTAGGCTTCCCGCGGAGCAGGGAGCCCGACGCGGGGCTTGATCCCAGGACTCTGGGATCATGACCCAAGCCGAAGGCAGACGCTTAATGACTGAGCTACCCAGGCGCCCCGAGCATAATATTTCTAACCAGTTTTTCTTCCACTGGAATGTATGATAGGTAGAATTAGCATGTTGCTTTCAATTTATATATGTGATCCTTATAAATTTCACATACTTCAGGATATGTTTTATAGTGAGTGTGAGATTTATAGAGAAACAATCATTCTACACATACTTCGATTATATATGTGTGAACTTGCAAGTATTGAAAGCCAAACTGAAAAGAGTAATTTCAGTGGATACATTTGCTCTTTTTCTCCCATCTGACTCTAGTTTACTTTGTGCTTAACTTTACTATTTCCGTAGATCAGGATCAAGTTTAAGATCTCAGCATCATCTCTGACTTGTCCCTCTTTCCTCCCCTACCTCACATAGAAATTTTTAAATATGTCAGAACAATGTCTTCTAATATCTACTATTGTCTTATTTTATTTTTTGTTTTTATTGTTTTTTTTATTTATTTGAGAGGGAGAGAATGAGAGATAGAGAGCACGAGAGGGAAGAGGGTCAGAGGGAGAAGCAGACTCCCCGCCAAGCAGGGAGCCCGATGCGGGACTCGATCCCGGGACTCCAGGATCATGACCTGAGCCGAAGGCAGTCGCTTAACCAACTGAGCCACCCAGGCGCCCTACTATTGTCTTATTTTAACATTCATTTATAGATTGCTTGATCCTTCTATAATAAATTCTGGGAGAGCAGGGATCTTACCTGTCTTGTTCACTCCTAAATGCCTGGAACCTAGAACAACAAATGCTCCATAAATTAATGAATGTCAGTTGTGTTTGTTTTCCTTTTCTTTCAGGCTAGCCCTGGCCTGGTGCTTTTTACCTCTATTTAAATGATTTTTTTTTTAAAGATTTTATTTATTTATTTATTTGAGAGAGAGAGAGAGAGAGAGAGCATGAGAGGGGGCAGGGTCAGAGGGAGAGGCAGACTCCCTGCTGAGCAGGGAGCCCAATGTGGGACTCGATCCCGGGACTCCAGGATCATGACCTGAGCCGAAGGCAGTCGCTTAACCAACTGAGCCACCCAGGCGCGCTCTATTTAAATGATTTAAAATAAATGGCATTCCTTTGATTTAAGTTTCACCATCCAGTTCTCTGTTCTAGAAGGAAGATGAGGCAGTGCAGGGTGTAAGATGCAATTTTAGGCAGGGGCAGTCATGGAAAGCTGTAGTAAAGTGAGCCATGAGAAAGCATGGGTTCTGATGCACACCTGGCAGGAAGGCATGTATGTTTTACAGGTTAAGTGCATAGATGTGGGGGTGGGAGCATATGGAAATTCTCGATGTCCTTTCTATTTTTCAATGAAGAAGAGCAAGATTATTAGCTGTGCATGTGGGTGGGGAAGAGGTAGTAGAGGTTTGAGCAGAGAATAAATGACATGAAACAGTCGTGTAGGGGAGTGGGGAGAAAGATTAGGGGAGTGTATTAAAATACCATCTTTTAGGCACATGGTTGTTAATACAGAGCTGGCAGAGAGTGTACTTAGGCAGCATTAACCCGAGAGAGTGTTCAGGGAGTTGAGGGGAGTCCGAGGGACGAGTTGTTACACTGATGGAACCATGAAGTGCAGAAAGAGGGAATAAGGGAAGACGAGGCAGATGATTGTTACAGTGAAGGGTTTTAGGGTTAGGGCTTCACAGGGACTGAGCTAGAAAGGGAAGAGATGGTAACCTTCGAATAGGACACTTGACGTATGAAATTCCTAGATTCCTAGGAATGCAGTGGCATCTTCATATATGCAACTAGACCAGACAATGCCAAATGCTTTCCAAAGTGACTGTATCATTCTAACCGACAGGAATGAGGGTTAATATTCTCTAATATTTAATATTTAAGTCTTTAAATCACATGGAATTGAATTTGTGTGTGGTGTTAGGTAGAGCTCCAATTTTACTTTTTACATGAACACAGTTGTCTTGTCACCGTATATTGAATAGTACAGCCTTTCCACATTCATCAGCAGTATCTCCTCTACTATATAATCAAAGTAATTAATGCGTTCATTCAACAAATATTTATTGAACACCTATTGTTTACCAGGCACTATTAATCTAATAAGGAAGAAAACAAACAGTAATCCATTATTAGCATTTAGAATTTAGCTTGGCTAGGAAGGCAATAAACAATAAATGTTATAAATACATTCCATAGTGTATTAGAAGGGAATGAACACTAAGGAAAAAAGAAAAGCAGAGCTGGATAAGAAGGGTGGGGGGCCCAAGTTGGGGAGACTGTTAATATTAAGTAGGATGATCATGGTGGATCTCATTGACAAGATTTGGGCAGGCACTTAAGAGAGGTAAGGGGGTTCATCAAACATATAAAGGGAGAACACTCCAGCCAGAGGGAACAATCAGAGCAAATTTCCGAAGTTAGGAATATAACTGGTGTGTTCAAAGAAGAGCAGGGAAGCCAGTGTGTTGGAGCACAGTTAATTATAGAGAGTAGTAGGAGGGGAAACCAGAGAAGAAATGGCGGAAGCAGGATGTGTAAGGCTTTGTAGGCCATTGTGTGGATCCTTTTTTTTTTTTTTTTTAAGGACAGCATTGTTTCTTTTTATTTTTCATTTAAACATTTCATCCATTTGGAACTAATTCTGTTGTAAAGTGTGAAGAATTGATCCAGTTTTATTTTTTTCTGGATGTATACCATTGTCCCAATACCAACTAATGAGTAGTCCATGTTTTCCCCATTGATTTGAGGTCTACTCAGTGATATAGTGAATGCATATAATTATTTAGATCTATTGCTAGTTACTGTTCTATTCTTGTAGCTGCACACACTGATTCTTTTTCAAAGATTTCCTACATAATCTTCTTGGTTTATTTTAACATATAAACTTTGGAATCATCTTGTCTATTTCTGAAAAGAGAAACCAGGTTGTATTTTTATTGGGATTGTGTTAAATGTATAAATTGACTTAGTAAAATTGACCATTTCATGATGTGTAATTTTTCTATCATAGAAAATTGTTTTCTGATTTGGCAAGTCTTTCTTTTAGTCATATTTAAAGTATCTTCATATAGATATTATACATTTTCTATAAATTATTTCCATATATTTAATTTTTCACTATTATAACTAAGGTCTCTGAGCTTATAGCTTCAGTTGGTTGTTTTAAGTATTTCCCCCTGTTCTTTTGAATTTCTTTTTTGAGGACTTTGGTTATGCATTCTAGTTCTCCTTGGCCAGACTTTATTTCTCTCACACATTTCCATTTTTCTAATACAATCACTGATATTCTGTGTGTATTTTTTTTTAAAGATTTTATTTATTTATTTGAGAGAGAGAGAGCACATGAAGGGGGGGAGGGTCAGAGGGAGAAGCAGAATCCCCGCTGAGCAGGGAGCCCGATGAGGTACTCGAGCCTGGGACTCCAGGATCATGACCTGAGCCAAAGGCAGTTGCTTAACCACCTGAGCCACCTAGGCAACCATCTGTGTGTATTTTTGCAGTGTTTTTTTTTCCCTTTTGCCTCTTCCAGTTTGACTTGCATATTTTGAATTTTTTTATTCCTACTGTTCTTAGAAGTCTCCCAGCTTAAGTTTCATCTTCTATCACATTGCCATTTCTTCTCTGTCATAATTCTTAATTTCTTACATTTCTACTTTTTGATCTTCTATAGAAGTGGTTGCTTCGAGTTTTTTAAATTCATGACAAAATATTTGGTTACAGTATTTATCTCTGCGTTGTATGTATTTTTCTTTAACTGGTAAGTTTCATGGCTCTTTGATATATATTTTTTTTCTTATAGTAACTTTGTTTTGATGCTGTGCTAGGTCGCATTTTACTATTCACAATTGATTGAGTTGGCTTTTCCTAGACTATAATCTGAAGTAGGTTTCTGGTTTGGGATAGAGGGTAGCATTCTTCTGGGATTTAGAATCCAAACTCCTTCTCCTTCTCTGCTATCAAAAGAATGATGGTTGCCAATGCTATTTGTTTATGTATTTATTTTGGGGACCATTCTCCTCTGCTTCTCTGATCCCAAATGGATTTGAAAGGTCTTCTTCTATGAGCCCTTCTTGCCCCCATTTTTGCAAACAGGAAATAAAGTTTGCCCTCTATGGGATCTTCCTCACCAGAAACATTTTTTTTCTGATGTTTTTTTTTTTTAAGATTTTATTTATTTATTTGGCAGAGAGAGACACAGCAAGAGAGGGAACACAAACAGGGGGAGTGAGAGGGAGAAACAGGCTTTCCGCTGAGAAGGGAGCCCGACGCAGGGCTCGATCCCAAGACCCTGGGATCACGACCTGAGCCGAAGGCAGACACTTAATGACTGGGCCACCCAGGCGCCCCTTTCTGATGTTTTCTTAAATTCTTTAAGTATCTCTCTCATCACACACTATAATTTATCTCTTCCCTTCCTCCCACATGACTTATGCCTTATCTTAGCTAACTTTTTTTTTAATGAAATCCTCAAGGTCCATCCAGATTGTCACAAAAGGCAAGATTTCCTTCTTTTTTATGTCTGAGTAGTATTTCATTCTGTTTATATACAACAGTTTCTTTTTTTCTTTTTTTTATTATGTTATGTTAATCACCATACATTACATCATTAATTTTTTATGTAGTGTTCCATGATTCTTTGTTTGCATATAACACCCAGTGCTCCATGCAGAATGTGCCCTCTTTGATACCCATCACCAGGCTAACCCATCCTCCCAGCCCCTCCCCTCTAGAACCCTCAGTTTGTTTTTCAGAGTCCATCGTCTCTCATGGTTCATCTCCCCCTCCAATTTACCCCCCTTCATCCTTCCCCTCCTGCTATCTTCTTCTTTTTTTTTTTTTAACGTATAATGTATTATTTGCTTCAGAGGTACAGATCTGTGATTCAACAGTCTTGCACACTTTGCAGCACTCACCATAGCACATACCCTCCCCAATGTCTATCAACCAGCCACCCCATCCCTCCCACCCCCACCACTCCAGCAACCCTCAGTTTGTTTCCTGAGATTAAGAATTCCTCATATCATTGAGGTCATATGATACATGTCTTTCTCTGATTGACTTATTTCGCTCAGCATAACACCCTCCAGTTCAATCCACGTCATTGCAAATGGCAAGATTTCATTCCTTTTGAAGGCTGCATAATATTCCATTGTATATATATATCACATCTTCTTTATCCATTCATCTGTCGATGGACATCTGGGCTCTTTCCATAGTTTAGCTATTGTGGACACTGCTGCTATAAACATCAGGGTGCATGTACCCCTTCCGATCCCTACATTTGTATCTTTGGGGTAAATACCCACTAGTGCAATTGCTGGATCATATGGTAGTTCTATTTTCAACTTTTTGAAGAACCTCCATACTGTTTTCCAGGGTAGCTGCACCAGCTTGCACTCCCACCAACAGTGTAGGAGGGTTCCCCTTTCTCCGCATCCTCGCCAACATCTGTCATTTCCTGACTTGTTAATTTTAGCCATTCTGACTAGTGTGAAGTGGTATCTCACTGAGGTTTTGATTTGGATTTCCCTGATGCCGAGCGATGTTGAGCACCTTTTCATGTGTCTGTTGGCCATTTGGATGTCTTCTTTGGAAAAATGTCTGTTTATGTCTTCTGCCCATTTCTTGATTGGATCGTTTGTTCTTTGGGTGTTGAGTTTAAGAAGTTCTTTATGGATTTTGGATACTAGCCCTTTATCTGATATGTCATTTGCAAATATCTTCTCCCATTCTTTCGGTTGTCTTTTGGTTTTGTTGACTGTTTCTTTTGCTTATACAACAGTTTCTTTATCCATTCACCCATCGATGGACACTTGTTATTTCTTGTCTTTTTGATATCCATTCTGATATGTGTGAGATGTTAGCTCACTTTTTTTTTTTTAAGATTTTATTTATTATGACAGAGAGAGACACACCAAGAGAGGGAACACAAGCAGCAGGAGAGGGAGAAGCAAGCCTCCCGCTGAGCAGGGAGCCCGATGCAGGGCTCTATCCCAGGACCCTGAGATCATTACCTGAGCCAAAGGCAGATGCTTAACGACTGAGCCACCCAGGTGCCCCAGATGTTGGCTCACTTTTTTTTTTTTTGCTCACTTTTGATGGATCACTTTTTCCCCTAATTTTATAGTAAATAAATTCATATTATGTCTGTATGATTTTAGAATAAAAAGAAAAAAAGAAGTGTTCATGCTAGAAATCATTTTAACTTTTGAGATTTAGTACTTCTTAGTTAGGAAGGAACTAAAGTAGACTAGGAAGGGGAGGGCGTTTTCTGGACTCTTCCTGTACTTCTTCTAAAGGCAAGGTTATCTTATGTTTCATTCTATAGTAAAAACAAAGATCCAGTATCATGTTTCAAAGACAAGACATGAGGAAACTCCTCACTGACTTAGGATGTGTGTGTGTGTGTGTGTATGTGTGTGTGTGTGTGTGTGTATGAATTACTTCTATAAGCATGAGGAATGTTTGTATAAAATTCTAATATCCAACATATTTCAAATCATGCCTACAAATTCTATTCAAATCATTACTTGCATGCATACATCTGAAGTAAACCATGGCTATGGAAGAATGAAAATTTCTGAATGTAAAGAAAGCTACTGATAAATCTGAGTGGGCGAGCTGTGAATGTATAGTTGGGGTTAGTTAGACAAATGGCCAAGATTGGTTTGTTGTTAATAGAGAAGAGGTTAAGAGTTCATTCTCCATGTGGACTAGTTGGCTTTATTGTGGCCACAAGCTGGCTTAACTTCAGCTGGCATTCACAGATAAAGATCTTGGTTCAGGAAAAATGTACTTTATTTATTAAAAAATAAAATATGAGGTAAATAAAAATTAAAAAAACATATTACATCTGGATAGTGGATGAAGCATTACTAATTTTACTTAAGATAGACTACTTAGGTACACCTGAGATACTGCTTAGGTACTACTTAGGTATATCTTTGCTCCTTCCTCTTCTCCTTTTACATTCTTAACATTTCTTTACTGGTTGAATGAACTGTGGTAGAAATTGTGGTGGAAAAAATCCGGACTGATCAGACTCTAATCTTTTTTTTTTTAATTAACATAATGCATTATTTGTTTCAGAGGTACAGGTCTGTGATTCATCAGTCTCACACAATTCACAGTGCTCGCCATGGCACATACCCTCCCCAATGTCCATCACCCAGCCACCCCATGCCTCCCACCCCCCTCCACTCCAGCAACCCTCAGTTTGTTTCCTGAGATTAAGAGTCTCTTATGGTTTGTCTCCCTCTCTGGTTTCATCTTTCCTGTGCTTCCCCTATGATCCTCTGCCTTGCTTCTCAGATTCCTCATATCAGTGAGATCATATGATACTTGTCTTTCTCTGATTGACTTATTTCGCTTAGCATAATATCCTCTAGTTCCATCCACATTGTTGCAAATGGCAAGATTTCATTTTTTTGATGGCTGCATAATATTCCATTGTGTATATATATATATATATATATATATATATACATATATATATATATATATATGCCACATCTTCTTTATCCTTTCATCTGTTGATGAACATCTAGGTTCTTTCCATAGTTTGGCTATTGTGGACATTGCCGGTATAAACATTGGGGTGCATGTGCCCTTTCGGATCACTACATTTGTATCTTTGGGGTAAATACTCAGTAGTGCAATTGCTGGATCGTAGGGTAACTCTATCTTCAACTCTTTGAGGAACCTCCATACTGTTTTCCAGAGTGGCTGCACCAGCTTGCATTCCCACCAACAGTGTAGGAGGGTTCCCCTTTGATCAGACTCTAATCTTGTATTTATCATGTTATCTTCCAGTTAAGTTGCAATATGTGTGCTTTGTTTGTGTGATGACATACAAAATGTGTGATGACATTTTGCACATTCTTTTCTTCCTTTATCTGTCCATTAGAGTTTATAATTTATCAGTGTATTTAACATCTCTATAATTATATGAACTTTCAAAGTACTTTATTTTGGAGGGAGCCAGTAGATTGATGGGAAGGCAGAACTCTGTTTTACCTATATAAACATATCTTATTGTAGACAGTTCCAAAAAAAATTTTTTTTCTATTAAATAGCTAGTTTTTTTTTTTTCTGGAGAATATCAGAATGGATCATTAGACACAAGGAATTTCACATTTTCTATTAAAACATTCATGATATGTAAGATGTGAATAGTCACAGTTTCTTCACATATACAAAAATAACGTTTTTACTCTAATTATTCAGTAAGAAAGAACTCTGTTGCAAGACACAGGAGATGTACATTTAGATACAAACTATTTACCACGCTTTCAACATTAAAGGTATAGGAGAAATAGAATGTATTTTAAACTCTTACCCATTTATATTCTCCTTTCACATTTAGCTCACTCATTTCTCTGGCCTTCCTGTTGGGTGTGACAGTGTATTAGCCAAGCTGTCTCAGGCATTCAGGCATTTTATCAGTTCTACAAGAGAGATGCTAAACAGCATAGTCTAAATTGAAATCTCTGATGACTCTCTGGAGACAAGTTGATAGCAAGAATCACACTCGAGCACTTAAATATGTGGCCTTTTCCCATATTTAACTGCAAGGAGAGAACAGCTTTTGAGTAAACGTTTTTAGCCTTCAACTGTCAAGATTTCTTTTTTATCATTTGATTATTGCATCTCGTTTTGTTAGGAAAGGCTATCAATCTCCCTTTTTTTCCCCTACAATGGAGAATTTAAAGGACCATCGATGCCTATTACTTTAAACAAAACAATTTACAGAAACTGTGTAGTCCAATATTGCTTTCAGAACTATTTTAGGCTACAGAGACAACATTTTGAAATAAAATCTTAGTGCCAAGTGTGTTCCAGTTTAGTTGTAAATTTAAAATGACATAACCATAATATTCTCAGCAATCTTCGGGACTTCCTTATTTCATACAGTTGTTACAGAAGCATTTTTAAATCATGTTATTGGATCGTAGCCTGAAAGAAGTCTTGCTTGGATTTATGAAACTGAGGTCGTTATAAAGGTGATAGAGCTGAGAAAAATAAGCCTTGAAATGTAAACAGGATGTATTTCCATACCCCCTGTGGATTCCAACAGGGAGTTTTTGTGCTTTTTGAGATTCCACTTAGCTCTACAGTTGGGTGGATTCTCTGATAATATGTTTGTCCTCAATATTTGTTGAATTAATAAATACTCATGTTAGGTTATAAAGGTGGAGAAAGGATCTTAGAGGTCAGCCAGTGTAATTTTTTATTTTGACCCATGAGAAAGCTGAGGCTCCAGATAGTACAATCACTTGCCCACAATGTATGGGAACAAGTCATCCGCACCGTGCCCATGCTTTCTTCTGTACTGCGTGTATCTTCACGAGCTACCTTAGATCCTTTTGAGAACAAGGCAGGGCATGATTTATTGTCGATAAGAAGAGTTAAGTCTAGTACTAAAGTGTTCAAGATTTTTTTGATTGAAATATTTGTCATTTTATTCCATATTACTATCTTTATTAACAGTGTATCTTCATTCTACCTGTCTAAAAAGCTACATTATAAGTTTCTTGGGTTTTTCTTTGGGGGGGATGTAATCATCATATGACAATGCTAATTTAATTATAACTTATTATAATACCCACAATACTAATTTTAGTTTTTATTTATTCTAATCATATTTAAACTAGTCTCTATAAGCACTTTAGACTAAGTTATCTCATTTTAAGTGTCACACAAGCCTTAGATTTTAATCAAAATTTTCTCATTTATACAAGTGAATTTCAAAAGAGAAAATGTGGGTTTTAATGTGAGAGGTTTTGCATAAAAAAATATGTATTGGTCTCATCATTAATGAATTTGCAGTCATAAAACTGGTAACATTTGATAGTTACTTAGATCTAAGAAATGTACAGAAAATACAAGCAATTGGTTCTGATTTAATCGTTAATAGCTACAAAAGTTGTAAATGCACAAATCTGTGATACAGCAACCATAATTCTCAGATAATTATTTCTAATTGAAATTGTACAGAATTCAAGTTTATAGGAAATTAAAATATATTTCTGCCTGGTTCCACTGAAAAGTATAGGTATTTTGCAAAACTAAATAACATTTTCTAATGAAAAGAAATAATGTGTTAAAACTGAAATGTTTTATTGTCTGAGTGTGCAGAATTCTATATATCTTTCTGTGGCATTTCTGTGGCATGTCACCTGCTTATTTCTATAGAAGAGTCTGGGGAATATTCTCATCTCTTTTCCTAAATGATATATGTCTTGAGGATAATATATTTGACTTACCTCTTTGTCACCAATAATACCAAGCCTAGTGACTTGGAAATATTATGTAGTCAATAGATTTTTCAATGAATGAATGACATAGGCAGGATCTATTTTAGAGACAACTTCTTAACTCTGTCTCTAAGAAATATTTTAGTGTATATGACTATAGGTTCTTGAATTCAGATTTATGAGTTTCTAACACTGAAAAACCTATACTTCACAAGTTTCTCTGGCCATTTTAGATAAGTGTATTAGTCATAAATATGTATTTTATTCTAAAATCTATTCCAGTTCCATAAGTGATTAAATAGTTTATGAATTCCAGTATTATAGCCCATTAATATTTTTTTCTTTCTCCGTTTCCAATCACAATTAACTTTGCTCAACTTTAACAATTCTTCCTTACTAGCAACTCAGATTTTGACAGTTCATGGGGTAGGGTGGCTCCCAAAGAATACATCTGGTTTCACGTTCCTCATTCATCCCTCAGTGCATTGTAGTCTGTTTTCCATCCCATCATGCCAGTATAACTTTTTAATTTCCAGAGAACTTTTAACCCTCTTCCTAATTGGCCCACTTGTATCACTAAAATATTTGTTCCTCCTGGAGGGTGTTATGCTGAGTGAAATAAGTCAATCAGAGAAAGACATGTATCATATGACCTCACTGATATGAGGAATTCTTAATCTCAGGAAACAAACTGAGGGTTGCTAGAGTGGGGGTGGAGTCGGAGGGATGGGGTGGCTGCGTGATAGACATTGGGGAAAGTATGTGCTATGGTGAGTGCTGTGAATTGTGTAAGACTGTTGAATCACAGATCTGTACCTCTGAAACAATGCAATATATGTTAAGAAAAAAAAAGAAGAAGATAGCAGGAGGGGAAGAATGAAGGGGGGGAAATCGGAGGGGGAGACGAACCATGAGAGACGATGGACTCTGAAAAACAAACTGAGGGTTCTAGAGGGGAGGGGGGTGGGGGGATGGGTTAGCCTGGTGATGGGTATTAAAGAGGGCACGTTCTGTGTGGAGCACTGGGTGTTATGCACAGACGGTGAATCATGGAACACTACATCAAAAACTAATGATGTAATGTATGGTGATTAACATAACAATAAAAAAATTTAAAGAAAAAATAAAAAAAATAAACTTGTTCCTCTCATTCATTGATTTCTATCCCGTCCCTTCCCCATTTTCTTGCTACCATTCTGACCATTCTTCCTATTCTCCTATAGAATCCATTTATTATTAAGTTTCAGGAAATGTTTCAAGTTCTCATCCTTTTTCTCACTGTATACTTACTTTCCCTTTGAAAAAATTTGCCAATTTCTGTAGATTTAACCCACTACTTGACTACAGGCAAACTTTATCAACAGCCTGGATCTCCCTGATAATCTCTGTACAGATTGTTCTGGTGTCTACTGTTAGTTTGTCCTTTAGGCATTCCAGGCCTAATGTGAAGAAAAACTTAATCCCACTCCAAGGTAGGGATATGGCCTGTCAGAAAAGGCTTCTTAGAATTAGTGAGGGGGGCTCCTGGGGGCTCAATCATTAAGCGTCTGCCTTCGGCTCAGGTCATGATCCCAGGGTCGTGGGATCAAGCCCCACGTCGGGCTCCCTGCTCAGAGGGAAGCCTGCTTCTCCCTCTCCCCCTCCCCCCTGCTTGTGCTCCCTTTCTGTCTGTGTCTCTCTCTGTCAAATAAATAAATAAAAATCTTAAAAAAAAAAAAAGAATTAGTGAGGTTTGTGCTGGGTCATGAAGGTGATTGGTGGTTATTCAAGAGAAAAAGAAGGAGTGAAAGGAATGAAGGAGTGAGGGAGAATAAGTGGTTGGTAGAAGAGGAAAATCATGGAGCCCAAAGGGAGCAGGCCATATCTGAGAATGGCCAATATGTGGGCAAAGCTGATGAAGGAGCCTGTGAGAAGTAACCAGAGGTATCACCATCAGCTTCCAAATGTCTGCACAGTGGGAGTGCAGATCAGTGGGAAATCATCTGTGGATTTTAAGTAGATGAAGGGTATGATTTAATTAGCCAATATTCACTGTGCACAGCAGTCACAATATCCTGACAGAGGAATGATACAAAGAAGCTCAAAGCCGGAGACAAAAAGAGCGAGTAAAGAAAAAACAAAGACACTTCTCTACAAAAAAAAAAAAGTAAAATTTTTCAATGCTAAATAAGTAAAAATGGAAAACAAAGAAGATGAGGAGATATTTACCGTAAATGCAACCAATGCTTAATATCTGTTGATAGAAAAAAATTCATACAAATTGATATTTACATGGAAAAGACATGAACATACTTTCACAAATGTATGCATGTAGCATTTATACTAAAATAAGAAAATATTCAGCCTCATTTGTTAAACCTAGTAATCCAAATTGAACAATAGGAGGATGTCATGGACTGAATGTTTATGTTCTGCAAACTTCTTATGTTGAAGCACTATCCCCCCAGTGTGATGGTGTTTGGACGTGGGGCTTTTGGGATTAGATTTATGAGATGGCCCGCTAAGAGTGTGGCCTCCGTGATGGGATTAGTGTCCTCATAGAGGAGGAAGAGAGACCAGACCTCTTTTGAGCACCCTTTGGCATGTGAGGACACCTTGAAAGGCAACAGTCTGCAAGTTAGGAAAAGCATTCTCATCAGAACCTGATCACTCTGCCACCCTCATCATGGATATCCAGCTAACAGAAATGTGAGGAAATAAATATCTGTCATTAAATCATCCAGTGTGTGGTATTCTGGTATAGCTGCCTAGGCAGACTAAGACAGAAGACCTGTTCTCCTTAGCAAATAATTTTATCAAGAATCGTAAAGTATAAATTTTGATTTTATTATCCCATATGATGGACTCTGTCTGAAGGGTGTAATATAAAATGGGGAAAAGGTAATATCCCTGAGATGTTTATAATAATGTGATTACAAAAGGCAAAAGAAATCAAATAATATGAATTTCAAATATAATTTCAAATGGTGGAATATTGCTTAGCCACAAAAAAATGAAATTCTGTTATCCATAGCAACATCAAAACATATTACACTACATGAAAAAGTACACTAAATGAATGGACATAAAAATGAAAAATTATGATATTTGTACATATGTTCTAGAAGGAAAAAGCACAAAATTAGTAATAAGTGGTAGAATTCGAAGTGATTTAATAAGATTTCCCTCCATCTCATAGTATATTTTTCATGTAACTTTTCATGTAACAAATTGATTCTTCACATCTTTATAGTCAGAGGCCTATTTCATCTCTGCCTCTGGATCTCCTCATTCAATCAGTCATGTGCCCTAGATAATTCCCCTCTAAGTTTTTGCCCAAACCCAGCCTGCTAGTATAGTGACTAAGGACATGTCCTGTAGAGCAGAAGCACTGGGGGTCTCTCCTACTACTTACTAACTCTGTGATTTCTGCCAGTTTATTGAAGCTTCAATTTTCTTGTCCATGAGGATCATTTCATGGGGGTTTTGTCAAAAATCGAAACCAATAATTCTTGTAAAACAATGAATAGATTATTAAGAGATTTTGCTGTTGTTCTTGATGGTGTCCTAATTTAAGGCCTTTGCCACCTTGTGGTTGGACCACTGCAGTAAAGTTCAGACTGATCATCTTGACTCCAGGCCATCCCATTAGATCTCAGCAGAATAAACTTCCTAAAATAGGTTACCCCCATCACTTGGATGTTTCCCCACCAACTGCTTAACCGCAGCGCTTTCAATGAATCCAAATTTCAGGTTAAAGCTGATGAAAATAGGAAGGGTGCCTGGTTGGCTCCGTCAGTTAAGCGTCTGCCTTTGGCTCAGATTGTGATTCCAGGGTCCTGGGATTGGGCTCCCTGCTCATTGGGGAGCCTGCTTCTCCCTCTCCCTCTGTCACTCCCGCTGCTCGTGCTCTCTCATGTGCTCTCTCTCTCTCTCTCTCTCTCAAATAAATAATAAATAAAAATATTTTTTAAAAAGCTGATGGGGGCGCCTGGGTGGCTCAGTTGGTTAGGCGACTGCCTTCGGCTCAGGTCATGATCCTGGAGTCCCGGGATCAAGTCCCGCATCGGGCTCCCTGCTCAGCAGGGAGTCTGCTTCTCCCTCTGACTCTCCTCCCTCTCATGCTCTCTGTCTCTCATTTTCTCTCTCTCAAATAAATAAATAAATAAATCTTAAAAAATAAATAAATAAATAAAAAGCTGATGAAAATAGGAAATTAATGTTTTTGCATCTTATGTTTCAATGTTCGTAAGCTGGCTAAACAGACTAATTAGAATAACACCATATAGATTTCCCACTTGAAGTAAAGGTCTTTTTTTTTTAGCACCTTCAGTTTATGCTAAAAAATAAAACTTTTGAAAAGTAAACTTTCAAGTATATGATGAAGAATTTTAGAGAACCTTAAAATTCTTTCCTACTAATTATTATTAGTTTTTGTGACCATATGACAGAGCCTGTGCTCTATGTCCTAAATCCATTCGAGCATTCAATTAGTGTAGGCATATAAAGTACTGTCTCATTTATAGTCACTTCAAAGTGCATTCAGTATCTTGGTTCCCAAGTGCATTAGATTTTATTAAAAGCATTCTGCTGCAACACCCATTCTTCCTAATTGGTTTATGGACAGCCCCTACCATTCAGGCAAATCCTAATTGCATTTTCCCACAAATCTAGTTTGATTTATGGTTCCTTATTTGTTCTATATTATTTATAATGAATTGGGGTAAAATTCTTAAGACATTAAATAAAATTTTCAGTAGTCCTCTTAAGACATTTAATAAAATGTACAGTAGTCCTTTGATAAATATGTGATGTACATAAGGATTATTAACAGTATTTTTGCTTATTTTTAATTTTATTTAGTCAACCTACATCCATCTGTGTGATTTCCAGTAGTAATATCTTTATTACCTTTCCAAAGATTGTTATTTACTTGATTTTTCATGTAGAGATTTTTAGAATTACTTGGAATGTTGGAATGGATTATGTGTAGAATATAAAAAATATTTTAGCCTTCTATTAGGTTAAGTAGGCATATATGTATTGGGAACAGAAAAAATATTATCCAGGGACAGTGACAGAGCATCTGCATACAATTAAGTAATATCCATGTGGCACTAACAGGTTTAACTAGTCAGCTTTCAAATTACAACTTTGAGATGCCAGGAGTTAATTTGGAATGGGTCTATAGGAGAATCCAAAAAAATAGTGTTTTAAAATGAGTAAATGGCAGAAATATAAATACAGAGGATAACAGACACTGAAGAAAGAATTTCCACACTGTTGAGGGATGACATAGCAAACTAAGTGAAGACTTTGCATGGAATTGTAGGCATGGAATCATTTCTGTAGGGAGTCCACGAAAACTTATGGGAAGAAAGAGGAAGTACACATTATCTATCAATAGTTTATAAAAAGCCCCCTAGGCTTCTTAGAGAGAAATATGTTCATTCTTTGAAAAGACGATTAGAATTTTGAATTCAGAATCAGAAAGAATGGAGTATGTTTCAAATAAGAGACAAAAGGAAAAAGAGAGGGGCACCTGGGTGGCCCAGTTGTTAAGCGTCTGCCTTCGGCTCAGGTCATGATCCCAGGGTCCTGGGATCGAGCCCCACATCGGGCTCCCTGCTCCGCGGGAAGCCTGCTTCTCCCTCTCCCACTCCCCCTGCTTGTGTTCCCTCTCTGGCTGTCTTCCTCTGTCAAATAAATAAAATCTTTAAAAAAAAAAAAGGAAAAAGAGAAATTGATTTTAAGATAAATACAAAGAAAAGGGACAAAGATGGATACTCTAGCAAAATTTTGGTCAATCAAGCAAATGGGAGGTTTGCTATCAACAGCATAAATGATAACTTGGCATCTAGAAAAATGGGAAGGATGGTTGGCAGATGATAAGCAGACAAAAGATCTACATGATGGTTGTAGCTGAATGTTTTCAGTGAGGAATTGAGCCTTTCATCCCTACTGGAACAGTAAAGAGGTCCTCAGCACCCACAGTGCGGGTAGCTTGGACTCTCACCATAGCCAGCACTAATAAGCGCTTACCCCTTTCTGCTGGGGTGCTGTCAGAGAATGCCTCCTAGTGGGACAGGAATGTCATTCCTCACCCCCCAGCAGTAATGGGGCCACCCCCTTCTGTGGTGTCAGTGTGGGCAGCAAGTCATGGGGCACTCCCACTCCTCCCTGTCCAGGAGGTGTCTCTGGAGGCCCAGTGGTGCTGGAGCCCCCACCTTCACCCAGTATCAATGAGAAACGCCCTCTATGGAGTCAACAGCGGCCAGGTGGGCTTCCAGGATTTCCACCCCAACCTGACAGTAATGAGCTAGTAACCCTTCCCCACATCTCTGCCAGAGATATGTTGGAATAAACCAGCTAAAATGGAAGGTTTAAGTTCCAGAGTCTCACAATCATCAATGTCCAGATTTCAATAGAAAATCAGTCGTCACGCCAAGAATCAGGAAGATCAAAAAGCGAATGAAAAAAGACAATCAGTCCTGGGATCGAGTCCCATGTTGGGCTCCCTGCTCAGTGGGGAGGTCACCGTTGTCCTTCTAGACCCTGGCAACCACCAATCTATTCTCTGTTTTTATGAGTCCGATTCTTTTAGATTTCTCATATAAGTGAGATAACACAATATTTGTCTTTTTGTCTGACTTACTGTCTTATTCTCTTAGCATGCCCTCAAGCTTCATCCATGTTGTCACAAAAGGCAAGATTTCCTTCTTGTTTTATGGCTGAAAATTTCATTATATGTGTATGTATGTATATACATATCTATACATATATTTATACATATGTATTTTCTTTATGTATTTAATATTTATTTTAAAAAAACAAAAAATGAGGTATCTGCTGGCCAGCAATCAGTACTGTACAATAATACAATACACATACATGTACATACATATGCACTATTTTCTGTAACTTTCTATAAATATGCATGATGCTGGTTTAATTTGGCTAGGTTTTCTTTCTTTGGATTATGTATACCACTTTTTGGGGGGTGTTAAAATGGTGACATGATGGTAGATGGTGATCTTTTTTTTTTTTTTGTCTATAACTTGTTGGTAAAATAAAAAGTTGTCAATTCTTTATCAATTTCCAAAAATGAGATTCAATATTTACCACTCCATAAATTGCTAAAGTCCTGGAGTGCCATCTCTATAGTTTCTGTTGTACTAATGTAGATGGGAATGTCTGTATAACATCCAGCTCAGAGCTCTGCACAAAGTAGTTGTCATACACATATGGTTACTTAACAATTGAATGAGTTTATCTAAAAATGGTGGCTAATAACTCTAATACCAGAACACATTTCAAATATTTTTTTAAAGATTTTATTTATTTGGGAGAGAGCAAGTGAGATAGCACACCAGCAGGGTGAAGGGCAGAGGGAGAAGCACATTCCCCACTGAGCAGGGAGCCCAACATGGGACTCGATCCCAGGACTCTGGGATCATGACCTGAGCCGAAGGCAGACACTTAACCCACTGAGCCACCCAGGCACCCCAAATTTCAAATATTTTATAAGTAAGAGGCAATTTTGCTTCCCCACTGCCCCGTGTCACATCAATTACTTACATAATTGTATGCTGGGAATAATGTTCTATGTAGTGAAGGAAATTCTAAACTCTGGGGGTACCTCTGTGGCTCAGTCAGTTAAGCATCCAACTTCTGATTTCACCTCAGGTCATGATCTCAGGTTCCTGAGATGGAGCAGCACATGGACTCCTTGCTCAGTGGGAAATCTGCTTGAGATTCTCTCTCTCCCTCTTCTGACAGCCTTGCATGTATGTGTGGGCACGCACATGCACTCTCTAAAAAAGTAAAAAATTAAAAAATAAACTCTAATAAATACCTTTGCGTTACCTCACTCTTCAACTCTAGTTCAGCATTTAATCATCTTAATATTTTAATATCCCACTCAGTTCTTAGTATCAGCCTTTCTATGTGCATCAGATAAAATGTTATTTGTCATATTTGTTATAGTAGATGTATTTTTACATATTTCTTTATTAAAATTCAAGTTTTTTACATAAATGTTAAAAATTAACATGATATCAAGTAACTTAAAATACTAAGATATTACATAAATTATTTGCTATTTGGTCCTTATTAAGAATTAACAAGATAATCTGTTTTTTATTAAACTAGTAAACATCTAGTATTTACTTTTTTTTTCAAAGAAAGATAATCAGTGGTCTGTAATGTTCTAAATAGTTCACTAATCACTTTCAATTTTGTAACCTAATGTATTAATTCATATGTAAATAATGCAGATTTAAAAGGTAGTCTTCATATGAATAACTCAATATAAAATGCTTTTTCTTTGGGGTGCCTGGGTTTAGTATCTGCCTTTGGCTCAGGTCGTGATCCCAGGGTCCTGGGATTGAGCCCCGTGTCAGGCAGGCTATCTGCTCTGCTTGTGCTCTCTCTCTTTCTTTCTCTCTCTCTCTTTCTTTCTCTCTCTCTCTCTCTCTCTCTCTCTCTGAAATAAATAAATAAAATCTTTTAAAAAATGAAATGTTTCTTCTTTGAGAAAATTTCAGTTTGGGGGTTGAAAGATTCTCATGTAATCTAATGTTACTTTCTCATAAATTCATAATATCAAATGTATGCTATATATGCACACTTTCTTTTTAAATTCTCTTATTTGTTATAATTTTATATAACATTTTTATAGTTTTGTTGTTAATATTCACAACATGAGAACATGTTTTACATTTTATGTATATAGAAAGATTTAAAGGACATACTGTATTTTTTTAAATTTATTTTAGAGAGAGTGAGTAGGGAGAGGGGCAGAGGGAGAGAGAGAACCCCTAGCAGACTCTGCTGAGCCGAACCTGACATGGGGCTCGATCTCATAACCCTGACATCACGACCTGAGATGCTTAACCGATTGTACCACCCGGGTGCCCCTAAAGGTTGTATTTTAAATGTATTACTTCGGTATTCCACAAAGTATATCAGACCTGAGATTAGAATTAGCAATTATTAAAAATGTTAAAAGTTTTAACATTCTGAATTTAAAGGGCCTCTATTAAAATTTTTACTTAAACAAAAGTATAGACTTTTTTTCCTTATAATGTGATATTTTTTTAAATGACTTTTTGTAGGAATGCTTTCTAAAGTAGCTTGAAATAAAGTAAACCCTTAATGATTATAAAATAATTTTCTTCTTTAATTAATTTATTTTTTAAATATTTTATTTATTTTATTTCACAGAAAGACACAGAGAGAGAGGGAACACAAGCGGGGGGCGGGGTGGGAGAGGGAGAAGCAGGCTTCCCGCTGAGCAGGGAGCCGGATGCGGGGCTCTATCCCAGGACCCTGAGATCATGACCTGAGCCGAAGGCAGACGCTTAGCTTAACTACTGAGCCACGCAGGCGCCCCATAATTTTCTTCTTTAAATGTTGTATTAGTGAAGTTGCTGTTGTCCATCATTAGACAGTTTGGTTTTTATCTTCCAGAATATTTTATATAAACTAAAACTTAAGAAAAGTCTTTTTACTGTGCATTTTTTGCTATTTTTCAAAACCTGATTCCTATTTTTTTTTTCCTTAAAGGTGAGAGGCCCTCCAGCTGCAGGAGCATTTAAAGAAAGACCAACCAAGCCCACAGCATTTCGGAAATTTTATGAACGAGGAGACTTCCCAATTGCCCTTGAGCATGACTCAAAAGGAAACAAAATAGCATGGAAGGTAAGTCAGGGCACAGCTGGGTGACCAGCTGGGCCGCTGGAGTGACATCTCCCAATGCCAAACAAACTTGGCTAGGTAAATAAACTGGAGTGATTTCTCAGTGAACGGAAGATGGTGGGTAAGCTCTTAGAGAAAGCCCCTCTGTGTCAGCTGTCCACCTTGACTAACAATTAAATTATAGCCTGCAAAAAAGAAAATGACAGAGTTGCTTTGCCTCAGAGAATTGTCTGCTGCCCAATTCATCTCTATTTTTATGAGAACCTGGCAGTGGAGCCTGTTTCAGGCAGTCCATCAAATGATGGAACTGGTGGCTGAATACAGAGAGCAAAAGCTATTTATCTCCCCCAAATTTCACCTTCCTGCAGGACACTTCCAAATGGAAGCTTTAATTACCTAAATGGATAGGTCAAGATTGTCTGCTCCCTGGAAATGCAGAGTGGAATACAAAGGAAGGTTGCTTCTGGTCGCTGCACTCTCTCTCTCTGTCTGCGGCACGTGTCCTCCGCGGTGGCCGTCATACGTGCCCGGTTAGAGGCTGACCTCCATGCTGAAACCATGACGGCACCGACATTTTTCTGACAAAAGGTTAATTGGCTTCAAGATAAATGTATTGCCTAATGACTCCATTCTAATGTGGCTGTGTTTCTTTCTAAAAGGCTTACTGATGTTATTTGTAAAAACTTGCCAATCTCTTAACGGGAAAAGGCTTTTACATTTAAATTGGTGAAAAACGAATGCTGATCTCTCACCAGCTTCTGCTATTTAATTATTTTTTGTTATCAAGGACCTTGCTTTGGGTGATATTTATCAGCTAAAAGGGCTTCTCCGCCTGAAGACAGAGTGGAACATGTGTGTATCACATCAGGGTGAGGAACGTAAGAGATGTTTGCCAAATACCACCTCACTAAAGCAATTGACACATTTAACTAAAAAGTCCCACAGTAGTGTCTGAAGGTGAAGGTAGGAATTGTTTGTACTTTGTATAAATTTACATTAAAAATTAAAATGACCAAAGTAAAGAATTCATCAAAGTAAATACTTAAATTCATCAAAATTAACCTTTTCCTTTCTTTATGGAGCAACTAAAAGAATTGTTTGCATTATTTCTAGTATGTCTTTAAATGTTTTCATAGAATTATCAAACATTTCTAAATCTGGAGCAGCCATAAGTTATTCAGTTCCTGAACATAGAATTACTACAAACTATTTGGTAATAGAAATCTGAAGGTGTCCCTGTTACTAAATTTTGTCATAATTTTTTTAAGAGCATGAGGGACATCACTATCTTGCTTTTAATCATTTCTATTAAAATGTGAATTTGTTATGTGACAATGTGCATATAATGAGGAAAAACTTATAGTAAGTATAAGTGATTCAGATATTTTAATCTTAGTGTACGTACATATTCCCAAAATCTTACTGTCGTTTTTGGGTTTGTTTATATTTGATTAGGTACATGGATTTTGTGTTTATTTGTCTATATACTGGCTCCCCTGGGCAACACAGTGGAAGTTCTTAAAAAAGACCCATTCCTTTGGAGTAAAAGAATATGCTATAATTCTTAAAAAAAAAAAAAAAAAAAAAGTAGATTTTGGTGTTTTAAGCAATTACAGCCCATAAAAATTAGATCAATAACAAAATTTAAAAATTTAGTTTGACCTGCTCAAATAATCTTATGAGTAACTTTTAGAAATGTCAAGAGACTCGGAAAAATTCATCTTAAAAATAATGAAAGTGTAGGATGAATTATTTTGCTTTATCTTTGATAATCCAACAGTCAGAAAGGATATAAACTACTTTTCTTTCTTATAGATTTATTAATTCTTTTAAGTTACTATTGACGATAGTCCTGATTCAGCAAGCTAAAAAGCCCAAATAAAAAGGAAGCAATTTATTTGCTGCCAGTGGTAAAATAATAGCATACATTTAAAGAAACATCTTATCCTTTAACCTGTAGGCTTCCACCAACCACATCATTTGTACTACTCTAATATTGAAATTAAGATGTTAAAATCATTAAGGATAGGCCTGTAAACAGTCTCTCAATATATTCATATTTATTCCTTGGTGCATGTGCTGTGGGGACAACCTGGTACTTGGTAGGGGGTAGAGGGCTTCTTTAGGACACCATACCTGAGGAAGGGGCCTTGAATGTTGAAGGAAGCAGGGCTATTACCGCCCCCCCCCCCATGCCCCAGGAAACAAAAACAAATTAATGCCTGACCCTGCACTGTACTTCCTTCCTGTGTGTGGACAGAGCACAGGTCTCAGTGTCACAGTTCACCCCCTGGTGAAGGCTCCCGAGTAACTCTGTTTCCCAGGAAAATACTGGTCCCCTCTCCATCCTCCCTGTGACACCACTGGGACTCCAAGAGGTTTGTGAGTGCCTGAAATGGCTTGTGTAATTAAGTAGTAAGAAGTGGTATGTCTTTTATCAGAATTTCCTGTGACGCTGAAATCCTTAGGATCCACTGTCCCGAAGCATGATGAAGGCTGACGCAGCATCTGAGACTCAGCTACTCTGTGGAGTCGCTGATCCTTGCTGCCCATGACCCCAAATTCCCTGTCTACCTGTCCTAGATTAGCGACCCCATCATCACTACATTAGAAGTCACCATATAGTCTTGAAATAACAAAGGCACTCTATGGTAGCAATTTACAAATGACCAGATAAAGTCAGAAAATAGAAGAGTTAGACGTAGGTAAATGTCTTTGTACATTGAGATTTTTTAACCCACGTCCTGAACTGCCACCCTAGTTTAGGGCCCACGAAAATGGTTATTTGTTCCACATGCCAAAACAACAAGGCAGACCAAATGCCATAATCTGTGCAGTTTGGTCTATTCCTTATGGTATCGCTAAAAATCAGAGCACTAATACAACTTCCTGCAATGGTGAAAATGTTCTACATCTGCACTGTCTAATAATTACAACTAGCCATATGTGGCCATTAAGCACTTGAAATGTCCCTAGTGAGACTAAGGAGCTAAATTTTTAATTTTAATTAATTTTAATTTAAATAGCCACATGGTTACCATATTAGACAGCACTGCTCTCCACTAAGGTAGTGGTAGTCAAACATCAATGCCCGAACCTGCTGGCCAGATAGAGGACTAGAGCTCTGTGCAGATTACCGTGAAAATGAAAAAATAGGACTGGTACATGCATTTTCTGTCATGGCTGTCTGTGCTTATCATATGTTCCTTGGCAAACATGATCACACAACTTTGTTTTGCAAAATTTTTGTAGTGAAATTTTTCCACAGACTGATCAGTGGCAAGTTAATTATCTAATAAAAATGAATAGATCTGATCTGGAATATGAAATCTACCAGGCAAGCTCTGGCACACTTTTTTTTTATTTTTAAATAATGCATTTTCTAAATATAGCTAAATAATTATTAATTATTAATGGCTAAAGACATTAAAAAACATAGTAACGAGTTAAGTAAAAATTTTTAAATGTTTCTTTTTTCTGCATTTTCCTCGACTCTACCAACATTCAGGAAACATGACTTGATTCTATGGCTGGTGTCTTCAATATCCAGAGTGTAGGCAATAGAAGTGAAAGCCCGCTAAACATTCTGGATAAGTTACAAAGCAGATGATTAGCATGAACAAAGGACATTCTACAACTGTGTTTGAGTTTCCACATCTTAAATTTCCACCTGGGAGTAGAAGACTTTACTGTGAACTGTCCTCTCCAGTCCGCCTCCCAGGATCCTCCATCCTCGCTCCCACGCCCTTCAGGTTTCCTCAGGGTTGTCCCTCCTCCTCTGCTGCCTCCTCTTGTCTCTTCCTGTCTCCCCTCCTCCCCCTCCTCCCCTCCCCCCCTCCTCCCCCTCCCTTCCCTGCTCTCCCTCCTCTCCCTCCTCCCCTCTTCCCCTCCTCCCCCTCCCTTCCCTGCCCTCCCTCCTCTCCTCCTCTCCTCCTCCCCCTCCTCCCCTCTTCCCCTCCTCCCCCTCCTCCCCTCCTCCCCTCCTCCCCCTCCCTTCCCTGCTCTCCCTCCTCCCCCTTCTCCCCTCTTCCCCTCCTCCCCCTCCCTTCCCTGCTCTCCCTCCTCCCCTCCTCCCCCTCCCTTCCCTGCTCTCCCTCCTCCCCCTTCTCCCCTCTTCCCCTCCTCCCCCTCCCTTCCCTGCTCTCCCTCCTCCCCCTCCCTTCCCTGCTCTCCCTCCTCCCCTCCTCCCCCTCCCTTCCCTGCTCTCCCTCCTCCCCCTCCCTTCCCTGCTCTCCCTCCTCCTCTTCCTCCTCCTACTTCTTCTTCTTCCTCTCCTTTCCCTTCCTCCTCCTCCCCTCTCTTCCTCCTTCCTTTCCTTTTTTGTTTGTTACTTCCTTGAATGTACATTTTTGCCTCTAGTTTTCCCATGGTCAATTTTGGAGAAGGAACAGGAGCCCATTCTAATTCTCTATTTTGGGGCAGGAATCTGAAGTCATCAGTAGTCACCCAAATGAATGTGAAATGGTAATTGTTATTTACACACTTAATGCGGAGCAGAAGTGTAAATCATAGGTAACACATGAAATTCACTGTCTTATAAATTCTGATTCTAAACCATCATTTTAAAGTAGTAGGGCAATACAAGTTATTTTAAAATAGCCACTTTTATATAGACCTTGGCAGAAGGAGCTGGAGAAAAATGTTGGAATCACATTGGAGTTTTTTTTTTTTTTTTTTTTAATTTTTTTATTGTTATGTTAATCACCATATATTACATCATTAGTTTTTGGTGCAGTGTTCCATGATTCATTGTTTGTTCATAACACCCAGTTTTTTAAAATTAACTGTATGGTATTATAAGCCATTTATTTATTTTGGAGAGCTATCACTACACTAAGGTGTCTCTAAGGTTTCTGGCATTTTGATTTAGTAGATACTGATAGAAATCACCTTTCTCCACCTGTCCATGGTATGGTTTATGACAGAATATGGCATATACTACGAGTCTTGTTTTCACTGAATTTCTGATGAACATGCCTAAAGATGTCCCAGGTATTAGATAGGTTTGGATAAGAAATAGATAGCTATAATTGTCGTTGCCAAATCAGGATATAATAGAAACCCTTTTTACAAATGCAACTCAGAGAACAAACATCCAGATTGTCTTAAAAAGGGCAAAGCTCAAAATGGGCTTTGTAAGCAACATACAATCCCTCATTTTGTCAAGGTTGTCACAGGCATTGTCCAAAGTGGTATTGCTCTGTGGGGCATTTCTGCATTCTTGTTTTCTCATCCCTTATTGAATACGTATATAAATCATTCTAGTAACCTGTTACACTGAACTAAAATTAGCAAAGCCAGAAATGATACACATAGGCAGGTGCAGGTGAGAATGGGCTTTAGGTAGCCTCTACTCACCGCCAAGAATGTGATCTTCCTCACGGGTCTTTTGGAGATACATAGGATGTCATCATGAAATCATCCTTCCCCTGAGGTTAATGTATTCATTATACAGTTACTCGTTGGCCAAAACTTGGATCACACAACTTTGTTTTTCTATTAAAAAGTGACTTTGTAAATTAACATTAATTAGGTAACTAAAAACACATTTTTCTAATTTTTTAAACAATGAATTATACATTTATATAAAGAACTATAAAATAGAGAAAGCATATAATAAGAAAAGTGAAAGAAAATGAAAACCAGATAGGGACCTCCAGTGGAGCCAATATTAGGATTAATAAAAATGACACATTCTGAAGTCTTCTAAGGTAAGAATCTCTGTATTTCGGGTTCGTTTGCTCATTTATCCCAGCGCCTAGAACAGTATCTGGCACAGAGTTGGTGCCCAGTGATACGTACTGAATGAGTGAAAAGTGGTCTAGAGTACATGATTATCTTCGGGTTTTACTTCTCTAGACACCGTTTCATGATGTGTCTCTTACTCCGGAGCCTTTACTGTCTTCATCTGTAAGTGAAAACCATGTACTAGATGATTGGTATGGCCCCTATTAATTATGGGAGCTCTAAGAAATTTTGTTTCATAATTACAAAAATAACTATAATTTGCAGTGTCCATGAAATATTTCAGGGAATGAATATTGACTAGAAATTCCAGTGAATTTGAATGCACGGTCCCCAGAGTTATATGCACTAGTTTTGGTGGTTTGGATTTTTTTCATGAAAATGCTCCTTTGATTATATATAAATGCTTTCCCGGTGAACTGATTTTTTAAATTTCTTAAATTTCAAAATTGCAAGTTTTTACCTTTCTAAATGACTAAATATATATGTCCAGTTTTAACATCCAAGTAAAGAAAATGCTGTGCATAAATGATTCTCAAATTCATTTTCAAAATTTCTGCCAACAGTGGTCGGGCCACACCCTCAATCCTAGGTTGACTCTTTGCTGTTACTTGGGCATGACTCTTTATAGTTTCTTCTCAGTATGTTCTTTTTCTCGGTTCTTTTCAGTTCTTAGCAGCACTGGTATTCATGAGCTATAAAAAGTTCTGTCAATGTGACTGTTTTCATTGACATAAGTGATAATTTCCTACTAGGAAAAACAGTTATTGAATATAATTATTATTAAAATCATGCACTAATTTTCTTACAATTAAAATCAGCCCCAAACCCTGGTAGCTCATTATCTGTAAATAGTACTGCATTTTAAAGTCACTCTGTGATATGATACCTGATCCATTAGTTCTCATTACATTGTTTCCAAAATTCTATAATTTTGATTAATCATTAGTCCTTTGGTGCCTTCAATTTCCTAATGTTTCAGTTTCTTAAGGATTAAAAAAAAATTGATGTTATATCTATACCGACCCTCTGCCCCAGGTAAAACCTATGTTTTTTCACATCTTGTAGGCAAATTTATTTGAGAGTTGCATAATTTGTTTCACATCAAGGAGAATCAATGTTCTCTTGGAATTGTCCTGGGCTTTTGTTTCTTTTGATAACTGCCAAAGCTTGGGTTTGGATAGCAGGCCTTAGTAGAATTTGTAAGGCAAATTTTACAAAAGAAGTGACAATTTACCTGATTTTTGTACAAGAGAGCTGCCACGTTTCCACTATTAATTCCTCTGTGATTAATTAATAGAGCTTATTCTAGAGGTCTTGAAAAAAAAATAATCCTCTGGCAATTACTGTGCTGTTCTGTGTTTTTTGGAGGAGGGGACTGCATACACAATTAATGCTATTCTTTTATTTTATGTAAATTGCTATGTCTTAAAAGTGTACAGCACAAAAAAACAGCCATGTATCAGAAATAACTTTAATTTAAATTGGTTAGATGACCTCTGAAAGCTAGATGAAAGATTTTCTGCTGAATGGGCTGGTGCTCCCTGCTGCCTATATAATTTATGTGAGAAATTAGTGCAAATGGTTCACTTTTATGGAGCAGTGCTGCTTGTAGCAAGCCTGCAGAAACAATTTTCCCCCAAGCCTCCATCTGTTCTTCAAACTAGGGCATATGCCATCTCATCGAGCTTGAAAGTCAACTGATTTATAACTCCTGGAAAGTGCAGAGATTGAAAAGAAAGGTCGACCGCGGCTCTGTGACAGTGATTTGGTAGGCACCGCTGAAGACAATTCACATTACCAGGGGCCCAAGGGAAACAAGCCATGTTGTAAGTTTCAGATCTCATCGGACTGACAACTGGAAGAAAAACAAATCACTCCTGCTTTTTGTGTTAAACGACCCCCTGTTGAAATGTAGGAGCGGTCTTGGTGGTGTGAGGGTGTCACAGCTGGGACACTGTGGTGTCACTCACTCTCCCGTGAAGAACTGGCTGGCTTCCACCCTCCCGGTGGTCCCCGCTGCCTGCCTTTTCAGGACTATCAGGATGCGAATCTTTAAACTAACGATGTGTGTTGCTGCTTGTTAGAAAGTTCCATTTGGGGACACAAACCGAACTTTGATGATTTTTATGTATCTGCCTGGAGGGCGAATCTCCAGTTCTGTTCCAATTAGTAATTTAATGAATGGCTCCCACTCTGTCTTATGACTTGTCACATATCCCTTTTCTTTATTGAAGCACTTTTGAAATCAAAAGTTCTTTGACAGATGACAAGTGGAATCAGATTGATGGTACGATAGTAAAACAAAAGAAAAAAATCAATGTTTGTTTGATGCTTTTATTTAGAGTGGTCAAAGTGTCTCTCTACATTTAAGGCTTCCAGATATTGAGTGAATTTTCAGCCCCCTGCAGTTGTATTAAAGTTTCTCCTTTTCTTGTAGGTAAAATCTAAATGAAGTGTTACTGAATACTGATATCAATTTTAATCCATATTGGAGGCAGCAATTTTAGGAAATCACACTTTACCTTTATCAAAAAGGTTGTCCTGACCTTGAAAGTTGTATGCAAAAATCAGTACTGATAGGATAATCAGTTGAATTCATGTAAAAAGAAATCTCCTTATAATTACTTACAGAGTTCTGTTCTCAATATAAAATATATAGTTATCTTATAAAATAAGAAAATATTAGGAAGTAGATGGAATAAATAAATCACCCACCATTCCACCATTCACTGAATACAACTGTTAACATTCTTAAAAGTATTTCTGTCTTATCTTTCTTTTTTGCCTAATTGAGGTCATAGTGTATACAGTCCCTTGTAAAAACTAGTTGTCATTATATGGCATATAACAATGGGATGCACTTATTAGATTTTCCTGATTTTTTTTGTTAGATTTTTCTGATTTTTTCATAGTTTAAAAGTAATAGATGATTATTTTAGAAAATTTGGAAACCAGATAAAATGTATGCAGAAGATAGCATTTATTCCGAGATAACTTTTAGTAGCTGATGTTTCAGTTTAGTCTTCTACATGGATGCTTTTAATTTTGTTGAAATTGTATTTCATAGGATGATTTTTAAGGGACTCAGGGGAACATTCAAGGACCTAATTAGGAGAGGAGATTAATAATGGACGTAACTGCCACAGGAGTATTAATAATTAATCGTTCTCTCCAGCAACAACGAAAAAGACAACCACAGTTTTATATGCATTTTTAAATTCCCAGTGGTCTTCTCTTGGGTAGTGACACATGTGGCATCTCCTTTAGCAATTCTTATACCACGGTGACACACAGAAGTGTGTTTGTCTTTTGAATGTGTGTTTAGTGCATTTTTGGAGAAGAGAAACAGATATTAAGAAAAATTTTTATTAACTATGAAACACATTTCTTGCTATTGGGAAAAGCATAAAAATGGACAAAGGCAGTAGACAAAACCATTGTAAAACCAGTCTCTGCTCCCAATCTAAGACACACCCCTAACAACAACAAAAAATCCTGCAGAATTTCCAAAATTGCGTTCCAGTCTGAACAAGGGAAAACACATAAAACTTTGAAGCCATACATTTCCATTCTTTGAGTTCTTATTTATTAGATTCATCTTTCTCTGTGTTCATGTATATCTTTAAGCAATTTTATAAAAAGCAGGTACATGGGTTGGGTATTTCCAAATCCTTGAATATCTCGAAAATATAATTTTTCAACTTTCATGCATGCAACACAATTTGCTTCATATTAACATTCTTAAATTACAACTGTTCCTCTCCATGCCTCTGAAGAATGTAACATCATTACATTCTAACATGTGATTGCTAAGAAATTAAGACCAGTCTGATTTTTTATTCCCGTGGTCTGTTTTTGTTTGCTTGTTTATTTTGTTTGGCAGCCTGGGTAATTGCACTATTTTTGTATAATTAAATGTTGCTTCCATGTGTATATTTTGTTTTCAGTGATTCTTTAATATAGTAAGTTTTTTCTATCTACTTGAAATTTTTTCTCAAGTGAGGAAAGTTTTTTTTCTGTAGTGTCATTGATGATTTTTTTGTTACAACTTTTTTCTTTCTTAAAACAAATAAAAAGTGTAAACATATTTTATCCTGTCATTCCTATCACTGCCTCCCTCAATATTTTCATCTCTTTATTCACTTGTTGAAAACTTCTATGAAAGCTTTCTTATATTTTCTATTTTCTTTAATATCAATTTGTCTATCACTGCTTCAAGTTCAAATTTGACTTCCACTGCCAAATTTATTACTACAGATCTTTATATTGCTCGTTTCTTCACTCATATCATTATACATATTTGCTTTAAAATCATTGTACAGGCAAGTTTATCATAAATAAGTTCTGATTTATTCATATTTTATAACCCGGATTAGCAAAAATAAAAAATATGGGCCAACCACAATCCCACAACCCTAAGGTAGCCTCTACTAATTTGTGATTGTGAATTCTTCATACCCTTTTTTGTCTGCATTCGCAAATCTGTGTATGTATGCAAATTTTTAAAAAACATTTTGCTCATACTTCATAACTTTTTTCAATTAATTACAAGTCATAACCGTCTTTACACATCAGTGAAGGTGCACTTTAAAAATCATTTTGGGAATCTCTAGAGTGCTCTACAATTTAAGCAATTCCCTATTGTTGGATATTAATGTTTTTCTTAGATAGTAATGCTTTTCTCCAACCTTTTGCTAATATAAGCAATACTATCATCAGTATCATTGTCCATATTGTATACAGTGTGTCTTGAAAACATGTCTGATTATTTCCTAAGGGTAAAATCTCATTTTCTCTTTACCTTGGGCAGTTCTCAACAAATGGATTTCTGCTTTTCTTCTATAAAGAGGTTTTGCTTTGTGAATCTTGGAGCACGCCCATTTATAAAAATCACTGATTTCTGCAGTAGTGAATTTAAACACCATCTATATGTATAAGATGATATTCCATTTCATTTTTTTTGCAAGATTCATATATTACTGTTTATTTATCTTCAATTTTACCTCAGTCTAGAATTTGTGTTTGCTAAAGCGTAGAGCATGTGGTTGTCCTTGACCTCACTCCCTCTGCTTAGGGACAGGTGAGCTGTCCTTATCAGCATGACTGCCCAGCTCCTAGCCAGTGCCATGTCTGGTATGAACATGCTTCATCTTGTCCCCTTCTGTTGGCCTTACAGGGACTCTCTGTGACTTCTAACAGTAAAATGGATGGATTAGGTAAACACATACACTCCTGAAAATGCACATGCACCCGGCTGTGTTTTCCTCTGCACTTACCTGCAGCATTTTATTTGTGGGGCACGCTGTTTTCCAGAGTGCAATGCAGTGTGCTGCCAGGAGTCTCTGTCCCTCCTTCCTGTTTGCAGGTTTTCTGAGAGTTGGCCGCCAAAGGATGTAGCAGTGGTATTGACAGAGATGAGGATAGAAGTGGATAGCTTTGCCTTTGTCTTTGTCTTTAAAAGCAACTACTTCACAGCCGCAGGATGGTGGCTGACTCCATGCCCGCCCCCACTTGAGTTTGTTGCCATCTTGCCTTTCTGAGGGGACAGAAAGTGTAGGAGCGGTGAAAAAACCACCTAGCGACTGGTTGCAAAAGGTAAGTTGACCATGAATTGTGGTTTTTTAGTCCAGTTCCCTTGGCCTCATTATATGTAGAAACTCCTTTTATTTCTGCTATGCATTAATTATTATACTTGGTTTCAGTTGCATGTTGAGTTTTTCTCCTTGTCTGTATCTTCATAGGTAATTTTGTGACATGTTGGGAGACACTATGTCAGATACTCTTGTCCGGATGCTATTTAAAACAGCCAAGTCCAGTTTAGTTCTGTCCTTCATGGGACTGTGTTCCATTACAGAAAAGTAATGTGATCTCACCAACGCTTAGGCAACAGTGACTCATCTATTCATAAAAGAATTGATAGCTGTAATGGGTAAGACTCAGAGGTGAGCTCTGTAGCCCAGCTGATAAGGGTTCTGGTCTTGAGAAGCTTATTGACTAGAGTAGATCATTGTTCGATGAAGAAACTGAAAAGTGCACAAAGAGCACATACCAAATCTTAAACCAAATCGCTTCCTCTTTCATAGTTCATAAATTCGTAATCGTGGCAGCAGGGTGGTGGCTGACTCCATGCCTGCCCCCACTTGAGTTTGTTGCCATCTTGCCTTTCTGAGGGGACAGAAAGTGTAGGAGCAGTGAAAAAACCACCTAGCGAAATGTTTGCTGCTTTAATGTTATGGTTCAAATAATTTCTGTAAACAAATTCTTAAAATTGAGAGACTCTACAAAATTTTTACTAGTTCATAAACTTGTATATATTTCAATGAATGCAGTTTGCTGATGCTTGTTTTTTTCTCCTGCTTCAGTCTATTTATTACTATATAAACAAATAGCAAATTTTACCTTGAAAATGACCATGAGGTGATCAATCCACATTCCTCTGTGTCTACATATTGTGGCAATCCCGGGTATCACCGAGACATCCCAGACTCCCAAAATTTTACACTGTATTTTGAAACATAAACTATTTTTCATGTTTTTACCTAGATGTGAATTTTATTTATTTATTTATTTTTAAAGATTTTATTTATTTATTTGACACAGAGAGACACAGCGAGAGAGGGAACACAAGCAGGGGGAGTGGGAGAGGGAGAAGCAGGCTTCCCGCGGAGCAGGGAGCTTGATGCAGGGCTCGATCCCAGGACCCTGGGATCATGACCTGAGCCAAAGGCAGACGCTTAAGGACTGAGCCACCCAGGCACCCCTAGATGTGAATTTTAAAGATTTATTCTGTTTGAGATTCAATCTAAAATTGGTGTTTGCTTCAAAATCATTGTATCAAGTTCTAAATTTGAAGACTCTGGAGTCCCTATTAAGTACAAGTTGGACTTTTTCAATGGTTACTTCCATATCTATTAATCTCGTTTTTCTTACTTCCATCTCTTTAATCTACTGGTTTCATCCTAGACTATTTCCTCAAATCTTTCTTCCAATTCAATAATTCGCTTTCTTCAGTTGGGTTTAATGTGCTGCTTAACCTGTGTGTTGAATTTTATTTTTTAATTAGGTTTCAATGAATATCAATTCTAGAATTTTTTTTTCTTTCCTTAGAAAATCTGCCTCTTTTGTTCTTTCATTATGTCTTTTTCTTGCTTTATGGTTTCTCTTATTGTCTTTATCAGATTATATGTTTTAAATATATTCATTTAAAGTTTCTTTTGCATTAATCTATTATCTGTAGTTCCCAGGATGTGAGTTTGAATCTGCCACTTTCTCTTACTCTCAACTGTTTTGTTTTTTTGCATGCTTTAGGATATTTTACTGGGAGCTTCCCTTTTGTGCAACACACTTTCCTTGGTACTCCCTCATGCCTTGAGATGTGGAGGCATCCCTGTGGTGTGCTCTCAAGTGTGTTTCTCCCTAGGCACAGGTTCTGACTTAACTTTTATGTGAACCAGGTTCCTGGTTTCTTCACCAGGCTCCTACTCACCACGAGAGATTTGAGTTTTCTCTTCATTTCTAGGAACTTGGTATTCACCTTTCTTACTTTTGAGAATGGCTATGTATTTTGTAACTTTTCATCCAGTATTAGCTTTTTCAGTCATATTAGCCAGAGGCCTTATAATAGGGTTGCTTTCCCAGTCAGCTTACTATCTTGCCTTCCTTACAGAGAAAGTACTGTCTTGAGATGCAATCTTTCTTTATTGTAAGACCAAATCTAAAATTTTTTCATGTAAAGAAATGGGTGAAATAAAATACTCTTTATATTTCTCATGGAAGCCCTTGTATTTAAATGTTAGCAGCTAATGTGTATTGCATGATTTTACATGTGAGTGTGTGTATGTGTGTAAAATCACACACAGATATCTATTAAATCTGTTTTGAAGGTATTAAAACTTGGGCTTGGAAAAATTACGGGGAAAAGAGTTGCAAAGATTTTGTGCCAACCCACGATGCTCATGCTTGTATATAATGGGCGTGTGTGTACATGTGTATGCATCTGTCTATAGTCATCTTGTCCTATTTCAGTACTGGAGTTAAGATTTCAGTTTTCACTTTGTAAAATTTAATGAGCAAATTAAGGTGAGTGGAGTGACCCTAAGAAGATCTTTACCTTTTCACTGTTCCTATCTAGTAATAGTGAATTTCTTGAGAAGCATTAACCCACCAATTGGAAAAGATTTTTTAAATGATTTCCATGTAAGCAGTAAGTTGTATAAAATTTTACTAAACATAATTAAGCATTTTTTTAAAAATCAGCAAAGTATAATGTATTGAAGAGAATTTGGTTTTTTATAAATCATTCTTCACAGACATAATCACTTTATGATTTATTATTACTTTCTGTTTTTGAAGAGTTGCTTGAGTAAGGAAGTATTTGTATACGCACAGAAGAGATTGCTCTTTGGCATACATTTTTCTTTTCTCTTTATATTTTTTAAAATGCAGTACAAGAAGTGCTAGTGTATTAGACCGGCAATATTAAAACCACAAGTCAAAAAAATACAAGTTAAGACTTTTATAATTCTATTTGGGAATCTCTAGCTTACTCTTCCTGTGTGGGTTATAATTTTAACACTTAATTATTGTAACTTATTACATTTAATAAAGTAACAATTGGGACTAGGTTCAAATCTCAAGCAGCAATTTAGCAGATGGTTCATTTCATGAAGAAGAAATGTAGACTCATGGTTGAGACCATACAACTGGGGAGATGGAAGGAAGACTGAAGGTAAATGCATCGGTCAGTTGCAACATCCCCAGTAATATTTTTGTCTAGTCAAAAATACTAGAATTTAGGTCACTTGGCAGAAAGAATGAACTTTAAATCTAATTGAATACATCCTCCACAGAATATGCTAGTATTGTGGAAAGTGTTTTTTGGTAAGACATTTTGCCTGTTATTAATTTAAAGTGTCACTATTTGGCTTTTTTTTTTTTTAAGATTTTATTTGAGAGAGAGAGCATGAGCAGGGAGTAGGGGGAGAGGGAGAGGGAGAAACAGGCTCCCCACTGAGCAGGGAGCCTGAGGCAGGGCTTGATCCCAGGACCCTGGGATCATGACCTGAGCCAAAGGCAGCTGCTTAACCCACTGAGCCATCCAGGCACCCCACTATTTGGCTTCTTAAACAGTCACTTCGGTTTTTCTCATCGGTTGCTGTCTTGTACTTTATAAATCAGAAACCTTTGCACGGGTGGATTCCCAAACATGCCATCTTATTTCTCGCCTCTTAATCTTTGCTCATGGTTTAGTACCCTTCCTGGGAAAGCCAGCACACCCCATTGCTAGTCTCAATGCTGAGTAGGGTAGACATCTGTCTTCATGTCTCCCCTTGTGATGGTGGATCCTGGAAGGACTGGGGCAGGGTGTTATTTAACTTTCACTTACCATAGCCCTGATGTATCATGAATAAATACTTTAAAACTGATGTTTCAAGTACTTTATTAAAATATTATATTTTCACATTTTAGACATTTCATTTGTTTAACACAATAGCCATTTGAATTGTCATCTATTCCAGAGCCAAGAGTAAGGATGGTTATCTTAAACATATTTTTAATTTTGTTTTTAAGCTCCATAGATATTTTGGTAGCTGTTTATTTTTATGATTCCTTGTAGAATATTGTCTGTAGTACTTTGAGGACCTTTGTAGGATCAGCTCACTGGGTACTACTTATTGCTGATAAATAGAAAACGTTTATTTAAACTGTAGTGGTCTGATCAAATTGTAACTGTATCCTGATGAATGTGTTGTTTTTAACTGCATATCATCTATTCGATGTCCATGCAACTTAGTAAGCATCCAGTTATTCAACAGACATCACCTGAATTCCTACCATGTGCCAGGCACTGTTCTAGATTCTGGAAATAGAGCAATGAATGAAACAAATTCCTTGTCCTCATGGTGTTTCCTTTTATAGAGGAAGAAAACAAGCAATCAAATAAGTAAATATAGAGACTGTTAAATTGTGATATTACAAAGAAAAATAAAACGGTGATGTAGTCATGGGAAGATAGGGTACAGTTTTATGGGGTAATCAGAGGAGACTCCTTTATTTTAATAAAGTGACATTTAATATTGTCTAAATTCTTAAAAAAAAACTTGATGCTTTCACATTTTTAAAATGTGGTGATATTAAAAAGAAGAAAGTGTTAAAGAAAAAATACAGTGAAAACAACCAAATAAATTGTGTTCTTTCAGGACCCATTAATTACTGAAAATCAGTGTCAAAATTATAACCCAACAATAATGAATTAACAAATTATATTTTAATTAAGTTCTTATTCTACTTAAAGACTAATTAAGGGATCATGAATGACTGTGTTTTGTATATTTCAACATAAATATTTTATGAGCATATGCAAATATATATTTCCTTCGTGAAAAGTAGTTTTCATATTTCAAATGTAAGGAGGCCTAGATAACCAAGCAAATCGTATGTCCCCTTTCTTCTTTTGAAAATAAAATCATCACAAGTAAGCAGACTTAGAAAAAGACAAAAGAAATGATGAGATGCACATGAGCAGACACCGCTGGGTACAGAAATGTCGTATCTGTGTTATGTTTACATGGGTCACACAAAATAGGAGCTTCCAATTCAGGCAAAGCCTGGCCTACAGGGAAGACTGGTTTATATGCTTCGGAGACACAATCTGATAAATTTATAGCATAATATCCTTTTTTTGTATAAACATATCAGATATCTACTATGACAGTCACATTATATAGTGTTATATCTCAGAAATTAATAGAATTAAATGAAAGGAGATTAAGTTGAGTATTACATACATGCGCTCTCCATTTGTTTTGAGCATTCTTTCATCTATCACACACTGGATGGTTGCAATTTATTAGGTGCAGCGGAAGTCATTGATGATAGAGGTCTTTGTACAGTGTGTACAATTAGTCATAAGTAAAATGAAGTAAAAAGTAACTTAAAATAGTGTAAAATTAGCTGTATTTTAGAAACCATAAATCTAAGTGCCTGCCCCACTCTGAGCCACAAAATTAATAGAGAAAATGTGCTTGAGAAACCAATTGGATATCAAAATTATTATAACAAAAATACAAGTTCTGTGTAATTAATCAATATACATATTTTATAATTTATTTTGCTTTATAAAATTATTTTACCAGCATGAAAGTGTTCATCTATTTTTTTTTAAGATTTTATTCATTTATTTGACAGAGAGAGACACAGCAAGAGAGGGAACACAAGCAGGGGGAGTGGGAGAGGGAGAAGCAGGCTTCCCACTGAGCAGGGAGCCTGATGTGGGGCTCAATCCCAGGACCCTGGGATCATGACCTAAGCTGAAGGCAGACGCTTAACGACTGAGCCACCCAGGCACCCCTCATCTATTTCTTAATATAAATCTGATGAGAGTTGTATAGCAGATGGAGTATCAGTATATTTAAACTATTTTTTATTGTTAGAGTAACAGAATATTTAAAGGATATTTAAATAAGTAACTTCATATTTTTTTATTTTTTTTCGGCATATTTTTTAAAGAAAATATAACCATGTCTGGATTCTGACTAATAGAAAGCCACCATTGTCACCTAAGCCATATTTTGGACCTTAGATTCTCCTGTACTTTTTTTTTCATTTTTATTTATTCAAACAGATCTTTAATACAAAATCAGTATAGTATGGAATGCTAAAAAAAGGGGGTGCGTGCTCATGTAATTTCTGTGACAACAGGAAACAGAATGAAATCTGCTTTCAGAATGCTGTCGTGGTTCATAGCTGATTGATTTAACATCAATGAACTGCTTTATTCTCTCCTCCCACCTCCTTGGCCCCATTCCCTACTACAAAGGAACACCAATACCTTTTTCTGGTTTGACTGGACTACTTTTGATGAATTAAGCCAAAAACAAAATTAAAAGAGAAGAGACCAAGTTTGTGTGCCTGGATGATCCAGGATTAAAATTTTGCATGTCCATAGGTCCATGGAGATTTCATTGAGATCCAGGTGGCCAGACAGATGGAGTCACCGGCAGGTTTAAAGCTTTTTATTTCACCATGACTCTTACTGCCTGTGACCCTGGCTTGTCCTTACCCATCCACCCACCTGGCTCCAACGACACTGGCTTCCTCAGGTTTCCAAGGACTTAAGCCCAGAGCCACCCCTGGCCTTCACCAGGAATGCTTTTTCCCAGCTCTTGGCCAAGTTCCGTCCTTCAGGTCTGCAGTCTAGCACCTCAAAGCAGCCATCGTTGGCCATTCTCTATAAAATGGCACCCATCCCTGCCCTCATGCCCCAGGAACATGGTGTTTCTGCAGAGCTCAATACCATGCCCATCCCAGGCAAAAGAGTGAACCAAGAAAGGCATTCTTCTTTGTGGATCTCAATACCATCCAGTAGAAGCTCCACATTTCTTTAGATGAGAGGGATTAAAGAATGGTAATCTGGATGAAAGTGTGAGAGCAGGGCAGAGGGTAGGGTACTTATCAAGCACATTGTTTTTCTGGTGGCTTCGGTGGAGCAGGGCAGCTCAGAAGATAAGGCTGGGGAGAGAGAATCAAACCACTAAAAATATCTCTTCTAGTTTCCCCTTGGTATCTTCTTACTGTCTGTTATTTCTGAGATACCCATTATCAGCTCTCCTTTATTTATTCATCAATTTACTTGTTTATTCAAGAAATATTCATTGAGCATCTTTGTTACTGTCACTGCTTCCCAGGAACCCTTCTGTCTTATTTTTAATCAGTTTTATTTTGTCTTACTCAGCTGGCTACTAAAACTCACCTGTTCTGTATTAATCACATTAGAGGGCTGCTTGTTTTTCCAAAGTAAATACTGTTCATTGCTTGAGCCTAAAAGAGCATGACTTTAGTGATGGTATTTGGGGCACAGTGGCAGGCCGAAGGGGTTTAGAGAATAAGAGAAAAGTAGGGTAAGAGGGTCTGTAAGTTACACTCCTTAAGGCTGACACATACGCAGCTACTTACTCCATCTAAGGTAGGTCCTCATGATCAAGAGTTAATGGAGTTCGTGTATACTTGTGGATCTTCATTGGTTTATTATATTTCATTCAACAACATTCAACTTACGGGGTATCTGTGGTGTGCCAAGCACTGATTAGGTGCTAGACATAATAGCATCTAAATCCTTGCCGTCTTGGTACTTGAGTCACCGAATATGATAAAATCACATTTCTAAAAAAATTGACATCTTAGTTGTTTGAGATTTTAACTCAGAACACCATATAATGATATTTTGGGACATTAGAAGAACCTGAAAGATTCATTTTCTGCTTCTTTGATTAAACTTCCTTTCTTCCCTATTAAAATGGGGATTTTAGAGGAAAGTAAAGCTATATAAGAAAATATATTTTTTTATCAATCATTGTAATGACCACAAAATCTAAATATGTCTTATCAGTATTCTGACTGACATGGGCTGGTTGCTTCTAAATTTCCTTTTATAATAGTTGAATGAAATTAAACAAAATTCTTGCTATATTTGGTTTAAAATGATTTTGATGATCAGCATGTGTTAGCAGCATTTACAAATTCTAAACAACTTTCACCACATCTATAATATTCTTTAGTTCCTTCTGGGATTTGCTGCTTAAAGGAAAGTGGAACAATGAGGCTCACATTATTCTGATAATTAACATCTGTGAAGGACAAGCTTCTGCATAAATTTTTCTCATAATAGGAGGAAATACACAGAAACAGAATGATGCATCATGTCCTATGGTTTTAATATTTAAACATTTTTCTCTTAGAAAACCTCTAGCTTCTGCACATAAAAGCAATCTTTCATTTTTTTATTTTTAATTTTTTGCTCAAATAAATGAGAAGATAATTTCAAATAAACTATTTTGTTTGGTTATAGTCTTTTTTTCTACACATGAAAATCAGAGATTTGTAATTCTAATAGCTTTTCAAATAATTTCTCCAAGTATTTCTTTTTAAAATCATTTTTGTATAATTTATAAAGTGAAGATTTAATCAACATTTGAAAGAAACAGTGTTTCATTTTGATATTTATCTAATTCCTCTTACTAAGCTCTCTCAACATATTACTAGAGCTTTCTCAATATATTAAGGCCGAGGTGCAGAGTTTTACCTTCCCTCCCCCCACGGATGCGTGATAATGTGTTGATTGAGAATCTCATGATTCTCATAGAATGAGCGCTCAGCCTTCCTGTCACTAGTTTCAAGACTAATTAGTTGTGTTTTGTTGCCTAACCAGAAACATGTTGCCCACCTCTTCAGCAGTCTTGGAAAATGCTCCTACTTCAAGATGTGAAAACATTACTTGCAATTAGCGACATGATTTCTAGTATGGTTAATTATCCTAGTAGCTTGAGAAGATAGCACCAACACATATTTCCACTTCTGATATCTGGAGCTCTTCTATTCCCCTTGCCTGGAGAACTTGTTGGGGAAGTTTTTCTGGAATTGGAGCTCTCTTTTTCTCTTCCTTTAAAAAAACATATATCTTTTTAATTTTAGGAAATAATAGAACTTTTTCCTTATAACAATTTTATTTTTACTAACGACATTTTGTCAGTATTGTTACAATCTTTTTGCTGTTCTTTTAAGAAATTATGGTAAAATACACATAAAATTTACCATTTATGTTTAAGTGTACAGTTAAGTAGTGTAGGGGAGACAGGTTTTTCTCTTGCCTCTGTTAGGGGTTTTCAGCTGGTCCTGAGGATTACATTGGCATAAGACAGATCAACAGGAGAGTATGTAAGTTTTATGTAACATGGCAAACCTCATAAGGATTGAAATGGCAGAACCTACATGCTTAGTAGGAGGAACAAAGACAGGCAGTTATGGAAAAGTAAGTAAATTATGTGAGGGGGTTAAGGAAGACACGAATTATTTTAACACTTTCCGTTTGTGTAGAATTCTCTCAGCCTTAACTTCTTGCCTTTGATGATAAGAATGTTACTTTCCTTCTCATACAGAAAGGCCTTCTTTCACATGGAAACTTCATCTCCTGCTTTTAACAAAAAGAAAGGCCAGAGTGTTTTTCTTGCATTTGCTATTCTCAAGTGCCTTTAACTCAAAATAACCCTTTTGCCAAAGTGGCATATTTTGGGGTGGCATCTCCTGCCACCCTTCAAATGTTAAGTACATTCACGTTGTTGTGCAGCCAATCTGCAGCATCCTTTCATCTTGCAGAACTAAAATTCGGTACCCACATGATAAGCTCTTATTCCTCCAGTTCTGTAGCCACGGGCAGCCGCCATTCTAACTTCTGTTTCTAGGAAAAGAACAGAATGCATTTTATAAGAGATTTAATAGATATGTTAAGCATATAGTTAAGGGGTTATTTTGTTAGTTATATAGGTATAAGGGAGGAAAAATACATTTTCTCTACCCTGTTATATTTAGTGACTTAGGAATGTGAATTAAACTCACAAAAGACAGATTAACAGGTGAAAAAGTTTATTGTGTGCGCACATAGGGACTCACAGAACAGAAACTATTAGAAACGGGCTTACAATTTTTACAAAGGGTGATGAAGTATGGAAAAGAAATTAAACCCAAGGTAAAAAGGGATTGGGCTTCTGGGGAGGAGGGAACCAAGTTGTGGAAAAGAGACTAGGAAAGGTATGGCAGATAAGAGTTGTTTAGTAAGGTTTGTTATGCAGACTCTTTCCTTTACAAAGGAGAAATTTATGCCCTGCTTTTATGCAGAAAGGGAAAGCAAAGAGCTCCTCCCATGTTTGCTGTTTCTTAATTGACTTCAACTCAAAATAATCTTTATGCCAAAGTTGCGTATTTTGCGGTAGCATATTCTGAGTCCTTTCATAAGTTATTGGTATCTTGGACTCTAAATGTTAAAAAAAAAAAAATAGAAGAACCATTAAGTCAGTTGTACTATGTCTACTTGAAATGTTTAGTAGCCAGTGAAAAGAGTAGAAAACTGTGCCTGCCTTACAGAAGTCACACGATTTAGTTAGAAAATAAAATGTCAGGATAAAAAGATTTTTTTTTCTTTTTAACCCAGTGTAAAACATAACAAATACATAAAAGTTTATAAAAGCTTTAAAAATGATATAAATTGTTTTAGGCCAGTTGAAGTATGTATATGCCATTTTCCAAATATTTTGTGTAGTGTCTCTCATACCTGTGCACATGTGTATGCGTGTTTGTATCAGTTTTCAGTTCTACTTGCAAAGATCTTGCTTTTCATAGCCTTACTAAAACTTGGAATTATTTGATTTAAAAAAAAATAATAATAACGTGAAACGTATCTAGGTAGGCCTCAAGTGTCTTTGGCCCTGTTATCGGCTCTTGCCAAAAATGCTTTAAAGCACGGAAACCTATCACGTTGGATATTCTATTTCCATGGAAGCCTTTTGCCTGTATCATTTGTGTGTTACTCTGTGACAGCTTGCAACCTAGAAGCTGAGATTTCATGTTAAGGAGTACTATTAAGGTTTAGCCTACCCTAATGCTAATCCAAAATTTAATTCTAATGTAATACTTAGTAATAGATTTCAAACCAAAAGGAGTTTACTTGGTTTACATAAAAGATTAAATCCCCTTTATCTTGGTAAATTAAATTAAAATAAGCTTAAAGAATAATGGGAATCTGTATACTTATTTATATTTTTACCATATTTCTTTGTATCATTCAGCAGGCTTTGTTTTGAGGACTTTTGCCCGATGTGTATTTGGTTTCTTTTTTCATTTTCCCCATTTCCTTACATTGTTTGAGGTTTAGAATAAATTATACAAGCTAAACTTTACTGTTTTTCATTATTCAAGTATATTTTTCTGATGATGAATATACTTTAGAAATGACTTGTTTAATGGAACAATGTTTCATCAGTCATTCCTGTATGATTTGCTATGCAAAGTATACATGAGCATTACAGAAAAGAATGTTTATGTTAAATTTTATTCTGTTCACCATTTGTTACCCTTTCATAATTGTTTCTAAAGCAAATCTCATTTCTAAACTGAAGATACAATATAGTTTTCTGCCTATATACAGAAAGTCTTTTTTTTCTGCCTATATTCTTTTTATTGTTATCTGTAATTTATTAATAGAGGACAAAGCACTATCCTGAGTCATTAGACCGTACTAGGGAGTCATTCTTTCATATATACCTTACAATGTATGAAGATAAACAAATCACAAAATGGTAAAATGAACACCAAGTTATAACATTTGCAAATAATTTATTAATCATAAATGTATTTTATAAATATTTAATTGTATATCTTAAATATGATTGATCATAACCCTGATGATCAAGAACACCAAGGATTTATGAAACTCTATTCTAAGCGGAGAAAATCTGGGTGTTTTTTGCTTTGCGATTTTAGGTATTACACTCTGTAGCATGTGCTTTTCAATCTCTGCTACCACTTATGTTAGATCTTCAAGTACAGATGCTTGCCATTGAGGAAAAGAAAATGAGCATGGGTCTTGCAATCTTCCACTGGACAAATTTTAACAAAAACCAATAATTCATTGCCTCTTTTAAATTCTTTTAAGGTCTGCTGTTACAAATTTTAATGAAAAGCATCATAGGGGCGCCTGGGTGGCTTAGTTGTTAAGTGTCTGCCTTCGGCTCAGGTCATGATCCCAGGGTCCTGGGATCGAGCCCTGCATCGGGCTCCCTGCTCCATGGGGAGTCTGCTTCTCCCTCTCCCACTCCCCCTGCTTGTGTTCCCTCTCTCACTGTGTCTGTCTCTGTCAAATAAATAAAATCTTAAAAAAAAAAGGCATCATAATATTTGTTTGAGTTTTTTTAGTAAAATTCCTCTTTCCAATAGGAAAAAAGGGATTAAAAATAACATTTTTTCTTCCTCTCTTCTCCTCTATTTTGCTCAACTGTGTGTCCTGCATTCTGTTCTGTTTTTTGCTTTTTTAATGTTAATTTCCTCTTCTGAATCTTAAATTCTGACTTATTTTTGCATTGTTTTAAGCTTATAGTCCTTTGTTGTCTGTTGTTCATCTTAAAACAGTTATTTCTTTCATTTTGTGCCGTTTTATAGTTATCTATAATCTAAAAGCCTGGTTCAGTACCAATGAGTCCATTGGGGCTTCATGCCATTAGTATGATTTTTGTATACAGGTTTCCTCTTCCCTGTATAAGCAGTTTCTTCTATCAATCTAACCTGAGAGTCTTTGCTTGTTATTATAGAGTCATAGGCTCCTATGCTCTCTGATCAAATAAGTCCACTTCTTGGCCTCAATAGGAAATGATACAATGAAGGTAAACTGTATGGGAAGATGTTCATTTTTATAATGAACACTTGAAAGCAGCCTAAGTATCCATAATTGGATAACTAAATCATAATACATTCACCTGATGAGATATTATAATTTTTTGGACTAGCAATGTGGTAAAAATAGTTATGATATAGTGCTAAATTTAAAAAAAATGAAAACTCTGTATATAAAATGGCATATTCCAGAATTAAAACTATGTGAAACACAGGTCAAAACAGTGGGCAAGAATATCCCAGTTTGCAAGATCCATTGTGTCAGGTTAATAGGAATATCATCTTTTTTGTAGGGGGAGGGGTTTCCATACTCCTAGGTAAAGTTCATTATTTATATAATTAAAAATATTTTTTACTATAAAGATAAATATATAATAAAATTTTTCAAACATAAATGTTTAGATACTAGACGTATATACTGATCTGTAAAACCTACTATGATGAATATCCGCTTAACTAAGCTTAGCTTTTCTTTTGTTATCTCAAGAAAATGCCTTTTGCTGTCACCTTTAATATTTCTAACATCAGATCGCTGCAGACTTCATGCCAGTACTCTCTCAGAGGCTTGGGACTTTAACCTGTATGATCTGCTTAGCTTCATTCAAATTATTTTCTTGAATTACATGTTTACAGTTTAATAGAAAGGTGTTAATTTGCCTCCAGCTGCTAAAATTAATTGCCAGTTTGCTTCTTTCAAATTTTGCATTTTAATTTACATGTTATCATATACTACCTAATGTTCTGTATCCTGTTTTTTACTAAATATCACATTATGATTATATTCCAGTAACAATAATGATAGAGTACCTGTGTTAACATCTGTGTCCTCACAATAGCAGGTGTCAAAACAAGGACAGACATGCAGGAGATAGATGAGCAAAGGAGGAAGCCCTGCAAGGGTGGGAGAGCCAGCGGACCATGATGTGGGTCTGACCCCAGTGGAGGAGAGAGAAGGAAGGACGTTGGGTAGAAGCCCTCAGGCTGCACTGCAGCTCTAGGGAGCGCTGGGTGGGGCGGTCAGCAGTCTTTGTGTCTTAGTGGCCTGTTGGAGGATCCTGTGTCCCCAGGAACAGCCTGCCTCAGTTAGCATCCTGCCATGCCCCAGACGCCTGGGAACAGCCTATGGGAAGCATGGCCTTTGCTGGAATGCGGTGATGGAGTTCAGAGCGCCACAGCTGGGACCATGATAATCAAATTCCCTGGCAATCAGAGATCTTAGAAGCATCATGCCCTGCATACTTTGCAGAAATAAATCCCAATGCTGCATAATATTCATCTGAAAGCTATACCATATTAAACAATTCTTTTGAGCAAGCCAGAAATCTAGGAATCCTCAACAACTTTCCCTCTTTCACTTCCACCGCCAAGCCATCACCAAACCATATTACTTTTGTACCTGAAATATCTCGTAACTCTGACCTTTTGTCTTTATCTTCAGTGCCAAGACTCTAATAACAACTCCACCCTCTTCTTGTGTCTTACTTTTGGAACGACCCATGTCCACTCTATCCCTCGGCAATCACCATGGCACCATGTCACCAGAGTAACTTTGGACAAAAAGAACCATGTTTTCCCAACCATCTTTGAGTGATGCAAATTGACCTCGCTATTTCTTGTAGTGTTATTAGTTCATGCTACACTCCCCATTGTTCTCTGTGCCCCCTTCCACTGACCCCCATTCCTCCTCCACTGACTACCTTTCAGTTTATACCTGAGACACATGTCCTCACAGCCTAGGCTTGTGCTTGCTCTTTCTTCTCCTGGAAAGTTCTCTCTCTCTCCTTATCAACAACTTATGCATAGCTCAGACCAAAGCTCAAGTATCAGGGGTCCCTTCCTTGACACTCCTGATGAAGTCAAAGCCCCTGACAACGAACTCAATAGCACACCACGTTCCTCATCTTTATAGCATTTATTATAGCTTCAATTTCCCATTTGCTTTTATAATTACTGACCACTACACTCTGTAATACTCCGCAGTACCCCACTATATTCTGTGCTATGAAGGCAGGTCCACAATTTTTTTTTTTTTTTTTTTTTTTGGCTCACCAGCAATTTATAGCACTTTGTGCTATAGAAAAAAGTAAATAGCAGAATTAGGCTTACTGTAAAGTTGTAAGCTAAAACACAGATATGGGAACAGTTGTAGCTGTGAGAATATATGTGGTCTCCAAGGTAAAAAGGGAAAGGAAAAGCCATCCAAGGAGAATACCTATATCCTGTATCATTTGGGGATGTTAAAACATCTTTGGAGGCATAAAGATGCCAACATCAGCACGCATTCTTGTGATTCTTTGGAGAATCAAAAGCACTTCAGAATAACTTGAGCAAAAGAGATAATTTGGGAAGAGGCTGAAAATGAGGATAGACGTAAAGAGACACCTGACCATAAAGTATTTTATGTGCAAGTTGAGTAATTTGGACTCTACGTGGCAAGCTCTTGGGAAGCATGAAACAGTCTGAAAGAGACACCTGAGCAGATTTGCTTTCTAGAAAGATTTGTCAGGAGTGGGGAGGAGAAATTGGAAGGAGCCAGCTGGAGCCAAGAAGTCCCATCAGTCTGCTTTTCAGTAATTCAGTGGACAGAAGAGTTTGAACTAGAACATTAGCAACAGTGACATTGGAAGGAAGGGAGGGCCAGACAGACGAAAGAGCTATTAAGGAGTTAGAATGTGCAGCACCCAGTCAATTACGGCGTGAGGCAGGGAAGCTGCTCATGCTGCTATGAGGTCAGAGAGGAGGACGTCTGGGAACCGGCTTTTAAATTTGGCAAGCAGTCAAATCACAACCTTCTCTGTGAGCCACAAATGAACTTCTGCCTTCCCCAAAATAGCACTCGCAGGGAAATACAATTACTTCTTAACCTTTTACGAAAACCCGTCCTCTAGCTGTGAGAGGGACATAGAGTCAGGCGGCGGAAAGAGAACATACATGTGTCCAGATGGGCAGTAGAACTGAAGCCTGAGATCAGTGATCTCATGGTGAGCACAGGGGAGCACAGACTTACGTTCAGAACATCACAAAATGCCTGGTGCACTCCCTTGGGATGAATAAATCACATCTAGAAATCTACCAAGAATACTTCTATTCATTCCTTTGCCTTATAGCGGGATATCAAGAGAAGCTTTGGAAAAGCACTTAAAATACTCTCTTTACAGCTTTCAAATCAAGGTAGGTACCTTTATTTTTTCAAAGGCTTCCCTTAGGCAAATTTTTATGACAAAGAGGGGCAGTCTTGAAAGCACTGTATTTCCATTCTTTGTGAATTTATTTAAGATTTGCAGATGGTATCTATGTTGTGTTAGTGTAATTTAAGGCTTATTTTATGTCAAATCCATTGAATGATAATTATTTACTGAATGAGCTGAATAGATGTACTATGTGCCAGGAACTGTACTAGTGCTAGAAATTCAGGTCCTTAACACAAAGTGATGTTTGCCCTCTGAAGTTATAAGTCACTTGGGGAAAAAAATCCCACATGTGCAAAAAGAAAGGAAAGTAAAAGAAAAAATAATCCATATTTGTAACAGAGATATAAAAATCTAAGTGCACAGAGGAAAAAGCAGCCTTAGGGAAATCAAGTTAATGTCAAGTGGGAACTGAATTTTGCCAAAAGAAAAACAAGAGAAGGATTTAGGGGAAGAAATCTAGGCAAAAGAAGGTGTTTACAGAGATACCAAAATAGCTAAGAAATTGACATTATTAGAGAATAAGTAAGCACCTTAATGCATTGATCTTGGGAAAAGAACGAAAAGGTTAAGAAAGTTGTTAAGTTGTGAAAGTATTTTAACATGTATGCACGTGTGCACACACACACACAGGCACACACAGGAATGGGGATATCACACAGATGTGTTATGTTGTACACAGACAGTAAGGCATGGGGACAGGGGAGAGAAAACAACAGGAAAGGTTAAATCATCTCAAAGTTCACTTGGACGTTCTATAACTATAGTCAATCCCCAGTTCCACCCATGTGTGTTAAGAACGTGTTTCCATCTTCTGTCCTGCTGCCAGAAAATCCCGTAGAGCCTGAGGGACAGGGCCATTCCCATTGGCAGGGTGCACGACCGCCAAATGGTGCATGCCCCACCCAACAGTGTGAGAGACCCAAGTGATTATCAGTTCATTGAGGTGGTCGTTCAGCCTCTTTCTGCCCTCCTGAGATCAGGAGGGTGGATAACATACTACTGCCCGTCTTTATCAATGTGTGGCTTACTCTCTTGAACTGCTCTGCATATTCACTTTTGTCATCTTTCTAAAACTGGAGATTTTTGAAAATGACAACTTGGTATTTGCAATGATTAAGAGGATACTAGAAGTTTACACTTAAAACTTGTAACTTTTAGATCATTAAAATATCTAAATAATTAAGGTAGATTTAAAATATATCTTTCTGTTTAGGCATGCTTTCTGTTTACTATATAATAGTAAAAAAGTGATCGTAGTCTCAGTAAAAAAGAAACATGGATGCCTGGCTGACTCAGTCGGTAGAGCGTGTGACTCTTGATCTTGGGGTTGTGAGTTCAAGCCCCACATTGGGTGAAGAGTTCACTTAAAATGGGGCACCTGGGTGGCTCAGTCAATAAGCTGCTGCCTTCAGCTCAGGTCATGATCCCAGGGTCCTGGGATCGAGCCCCGCATCGGGCTCCCTGCTCCTCAGGAGGCCTGCTTCTCCCTCTCCCACTCCCCCTGCTTGTGTTCCCTTTCTCTCTGTGTCTCTCTCTGTCAAACAAATAAATAAAATCTTAAAAAAAAAAAGAAAGAAAGAAAGAAAGAAAGAAACAATAAAGCTTTGGCACCAGGTATGAAATTTTGGGCAAGTTACTTACCCTTCCTCTTTGCCTCAGTTTCCTTATCTGTATACACATGCACACCTCATAGAGTTGTCCTTTGCTATAAGGATTAAATAAGAAATACATCTTGAACTCAGAACGGTGTTTGATCTGTGGTCTGCTGTAGGTATGAAAACAGTTGTTTTTATTGCCATTAGTAGTATATATGTTTAAATTAAGTAGCCTATTCTGTGATCAAATAGAAGGAAATATTAATATACATCTACTAATTTTATCTCCTGTGTATTTTTCCTTAAACTATAGTTATTTATTTTGTATTTGCATTATGTGTTTAGTTCTCACTAATTTGGGAATTCCTGGGGTTAGGAGATCATTTCTTTTCTGATTAAAAAAAATTTGGATTATCTTTATTGTATTCTTATTTGTTTACTTTCTTGACTTTATATAGTGCCTTGCACACAATAAGCATTCAATAGGTGTTTGTGGAATTGAATTATGTCAAAGCTCACCTTTTCTTATCTGTGAAAACCCATGGGTGGTTAATAGTCTATTAAGTTGGTAACAGAAACTTCTACCTGCATTGTTCCACAAAAGAATAACATCTGTAATGTTTGTTTAACCAGTAGAATTAAAAGATGCTTTGACTTTGCTCCAAGAATTAGAGGTTTATGTGACCCCAGATAAATGCTGTCTGACACATAATGAGACATCCCAGCAAAGGGATTAAAAAACAAATAACAGGAGTGCCTGGGCAGCTCAATTGGTTAAGCATCCGATTCTTGGTTTCAGCTCAGGTCATGATCTCAGGGTGGTTAGATCAAGCCCCACATCAGGCTCTGCACTCTGCATGCAGCCTGCTTAAGATTCTCCCTCTCACTCTCCCTCAGTCCCTCTCCCCCTCTCTCAAAAAAAAAAAAAAAAAAGCAAATAGTATAGATCCGACATTAATATATATATATTTTTTGGTTTGAGACTGACATTGTTTTTCACCAGAGAAAAATGAAAGCAAATGGGTTTTTTTATTAATTTATTTTTTTATTAACATATAATGTTAATGTATTATTTGTTTCAGAGGTACAGGTCTGTGATTCATCAGTCTTACACAATTCATGGCGCTCACCAGAGCACATACCCTCCCCAATGTCCATCACCCAGCCACCCCATGCCTCCCACCCCCCACCACTCCAGCAACACTCAGTTTGTTTCCTGAGATTAAGAGTCTCTTATGGTTTGTCTCTAATGGTTTGTCTCCCTCTCTGGTTTCGTCTTGTTTCATTTTTCCCTCCCTACCCCTATGATCCTTTGTCTTGTTTCTCAAATTCCTCATATCAGTGAGATCATATGACAATAGTCTTTCTCTGACTGACTTATTTTGCTTAGCATAGTACCCTCTAGTTCCATCCATGTCTTAGCAAATGGCAAGATTTCGGTTTTCTTGATGGCTGCATAATATTCCATTGTATATATATACCACATCTTCTTTATCCATTCATCTGTTGATGGACATCTAGGCTCTTTCCCTAGTTTGGCTATTGTGGACATTGCTGCTATAAATATTGGGGTGCAGATGACCCTTCGGATTGCAGTGCAGGTGCCCCTTGTATCTTTGGGGTAAATACCCAGTAGTGCAATTGCTGGGTCATAGGGTAGCTCTATTTTCAACTTTTTGAAGAACCTCCATACTGTTTTCCAGAGTGGCTGCACCAGCTTGCATTCCCACCAACAGTGTAGGAGGGTTCCCCTTTCTCCGCATCCCTGCCAACATCTGTCGTTTCCTGACTTGTTAATTTTAGCCATTCTGACTGGTGTGAGGTGGTATCTCATTGAGGTTTTGATTTGGATTTCCCTGATGCCGAGCGATGTTGAGCACTTTTTCATGTGTCTGTTGGCCATGTGGATGTCTTCTTTGGGGAAATGTCTGTTCATGTCTTCTGCCCATTTCTTGATTGGATTATTTGTTCTTTGGGTATTGAGTTTGATAAGTTCTTTATAGATTTTGGATACTAGCCCTTTATCTGATATGTCATTTGCAAATATCTTCTCCCATTTTGTCGGTTGTCTTTTGGTTTTGTTTCCTTTGCACAGCAAAGGAAAGCAAATGTTCTTTGTGCATGTAGTTTTATAACTTACGTTTACTTCGATAGATAGTGTCACTAACATTAATTGGCATGTCCACCTGAAAGCATTACTAAAAGGGCCACCATGCCCCTAATTACATCTAAAATCTTTTAGTTTTGAGTGGGCCTATCCTGAGCCCAGTATCAAATGTATTTGACTCTGACTCTGACCTAAATGAGCCTGATGATATGATCCAAAGGCCCCACTTTATGGCTGGTTGTAGTATGACCACTTCTTCAGTCCACCATTATGACTTGCCATCAAATTCTATATTGGTTGGCCCTTTGGAGGTCATTTGTTGTCCAAAAAGCCTAATTCTCCTGGAAGGTCAGCCAGTCCAGTGTCGTCACTCTGTGGCTGGGTCCCGGGTATTGGAGGTGGGCTAGAGTCAGCTGGCCTTGGCTGGTGTTGGACGGGCTGAATCCCAGGAGCAGAGGATTCCTGACTCAATGCTGTGAGTGTTGACCATTAAGGATTCATTCATTCCCAACCCTGCAGTTTATTTGCTGTGCGATCTTGGGCAAGTTAGTGAAACTTCTTCAGTCTCAGTTTACTCCTTTGTAAAGTAGAGACAATTATGCCAAAGTGCCCACACTTCTGGGCCCTGGTGAGGATTAAGTGAAACAATGCAGGTAAAACACTTGGCCCCCTGCCTGGCTCACAGTAAGAACCATGACATGTTGATCGTGCTGTGATTGTCATTGATCGGCCTGAGGTCCTTCAGTTTAGGCCAAGTCCTAATGTTATAGAGGCTCTTTTTGCCTCTTAAAGATATGCAACATGATAAATATGTTTTTAATAACATATTACTCCATGAAGGAGAAACTATTATAGTCGTCTGTTTTAAATTGTTGCTATTCTCACTAGCAAAAAATTGAAAAAGAAGAGAAACGGGTTAAGGGATTTGACTTGCCAACTATTAAAAGGGGTTTTAAAATAAAATAACCCCAAAATATGGTATGAGAATCAGTAGAGAGATCTGCGAGGCAAATGAGCAAGAAAAAGTCCATATAACAACAGGACTGTAACGCAGGATAAGGGAGCTCGGGGGAGAGCACACAATTATTCTGGAAGAAGGTAGAAGCAGGCTCCAGCATGCTGCCACTGGGACTTCCTTGTTACAGCGAACCCTGTAGTGTCTTTTTCCACTTGAGATGCCTCAGTAGTACTTAGCACAGTTCCTTACATTTGGTGAGAGCTCGATTATTTCACTGGTCTTCCTTGGACACCAGTGATGGACACTACTAGTCAGCCCTGCCTTCTTTCTCATGGAGTCTGAGTTCTGCCACAGAGTCTGTTTTCCACGGCGTTCCCGACCACCTCTACCAAAATGTAACCTTGCGTGTGCCTGACCTGGGCGGCCCCTTGGCCTTATTCAGTTCAAAATCCTGTGGTTCCCATATCACAGTCAGAAAGCCGAATTGCACCACCATCCAGTACTTGACTCGTGATACATTAAATTGGCTTATGTGATTTTAGCAAAGTCACTTCAATATGATGATGAAGGATTTAAACCCATGAGATTACCAGAGAATTATCAGGTGTCACACGGTAGCCCCTGAGCATCTTGTGAATGTGTCATGTATCAAAAAAAAAAAATTCTACACAAAAACGGCAAAGGCTTTGAAGAACTTACAGATTTCTTGCATGTGCCATACCACACTTTCAATATCTTATTCATTTAGTTTAAGCAATTATTTGATTGAGCTTCATAAGTAAAATGATCATTCCTTTTAAGTAATTTAAATCATCTTATAATTTTGCTACAGAACATTTAGCATTTTAAATGACAATTATTTGTATCTGATGTTTCACCATAGTTCAATACAAAGGATTGAATTTTGTATTAAAGGCTTAGTACTACTCTGGAAGCTTTTCTCCCTCTGAATTTTATTTTTCCCATTTTAGGCTGACAGGGCATTTGAAGTGATTCCAGCCTGTTTACCTAGGTCTTCCCCTAAAGAGGTTAGGCGAAGAAACAGTGAAGAGAGGAAGTGCTGTTGCCAGTAGGTGGCTCACTATGAATGTGCTTAGGACAGGATCAGAAATGTCACCCCTCCTCCATTTGGCCTTTGTTTCCAATTCCTGCTTCTTTGAGGCTTTTTCTATAATGTCTGAGTCATTTCCAGAGGGGAAGACAGAGGGGTTAAAAAGAAGCAGGCGAGCAGCACCAGCCTTTGAGACCTAGAAGAGCAAAGACCCCCATCTTAACTCTGAGCGTTCACAAAGTATAGCCTAGCCCCAGTTCTCTTTCCACATACAATTGCTTGTTCTTTTGTTTCTTGTGTCCTTGGCAAAGACTGAAAGAACCCAGCCTGTAATACTTGGGCCTCCTGTGTCATTTAAGAAATAATAAGCCATTGTCTTCATTAAGCCACCCTTGTTTTAGCCAATAGAATCCAAATACTGGAGAGGGGACATTTTGAAGGGGGGAGAATTAGAGCAGAGATGCTTTACAAAATTCCCTAGAGAAACTGCTTTGTTTCTCCTATTTTATTGCTCCTTACTGAGAAGATTCATATTCAAATGGGTTGAGGTTGTGAATAGTTGCTAGCACATTCTCATGCACCCAGGAAGGCTATGATTATGGCTAATTACAATGAAGAATGAAGTCCTAACAAGAGTGCTCAATCAGATTGTTGTTCGCGCATGAAGTAACTAAGGCCAGCCAAGGGAGGTGTGATTTTGGTAATTGCAAACAATGTGGCTATTTGAAAAATGCTTAGTAAATCTGTTCAAGACAAAATAAGGTCTAATTAATCACTTTAGGCTCTGAATCCCCCAGATGATCCGTTTGCTCTGTTTTTGTTGTTGTTTTCCTTTTTAGGTCCCTTTAATAAACTACTTCTAAGGTATAAAATATGTTCCTGTTGCCCACACTTCTGTTTGTTGGAGGAAGCAACTGTGGCCCCTATTAGGTAGCTTCCTTTCTGCCAATCATGTTGCAGCCTACTTTTAATGCAACTTGACAAAAGATTTTTTTAAAAAACAAATGTGTACATATTCTTGTTACTATCCAATAGGAAAATGCATTATGAAAAATTACTGTAAGACATTGACTATTAATTAAATAAGCATATTGGTGCCACCATTGTGCTGTTGTATGTTAACTTGGATATTCCGTGTATGTTGGGTCTGGTCCTTGGAGTAATGTTTAGCTATCTATATTAACTATATAACCTTTAAATATCCAGAGGCCTCCATGAAAGCACAATTATGATATAGGAACTTGTACGCACTCCCCCGATATTTTTTTTCAAAAAATACTTGAACTGAAATTGACTTGAGCTTGACTCTTTTTCTGTTTACCATTTTGTATCTTTGTTTCCTCATCTAAAAATAGTCTAATAAAATGGCCAAAATTACTGCAAGAAATGTGGAGGGATAAAAATTACCCAATTAAAGATTTTAAAAACATCAATCTTCAATTTCATTTAAGTGTCTAGTAGAATAAACTCTCCATAACTATTTGAGGAGATTCATTATTTTTGCCTTATTTTTTTTCTATATATGAACAAAAGGAACTTCCTTTTCTTAATTGAATTAACATGACTAGAAATTACACTCAGCACTGATTTTGACCTAAGGAGCAATGGATGTTTATCTTAGAACCTTGGCTACTGTTCTTTCTAAATGAGGGAAGGGAGGAGGGGAGAAGGGAATGAGATTTAAAAAAAAAGGCTAATTTTTATGTAGATATCTTATTTTAACTAATTTACATCTGTCATCTATAAAAGGAAGTAAATACTGAAATTACTAGTCTCCTCATGAAGATACGTGAAAAAAGCATTCTTGTAACAGAGAAGAAATAATTCTACACGTACATATCTATAAATCTTTGTTTAATTTATCTGAAACTATTAATTTATAATTAGAAGTCTTCTTCTAGTAGTTTTCACCAAATGAATTTTATAAATAATGAAGGCAGATAAAATAACAATGTAGGAAAAAATGAATTTTAGAGGCTTTGTCTCATTCTTTTAAAGATGTACTCTCTATACAATGCAAATTGCCAGATTTGCTGCCCAGTAACAATACAAAATTGAGTCCTATTTACCATTACCATTGTTTTATTTTAGCTAATTATTTGGAATCTTCAATGTGAGTTAAAATAATTGTAGCTGTTATTTTGTCTACCAAAAATATGGATTTTCTATGACTTGATGGTATAAAGCATTTGTCTTAATAATTTGGGATTTTATATTTAATGACATCTCAAATTCCTGATTGACCAATATTTTGTTGCCAATTTTAAAATTTTAATCAATCAATATAAAGTTGAAATGCTTCATTGTATATCATACAAGAGAAAGCCATGATTATGTTCTCCAAGTCACTATTCTAACCTTGTTCAGGTGCTGCTGCCCTTGAAAAATTTACATTTTGAGTAAAAGAGAAGGTGGTTAAAAAATCTGAATTCAAGTAGTTGCTTGAGAGAATGAGTAAAGTCCATTTTTTTCCTGATTAATATTGAATCTGTTACTTCCCTTCCTGCTCACCAAACACATCAATACAGATGCAAATAAGGTGAGGCCACTTCCTGTAAATCAGCTGTCAACATGTATCAGGGAGAAAAACAATGAACAAGGAGGACTGCTTCTCATAAAGGCTGTGCCTTTCTAATGTTTGCAAGAAGAATATTTATGGCCTTTATAGCTGGCAGCAAAGAACATTTAAAAATATAACTTCATAACATCCAAAGCATTTTGTGAATTAAATCAATCCAAAGTGTAGAATTTGAGAGGGTTAATAGAATTTCTTGGTAACTGTTTAATAAAATTAATAGGCTGTTGGTCTGATATATTATTCAGTTGGCTACTATATATTCCCAGTTTTCACTCACAGATGTTAGGAAAAGTTAATAAAGATTGTTTTAAAATCACCAATTTTCTAAGAATGTGAATACAATAAAACAATTCATCAAAATATTATTTAATCTTTGATTTAGGGTCTATTAGGATAGCCATAATATTGTGCACATATATAGTGCCTTCTATATTCCTCAAAATGTGTATTATTTCATTTAATTTATAAATTAAAAACAAAAAACAAAGCCTCAAATAAAGTAGGACAGGTACCCATAGCCACCTATCAAAGGAAAAGCCACCAAGGCTTTGAATGAAGTGATTAACCCAAGGAGCACTCAGAAGTGAGGGAAGACTAGCCCAAACACATGTCCCCCTCCGTCACCACATGACCTCTCCTTAAAAATACCAGTTTCTGGGGTGCCCGCGGGGCTCAGTTGGTTAAGCATCCCACTCGGGGTCCTGGGATCAGCCCAGCATAGGGCTCTGCACTCAGCCGGGAATCTGCTTGAGATTCTATTTTCACCCTCTCCTTCTGCCCTTCTCTCTCTCTTTCTTTCTCTAAAATAAATAAGTACTTAAGGCTTAAAAAACAAAAAAATACCAGTTTCCTTCACTCCATGGATAAGCAGAAGTGCTGGGGGAAAGTTCTGGGTAGTTAGATGTTAGATAAATCAGCTTTTACTCAATGTTTTTAAAGTAGGCTGCTTCCAGTTGTTGGAAGCACTTTACGTTTCTGTTGCAGAACCCTAAAACATGCCGTTTATATCAATGTTCACAAATTATGATCTGTAGAGCTGAAATGCTGTAGAGGTAGTGTGAAATAGAAAGATATTATCAATTAGGATCTTCGTTTTTAGGCAAGAGAGCACAACTGTGCCTAACTTGGGCACGTGTTGGTTGAAAAGAAATTGGGCACTCGTGAACTGAGGAGGAAGCTCAAGAGACAAGTTTGGAAGATCTTTCGCATGAACTCCATTTCCTCCCTTGTACCACTTTGTATATGATTCAGAGTTAGAGGAGAGAGATGTGCAAAGCTTCAGTCATGGAGTTATGCCAGGAAATGAGAGGACGGAGCTGGCAGAATGGGTTTCTGGGACCCTGTCTTAGACAGCTCCAGCTACTATAACAAAAATACCATGTAGCAGAAATTTATTTCTCACAGTTCTGGAAGCTGGGAGCCCCGAATCAGGGTGCCAGTGGGCTTGTTCCAGTGAGGGCTGTCTTCCAAGCTGCAGACTGCCCACTTCTCCTTGTATCCTCACATGGCAGAGAGCAGAGAGAGGAAGCAAGCTCTCTGGTGGCTCTTAAAAGGCAAGAATACAGCTCACGAGGGCCCCACCCTCATGTCCTCATCTAATCCTGATAACCTTCTGAAGTTCGCACCTGCTAACACCATCACATAGGGTGGGGGGGGGGTAGGGGTTCAACATACAGATTTTAGAGGGACACATACAACCCATAACAGACCTCCTTTGTCCTCTGTGATCTTTGGGGGAGCGCCTTTATTTACTCCCTCATCAGTACTAAACACAGCAGAGGAAAGGAGATTCCCCAAAAGGGAATGATGCTAGGAAGGGGCAGCTGACACTGGGCACATGAAAAATGATGCAAGTCTCCTACAGTCTCCAAACTGTGAGCTGTGGGGGAGGAAAACTTTTTCTTGACCCACTGAAGGTTTCTGGCTGGGCCAAAAAATTAAACTGACAAAGACAGATTACTGGGAGAAAAGCATACACATGTATTTAACACTAATTTTACCTGACACGGGGCCTTCATAAGGAGATAAAGACCTGACGAAAAGGTGAAGCTTCCATTATTTTTATGTCAAGTTTGATGAAGAGTGGAAAGTCATGAGAAAATGCGATAGAACAGAAGGGTCTGAATTAAGGGTGGTTAACTGGGGAGAACTTAGCAAAGCCTATTCCTTCAGATTCCTCTCAGAGTCCCTCAGAGATAACAATGCTCCGTTCCTCTGCGTGCAGGGAGGATGCCTCTTCCATGAGGGTCTATCAGCTGCTTCAGAAAAAGGGCAGAGAGTCCTTCCTGCGCCTACTGTTTCTCAACTTCCTTCAGCTCAAGATACTCAGTATGCCAAGGTATGCCATATTTTAGGGTAGCGTTCCTGAGCCCCATCAACTGAAAGCAGAATTTCTCTCTACTGTTCCATGTGTAATGACTAAGGGACCATCTTTATAAATTAGGAATATTTACATATTCCAGATTCAGATAACAAAGATCTAAGACTCCACATCATTGAAAAAGCATAATTGTCTACTTCAATGCCTGTTTCTCAACCTTCCTTAATACTTTTCTGTACACATAAATGAGATTGCAGGATCTAGAGAAAGACACAGATACAGCAGGAGCTAGCATGCAGACAGCCTCTTTCAGTGGGGCATCACATCCTTGCAGGTATTTCTCTCTGACCCTTATACTCACTGTTTTCCACCCTTTACCTGCCTGATCCGTGTCAACACTGGAACTCATGCCATCTCAAAGGCAGACTCTACTGAGGCCCCGTGCCCTTCTGCCTGGCTCAGATTTAGGGTAAAAACTAATTTGAGGGGCACCTGGGGGTAGAGTCGGTTACACGCCTGACTCTTCGTTTTGGCTCAGGTCATGCTCTCCAGGTCGTGAGGTCCAGCCTCACTTCAGGCTCCATGCTCAGCGTGGAGTCTGCTTGAGATTCTCTCTCTTCCTCTCGCTCTGCTCCTCCCCCTGTTCTTTCTCTCTCAAATAAGTAAATAAATCTTAAAAAAAAAAAAAACTAATTTGAAATATTTTTTACTTGCTATTCTCAACAGGTTTAATCAACTGGAAGTTTAGTGTTACATGTCTGTCCTGTTTTTTTCCAAGCCCATATCATGATTAAAACAGCCTTAAGCAGGTCAGAATACTCAGTGTAGTGGAAGGCCTGGGCTGGGAATTCCACCTGAGCCCCTCACTGGTTACTTGACCCTGGGTAAGGCACCAAGCCCTCATGCCCATGAAGGCAGGCCCTGGCTTTGGCCACTGCGTACACTCTTGACGGCATGTGCTCAACTAACTTTAGTTGAGTGAATAATCAGATGCCTGCCTGAATAAGTATGACTTTGCTGGGCCTCAGTTTCCCCCAGTTGTAAAATCAGAGAGCTGGACTAGACAACTTTCCAATCCCTTCTAGTGCAAGGAGCTATGTATAACATAGTCTACAGTATTGAAGTTTGAAGAAAATGCAAGCTTTCGGTTGTCACTGATGTATTTTAAACTCCTTATTACCATTTTAAAAGGTGTTAGAATATTGAGCAGGTACATCTTTTTTTCTTCCCTAAAAATTAAACTTGTCTCCTTTACAACCAGGAAGGATGATACTGAGTAGAAGGGCCTGAGCTACAGGCTGGGTACCTGTTGAGAAGTAGATTAATCCACATTTTAACTTGCAACCACATTTGTTCAGTGAGCAAAACCTTAACATTTATGGAGCATCTGCACTGTGGCATGGTGCACTATTTTCACATATGTTATTTTATGAAACCCTGGAGAATGTGGTGCAGTATATAATATTATTTAATAAATAAAGAAATACAGCCTCTGAGAGGTGACTCAACTTGCCCAAATACAGCTAGAGACTAAATGGATGGAGCTAGTATTGGAATGTAAGTCTGGAGACATTGTTCATGCTTTTCTACCTCCCTATTTAATGTTTCATTTCAAAGATTTCCACCCTTTTGCTCTCATTTTCTTTTATGTCTTTTTACTCTGCACATTCCTTATCTTGAGGCCTTTTGTTACTTTTTTCTCCTCCTCAATTCTTCCATTATTTGGATTTTTCCATTCCGTCCTTTGCTGTATCTGTTTTCCCCAGGGAGCCAAGTTGTTTTTCCTCTTCCCAGTTTCTCCTGAGGACACAGAAATCCTCTACATCTTGAGTTCCAGTGCCAAGATACTTATTTCTTACATCTCACCTTTGAATAATTATCTTCTTTAGTTTTGTGTTCCTCTTCCTTTAAACTGTTTACTGGGTTCCCTATTGATATTTTATTAAGTCATTTTTACATGCTACTTGAATAAAAAATTATACTTAAAATATCTAACTACCAATTATCAATATTTTACTGCTTGATTTTCATAATGAAATCATAGTGTGACATAAAAGATAATATTCTAAAAGGAAATTTCACTGAAGCAACAGAGTAGAGCTGGGCAAAAAAACTCTAGGATAGACAAATATGTATTCATTCCTTATCTGTTTGTTGGTTGCCTACTATGTATCAGACATTCTTCTAGGTGATAATACATAACACCTACCATCTTATTGATTTTCGGAGGTTAAGGATAGACAGATATAAAGATATAAAATGAAACAGATAGATATATTCTTTCTGCCTGTCTATCTGCCTATTTTTCTGCCTTCATATAAGGACTCAAGTAAAAAAAAAATTCTGAAATGCTTGGTTTTGTTCAAGTTCTTGTTTTAAAGTTTAAATTGACTCATCTCTTTATCTATTTTAGAAAATTTAATTTTTGCTAAAGTAAACTTTCAGTTTCTACAAATGTTACTCCAAACGTTAACTGAAAAGTGCTTTAGTTGGTTGGGAAACCATTATCTGATAATGTCTGTACTGCAGGGGAGGAGACTTCTCTTTCTTCATCACCACTACACTTTTATTGAGTACTGACTGCATATACTAGACATTTGTTATAAGCAGTCCCATGTATGATTTTGTTATATTCCCACATCTGATCTATAAAACATTTGCTGTTATATATATTTTTTCTTATCATGTCCAAAGAATTTCTTAGCCAAAAGATTGGGCAGAAATGCACTTAGACTTCCATGGTGATTGGTAAGGGAATGATCTACGGCGGCCCTGAGTTTTCTGAGCCTAGAGTGAATCCCTTACCAATTACTGAATGTTAACTGAACATTTATGAACATGTGTCATATGCTCCCTCTAGGATAGTATAGAACCTCAAGAAATCTAGAAAAATGGCCAGATTCTTGCTCTGGATTGTGGCTTTCAACAATACTTGACATGCAGGCTATTGAAGAGCTTGTGGCTGCTTCCGTCAGAAAACTGATATATAAATTTGTGGAGTACCTATCTGATCTACCATGGCTCTTACAAAATTAAAGCTTGTTAAATTACATAAGTATATTGTGAAAATGATATATTCCTGCTGAATATGCTAGTTTTACTCTTTTACCTACTGTTTTAGAATATGATAGTAGGGACACGGCATTTTAATAAACTTTACATTAAAACTTCTCCTATAAATTAATCTGGGTGTTTCACAGAATATTTTTTAAGTATTTATAAGTTTCAACTCTACTGATTCATTTTTAACTTCCTAAAGAAGATTTTTAAAAGCTTAGACTGTAGCTATCAAGATTTGTAATTCCACTAAAGCCTATTACATAATCCTGAAAATGTTTAAGTACATCACATGTCATTTAAATTATTGAAAAGTTTATTTTACACTTCTTGAAGACTCAGAACTCCTTAAATTTATTTCACAAAAGGCCCGTCTTCTCCAGAATAAATTTAACTTGCTTCATGCCTTTAGTATTTAGAAAGAGTCAAATTAAGTGGAACGTAGCTAAATTGAACCTTTAATTAACTAGATTTTTTTTTCTTTTTGCTCTACTTTTAAAGAGAGAGCATAAAATTACTGGAAAACAAACAAGATAGCAAGGATTTGTTTTTAAAAACTGCCTTCAAGTTGGTGCTGGGGGTCAGTAAATAGCTAGCCCAGTTGGCATATTACAAAACTATAAAGTTATGATCCATACCAATATTCTCTGGTTCATGAAAGAAATATTACATTTTGTTTGATATACTTTTATTTGCTAAAGCAGAAAAGTGAGCTAATAGATGTTCAGAATACTTCCAGCAATGAAAGACTGAATCAGAATTGGTTTCCTCGTTATCACTCTGAAAAGCAAGAAATTACATTACCTAAACTCATTTTCACCTGAGCATTCTAATTAATCAAATGGGTTTACAAATGGTTGGGTAAGAGATGAAAAATACTTATGGGAGAAAAGCAGAGGCAATACTTTGGGTGAGAGAAATTGCTCACTTAAAACAGCAATAATGCAGACTATACATTTACTGAGGGCCGCAGAGTCCTGTTCTTCTCATCTTTGCCAACTAATTTCCCTTCAGCCTGGTGTCACCCACACCTTTTCCAGAAATCTTCCAAAGACTATTCCCATCAGACAGATTCTAACCAACTCCACTCTGCTGCAGTTACTCTTTATTGTAACATCTTTAATAAATACATACAGTCTGCCGTGTCTGTGCAAGATATTATGCTCAGTACCATAGAAACCCACTCTCCTATAGGCTTGGCCCTTTTGCTACACCTTATACTTCTCTGCCTCTGAGGATTTGCAAGTTAGGATACTTCATGTGTCCATTTTCTTCAAGAAATGCTTACCAAACACAGAGGGAAAAAAAGTCTCTAAACTGATTCTCAATCACCACCTTCATTTACTTACTGACCTTCCTACTTCCACAAAGAATTTGAGGGAAACTAAAAGGTGCCATTATAAGGAGAGCTTCCATAGAAAAGGGACAGAGGTGGAGAGGGAGAATTCTATCAGAAATAGTATTTAAGGGAGGCAGTTTGACCTGAACCAAAAGATATCACTGATATTCACAGTAGGACAGAAAAAAACCAGGAAACTTGACGAGTTCCCCAGTTCCTGTTTGATTAAAGGCAGTAAGTCAGTGCATCAGGAAAACCAAACATCATCTCTGAGCTGAACTGAAGAGGTGTTTCCACTGTGGTGATTTGTCTCAGGACTTGTCACATGACCAGCATTTGGGAAATATTTGTTGAATGCTGAGTGGTGACTGTAGTTGGGATGTAGCTGATGAACGGGACCTGCTGGGCAGACAGCTCCTAGCTGTCCTGGTCCTCCTCCCACTGGAAAGTTCCCTTTGCGGGTGGCTCAGCGTTACATACTCCCTGTGCATCTGGGATGTGTCTCCTGAGTGCTCCCCAGGCCTGCAGCCCACCTGGGAGCCCAGTGTGGGCCTTCATCTCCTGCACTTTGAGAAGCCTCAGGGCCCAGCCCAGTGTTCTCTTGTTTGGACTTTCCTTTTCTTCGCTTGTTGGGTTTTGTTCTGTTTGTATTTCTTGGTTATCCCTCCATCGCTGTTGCCATTTGTCCCCCAATTCTCTAGTAACAGAAATCAGTGGTAGCAGGTTTTTTTTTAACTGAAGTCTTGGGAGTAGCAGTTGGGGAACTATGGTACAGAATGGGTAAACAGCTACTCTCTCTCGAGAGATCACTGTGGTGAAGACAAGCCTTCTGTTCTGGCTGTGGCATCGCCTAGAGCTGGTGGCTCCCACCTGAGAGCTGCCTCAGAATTCCCTAGTTATGCAGAGTGGCTGGAGTCTCTGCCTCCCTCCTCCCTTTGAGACAGCTCAAAGGCCCATCTTTCCATAACCAAAAATGTATCTGAGGTATTTTCCAAACAAAAAGAGGAACCATCGCTAAGAGAAATGTTGTCTCCCTGGAACAACTGGCCCAAATTGGAATCCGATTTTAGAATCATACAAGTTTCCTTCCCGCTGCACACACATAGCTCCATGAATGGGGTCCTGAGAATCAGGTGGTGACCCTCCAGTGTCCTGGGAACTTTGACCAATCAGAATACTCCCATTTCCTCCTGCAGGAAAGGAGGTCTCTAGGGTCCCCTGGTCCTAGAAGGCAGCCTCATGGAGGAAAAAGCTCTCGCCCTCCAGCCTGACTGACCTTGATTTAACTCTTTTCTCAACACTCATTACCTTGCCGTTTGCTCTTGGGCAATTGTCAGAACCTTTCTGAGTCTTACTTTTCTTTCTCATCAATAAAATGGAGAGAAGAAATCTTAACCTTGTGTTGTTACGTTCCATTTTCCCTTCAAGGTGACTTTTCATTTTTCTAGACAATTTTTATTTTAAGCTTTCTCTCTCATCCTATCAGGAGAGGCGTTACTTCAAAGGATTTTCAGACACCCTTGAACCACTAGCAGATACCTTTGCACGTGCCTCTGTGAGCCAGATGTTCTACCATGTTGCTCATAGAGCCAGTATTCAAGCCTGCTTGAATCTTAGCTCGATGGGAAGGCAACACACACGCTGGAAGGCCAATGGGCATGCAAGCCATACAGTCTGGTTTTAAATCCAGCTTCCCACTTAGTAGAGTGACCATAAGCAAGGCATTTATCTTTTTTGACCTCAGTTTCTTCTTTCTAAAATAGAATAATGCTATATCTCAGGGTTTTTGTGAGGAAGGTACTTAGTGCTTGGCATATAGTAAGTGCTCACTAAGAGCTATAGAGGGCCAGGTGCTGAAGCACAGTGGTTCAATAAGTGATGCAGTCTTTCTCCCTGGGGTATTGTGCTCCTCTGAGGAATAAAGGATAGAGACAGGCTGTCTCTCACTGTTTGGAGAGGAGAACTTTCTCTGGCACCACCAGTCTATCTTGCACCCCAGGATCTCCTGACAGAGTACATCCTTACTTTCTGGCTTTCACTTTCTCCTTCTTCCATGTTTGACGACCATGTAACCCCCTCCCCAACCACATGCACACAGGATCTGCAAGGGAAACACCCTTTTCCCCTATGGATAGGGGATTATTGGGGATCTTTACACAATCACAAACCAACACTCTGAATCCACTACTGAATACAGAGACAGGCTCTTCCAACTTTGTGCTAAAACTTGACATCAAATTCCTTTTATACCTCTTGAGACTGAATCAACCCCTATAGCTGCTGAGAACCCACAGCATACACATAAGGGACCTAAATTAAACTGCCTGGCACCTTTACTTATTCTTCATTTTTAGGTACCATTTATACAGAGAAGCGTGATGGGATGAGTACCCTCTGGCTAGTATTGTTTCGGTGCTGCTGGGTACTGATGCCTTATGGATCTTCATGGAATGCAGAGAGAACAGCCAAGAGTTGTTGGAGTTTGCCACCGAATGGCAGCAAGGGCAAATCCCAAAATAATTGTGAACATACTTTGTTATCAGTAAAATGAAGGGGTTGGGCTCGATTGGCTTCAAGATCCCTTCTGGCTCAGAACATTCTTTGATACTGTGATTCAATCAATCTAACACATTCTTAAAGTCTTAGAGCACGTTTTCTGAGTATATCCCAATATAATACCTTGTCTGCCAAAGGCTGAAAGTTATTATTTGGGAATAATAAATCAGAGCAAAAAAGATGTAGAGTTCATGGTATATTATTAGTTTCAAGTTTGCTAATCCTTATTTTATGAGATTTAATTTTCATGATGTTTACTTTCCCATTCAGCCTATTGTCAGAAAAAAGAATGCTTTTTGTGTTCAATGAAGAGATAGGCCAGAGACTAATAAATGTGTGCTTTGCCCTTGCTTAGATAAATGCGATAGTTAAAAGAAGCCATGGCAGGGTATTGGGGCCCTTATGTTTACCTTGGTAAAATTAATACCTTACAAGTTTTCTAAGGAGTTTGTAAGATGTCACGGATTTATTTTTAAAATAATTTCAAAGTTGGAGAGCTAAGAAATATGAACCTTGATTCTTGACAAATTCATTATCAATAATACCGTATGCAGAACAAAATTACATGTTCAGCAAAAAAATAATCTGTCATAAGACTAAACTAATTTGCAAGTAATTAAAAATTTACCTGAAAATACAATATGAGTTCCCTTGAGAGTATATGGAACATTTTTGTGGTTGTTTAATATTCTCTATTTTTTTCTTGATCACTCTATTAGGGCACTATAGTCTATATGGCTTTATAAAAAATAAGGTGACTCTTAGAGTAATTGAGCTGGAAGATACATTGAAAAATCATCTGTCTGTAGGAAAGATGGGAGTCCTCTTTTTGAAGTCTCTGGGGGTAGAATGGAGACATCCTTGGGAGCCGCTGCTGGATTTTATTACTGCGGACATCCAGGTGACTGCCACTGGGCCACTGTGTTCACTCTCATATGTCACTGCATGACTTCAGGGCATTTTCACTTATTTACTTCTGCATACGGAGAACGCTTACAAAGCGATTAGCATACCGCTCCGTAACGAGTATGCGCTCAGATATTAATATTTTTCTTTCTGTACATGAATTTTTGAGGGGTTAACTAAAATCTGGGGGCAAATATTGGTCAATTAACAAATGCATTATTAAATCATGTCATTCTGTAAATATAGATTTATAATTCTAAGTAAATATTCTTTCCAGTAATTGAAAGCTAGGGTACTATTGCTCTTACAAACACATACTAACAGAAACCATGCTGACTGAGGATCCGGATGGAAGAAGATATCTAAATCTGCCAGTCTCCACTTACTTCTGCCTACGAAGTTGCCCTCTTCCAGACCTTCCTTTCCTGCCCAACTGGCCTTCATGCTTTAAAAAAAATAATATATACACAATTTGATTGAGTTGTAATTTAACATTTTTGTATCTACCAATTTTTTGGAACATATTTGGAAAAAAAAAAACCCAGCAAGCAGAACATGATTACCTTGAGAAAATTTTATATGTATATTCACATGCCTCAATGCATATGTACATTAGGAAGTTAGAAACTCCTCTTAAAAAACTATAATGAAAGTTGTACAAAGTATAGGAAACCTTCATACGAAAGAAGAAGAAAGTAGTTTATTTTTGTAGTTGGATTATTTTGGTAAAACCTTATGAAGAAAAGGTGCAGATACAATCCAGATTTTCCTAGCAAACAATTTTGGTTCCACTCACCACCAATCCCACTAAATGTACCTCACCTTTATATAGAACTAAGTGTCTTCCAAGGGCAGTTTGCCTACAGAGAAGTTTATAGAGATTCAGGGAATAAGTGTTCAAATGTAGTGCAGTACCTTATTATCTCTCATTATTATTCAGATTTTGGCCTCCAGGCCTGAATATCACTAGGTCAGAAGCTCAATTTTATTAGTACATTCGAAAAGATAATTAGTCAATTAGGAAGTGAAAGTACAAAAACTAGTTTAATGTGCAAAAAGCCATTTACAGGATAGTGTAAACCTGACTCTGATTCCAATTCTAGAAATTAATGCTAAGCCTGCCTTCTACCTGATATGTTTTCCCCCTGATCTAAATATATTATTTATGAGATATGGTTATCAAGAAATAAAAAAATATTGAATCCCAAGAGCAGTTGTTTTTAGGTAACAGATGGAATAAATTAAAGCTGCCCTATGAACAATTAAATAGCTGGACCATGTGCCCTATGAGGGCACATGTCTATTCCCACTCGTTCCTTGGTACCTAGGACAGTGCCCAGCATATAGGAGATACTTAACTGACTCACTCACTAAAGATGGGCCACTCATGGGCGCCCGGGTGGCTCAGTCATTAAGCATCTGCCTTCGGCTCAGGTCATGATCTCAGGGTCCTGGGATTGAGTCCCACGTCGGGCTCCCTGCTCGGCGGGAAGCCTGCTTCTCCCTCTCCCACTCCCCCTGCTTGTGTTCCCTCTCTCGCTGTGTCTCTCTCTGTCAAATAAATAAAATCTTTAAAAAGAAAAAAAAAAAAAGATGGGCCACTCATTATTATTTTCTGAATTTTAGTGGTAGAAACTTATTAGATTTCTTATTAGACCCTCACTTTCATTCACTCAGCAAATATGTTCAAGTCTTAGCTGAGAATGCTGTAGCTCAGCAAGAAATTGTATAATTGTTCTTGATATAATGCTAAGCAGTTATGTAATCTGGTCAGTTGCAGGGAACATTGAATAGTCAAAATGTCTAAAGCAAAGACTATTTAGAGATCACTAGGGGGTCATTACTAGACGTCATTGGTGATTGTTTAGGCAGGAAGCCATCAGTGATGCAAACTAGGACAACCTTCTTAGATGATTAGATGCTAAATGCTATTAAATGCCCTAAAGCATAATAAATACATTTCATTTTATTCTAATCAACCTGGAAAAAGTTAACACTACTTCTAAAATATGCTAACTCTTCTTCTAGATACTAGCTCGCTTAAAACCCAATTTGGCACCAAAACTTTCAGTGATTCACCTCTTATGAACAGGACATCTTTAAAAAAATTTGATAGGGTGATCCAACAGTAGGTCAGAAAAAATAGTAAGGTAGCCAGGGTCTTGGTGCCTACCATTCAGCAGCAAATGAAAGTGCTAAATAACTGCACGATCTCTCTTAGATTTCTTATAATTCAAGTTATCTTCTTTTCAATAAATATTAAACCAAAGCCAGAAACAAGTTTTATTGCTTACAAGTAGGTGGTGCTTCTGCTCGTGCACTTTCATGTCAGACCTCATATTAACAATATTGATTATTGTAGGGATTTGTATAAACCCAATATTAGAATGCACTATTTTACACTCGCTTTGTATTCTAAATCAGACAGGTCAGTCAAAAACATGAGGGAGGAAAAAAAAAAATGCCCAACTGAAGGATAGGTTGTCAAATAATTCAGAGATTTTTTTTTTTTACACTTTGCTTCCCACCCAACCCAATGCTCAGATGTCTTAAAGAAGTTTTATTAATAAGACAGACTGCTCTAATCTTTCCTCTCAAGCTTTATCTCCCAGTTTTCCTGTCACTTTGTGACTGTTGGAATATAATTTCTTATTTCTTTATGTCAATTAGGGCTTTGGGCCAGGGTTTGGGAGCATGAATCTTCCTTCTTAGGGTTTTCACGCAAAGGCTCTGTACACAAGATGACAATAGAAAAATAGTAAATAAAGTGCCAGCTAATTAATTAGACTGGGAAAGTGCCCTGATAGTCTTCAAATGCAGGACTTTTGTGAAAAATCATATGGCACCATGGCTCCTAGGCCAAAAAACTCGTTATTTCTTTACCTGAATCTCTGCCTAATGAACCTCCAAACATGGAGATTAGATTAGCTTAATTCTGTATAGAGAAAGGCCAATCAGAATCCCACAAGCACCTGGCAACAGAGGGAGGAATAGGGTGTGGCATGTACATGGGTGGACACACGCATGTACACACGGCCCCTTCAACTATAACTCTTGTGCAGTATGGTGTTTGTGTATCTCCCATCCTTTCTCACTGAAGATTTTTTGAATCGCTAGTCGAAAGTGCCTGGAGGAACACAAGTTCTTCATTAGCTACCTGTCTTCTTCTTTATACAATATAGGGTCTATCATGTTCAAAGCTGGTCTTCCCTGCAAAGTTCTGCTCTATAGTTGTGTCCTTCACTCAGAGTGCTTAATACTAAATGCAAAGAATGATCAGTTTTGGTATCCGTTAATGCTCCAAGTTTTATTTTTAAATAGTTGTCAGTGATTGTACTTCCAGGGAGATTTTCTTCCTTCAATAAGATCTTCTCTGTGCTTACCAGCTATTTGGTCTTAGAAATTTTTTTTTTCCATTTCCCTGGAGCTTGAGCTCCTGGGTCTGTCTCTAATTACTCTATCTCTAAAGTGAACTGCAGTGTTGAGAAGGCACATCTCTATGCATTTCCTTCCCTAAATAGCCCTAGCTTAGAAACGGTCTCCTAGCTATTTGCCCCTTCACCACCCACCTCCCTTCCTGGCAAAAGCTGTGCATGTCACAGTGCCTCCTGGGTATCACTATAACCATGTGGGATGCAGCCATGGGGAGGGGTTTAAATATCCATGACCACCATTGTAGGGGCTGATCACAAAAGAAAACAGTTTCAGGTGGAACCTCATGGCAATGACAAGAGACTTTAAACCATACTTGAATTTTCTTCTGGTAAGGGGGAAGCCAAGAATGAGAAGGGCAACTCCACTGGGAATCATTCTCTTCTCTTTTCTTTCCCTCTGCTAATGCGGAGAAGGACATGGTGACCACAGCTGCCAGCAGGTAAACTTATCCACAACCAACAGAACAGAATCTTGTGAGTTTTCACTCTTTCTTGTGTGTGTCAGATTCACTCTAATACTCAGGAGTCCTCAATCACACATGGACCGATTGGGACCAAATACCCAACAAATGTGGTTATATTTTATAGAAATGTTTTAAGGAAAATGGTATGCAAAGTCTTTTGGCCCAAAATGGCCTCCCCACCTCTTGTCTAGCACAGGAGAATTGATATGTCATAAAATCCCAGAAGAGGTGGGTTTTTTGGCTGATTTTTAAAAAGATAAAGATTGGGGATCTTTTTTCTTTATGGAATTATAGTTACTGATGACCAATTTCCGATCTCTAAATTATTAGATAGCAGTGGTCACCACGGTAACTAAGTTGAGGGCTTTAAATTATTTCTTATAACATTATTTTTGGAACTTTACCTAAGGTGAGAGGTAGGTTCACTTAACTATTTAAATACTAAATTTAGAATGTACTTGGGGGCGCCTGGTTGGCTCAGTTAGTTGAGTGTCCAGCTCTTGGTTCAGCTGAGGTCATGATCTCACGGGTTGTGAGATTGGGCCCCGCATCATGCTCCATGCTCAGCACAGAGTCTGCTTGGGATTCTCTCTCTCCTCTCCCTCTGCCTCTCCTTTGCTTGCTCTCTCCCCCACTCTCTCTCAAATAAATAAATAAATCTTAAGAAAAAGAATGTACTTGGGAGATATAAATATTGTGAACAAAAGCATAGTATTACTTTAAAATTCTGAGACTTTTTTTATGTAAGGGAAATTGTAAACTTAACTTTTAGATGCTTGTAACCTTTTAGTGTGGGTGAGATACAATATCACAATTCATATTTTTATAATAAAACTAATAATTAATGTTATAACATTGAAATCGATAACAACAGTAGTTTTTAAAAGTCATGTATGTGAATAATAATGAGAAGAAAATTGTTATAAGCTTAATTTCTAATGTTTTTCCTTAAATAAAACTCCACTAATAAAATAGCTTAATGATTAGGTCTCTTTTGAATAAAATAATAAGAAACATTTTAATAAATAAGGGCTAAATATTTTACTTTTGTGGAGTGTTTGATGCTTTTAGAAATATTGGGTAGGATGTTGGATTTCTGGTGATTTTTAAGGGGAAAGAGTATCTATATCTATTGGTCTACAAAATTGTAACTATCTGTCTACAAAATTAGTCATATTGTACATTGATATCATTAATACTATTAGGAAAATTTGGAAGTTTTTTGGTCTTTGAGTTTGGACATAGAGCTAATACATATGGACAAATTAAAAATTAATCCTCTAGCTTCACGCAGGATATTGCTTTTAGCTTGTAGTTTACCATGATTCATACCATGTTAAGATTAATATATGTATACATAAGCCCTACATCATTCTAAATCTTCGTGGAGTGAATGTTATGGTGACAAGCTTAACTAAAGATGTCTTGCTTTTCTTAGTTTGTGTTTCAGAAAAATTACTGCTATTATAGAATGGTTCTTTGTATTTAATATTAAAATTTTAGTACTACTTAAATTTTTATCCACTGAATATTACATTTCCTGTGATACGTAATTGCATACAAAGGAACTTCAGACTGTTTTGACACAACCTCCCTTACCTTAAAAATTTAAAAAAGCCTCTTAGTTTGCACAATATTCTTCATAAACTAAGCCCTGATGTGATTATCCATCATTTCACCAAAGAACATATTAAGTGCCATGTAAAATCTATATTATAAAATAAACGCTTTATTGCTAGTTGTACCTGAAGAGGCATAGCCCATTATTAACATTAATTAAAAGTCTTAAGTCCTCTATTCCATAGAAATTATCCTTTGCTGGGCGCCTGGGTGGCTCAGTCAGGTCACCGACTCTTGATTTCAGCTCAGGTCATGATCTCAGGGTTGTGTAATCGAGCCCTGTGTTGTCAGGCTCTGTGCTCAGTGGGGAGTCTCTCTCTCTCTCTCTCTCTCTCTCCTTCTCCCTCTGCCCCTCCCCCCACTTGTGTTCTCTCTTTCTAAAATAAATAAATAAATCTTAAAAAAAAAAAATTCGGGATGCCTGGGTGGCTTAGTTGGTTAAGCATCTGCCTTCGGCTCGGGTCATGATCCTGGGGTCCTGGGATCGAGTCCCGCATCAGGCTCCTTGCTCAGCAGGAAGCCTGCTTCTACCTCTGCTTGTGCTCTCTCTCTCTCTGACAAATTAATAAATAAAAAAATCTTTAAAAAAAATTGTCCTTTGCGGAGGGAAAAGATAACACAAAAGATGTGGTAAAACTATGCATTTACCTCCCCCTTCATGCTTAGTAAGTTTAAAGTATTAAAAGTTTTGTACCTATTGGCCAAAAAGTAACAATGGCATGATTTTTAGCCTGACTGGCCTGTTTATCCAGTCTCTGTCTAGGCATCCCGCTTCCATACTTAGCAATCATTGGTGGTAGTGCAGAGCTGATGCTGAAAATGATCTGTTCTGTTCGTTTGGACTGATTCAATACAGTTGCAGTATACAGAAATTAGATGAATTCAATGAAGAACATAGTTAATCTAGTAAAGGTTTTAATCAGTGGTTAGGGTAAATAGGAGACTTCACTCATTCAACAAATATTTATTGAGAATCTGCTTTGTGCCAGGCCTTGGACTAGTTGATGCAGAGAGGACAGTGAGTGGGGTAAACAAAGACAGATGTAGCTTTTAATCAACTGGGAGGTGAGAAGGAACAGTGGTCCATCAGCTTACAGAGCTGTGTAGGTCAGTGGGAAGAGCACTGAACTTGAATGAGTTAATTCTCTGAGAGTCAGTTTCTGGATGTATGTATAAAATGCCTCTGTCATAAAGTGTCTGTAGGGATGTGTGCGGGAGTATTCTTTTAAAGCACTTAGCAGGGCACTGGCATATGGTAGGTACTAGGTACTTGGTAGCCCCCTCCCTCTGTGTCAAGGTCAGACCAGGCCATTGGAAAAGACAAAAGTCAATTCTTTGTTGCTACCTCTGCCATTATGGAACCTGTTGTGTCCTCCACAGTGGGCTACTGTTTTGTTTTGAAACAGGAAAGACACCAGGGGGAAGAGAACAGGTGGAAATGGACTTGTATGGGGAATGGTTGCCTCTAACGTGCCCTTGTGTGGGAATGAATTTTCAGCCGGCAAGCATGGTCTGGGAGAGGGAAGGTCTGATCCTCTGACCTCCGATGGCAGCTTGTTTTCTTGTTCCTGCATAAAAGATAACTATGCTGGGAACTGTTGGATTTTTAATTCAATTCAGCAAACACTTATTTAACACCTGCCACATGAAAGGCTGAGTAACTTGTTTGGAAATTTGTGGGTGATATGGCCCCTTACCGGAATCTACTGGAAAGAATTATCCTGTAGGTGATGTTGGTTTTTGATAGATTTACTTAGGACCTTTGTTAGATATAATGATTACCAGTATATATTTCATCTATTATAGAAAAAGCAAAGGAAGAGAAAGGCAGAAAGTCTCTCATATAATCTACTGCAGAAGAATGATTGCCTTGTAGTGTTTGGAATATCTGTGGGGGACGGTGGCATGCAGCCAAAGGTTCTGCGTGTTTATGGAAAAAAATGGTGAAATATGTATATTTTTTTATTTTTCAGGTAACTCTAGATTATGTGGAGTGAGGTCAGCCATGATTATTAAACAAGAATATCTTTTACAAGATAAAATGAAGATTATATTCCTTTTAGAATAAAACTTATCTTAAATTTTTATAAATTTATAGAATTATATAATTATAAGAAATCTATAAAATTCTCTAAATTTTTATAAATTTATATTCCTTTTAGAATAAAAGGAATCTTGGGGCACCTGGGTGGTGTAGTCGTTAAGCGTCTGCCTTCAGCTCAGGTCATGATCCCAGGGTCCTGGGATTGAGTCCCACGTCGGGCTCCCTGCTTGGCGGGAAGCCTGCTTCTCCCTCTGCCACTCTCCCTGCTTGTGTTCCCTCTCTCACTGTGTCTCTCTCTGCCAAATAAATAAATAAAATCTTAAAAAAAAAAAAAGAATTACGGAATAAAGGGAATCTTAAATTTCTATAAATTTATATTCCTTTTAGAATAAAAGGAATCTTAAATTTCTATAAATTATTATGCCTCAGGGCACCTGAGTGGCTCAGTTGGTTAAGCGACTGCCTTCGGCTCAGGTCATGATCCCGGAGTCCTGGGATCGAGTCCCACATCAGGCTCCCGACTCAGCGGGGAGCCTGCTTTTCCCTCTGACCTTCTCCCCTCATGCTGTTTCTCTCTCTCTCTCTCTCAAATAAATAAATAAAATCTTTAAAAAAATAAATAAATAAAAATAAAATAAATTATTATGCTTCATACATAACTATGCAGTAAAAAATATATTGCACTTATCTGAATTCTTCCTCCTAGGTACCCTAAAACGACAAGTCACTTTAATACTAATGGGGCTCCATGTAAGCTAGACCACGTTCCATGGCAGCCAGATCTGAGATGTACAGTAAAGCACGCATCAGAAATGCACCCTCAGTCCATGCCAGCAGTATCGTCTTAGAGGGGGTTAGGTGTACATAACACAGTACATCTGTGTCCACAGAGAGATGAATATTCTAGATATTATTTAGATATGGATATCATTCTCCTGGCCCTTCCATTATGGTAATGGCTAATGGTGATGCTGACAAGGGTTATGTAAGTATGACATTGGCTTAAATACCCAGTATATGGACCATGGTCTTGGCCAGCTTCAGTGCATATACTTTATTCTGTGGATTGTGCCTATTCAGAGTATATTAAAACTTAAAACCTGGATTTTTGGCTTGGGGCCTTACTTCAAGGTTTGCCTGATGAGTGGCTTCAAAAAGAACAAATTTACGATGATTGCTGCTTCTTAATGACCCTATTTTCCTTTGGGGCTACAACGGAGGTCTAGTTTTCATGTCTAAGCCACACATATATCTACACTGAAGATAAGTGCTTGGGAAAAAAAATAGTATTAATGGCCCTAATTCCATGGGAAATTTAAATTAGGAGGCAGCGAGTTGAGTATCAGTGCTCCAACAACTGCGTGTGGCTAAGGTATAAGCAAAGTGGTATCTTCAGTAATAATGTTCAAGAGGTTTGCAAAGGTGTGTACCTATTGATCTTCACCTGGGCCAAAGAAAGGGAATCCAAAGGGTGCTCTCCAGCACAATAGACCTGTTGTCTCTTGCAAAGAACTCCTGCAGGGCGCGTGACTCCTGAGGAGTGGATCCACTCACTTCTGATGAGACTCATCCCTGGGAACACTACCCCTGGGGAACACGGTTTTCTCCCAAGTCCAGGCCTTTCCCAGCCTCTTCTTCTGCACTTCCTCAGGTTTCAAACTCCCCCACTCTTGTTGGGAAGCCTTTTCTGACCTACCCATGAACTACCCCCACATCTCCTGCATGGCGCCATCTCAGCACTCCCCACCCTGAATACTTATTTCCTAAACCCCCCATTGACTGAATCCGTCCGGGGTGGGGCCCAAGCATTGTTGTGGACATTGGCCAAGGCCAGGCTTGAGATGAACTGTCTGAGCTCAGAGTCTGGGCGGGGCCATGTTCCTTTCTTCAGCTCGATACCCCCGCCCTCTGAAGAGTGGGCATTCGAGTACTATTTACTAAATGTAACTGATTTTTAAATAGTTGAAACAATAGTAAAGTCCTATGCTTCATTATGTCACTACCAGATTTTTTTAGCTGACCACTGATTTATTAGACTTTTTAAAACATGTTTTCACCTAATTTGCTGATACTATATTAGACATATTTGCTGATATTATAGCAACTGCACATAGGAAGTGTCCGATAAACAAATTTTCCCTGTCATTCCTTTCGTGACATAAATCATCAGGGTCTGCTGCCTCTTTTGCTGGCAATTATTTAAATTGTTGGATTTTTTTTTTAAAGTGTTGTTGCTCATAATTACAAAGACAAGTTTTCTGATAGTTATAAACTGTCTGGCACATTACACATGTCTTCCCATGTCCTAGATTCTTTGGGTTCTCTGCTTATGTACATTGCTTTCACAGTGTTACCCAGTTTAAAGATTGATTTTATATTTCACAATTTCTTTTAATTATATCTCTGATTTCAGCAGTTCCTTAATATTTTGCAGTCTTCGGGCAAGTGCAGTACACTTGATCTTTATTCAGCAAGGGTAAACACCAAATGGTTCAGAATGCATCAAATGATTTTCTTTGAAGTATACACACACACACACACACACACACACACACACACACACACACACACACACACACACACCCATGCAGAGATAAATGAGAGATGACAGCAAATTATAAAGCAAACAGGAAAAAATGTTAAAAGGAGGTGAATCTGGGTAAAAGGCACGTGGGTGTTATTTCCACTATTTTTGTTTCTGCAACATTTTGTAAATTTGAAATTATTTCTTAACAGCAAACAAAAAACCAACAAGCAAACTTCCAATTACTTCATAAGCCTAGTACGTGGTAAAAGTTCTTTGCACTTAATTAGGAATAGAGTAGTGTTTGTGGGGCACCTGGGTGGCTCAGTCTGTTAACCATCTGACTCTTGAGATCATCTCAGGTCATGATCTCAGGGTCATGGGATCTAGCCCTGCTTCAGGCTCTGTGCTCAGCAGGGAGTGTGCTTGAGATTCTCTCCCTCCCTCTGCCCCTCCCCCCACCCGTGCTCACGCTCTCTTTCTTTAAAATAAAAATAAATAAATCTTTAAAATAGTGTTTGTGATGAGCCTAAAATACAAAATAACAGTGTCTATATGTCACCCTCCTTCATGTAGCTATGTGTACATGAGGGCGCGTGTATGACCGTGTGCGGTGGTTGGTTTTGGTGTACATATCATCAGCTCCACTAATGACTAGTTTGTCTTAGCAGTGAAAATTCAGTGGGGCCAAAGATTTCAGGGACCCAGGCTTATATGTTAGCATAGCGTGAGCCCAGCCCATGCAAATGTATGGAAACTGTGCCACGTAATCCCCAATTCCTGTGACGGAGGTGCTCTCTTCTCTTGTCCAGTCACGATAAACATTATGGAGTACTTGCGCAGCTCAGAGGTGGAGTAGAGGCTGAGTGTTAGCCATGTCACCGTAACCATTAGAGATGCCACCATCACCTTAATACCATTTTCTGAGTTACACTTTGGCCTTGTTGAGGTTTTTTACACATAGCGTTGCAATAAACACTACAGGGATCATAAACTGTGACCAAGAAATATTCTTCTCCAGTCATCTGTAGCGTTTAGCATTTTACCAACCGCCCCCCCCCCCCCTTCTGGATGCTGTCTTTTCCCTTGCCTGTCTTGGTAACTCTGTCTCCTGGTTCCCTCTGGGCCTCTCCGGCCAGTCCTTGTCAGGCTGAGACCTGGCTGGCCCTCATCTGCCTTCCCGTTATCTGCATCTTTCCTCCTGGGCCACTATGCTGTCTGCGTTTATTCCAAGTTGTTCTTTTCCAAAAGCCTGTTTTATTCATATGTATCCTGTGACCTGTTGGTGCCTTGTATGACTTAACATCAACATACGGCACGGCGTCTCCAAGCGAGTTCAGAGGTCTGTGCCTTCAGTCCTTGAAGTGCAATGATCGTTTCTTTGGCAGCAAAAGACAGAAGACACTTCCCATAGCTCTTCAGCTCATTTTGTTTATGTAATTATTTTAGTTTTCAAGTGTTTGCTCATTGCTAAAGTTTTGGCTATTGTTATGTCACAGAGAGGAAACTTATTTTCTTTCTTTCTTTTTTTAAAGATTTTATTTATTTATTCATGAGAGACAGAGAGAGAGAGAGAGAGAGAGAGAGAGAGAGGCAGAGGGAGAAGCAGGCTCCCAAGGAGCAGGGAGCCCGATGCGGGACTCGATCCCAGGACCCTGGGATCATGACCTGAGCTGAAGGCAGACACTTAACCATCTGAGTCACCCAGGCGCCCGAGAGGAGACTTATTTTCATGTTTTATTTTTGTTACATGAATCTGGGGGAAAGTGTCCACTCCTTTGTAATTATTAGTCACATCCCTTTGCTTTTTCCTCAAGACAAGCATGCAGGGGTGAGAACTATAAATACTAGATAGTATTAACTTTTTTGTAATTTAAATAATTTCTAAGGGAAAAGGAAGAAGAAATGTTATTTGTAAAATAATTGTGCAACCTCAATTATATTTGAATTGTTGCTTTGGTTTCGGGGAAGTGTTCTTTATCAGCTACCAAACTGAGACAAGTTCCTCGTGGATGGTCTTTGTCCAATTAAGTGAAAGACGGCTTGAGTACATAATGGGTGTGTGACTTCCTATGTGTTCTTTGGAATCTCTGAAAAAACTAATGGCAGGTGCTATTCTAAACACATGCCCCCAACCCCCGGTGCACGTGACCACAAATGTTTTGGGGCTAGTACTGCATGGGACCTCTGCAATTGTCAAGGTATTCCCAGGGAATCGCTCTTCACTGTCAAACTTCCTACAAATATTCAGAGGGAAAGAACTAAAGATATTTATGAGACTTCTCTCAGGACGTCATATGATATGTTAAGAAACGTAGCTATTTTTACCATCAAAATCTAAGTTGAATCTTGAGATAATCCCAGAAGTCCTGTCCTCGCCCAACCATCATCCTCGAACGTGTTCCGCAGGGTCAGGTTTGACCATTGGTCTTGGTTGACAGTGTGCTCCATCCCTGAGCATGGGGCGAGGTACTGATCTTTTGTGAGCTGTCTGTACTAGGGCTCACTGAGACAAATACTTGGCTCTGGATCTGTGGCCACATCCCTCACACCCAGACAAAAGTCCTTTGGGCCCATGGATTCTTCTTGCATGCTGTGTCAGCCACAGTCGGGATGTGTTTTGCTGGAGCCTCCGAAAATTCTGTCTGCACTCCTCTGCCATCCATGGAATCATTCTGCTGCTTCTGGGTCTAAGGGAAGCAGAGCTATTTCTACTCTGACTGCTGCCAAGCCCTTCTGGCCTACAGAGGAAACAGGGATTTTGCTCCCTTCCTGGGCTTTTTCCAGGAGAGAGGTTACAGATCATTTCTGCTCTTAGGCTTATGTCATCTCCATTCCAAGATCTCAGCCTTTGGGAAATGCGAAGAGAAAAGAGGGTCAGAGGAGGTCTCCTAGGCTCACCGTGGCTCTCTCCTGCCTCAGCCTAGAGAATACCCTTTGGCCTTGGAGGACAGGGGGACTAGAGTATGTCCTTAAGCAGACATTTCCATATAGAGCTCTGGGTTCCCATCAACATTCTTCAGCTTTGGAAAAACCAATGCCCAGGAATTTAAAAGACAAAAATCTTTTCTCTAATTTTCTGCTATAACAACCCTCCCCTAAGGCAACAAGACCTATTTGCTGCCCCAATAGGAAAGAGGGTCAGAATTTATAAAAATTAACAAGGAAAGAGGGCATAGGAAAAATTTCAAAATAATATTCTTCCATGGTATCATTACTATGACCATGGTTATCAGATTAGAAACTTTCTTACTAGGCTAATTTTGGCAATTTAGACTCAATTCTCCTGTGAAAGAGAAGTATAAAATTGTCATAAACATGAGCATTATAATAGCAACATAATAATGACACTATAGGAATGTCAAACTGGATTAGATGAAAAAGTCATCTCACTTGATAAGCCATTATGACCCTCAAGCTTTTGATGTACATTTTCAGCTGTTATTCGTCAAGGTGGTTATAGTAATGAAGAACTCTATATTGATCTATAATATACACTCTATTTTAAGTCTGTTCAGATGATACCAAATTTTCTACACCATTGATCCATTAAAAAAAAAAATCTTTCCTTGAATTCTGCTTGCCACTGATCAGGCTATTATATTCAGTTTTTTAGATAGGTTGACAAATTGAAAATCCAGCTTTAAATGTTGCAGTAGTTTAAAAATAGAAGTCTTTTACTTCAAACTATTCTGAGTTGATGCTTTAAGCAATAAAATGTACTTTATAGCTTGTTAACCTAGATCTCATGGATATCCTTTCTACAATAATATAAGTAGATCATTGTTTACTGTCTAAATCAGACTTGTCAGAGCAATGTTCTCTAGTGATTTTTTAAAGTCAGAGTAAACTGATACATTCTGTCTTCTGTGATTATCCAGCCTGGCATGGTGTTCTCCTTGTATACTTGTATTTTGAATATGAATAACAATCTTTAGCTGACTTTAGCATTTTATAGAAATGTTTATATGTAACTTCTTTTATATGTAACTTATATGTAACTTCTACTTACATCAGCATCTACCAAATACGTTAACTGAGCTTTATAACCTGGTTATTTTCTGTTTCAGTTGCTTTTAAGACCCTTGAATATGCACTCACCTACTTTATACTCATTAAATCAGAATATTGGAAGCTACCTTATTTTGAGGTACAATGTAAAGCTCTAGAAGAGTTCAGTTAGTCCATATTTTAACATAATCTACTCAAGGTTAGAGCATGCTGCAAAAAAGCAGAACGTGTCAGGAGACAAGGTAAAGGTGACATGGAATTTTATGACCCAAAATAAAGTATATCAAACTGATTAGGAAGGTCTAAATACATCTTGAAAATTGACAGGTATTTTAGGAAGAAACGATGAGTCATTAGAGCTGAGGCCAGTTAAATTAGGAGATTAAAATATATTATTCTGAGGGACTGTTGTCATAACTTGCAGTTTGGTATTGAACACAAAATCCAGTTTAGTTTTAAAACTTAAATAATTAACCATTATGTTGGATCCTTACCATCTTTTTTATCAGTCCCAATATACATATATTTGATCTAACAGGACAATATGTAGTACAGAAATCATTCTCTCTGGGTTCTATTGTGAAATCCTGACCAGCTGTGTTCTTAATTGATTTTCTGCTTTTTCGCTCCAGGATCTTCAAACTCTCCTTTTGTGTGTGCGTGTGTGTGTGTTAATTTTTTGTTTTGTTTTCCTAGCTTTTTACCATCATCAGTTAAATACTCTAGTATTTACATTTACCACAATAAAAATTGTTTCCTTGACCCTAATTTTCTCTCTGGATACTGTTGCAGGGCTATTTTCTCCCTGGATACTGTCGCAGGGCTTTCCCTTCTTCAGAGCCAACCCCTGCTAAGGGTTTTGCTTCTACTCAGTGCCTTCACTTTCTCTCTTCAAGATCACTCGGATAAGGGGAAACTTCTGCCTCTTTGTCCCCAACACCAAAAAGGAGGCCTAGGGCCTGATTTACTTTATCAGTATTGGAGAGAGTATGTGCCCCGCGTGGACATTCTCCTTGGTCTTCATATCGCATACCCCACAAATCGGCTTTCTGAGGTAGAACCCAAACCAACAGGTTATGTTGGAAGCCCTCCAGCAAGCTAATGCTCACACTCAACCCTGAGGACCCCACAACCTCTGTGACCCTTTGGACCACAAGCCTTGGTGACTGATGGTTTTGGTGACTGGAGCCTGGAAAGGGAGCCTGGGAAGCCACCTCCTGGAAGCGCCCCATAGAGTTTAGGTCTTGGACCTCTTTAATCAGCTGCCAGAAACACCTCTTTTGCAAATAAGCTGTTAGCTTACAACCGGGCTCTTGTCAGAACTGGGTGCCTGATCCAAGGAGGACTTGCAATTCTCTGGCCTAATACTCATATTTTGCCCTGAGTCAACTTAGACACAAGGACCAAGAGGTAGGAAGGGCCCAAGCAGCCTCACTTGTCAAGTGGAAATAGTATTTTCAGGAATACATCCAGCCTGACCCAGTAGCATTACAGCTTTACGTGAGAAACTGACAGCCATCCACTGAGAGAAATGTATCTCCCACTCTGCCACCTGAAGCAAAGCTGGTAGCTTCGTGGGGCTCCCAGTGTACTAACTGCCTGGGCTCAGGTCACTGAAGACTGGGAGAAGCTTAGACCCACTCGGCTACTACAGCAGTTCAACTCCAGCTCCAGCTCAGCAGAACTAAAACTGGATGTGGTTGCTTTGTTTGATGGACAGAACTTAAGGCCTTTCTCAGCTCTAGCCTGTACTCCTCTTAATAAGCCTTCTTATATGTTTTCCTGATTCTTTGGATGTTGTCAGTGGCTAGCTTTTTGGTCTGTCACTAGAAAAATGACAACTGGCAGATAAAACACACCTATTTGGGGAGGACAGACCAAGCGAACAAATCACACTGCTGATCACATCCTCTGGGTCACTCCTATAGAGGCCCATAGTGTGGATCTGTTCTCTCATAAAACTAACTGGAATCAAGCTACTGATAGAGCCTGTACTGCCCAGATAGCCCCCATGACTGCCTGGACCCATCGTCATGCTGGATGTGGCAGCATGGCACAGAGTGAAGAAGTGAAGAACTGTTTCTGACACAAAGCTACCACTGCCTAGAAACTTGTGACCCATTTGTATTATAGGGGTATTTTTGCATGGGGCATAGTCCCACCTGCTCCTGGAAGACTGACCATATTGGACCTTTGGTTTCCTCCTGGGGCTGCTGGTGGGTGGTGCCTCATCACTGCCAACATTTTTTCAGGTTATGGTGTTGCTTTTTCAGTCTGATCAGCTCACTTCAGCCACGCCATTGGGCCCTCAAAACAAATTTGTTAATATTTCTGGTTCATGTATGTCTGACAAAGGTATACCTTTTCATCAAAAAAACCACTCAAGAATGGGCTGATGGACCTTCTGCACTGCCTACAATCCACAAGCAACAGGCATTGTTAAGCACTGGGACAACCGCTTCAAAAATTAACTCAAAAAAATTCTGACTTTATCTCTTCTTGGTCCACACACTTTAGTAAGACCTGTTGGTCACTGAATGCATTTATCCCCAGAAAGGGATCATCTTCTCTTATCCAGTTTCTGGGTAATGATCAGAATTATAGGGGTGAGGAGTCATACAAACCTATTTTGAAAATTTGATAACCCACCCTGATTATTCCTGGACATGATGCTTCTTTCTTTACCCCCACAGCAAAATTAGTAATACAAAAATTCAGGAAAGAGATTGCAATCTCTAAAGACTGGAAGGGTCAGTAAGGTTTTGAGGAAGAGATCCATTGGAGTGCATGCCAAGCTAAGTTGGCTATCTGCCCATCTATGAAAATTAGACCACTATCTGTGGTCTGCAGGGCTCTTCGGTGTGCTCAGATGACACGGATTGCATAGTCTTCATGACTTTTCTAAAGAGTAAAATCTTCATATAAGTCATAGGTAAATGGTTCCTTTTGTTGATTTGGAATTTTTTTCTATTCATTGTCATATGAAACAAGCTTTGTAGAAGAAATCATGCCAACTCTGCAAAGAGCGTATTTTTAGAGAGAACATTTTCATTGAAACAATAAAAAAATTATTTATTTATTTATTTATTTATTTTTAAAGATTTTATTTATTCATTTCAGACACAGAGATACAGAGAGAGAGAGAGAGAGCATGAGCAGGGGGAGAGGCAGAAGGAGAGGGAGAAGCGGGCTCCACACCGAGCCAGGAGCCCGATGTGGGGCTCGATCCCAGGACCCCAGGATCACGACCCTAGCCAAAGGCAGACGCTCAACCATCTGAGCCAATCATTTGGTAGAAATTGTGATTCTTGTTGGGCTTTATTATTATTATTATTATATATTATAAAGACATTTACTAAACATAATAAAAGTGTCCATTAAGTACACCAAAAGATACCACCGACAAAAAGACATCAAAAAATATCTTTTTGGAAAGACATTTGAAGACTAAAATTAGACAATATACACCATCAAACAAAATAAAATAAACTATCTTCTAGGTGATTATAAAACATAATTTCAAGTGAACCTGTACTGTATTTGAAGTGATAATTCATGATAATGAAAGGAAAACATTGCAACTATCCAGTATAGCCCTCACTGATGTTTCACCCAAAGTTCATGGCCATGGAGCTCTATGATTGTCAGTTACCCGTATCTGAGGAGCATGAACTCCATGGCCTTACATCTCTTCATCTTTACCCGGCATCAGACGAAATTATTACTTACTTCTCTATATATTTTAAGGCTTTCTTATGAAAACACACTCTTTCATCTAGCCTAATCTTGACAGTAATGCCTCCCACTAAGCCAGTCAGTATTTGGATTGGTTTGCTTAATCTTTCCACATATGATGGCTTAAGACCTGTATAATCTGAAGATAAAATCTGCAATGTGTTTTATATATGAATATCAATCTTAACTTCTCTCTGAAACCTTAGAAAAATCTGCACAAACAAATGGACTTCATACCATGCATCCAGCAGTCTTGACCAGAGCTATCTGACTGTCACTTACAGGATACAACAAGCACCAGCGCAGGAACTGTATACAGCAAGGGTGGGTTTTGGTTGCCTCCTCAGTGAATTTGCTGCTGCCTTCGCCCAAGGCAGACATCTATGTCTTTGTAATATTTTATGGTGAGGACAGTTGAATGTTTTAGCCAGGCCTTTTCTTTCTCTTACAAGATAATATTGTTAGCAATTAGCTGGGAGAGATTATCCAGAGCGCATTACAAAGTGCTAACACAGCACCCGACTGATCCCAGTAGCTTTGCTTGCGTCTATGCAGAGATGGGTTTGCCGTGAGGTTCAAAGGGCCAATCAGGCATGAGTGCTTTTCTCAACCCTGGGAGAGTGTAGGCAGGGCGTTCACATGGCCCTGTGCTTTTATAAAATTTGCGACAGTGAGACATTTTAACTGCAGGCCGTTATTGCTGCCATTTCTCCTCTGACTCCCCCCTGCATTTCCCCTGCTGTGTCGTGGAATTGGAGTGGCGAGGGGCCATTCAGGGATCTGGCTAAGGGAATACTGATGTGGACATACACATTGTTACCTGAAGATCCGGCAATTGTGTCTCAATAGGGACATGTCCTGTGGTGCTGGCAGCAGACCCACGTGGAAAACAAGTTAGGAGAAACAAGCTTAGGAATGTCTGGAGCCAGAGCAAGTCTCTGGTAAATTCTCAGATATGGAAGAATTACATGACTTGTGGTTGTGTAAGAACATTGTCAGAGAAAGGTTGTGTTCTCATCAGTAATGTGATACATGCTATTATAAAGGTATCCTATATTGATTTTTTTCATGTGAATTATGTAAAATAAAATTGATCACAATCCCTTCCTTTGTAGGACAGCCATCTGTGGTAGCACTTCAATAAGCAAGTAGTCTGTGTGCAAAGTTGAATATTCTATGCCTTCCAACATATTCAACCATGTCCTTTTTTAAAAAAGATTTTATTTATTTATTTGACAGAGAGAGAGAGAGAGTACAAGTAAGGGGAGTGGCAGAGGGAGAGGAAGAAGCAGGCTCCCTGCTGAGCAAGGAGCCCGATGTGGGACTTGATCCTAGGACCCTAGGATCATGACCCCAGCTGAAGGCAGACACTTAACCGATTGAGCCACCCAGGTGCCCTTTATTCAACCATGTCTTAACAAGACTGATGGTCTTGTCCCAAAGCATTCTGGCACTTCCCAAATGGCACATTTTTTACCAAAACCAGTAGTTCATTAAGAAGAAGAGAGAAATTCTAAATAGGAATAATGAATAAGCTCTCAAATTGTTTGATTACCCAATTAATGAAGAGAAGTGATGCATATGAACCCATCAGGAATAGATTTGAATCTGCTGTTTTGACATGAAGTTCTGACATCACAAAAGATAATCTCCCATGTTGTAGAGATGTGCCAGTGAGCCACGGCCACGGGAGCCTGGTGACAAGCCAGTTGATGAGCGTCGTCAATCAGAGTGTGTAAGACTAGTTTCCATACAAGGAAAGTTGAAAAACCCTGAAGTCGTGTAGCTCTCATGTGAGAGAAATTTTGGATTTCCCTAATTTGACAATTCTAAAAATGTGCATGCTATAACCCATAATGAGTTGTGAAGATGAAAAGAAATTTTCAAACTATAAGTAACAAAAAAGACACTTAGATCAGTTGTCATTATTATTATTATTGGTGCCTGAAGAAAGTTTGAACTAGAAATCAGGTTGTAGGGGTGCCTGGGTGGCTCAGTCAGTTAGGTGTCTGCCTTCAGCTTGAGTCATGATCTTGGAGTCCTGGGATTGAGCCCCACACTGGGCTCCCTGCTTAGCAGGGAGTCTTCGTCTCCCTCTCCCTCCGCCCCTCCCCTGCTTATGCTCTCCCTCTCTCTCTCTCTCAAATGGATAAATAAAATCTTAAAAAAAAAAAATCAGGTTGTAAAATTTTGTTGTGTTTCAGATATTTGGAATTACTAAAATCCACCAAATCTTGATAAAATATTAAAAGAAAATAAACTATTTGATAGTATTCCTGTTTTATTATTTAGTATCTAAATGCATTATTTAACTGATGTCTAATAGGTACATTTGCAATTTCAAAACCTAAGAAAGTGGGTTGAAATCTGTTCAGGTGTTGGGGCACCCATATGGCTCAGTCAGTCAAGGACCAACTCTTGGTTTCAGCTCAGGTCGTGATCTCAGGGTTGTGAGAGCGAGCCCTGTGTTTCAGCTCGGAGTCTGCTTAAGACTCTCTCTCCCTCTGCCCTTTCCCCCCTGCTCTCTCTCTCTAATCAATAAATAAATCTTTTTTAAAAAATCTCACTAGGTGTTAAATATAAGTAATGGTTTAATTCCAAGAGTGTTTATCACATGGGGTGAACAAGCACCAGGGTTGTCTCTGCAGCATCCCCACCCCAGAAGATGAACAAACTTGAATAAGTCTCTAAAGCGATTTCTTTTTGTGTGCTGAGTGTTTCCCAATTGTCTGGTCATCACAGTCCAGTGTTAATTGTTGAAAATTAGTGGCAGTATTGGGCGGTGTGGCTTGATTGGTAGAACGAGGTGGTTTTAGGGAGATGAGGTGATCCATTACTGGGCAGTGTGAAGAGGAGAACACTGGCATGAGGGAGCATCACCAACAACCAGAAACCAAGGGCAGGAAGCAGCTGACCCGCCCTCAGCCCCAGTGTGTAGCACTGCTGAACCTTACAGGATTTGTGTGGGCCACAGCACCACACCACTATTTGCTGGTTGGATATGCAGAACCTCAGGCCCATCCAGACCTTCTGAACCAGAATCTGTATGTTAACAGCCCCACTGATGACTTATGTGCATGCAAACATTTGCAAAACCCTGGACAGGAGATTGTCCTTCCGTTCTTCTGCCTTAGCCTTCGCTTGTGCTGTCCTCTGCATAAGGGAGGCCTTCTTCCCAGCCAGGGCTAGGCCGTGAATGCTGAAAAGATAAGATGCAGGTAAAATGTGAGCTAAAGTAATCACATGAGGCATGGACAGAAATCTTGCTGGATGTGAGAAATATTAAGATGTTAAATATGTGCAAGCTTGTCGTCTGGGAGACAGAGGAGGATAACAGTGAAATTAGAAGCCTAGCACTGATTGAGGTGTCTGGATGCATCCGTTATCCCTGCTCTACAGAGAAGACTGAGAAGGTCTCAGACCTGGGACAGGCCCAGGCCAGCGTTCTTGATGTGGTAGCCTGCACACTCACAGGATGCAGAAGATGGGAACAGGGAAGGGTCAAGTATGACGCCCAGACATCTGGGGACCAGAAAGGGACTTTTGGGTAGGAGGGCTGGGGAAGGGGAATCAGTTCAGTGTGCTGAGCCCGGGATGTGTTAAGATACCCTACAGAAGTGACCTTCTGTTCTCCAGGAAGACCGGAAAGAGGAATCACACACACATGCCCACTCACAGCACTCACACCTGTTCCTCTAGCATCCCTACCCTCTGAAACACCTATTTTATACCTTCTCTTCTTGTCTCAAACTTCCCTCCCCTACCTCACCCTTCCTTCTTCGACCACTTCTAAGGCATCCCATGCCTAGGAGGAATGATAATATGAAAGACATAGCTTCTGTCTTTGATGAACTTTAATTTAATAGGAAAATATATGGGTATATAGCTACTTAAAAGTCTTAAGCTAAAATATTACCACATGTAGTTAGAACGTTTGAAATAGTTGACCAATTTCTCTTAAGAGTCTTCTCTTACCTTCTCTGGTATGTCTCTCTCCTGCATTTCCCACACTTTACTCCTTTCTTGGCTTCTCTTCCTCCTCCTTCACCTGTGCCCAGCCCTAGATGACGGGGCACCGAAGGGCCCTTCCTCAACCCCTAGTCCCCATCTGTTTTCTTCCCTAAGGTAATAATAACCAATATCATGGCTTTAAATACCATCTCTGTAACACTGACTCCCATATTGACATCCCTAGTCCCCCTCTCCTCTTGACCTTCAGATGCATATCTCTAAAGACCTACAGGATATCTCCACTTGACTGTCATACCTCAAAGTTAAAATGTCCAAAATAGAACTCAGTTTCTCTGCTTCTCCCAACTCTTCCTCCAAAATGTTCACATTCCATCACAGTAAATGGGACCAATGTCTAACTGGTTGCTCAGATATGAAACTGGAAATCATCATTAATTCTTCTTTCTCTTAAATCCTCATATCCAGACTATAAGCACGTCTTAATAACTCTTTCTCCAAAATATATCCTGTACATAACCACTTCTCTCTGTCTCCAGTACCACCTCCCATGTCTAAGCCACCATGTTGTCTTGCCTGGACCATTGCAGTAGACTTCTCACTGGACTCCCTGCATCTGCACATGCCCCTGTAATCCAGTCTCCAGCAGCCAGAGTTATCTTTTATATTTACATATCGGATTACATAATTTCCTGTCTCTCTAATCCTCCAATAGTTTCCTGTTGGATTTAGAGTAAGATTCAGCATCTTCTATCCCACAGAGTCCTACATGATTTCATCCCCAATCTACCAATCTATCACTCTAACCTCATCTAATATCGCCATCTTTCTTATTCCCCAGGGTTCAAACACACTGCCCTCCTTGCTGTCCCTCAAATCTGCCAAGTCCTTGATACCTCAGGAGTTTCATGTTTATTTTTCTTTCTGCCTGCAGTGCCTTTTGCATGCCAGCTTCTTCTTTCCTGTCGGGTTTAGCTCAAATGTCACTTTGTCCGAGTACCCATGCCCAAACACTTTATTTCCCTCAGTTATTCTCTATCTTATCACCTTGTTTATTTTATTCAAAAGACTTATCATGAGCTGAAATTATCCTGCTGGCTCATTCTGTTTCACCACCTAGAATTCTTGAGATGTGCACTATATCTATCTAGTTTGCTTTAGTATCTCTCATGATTAGAATGTGGGTTTGATGTATATTATAAGGTCAGTACTATTTAATTCAAATGAATGAGTATACAACACATAGATACGTGATACATACAACTTGACTTGACATAGAAAAGACCAGGAGAGGTATGGCATCTGTATTCTAATATTCAAAGGACTGTCGTGAAGAAGAGGGATTTAATTTATGCAGCATCACCTCCAGGAGATAAAGCAGAGTCAGAGGCAGAAGCTGACAGGGGCAAATATTGGTACAATTCAAGGGAGAACTTTCTAGCAATAACACCTGTCCAAAGTTTGGGTCCTGTTTGGGAGATGATGAGTTCCTTGTCACTAGAGCTGTTCACAAATAGACAGGGTGGCTGTGGGGCGGAAATGTTGTAAAGGAGATTCATAGCTTCTTGTAATAAATGGTTTTTAAGGTTTCTCTCCGTCTTGATTGTCTTTAAAAAGTTACGGGCAGTGATTTTTCTTCAAGGTGCCTAATGTCCTGCCATAATGAATAGATAGAGGTTAGGTTGATGAAAACATGGATCAGACTCTTTAGTTGAATACAATACTCTTCACCAAAGACCAAGTTTTCACTTATACTCTTTAAATTAAAGTGAGTTGGAAAGAAAGAAAAACAGCAGCAAGTTATCCTGATCCTATGAAGCTGCCTTCATCAGGAAGTCCTTACAGTGTCTGCTCCAGAATTTTATTCAGAGTCATATAAAAAGAGGAGTTTTATTGCTTTGTGGTTTCACTGTAATTTTTACAACAAATTGATTTACCCACACTTGTCATGCACTTTATTCATTAGATTTCAAGTCATATGACTTTTGCCTCAAACCCATTTCTGACGGGTGAAGCGTGCCTCTACTGAGGATATTTGAAAGAACATGTTGAAGGCTCTGAAAATAATTTGGAAGAGCATACCCAAAAAATATTTTGCACAATGACAGGACCCTGGGATCATGACCTGAGCCGAAGGCAGACGCTTACTTACAGTTCCTTCCAAGGTGACTACTTGGTGACAAGTACCTATTGGATATATTCGTTCTTTAGAGTGTTAAAGAAACATACACAGACATATTTCATTAATGTCATGTGACGTGTGTCGAAGTGCAACGTATGTATCAGAATACCAAAACTCTTAACAGTTTGTTTGTTTTGACAAGAAAATCATTGCTGAACGGCGTTGCATAGTACACCCTTAAATATTTTGGTCTTTGCAATTGTAATAGACATTGATTCTGCCATTTTTGGAGACTTTTTTTCATTACATTTTAAAAATTTATTACTGTGTTTCCTCTGCATGTGCATGATCAATGTGTAGTAGGCTCTATATGGGATTATAGTGTTGTATTCACAAAGAAATAGCTGTTAGTCTGAAACAATCAATTTGGATTTCCAATGAGTAATTTCACTGGTTTGTAAACCTTTTAATGTTTTGTGCAAAATATATGGCTGATTGTCTACCTTTAAATATCCTTGAAATAAGATAGTTTATTTTCTATGAGTGATTGTAGAAACTCTAAGCATATACTCAGCGTATGACATCTTCCAAATTATATTCTTTTCTATTTTTAAGAAATGAAATGCTCTTTCATGTCTAATTCTAATTTATCATTTTGTAGTTACGCCCAATGAACTGATAGACCATTATCCTATCTTATTAAAATACTCATGGCTTGCTATTCTGACACTATATCAAAAGAAGAGCAAAACAAGGAACTGTATACAGAATGCTTAAGTCAATTTTATCATTGATATGAGATTTTTAGGTAGAGACACTCTAATTCTTAACAATAAAGGTACAGTATAGTTTGGTTTTGCCTGAGTTTTCAGATCAATTTTTTTAGACAAGAATAATCCTATAGTTTCATATTTGGCCAAATTATTTTCTTCTGAATCTCCCAAAAGGAAAATAAAGCATCCCTTTTATCAGTTTGACCCTGTTACGAATGTTGCCCTTGAGGCTTTGTTCCTCAATTCCAAAGACATTTTAACAACCATAATCCAAGAAGGAAGATCATATATTTATCATTTGATCATTTTCACAACTCCTGCATTTCTGCTATAATAATATACCTTAATGCTCATTTCTCTCAGCTATCAGAGTAAAGCTCTTAAATTGAACTCTTTCTAGTTATTTAAACATCTGAAAGCTGAAATCTTTTATTTCTACCTTTCCATTAAAGAAAAGGTAACATTTGCCCATATCTTGACAAAATTGGTATCAGATTAATGTGACTTTCCCCCAAACACTATGGTTTGTTGTCGTCTAGTAGGTAGTAATATTGTTACAATCAGATATTCCCCCCACCTGTGTCTATGAGTGAGCACGGTCACTGGTGTTCAAGAAGTTGAATGGAGGATAGGAATACCGGAGAATACATTTTTCTCTGGGGGGAAAAAGAATGATAAATTCATAATCTAATTAAAATACCTAAGTTTTTAATATTGGAGAATATATAAGTGTCTCTCACACTTTTGTCTGCCCACCTCCCTTAATGTGACTGTGGTAGAATTGTGAACCAGAGGCTGCCTTCAGCCTGCATCTGTGTAGGCCAGTGTTAACAGTCAGGGTTCTCCAGAGAAATAGAACCCCGCTCCTTGGGAGCCTGCTTCTCCCTCTGCCTCTCTCTCTCTCTCTCTGTCTCTCATGAATAAATTAAAAAAAAAAAAAGTTTTAGAATCCAGTGGATATACAGAAATAGACTTATTTTAAGGAATTGACTTACATGATTGTGGAGACTGGCAGGTTTGAAATCTTTAGGCCAGACATGCAAGCAGGAGTAGATGTGACAGTCTTGAGTCTGAAATTTAGGGCAGGATGTCAGGCTGGAAATGCAGACGGGTTTTCTATGTCATAGTCTCAAGGCACAATTACTTGCTTCTTCTCTAGGAAAACTCTTTTCCCTTTTAATGCCTTCAGCTGATTGGATAAGGCTTACCCACATCAGGAGGGCAATCTGTTTTACTTAAAGTTAACTGATGTTTTTTTTTTAAAGATTTTATTTATTCATTTGACAGAGAGAGACACAGCAAGAGAGGGAACACAAGCAGGGGGAGTGGGAGAGGGAGAAGCAGGCTTCCCGCGGAGCAGGGAGCCCGATGCGGGGCTCGATCCCAGGACCCCGGGACCATGACCTGAGCCGAAGGCAGACGCTTAACGACTGAGCCACCCAGGCGCCCCAAAGTTAACTGATTTTAACATCTACAGAACACCTTCATGGCAACATCTTAACCAGTGTTTGACCAAACAGGTAGGCACCATAGCCCAGCTAAGTTGATGCAAAATGCAGTGTCACAGCCAGGGACGCTTCCCCTGATTCCAGGCCTCTTCTGTGAGACTGAAAGAGACTCAGGAAAACCAAGGCAACATTCTCTTTCTCAAATCATAGCTTTAAGACTGTTCCTGAACTTCGGGTTGAGTGAGGAGTGGGGAGCAACAGTCCCCGCCAGTTGAGAGAGCTTGCTGGAGAATGCAGCAGACCCTGGGGAGAGTGGGAGCATGCAGGAGGGGAAGGTCGGAGAAGAGGAGCTGAGAGCCAGTGAGGCTGGCCTTTGAGCCCTAGGCCTCGAGGCCAGCGTAGCCCAGGAATTCCCTCTTTTGCTTGAGCAACAAAGACTCTTGACAAATGAGGAGGACTTTTGAAAAACCCTTTGATACTTGACATTATCATAATGAAGTTAAGTGTTAAATGATGTTCAGAAATCCATGGAGTCATTTATTCGTGAATGTTTTGACGCCTATATTTGCCTTTATAGAAATGCTGGGCACTGAGATAAAGCAGTGAGCTAGAGAAACACAATGTCTGACCTGTTTGTAGATTCAGCAAACAGTGAGCTGTTGATGGCACATGAACTTCGGTTTGCACAAGGGTGAGTGAATGATATAGCGGGGGTACTGTGGGAGGAACCCACCATCTCGGGTGAGGAATTAGGTTTCTTTGAGGAGGAGCAAGTATGGGGAGGCCTGAAGGACAAGGGTAAGTCATCTAGAGAACGGAAAGAGGGCTCCAGTCAGAGGGAGGGGGAGGAGCGAAAGTACTGGAGGAGGAGCAAGACTCATACAAGGAACCAAAAGGGCAGAAGGGCTGAAACAGACGGCGGGGAAGAGAGACAGAGAGACTCCTTTAGAGGAGAGACCTGGACATCGGCCAAACCCTAGTGGTGCCCTTGTGAGCCACAGCCAGGATTTGAGGAACAAGGTAGATGATGATGCCATTATCTGAGATGGGAGAGCTGGGAGGAGCAACGTGGTCATTCTGTTTGGGATATGTTAAATTTGAGAGGAGACGTTTAATAAGCTCATCAATGTTTGGGGCTCAGGAGGGGTGTCTGTACACTCCTTTTTCACCTGTGTGAATGGGGTGTGCAGAGGCTGAAAGATGGGAAGAATTGTTTCTGAAGAATATTCTACACACACGCTAATAATAATAATAATAATGAGATGGCACCATAGTTAACTGCCACGACGGCACATTTACCAATTATACGATTAAAAAGCCCCTTCAGTTTGCTAACCAGTCAGACACCAGGTCCACAGTCACAGAATGGGAGCTGGAAAGAATCCCACAGCTCATCTAATTCAACACTTTAATTTCAAAAATAAAGAAATTGAAGCTGAGAGATCATCAAGATGAAAAACAAAACTCCCTGATAGCTAGTACTATGTTCTTTCTACCACGGTTTAGTGGGAAGGGAGAGAGAAAGACAGCACTTGAAGGTGACAGATATTTCCGTTTTTTCATACTGCACTCTCAGTTTTATTTGAATGCCCATTCACCTAATTTCTCTTTCAATTAATGTTGAGCTATGATTGATTGGCGGTAGCTGCCTGAAGCACCGTATCTGAAGCCACATTGGTTTGCAGTGTCTACTACAAATAGGGCACATATTTAATGTCCAAACCACTCTCAAAGGACAGTGAAATGGAGATTGATTATTAATTATGCAGGGACAGCAGGCATGAGCCAGGACTGTCCTGAGCAAAGTGGAACCTGCGGTCTCCCTAACAATGAAGGCGAGGGGAAGGACATGCGGCACAGACGCCATCTTTGCCATTCCATTTGGTATGGTTTTTCCATCAAAATTAGAATTTGTTTTGATTTTGATAGGGGAAAAAAAGAAAAGAAAAAATTGATTCCCAGATGCAGAAAGGTTTTTTACTATCATCCTCTTCATGGAGATTTACTAAATATTGGTCTTGGACGTTCATAATGTATTTCCCCCAAACGTAATTAAAATAAAGTTGTTTTTATATAACTCTACCTTGATCCAAAGGAAGTGTCTCAGAATGAGGGCGATGTAAATGTTGGTCTACAAAACTCATCTCTCTGCTCTTTAAGTCAATTCTTCTTTCTTCTGAAAGAAAATCTTCTGTAAAGTTAAGAGTTTTGTCTCATTTTTGATGAGCATATTTAGAGTGCTGGAAATAACTTAGACACAGGGTGGAAATTTTCTTTTTTAGTATAAGTTAAATAATTAGTAGAGAATAGTAAAACAATTTTAAGTGCCAGATCATATTTGAAAGAATAATGCAATTCGAGTTAAATACATTTAGGAAATGTAGTTATCACTCATGTTAAGAGAAAACTTAACGTTAGTAATCATGGTAACATATTTAGCAAATACTCATAAACACGCCTGTTACAGAATTTCCTCTTGACCTTCTTCACGAGCAGGTAATGCCAGATCTTTCTCCTGTGGGTCTTACCTACACATCAGTACAAGAGGCGTCTTGAAAGGAATTCAGAGTTTTGAAGGTCTTAACCCCCCTCACTGTGGGATTTCTATAAGGAATGGACACAATGCAGAATAGACTCACAGCCATTACCAATTTTTATTTGAATCTCTGTACCTCAAAGCAAATTTCACTGAAAATAATGATCATATCATATACCTAGTATATCAGAGAAATGTTCATGTTATGAGCAATGCAGAGTCAGTTCTAGAAAGTAGTGCATTAACAGCACATGAAAACAAATGACTTTTAGGGAAAGGTATAAATACAGGGAAATGCAAATCATACTAAATAGTACAAATGTCACTAATGTGAGGAGCTAAGGTTTTTAGGATTTGGAAATTAGTATACTATGAAATACTTCTTAAGCAGAAGACTTAAATAAAAAGCCTCCTCAAATAAAAGTCTCATTATTGAAAAGCACTCTGTTCATATACCATGAGTTTTTTATTTGAACTATTTGCATATATCAGATTTTTTTAAATTCGAGACATTTTGTCCTGGAAAATATGCATTTTTATGCAAATTTTGCCCTTTAAATCTTGCACCTTTTAAATGTGGTTGCTCTCTATCCTATAGTTTTGAAATGGTTTATAGCTAATAATATTATTAAGATACATTATCAATATATGCCTATTTTTATGTATTTAGTAAGTGAATATCTGGGCTCATTTGTAAAGCAGATTTGAAATTAAGTAATTTTTCTTTCTTCCAATTGGACATCCTAACATTTTTTCATAGTCTGAAAATCAGCTCCTGGGATCACTTGAAAAAGGTTGTGGTCAAGAAGAAGGAAAAAAAGTAGAAAAATATTTCCTACAGATTTATCCCATTAGATAGTAGGACTCAACAGGCAAGATTTGTCTGGTGGGATTTCATGGTAGAAAACAAAATGATTTAATTTGTTTTAATTTATAACCTCAAATAACATAAAGACCCATGAACTTTTTTTTTAAGATTTTATTTATTTGACAGAGAGAGAGAGAGATCCCAAGCAGGGGGAGTGGCAGAGGGAGAGGGAGAAGCAGGCTCCCAGCTGGGGATCCTAGGACCCTGGGATCATGACCTGAGCCCAAGGCAGACACTTAACCGAATGAGCCACCCAGGCACCCTGACTCATGAACTTTTTACGTGTTGCTTCTTTTCTTTTTGCTGTTGTTCTTGTGAGAGGGGGTGAGGAAGCTACAGTATTTCATTGGTATTATTTCTAAAAATTGCATTTACAATTGAAGCTGGCTCATACTATTGAGGGTATGAAACACACTTCAAAAAAAGTTCTGATATTTTCAGTGTGTTTCTATTCTGTTGGTAGAATAGTGACCTGAGACTCTCCTTTATCTTTCAGAATTTTTGTAGCCAAATCTTAAGGACCAGACTGATTATGGAACTATCATCTTCAGGTTATTTTCTTTCTGATTTCAGTAACTGAAATCTCATATACCTTGAAAACTCAAGAGTTCATATGATATCACAGCAACAACAACAACAAAAAAACAAGCAGCACTTCCTGCAAATTGTAACAGATTTAGGTTTCTCAAATTAATTGAAACTGCAATTTGGGTATGTCACTGTCTTGTGATTTTAACTGCTATAATTCAGCCATAGGTATATACTTAGATAAAATCATACACCAATTTTCAGACCAGTTCATTTCTGCCAGTTACCAGGAAAGATGGTCTGCTAGGGTTGATTAGCCTAGAAAATGCGGGTCTTCAGCTCCCAGGTTGTATCATCTGTCATGTGGTGGATAGCCTATGGAGAGTGCCATGATGAAATAGTTTCAAAGCTCTGGGACTGGCCGTGCCTGAAGGCAGTATGCCACTGGTTTTCTGTATATATGCCAAAAATTCCCTGTTTTGTACTTAGGCTAAGTTTCTTTAAGATGCAACCTAAAAAGTTTTAAATACAGCAGAGTAATAGTTTGGAATTACAGAAAAGTGTGCTGTGCTATCATAGATGTCCACTACTTAGAAGGAATGTATGTGTATTTGGACCACTTGACTTAACTTTGAGCTTCAGAATTACACATAAGTGTAGTATTATTATTTCTGTACAAAGGGTTATAATTTGTTCAATAGAACTGAAGTAAGTTTTGATTAGCCAGCCCTGGGTGACATGAACATCCAGGATTCTGCACAGTGGACAAGGGGTTGCATTACTTTAATTAGCCTGAATTGTATGCCCAGCTCTTGGCTGTGGCAGTAGGTGTGGGATCAATCCAAATTAAACCATATGAGATGGATTCCCCACAGGAAGTGGGGCACTATTCCTAAAAGATGGGGGGATGGAAGCTGAATGGGCAAAAATAGGAGATGTGCACAACAAATCACTGAACTGTTCTCCTGCATCTCTCCCTTTCCAGGAGAGGGTGATTGTATCCAAGACTGCCACAGTTATGTCTCTAGAATAAAATCTGAAAATGATACTCCCCTAGCAAGAGTGCCAAGATATAGTACGAACTCCATAGTACGCAAGATTTCTCTGAACCTAACTTCTGTTTCCTGCTGGACTAGTCTCATCTCCATCACTCTCAGCTCCAGCTACACAAAACTCTTCATGATTCTTTTGAATTATCACACTCCTTCATGTACTACTTTCCACCTCACACATTTTACTCTTTCTCATAACAGAGATTTTTCCCAAGTTGTTTCTTCTACCTGGAAATGCTCCCACATCGTCGCCTGTATTCATCATTTAAAATCGCCCTTCAGTATGGCCTTCTCGAAATTTCCTCCTTCCTTGACCCCACTCCCCACTTCCTTGACAGATTTAGGTATTTCTCTTGTACATGACCATAGTACTTTGTGCGTTCAAGTCTCATTAGCATTTTTCATACTGCATTATAATATTTGATTTATGGATCTATTTCCCCATTAAACAATGACTTTATTAAGAGTACAGACCATGGGATATCTTAATTTTCCTCCACAAATTCTCCCTTCGTATTTTCACGGGGCTTGACACATAATAGGCATTGAATGAATGGTCAGCCAATGAGTGAATGAATGCATGAATGAATGATCGAATGGATTCACACAGGTTTGACACTAAAGCAATTTCACATTTTTTCTCTGCAAATAGTGAAGGAACATTTGAGAGTCACTAAGCGCCACGGTATGAGTGCATGCTCCAGCTAGAAGGCCAGAGCTCGAAGCCCTGCTTCTTCACTTGCCAGTTATGTCGCTGTGGGCCAGTACCTAATCTCGTGTGCCTGTGTTCTCGTATGTAGAGAGAATGATAGTAGTTTCCACTATACCAAGTGATTTCTCCTTTAATCTTCACCAACTCTGCAATAAAAACAATATTCCTATTTTGTAGGTGAGTAGACCCAGATTCAGAGTAGTGAACTGCTCACTTAAGGGCACACAGGTTCCAAAATGGGGAGTATTTACTCCTATTGAAGGGCTGCCTGACTCTAAAGCCCTCACAGTTCCAACTGCATGGGGATTTTGCAATTTGTTTTTATTGGCTAGAAGGTGGTACAGGGAAATAGTTTTCTTACTTTAGCTAATTTTGGTACTAATGATTATTTTCTTTACAAGAATATAACATGAACCAAACAGGCTTTAGAGATTGCTATGGTTGAGCACACTGCTTTTTAAATTTTAATGTTTATCCTTTTGGACAATTGAACATAGATACTTGATAAATAAATACGACTATTTTCACTCAAATTGAAAAAAAAACACCCCAAAACTTTTGTATTCGACATCTATTTTATTTGTGTAAATATTAGCAGTTTCTTTCCAAAAATAGAACAAGATATATTGAAAAATGTGTCTAGCTCAGAATGGCAGAAATTTATTCAGAATGTAGTGAAGCTGGATTCCTTTCCTCCATTCCCATGTGTCAGATTACCTAAAGAGAGACAACTGGTTCTCCAAAGCACTAGATGACCAAGATGGAAGAATTGGCAGTTCATTGTTCATATTTTTCTCTGCAGCTGAATTCTTAGAGCCCACCTAGAAAGAAGGAAAAATGGATCAAACCAGAAGTTAAAGAAATGTTCTCACCCTCTGGCATAGCACAGGCATCCAGCCCTAGCTGACTATAGTAATTCCGGGGACTATGTAGAGCTCACTTTACCATCCCAAGCTTGTGAAGGTGGACTTCACATGAAAGGATGATTGACCAAATTTTGTTCCACTAAGATTAGGAAAATATTGAACAATTTTGTTTGAGTAGAATAATTGATACATGTTGTAAGTCATGATATCTAAGTCATGACATCTGCATTGATATCAATTTGTTTTCATTAACTTAGACAATTAAAATCAAGAACTAAGTTATTTTAAGCAAACAGCTTCATTTTACATTCATTTATTTCTGCTTTGCATGAAGCACAGCTGCATTATAAGGTGATCAAGCACAATAAAGTGTGCTCTGCTGTTTATAGATGGAAGAATTGTACCACTCAGGTAGATGTACAATTTTACCTAAAGTGTTCTGAAAGTACAAGGGCATAAGATTTTGTTCTCTTCCAAAAATAACTCTTACTCAAGCTTTAGAAACTATGGATTTTCTACCTCTATTACCAAAAACAAATGGAATGTTCTGGGCCAATGGGGTCTAGGGCTGTTTAATTGAAGTTATTTAATTTGTAATATATTTTCCAATGATTCTGAATCCTTTGGAAAAATAAATTGGTCAAAATAATTACTGCATTTAGGATATATATACTGTATATATTTGTATATCTCTCCTGGTACATATATGCCTGACAGTTTTGTAGGTATATGACCAAAAGTGGAATCTGCATCAGAAAATGCCCATCTTCAGTTTTACGAGTTGTTGCCAAATTCCTCTCTATACTCAAATTCAGGACAATCCAAGGAAGACTTACTTGCAAAGATGACAAAGGTGTGGGGAGAGGGCCAACCAAGTGGCAATGCAGTGACCTACAGCTAGTGTCAGCTGAGCTTTTAACACTCATAGCCCCAAAGGGTGACTGACAGGAGGGAACATGCACTTAAACCTGAGGTCATGCAGAAAAATTGCCTTGAGAAGAGGAGTAAGCTGCCATGGAGACCTGGCAGAAAGGGGCCAGAAATGCAAATACCATCTTTTCACTCTCCTCTCTCCTTCCTAAATAAAAATATTCTCCTCCCATTCTTGTTCTAAAACCCCCCATTGGTGCAACAATACTGGGAACCAGAAGGTATTGGAGTTCATTAATGTTGACCACATAGGTCAGCGTGTGACAGCGGAGAGCAGAGACCGTCTGGGAGGGAAAACTGAATGTGTCCACTACAAGATCTGAGTTACTGAAAGTTCCTCTTGTGTGTTGCTACAGACTGCTATAGAGTACTTCCTAGCATATTGCCACCATTTTTTACCTAGCCTCTTTTTCAGTGATGAACTCTCAGATTGCTTCCAATGCCTTGTTGCCACAAGCAATGCTGCAGTCAACTTTCTTGTATATATCTCTTCAGGAACGTGATGATTTCTCAGGACTGTCTACCCAGAGCAGAACCAATTGGCCTTAAGTGCATGTGTATACTTAATTTGACTGAGTAGCTGTCTACGCTCCCAGAAGCAGCGTGCAAGTGTTCCCATATCTCCACACCCTTGCCAACATTTAGCAGCTTCATAACTTCTGCTGATGTAGTAAGTGTAAATGAAGATGCATATAGATAGTATGATACTTTCATGTAAATGTTAAGCATGGAAACCACACATATTATTTATACATATATATATGCAGTAAAATATAAAAAACTTAGTTGGAAAACTAAGTTGGGGATGAGCTCAGAGGAGCGTTCAACTTTATATGTATAAAGTAAATTTTACATATAATAAAGTTTTATATGTATAAAACTCTAGAAGAAATAAGGCAAAATGTCAACACTTAAACCTATTGCTCTGATGTTAGCCCCTAGACTTACTTGTATGTTCACATTATGATTTTTGCAACTTAATTGAAATATAAAGATATTCAATAACTCACACTAACTTAAAGTGCAGATTTTGATAAATGTTGACATATGTATACACCCACAAAACCATCACCACAGTCACGATAATAAATGTTCTATCACCTCCCAAACTTTCCTCTGTTCCCCTAGGCAATCGTCCCTCGCTCTACATCTGTCTCCAGGCAACCACTGGCTAGCTTTCTGTCACTGTAGATTAGTATGTATGGTGATCTCTGGTGTGCTCTCTCTGATTAAGCATATGATTTTCATATGCAGACTTCTTGTTGCACATATCAGTAGTTTGTTCCCTTTTATTTCTGAACAGTGTGTTCCTGGATAGGTATACCATAATTTGGTCATCTGTTCACCTGTTGATTGACATTTGGATTGTTTCCAGTTTGGGGCGTTTACAAATAAAGCAGCTATGAACAGTCATGTACAAGTTTTTGTTTGGACACATGTTTTCATTTTTGCGGTGGTGGGGGGGAATATCTGGGAGTATAAAGGCCTCATCTTATGGTAAGTGGTATCTGTTTATCTTTTTAAGAAATTCCCAAGTAGATTTCCAAGCTAGTTGTATCATTTTACCTTCCTGTTATCAGTATATAAGAGGGCCACTTGCTCCGCATCCTCACTAACCATTTGATATGGTTGTTCCTTTTAATTTTAGCAAGTTTAGGGGATGTGTAGTGATATTTCTTTGGTCATTTCCTTGATGACTAATGAAGTTGAGCATCTTTTTATGTACTTTGTGTACTTATGTATCGTTTATGAAGTGTCTACTCAAATATTTTGTCCATTTTTATTGAGTTAATTGTCTTATTGATTTTGTAAGTATCCTTTACATATTTTAGAAAGAATGCTTTGTTTAACATATGCATTTCAAATATTCTATGTCTGTAATTAGCTTTTTCATTTTCTTATAGGTATATTTTGAAGAGCAAATGTATTTAGTTTTGATGAAATCTAATCATTTCTTTCTTTTATGTTTAATTTTTTGTATGCTATCTAATAAACCTTTGCCTACCGCCAAGATCATTTATGTTATGTTTATTTGTTTTTGTAAAAGTTTCATATTTTTTTAGGTTCTACACTTAGCACTATGATCAATTTTTAGTTAATTCTATGTATGATATGAGTTATGAGTTGATGTTCAATTTTTCCCACACAGATATTGGTTTGATCCAACATCTTTTGTTGAAAAGATTATCCTTTCCCCATTAACTTGCTTTGGTATCTTCATCAAAACTTCATTGACTATATACATATGGGTCCATTTCTAGACTCGTCTATTCCTTTGATCTATAGTCTTTATTTTTACCAATTTGAAACTGTAGGTTTAGAGCAAGTCTTGAAATCAGGTAGAGTAAATTCTCCAGGTTTTGTTTCTTATATTGTTTTGGATTTCCTAAGCCCTTGCATTTTTTAAATAAATTTTAGAAATTAGCTTGCCAGTTTTTACAAAAAGAGAGAGAGAAAGAGAGAAAAAAACCTGCTGGAGTATTATTAGAGATTGCAGGGAATCTATGAATCAACTTGGGGAGAATTGCCAGTTCCAATCAATTATTTAGATTTTCTTTGATTTCTGTCAGTAATGTTTTGTAATTGTCAGTGCAGAAGTCATGAGTATCTTTGTTAGATTTGTCCTTAGGTATGTTGTAACTTTTGGCATTACCATAAATGGAATTATAAAAATGTTTATTTTTCAATATTATGTAGCTTTGAATTTATATAAGAATATAAATTTTTTTTATTTTTTTAAGAGTTTACTTATTTATTTGACAGAGAGAGACACAACTAGAGAGGGAACACAAGCAGGGGGAGTGGGAGAGGGAGAAGCAGGCTTCCTGCTGAGCAGAGAGCCTGATGCGGGGCTCGATCCCAGGACCCTGGGACCATGACCTGAGCCAAAGGCAGCTGCTTAACCGACTGAGCCACCCAGGCGCCCCTAAATAATTTTTAAAAAAGATTTATTTACTTATTTGCGAGAGAGCGGGAGAGCATGAGCATGGGGGGAGGGGAAGGAGGAGAGGGATAGAATCTTAAAAAGACTGTGCTGAGCATGGAGCCCAATGCGAGGCTTAATTTCACAACTCTGAGATCATGACCTAGGTGAAATCAAGACTCAGATGCTTAACCGACTGTACCATCCAGGTGCCCCAAGAATATAAATAATTTTATATTAATGTATATATATATTCTGCAACTTACTGAATTTATGTATTTTTTCTAATAGTTCTGTAGATTCCTGGAGGTATTTTATGAAAGTAGTTAAGTATCTGAAATAGGAACAATTTTACTTCCTTTTCTGATCTTAACGCCTTGTATTTCTTCCTTTTATTTAAATGCAATATTAATGTTGAATAGGAGTGGGAATCCTTGCCTTGTCCTTGATCTCAGGAAAAGCAATTCATCTTTAACTGTTAAGTATAATATTGCATATAGGTTTTTCATAAATGCCAATTATCAATTTGAGAAATTCCTTACTATTTTTAATTTGTTGGGAGTTTTTATCATGAAGAATATTGGTTTTATACAATGCTATCTCTGCAGATTTTTTTCCTTTCTATTTCATTTTATATGGTAAATTACATTGATTTCAAGTTTTAAATCAACCTTGAATTTTTAGAATAAACCCCAACTTAATAATAATGTATTACTCTTCATATATTTCTGGATTTGATTTGTTATTTTGTTGATGATTTCTGTAACTATTTCATGGGAGATATCTGCAATGTTCACTCTTTAAAAAAACTTTCAGTCAAGTTTTGGTATTATTGTTATACTAGCCTCCTGAAAATTGTTGGTTAGTGATCTCTCCTTCTCTATTTTCTGAAAACATTTATGGAAGTTTGGTGTTATTTCTTCCTTCAATGTTTGATAAAACTCACCAGTAAAATTATCTGTTTCTGGGATTTTCTTTTTTGGGAAAGTTTTTCATAACAAATTCACTTTCATTAATAGATAGAGGGCTATTTAGATTTTTTGTTTGTTCATGGGCAATTGTGGCAACTTCTACTGTTAAATCTATCTGCTTCATCAAACTTGTCATATTTTTGGCATAAAGTTGCTTACAGTGTTCTCTCGTTATCATTTTAATAACCATAGAGCCATCTGTGATAACCCTTTTTGCCTTCCTGATATAGATGATATGTGTTCTCTTATTTTTCTGGACCAGTGTTGTTAGGGGTTTGGCAATTTTGTGATTTTTCAAAGATTCACCTTTGCCTTTGTTAATATTCTTTATTGTCTGTTTCTATTTCCTTGATTTCTGCTTTATCTTTATTATTTCTTTCCTCCTAAAGATTCCTTTCTCTTATTTGTCTAGTTTTTTTTTTTAAGATTTTATTTATTTGAGAGAGGGAGAGAGTGAGAGAGAGAGTGCACGAGAGGGGGTAGGGTCAGAGGGAAAAGCAGGCTTCCTACCGAGCAGGGAGCCCAATGCGAGACTCGATCACGGGACTCCAGGATCATGACCTGAGCTGAAGGCAGTCGCTTAACCAGCTGAGCCACCCAAGCGCCCATTTTTCTAGTTTCTTAAGGTAGAAGCTTAGGTTAATGATTTTGGGTATTTCTTTTCTAATTCAAGCATTTAGAGTTTAAGTGTCCAAATATTGCGTTAGCTGCATCCCACACACATTTTGATGTGCCATATTTTAGTTCTCATTTAGTTCTGTGTTTTCTCATTTCCCTTGTGATTTTTGTCTTTGAACCATGAATTGTTTAGAATTATGTTATTTACTTCCCAGATATGTACAGCTTTTCTAAATATGTTGTTATCATTTATTTTTGACTTAATTTTGTTGTGGTCAGAGAATACACTCTGTATGATTTTAATGCCTTTAAACGGTTTATGGCCCACATATATGTCTATCTCCGTGAATACACCATGGACACTGGAAAAGAATGTATATTCTGCTGTTGCTAGATGTAATGCTCTATAAATGTCAGTTGTATAAAAGTGATTGATCTTGTTCAGATCTTACTTGTTTTTTGGGTATTTCTATCAACTGCTGAGAGAAGTATGTTAAAATCTCCTACTATGATGGAATTGTCTATTTCTCCCTGTTAATTTTTGTTTCATGTATTTTGGGGGTTTCTGATTAGGGGCATAGTAGTTTATAATTATAGTGTCCTAAAGAATGAGCCCTCTTATCATTATGAAACATCTCTCTTTGTCCTGAAATCCATTTTATCTGAAATTAAATAGCCATGCCAGACTTATTATACCTACTGGTTGCATGTTTGGTCATGCTCCATCTATTTACTTTCAAACCATCTAATCTTAATATCTAACAATGAATCATGGAACACTACATCAAAAATAAATAAAGTAATTAATGAATTAATTAATTAAAAAAAAGAATCTTTAAATCTAAAAGTAAATAAATAAAGTCTGTCTCTTGTCGGCAGCATATGGTTAAGTCTTGCTTCTTTTAAATCTACTCTGTCAATATCTGTCTTTTTTTTTAATTATGTTATGTTATTCAGCATACATTACATCATTAGTTTTTGATGTAGTGTTCCATGATTCACTGCTTGGGTATAACATCCAGTGCTCCATGCAGAACATGCCCTCCTTAATACCCACAACCAGGCCAAACCATCCCTCCACCCCCTCCCCCCTCCCCTCTAGAACACTCAGATTGTTTCTCAGAGTCCATCGTCTCTCATGGTTCGTCTCCCCCTCCGATTCCCCCCCTTCATTCTTCCCCTTCTGCTATCTTCTTCTTCCTCTATTTTTTTTTTAACATATAATGTATTATTTGTTTCAGAGGTACAGGCCTGTGATTCAACAGTCTTACACGATTCACAGCACTCACCATAGCACATACCCTCCCCAATGTCTATCACCCAGCCACCCCATCCCTCCCACCCCCCACCACTCCAGCAACGCTCAGTTTGTTTCCTGAGATTAAGAATTCCTCATATCAGTGAGGTCATATGATACGTGTCTTTCTCTGATTGACTTATTTCGCTCAGCATAATATCCTCCAGTTCCATCCACGTCGTTACAAATGGCAAGATTTCATTCCTTTTGATGGCTGCATAATATTCCACTATATATATATATATATATATATATATATATATATATATATACATACACACACACACACACCACATCTTCTTTATCCATTCATCTGTCGATGGACATCTTGACTCTTTCCACAGTTTGGCTATTGTGGACATTGCTGCTATAAACATTGGGGTGCACGTACCCCTTCGGGTCCCTACATTTGTATCTTTGTGGTAAATACCCAGTAGTGCAATGGCTGGATCGTATGGTAGCTCTATTTTCAACTGTTTGAGGAACCTCCATACTGTTTTCCAGAGGGGTTGCACCAGCTTGCATTCCCACCAACAGTGTAGGAGGGTTCCCCTTTCTCCACATCCCCGCCAACATCTGTCGTTTCCTGACTTGTTAATTTTAGCCATTCTGACTGGTGTGAGGTGGTATCTCACTGAGGTTTTGATTTGGATTTCCCTGATGCCGAGCAATGTTGAGCACTTTTTCATGTGTCTGTTGGCCCTTTGAATGTCTTCTTGGGAAAAATGTTGTTCATGTCTTCTGCCCATTTCTTGATTGGATCATTTGTTCTTTGGGTGTTGAGTTTGATAAGTTCTTTGTAGATTTTGGATACTAGCCCTTTATCTGATATGTCATTTGCAAATACCTTCTCCCATTCTGTTGGTTGTCTTTTGGTTTTGTTGACTGTTTCTTTCGCTGTGCAGAAGCTTTTTATCTTTATGAAGTCCCAATAGTTCATTTTTGCCCTTGCTTCCCTTGCCTTTGGCAATGTTTCTATGAAGAAGTTGCTGTGGCTGAGGTCGAAGAGGTTGCTGCTTGTGTTCTCCTCTAGGATTTTGATGGACTCCTGTCTCACGTTTAGGTCTTTCAACCATTTGGAGGCTACTTTTGTGGGTGGTTTAAGGAAATGGTCCAGTTTCATTCTTCTGCATGTGGCTGTCCAATTTGCCAACACCATTTGTTGAAGAGACTGTCTTTTTTCCATTGGACATTCTTTCCTGCTTTGTTGAAGATTAGTTGACCATAGAGTTGAAGGTCCATTTCTGGGCTCTCTATTCTGTTCCATTGATCTATGTGTCTGTTTTTGTGCCAGTACCATACTGTCTTCATGATGACAGCTTTGTAATAGAGCTTGAAGTCCGGACTTGTGATGCCGCCAGCTTTGCTTTTCTTTTTCAACATTCCTCTGGCTATTAGGGGTCTTTTCTGGTTCCATACAAATTTTAGGATTATTTGTTCCATTTCTTTGAAAAAGTGGATGGTATTTTGATGGGAATTGCATTGAATGTGTAGATTGTTCTAGGTAGCATTGACATCTTCACAATATTTGTTCTTCCATAATCCATGAGCATGGAACGTTTTTCCATTTCTCTGTGTCTTCCTCAATTTCTTTCATGAGTGTTTTATATTTTTCTGAGTACAGATTCTTTGCCTCTTTGGTTAGATTTATTCCTAGGTATCTTATGGTTTTGGGTGCAATTCTGAATGGGATCGACTCCTTAATTTCTCTTTCTTCTTTCTTGTTGTTGATGTATAGGAATTCCACTGATTTCTGTGCATTGATTTTATATCCTGCCACTTGACTGAATTCCTGTATGAGTTCTAGCAGTTTTGGGGTGGAGTCTTTTGGGTTTTCCACATTAAGTATCATGTCATCTGCAAGGAGTGAGAGTTTGACTTCTTCTTTGCCGATTTGGATGCCTTTGATTTCTTTTTGTTATCTCATTGCAGTGGCTAGGACTTCTAATACTATGTTGAATAGCAGTGGTGAGAGTGGACATTTCTGCCACGTTCCTGACCTTGGGGGGAAAGCTCTCAGTTTTTCCCCATTGAGAATGATATTCGCTGTGGGTTTTTCATAGATGGTTTTTATGATATTGAGGTATGTACCCTCTATCCCTATTTGCTGAAGAGTTTTGATCAAGAAAGGATGCTGTACTTTGTCAGATGCTTTTTCTGCATCTATTGAAAGGATCATATGGTTCTTGTTCTTTCTTTTATTAATGTATTGTATCACATTGATTGATATGTGGTTGTTGAGCCAACCTTGCAGCCCAGGGATAAATCCCACTTGGTCGTGGTGAAGAATCCTTTTAATGTACTGTTGGATCCTATTGGCTAGTATTTTGGTGAGAATTTTTGCATCCGTGTTCATCAAGGATATTGGTCTGTAATTCTCCTTTTTGATGGGGTCTTTTTCTGGTTTGGGGATCAAGGTAATGGTTGCCTCATAAAACGAGTTTGGAAGTTTTCCTTCCATTTCTATTTTTTGGAACAGTTTCAGAAGAATAGGTATTAATTCTTCTTTAATGTTTGGTAGAATTCCCCTGGGAAGCCATCCGGCCCTGGGCTTTTGTTTGTTGGGACAGTTTTGATGACTGTTCAATTTCCTTAGTGGCTATAGGTCTGTTCAGGTTTTCTGTTTCTTCCTGGTTCAGTTTTGGTAGTTGATACATCTCTAGGAATGCATCCATTTCTTCCAGGTTATCTAATTTGCTGGCATATAGTTGCTCATAATATGTTCTTATAATTGTTTGTATTTCTTTGGTGTTGGTTGTGATCTCTCCTCTTTCATTCATGATTTTATTTATTTGGGTCCTTCCTCTTTTCTTTTTGATAAGTCTGGCCAGGGGTTTATCAATCTTGTTAATTCTTTCAAAGAACCAACTCCTAGTTTCGTTGATCTGTTCTACTGTTCTTTTGGTTTCTATTTCATTGATTTCTGCTCTGATCTTTATTATTTCTCTTCTCCTACTGGGTTTAGGCTTTATTTGCTGTTCTTTCTCCAGCTCCTTTAGGTGTAGGGTTAGATTGTGTATTTGAGACCTTTCTTGTTTCTTGAGAAAGACTTGTATTGCTATATACTTTCCTCTTTGGACTGCCTTTGCTACATCCCAAAGATTTTGAACAGTTGTGTTTTCATTTTCACTGGTTTCCATGAATTTTTTAAATTCTTCTTTAATTCCCTGTTTGACCCATTCATTCCTTAGTAGGATGCTATTTAGCCTCCATGTATTTGAGTTCTTTCTGACTTTCCTCTTGTGATTGAGTTCTAGTTTCAAAGCACTGTGGTCTGAAAATATGCAGGGAATAATCCCAATCTTTTGGTACCGGTTGAGACCTGTTTTGTGACCTAGGATGTAATCTATTCTGGAGCATGTCCCATGGGCACTAGAGAAGAATGTATATTCTGTTGCTTTGGGATGGAATGTTCTGAATATATCTGTGAAGTCCATTTGGTCTAGTGTGCCATTTAAAGTCTTTATTTCCTTGTTGATCTTTTGCTTAGATGATCTGTGCATTTCAGTGAGGGGTGTGTTAAAGTCCCCCACTACTATTGTATTGTTGTCAATGTGTTTCTTTGCTTTTGTTATTAATTGCCTTATATAATTGGCTGCTCCCATGTTAAGGGCATAGATATTTACAATTGTTAGATCTTCTTTTGGATAGACCCTTTACGTAGGATTTAGTGTCCTTCCTCAACTCTTTTTACAGTCTTTGGTTTAAAATCTAATTTGTCTGATATAAGGATTGCCACCCCAGCTTTCTGTTGGTGTCCATTAGCATGGTAAATGGTTTTCCACCCCCTCACTTTCAATCTGGGGGTGTCTTTGGGTCTGAAAGGAGTCTCTTGCAGACAGCATATCGATGGGTCTTGTTTTTTAATCCAATCTGATAGCCTGTGTCTTTTGATTGGGGCATTGAGCCCATTTCCATTCAGGGTAACTATTGAAAGATATGAATTTAGTGCCATTGTATTGCCTGTAAGGTGACTTACTGTAGTGTCTGTGTTCCTTTCTGGTCTATGCTGCTTTTAGGCTCTCTCTTTGCTTAGAGGACCCCTTTCAATATTTCTTGGAGGGCTGGTTTTGTGTTTGCAAATTCCTTTAGTTTTTGTTTGTCCTGGAAGCTTTTTCTCTCTCCTTCTATTTTCAATGACAGCCTAGTTGGATATAGTATTTTTGGCTGCATATTTTTCTCATTTAGCGCTCTGAATATATCATGCCAGTCTTTTCTGGCCTGCCAGGTCTCTGTGGATAGATCTGTTGCCAATCTAATGTTTCTACCATTGTAGGTTACAGATCTCATCTTCCGAGCTGCTTTCAGGATTTTCTCTTTGTCTCTGAGACTCGTAAGTTTTATTATCAGATGTCAGGGCGTTGACTTATTTTTATTGATTTTGAGAGGGGTTCTCTGTGCCTCCTGGATTTTGATGCCTGTTTCCTTCCCCACATTAGGGAAGTTCTTTGCTCTAATTTGCTCCAATATACCTTCTGCCCCTCTCTCTCTTTCTTCTTCTTCTGGGATCCCAATTATTCTAATGTTGTTTCATCTTATGGTATCACTTATCTCTCGAATTCTGCCCTCGTGATCCAGTAGTTGTTTATCTCTCTTTTTTTCAGCTTCTTTATTTTCCATCATTTGGTCTTCTATATCACTGATTCTCTCTTTTGCCTCATTTGTCCTAGCAGTTAGAGCCTCCATTTTTGATTCCACCTCATTAATAGCCTTTTTGATTTCTACTTGGTTAGATTTTAGTTCTTTTATCTCTCCAGAAAAGGTTTCTCTAATAACTTACATACTTTTTTCAAGCCCAGCTAGTATCTTTAAAATCATCATTCTGAACTCTAGTTCTGACATCTTACTAATGTCCATATTAATTAGGTCCCAGGCAATTGGTACTGCCTCTTGTTCTTTTTTTTTTGAGGTGATTTTTTCCATCTTGTCATTCTGTCCAGAGGAGAATAGATGCATGAGAGAACAAAATGCTAACAGGGAAACAACGTCCCCAGAAAATATACAGTAAACAAATCAGAAAAGACCTGAAACAAGGGGGAAAGAAAGGGAAAGAAAGAAAAAAGAAAAAGATAAAAACAAGACAAAAAAAACAGAGTATGATCAAATATGATCAGGTTGGTGCATAGATCAGTGCCACACACTAGATTTTGGGCATATTTTAGTCTGTTAGAAGAAAGTGCCTCCCAAAATTTTAAAGAAAGAAAAACTTATATATGTACAAAAAATAAGGGGTAATATGATGAAGGGATGGAATATGACTATAAAGATGAAAATTATAAAAGATTTTATAAAAGGAATTGATCAGTTGGTTGACAAAAGAAAGAAGAGGATTTTTTTTAAAAAAAGGGAGAGAATGTGATCGGGCAGGAGACTAGAACAAAAGCCATACACTAGAGATTTAGGGTATGTTTTGATCTGTTAGAAGAAATTGTATCCCAAAATTTTAAAGAGAGAACAACTTATATATATATACCAAAATAAGGTTAACTACTATGAAGGCATAGAATATGACTCTAAAAATGAAAAATAAAAAAGATTTTTTATTTAATAAAGGGATTGATAAGAATGTTGAAAAAAGGGAAAAAGAAAAATTCAAAAAAATTTTAAAAGTTAGTTAAAAAAAATTAACTTTGAAAGACTAAAGAATCATGGTAAAAAAGCCATGAATTCTATGTGCAGTATTCCCCTAGCGCTGGAGTTCTGCCGTTCTCCTTGATCGGTAACCTTGGTCTTGGCTGGCTGTTCTTGCTGATCTTCTGGGGGAGGGGCCTGTTGCCATGGTTCCCAAATGTCTTTGCCGGAGGCGGAATTGCCCCACCCTTGTCGGTCTGGGCTAAGTAATTTGCTCAGGTTTGCTCTCGGGAGACTTTGTTCCCTGCAAGCTTTCCCTACAGCTTTGGAGGACGAGAGTGAAAATGACAGCCTTCCAATCTCTGCCCGGAGGAGCCGAGAACTCGGGGCCCCGCTCCTCAGTGCGCCCCCAGAGAAAAGCAGTCAGTCTCTCCCGTGTCCCCAGTCTCCATGCTCACCTGGCCTGTGACCGAGCGTTTCTGTCTCTGTCACCTGACCCAGTGTGGAGTCTCCAAACCCAGCAGATCCCTGTGGTGCGCTCCCGCGCCGCTCCTCCCGGGGGAGGAAGGGGAGTCTCCCCGGATCTGCCGCTTGTTGGGTCCCTTCTGGAGGAGCAGTGGCCCGACTGTGCCACGGATCGTGGTTTATCGCAACCCCGAGCTGAGAGCCCGCACCTCCGCTCCGTCTCCGCAGCCAGCTTCCCTGCTCCGATACCCGGGAGCTCTGCCGCACTCAGGCACCCCCGGTCTTTCTGTGACCCCGAGGGTCCTGAGACCACAGTGTCCCAGCAAGGGTTCCACCCCCCCCCCCCCCCCCCCCCCCCCCCCCCCGTTTAACCACTGGAGTGATGTCTGTCAGCAGAGCTGACTTCTAAAAGTTCCGATTTTGTGCTCCGTGGCTGTATCACTTGCCAGTACGGGCTGACAGAGGCCCCTTCCCCCATCGTCTATCCTCCCAAATATCGCCTCGGATTCACTTCTCTGCAGGTCCTACCTTGCCAGAAAGTGGTCGCTTTTCTGTTCAGAGAGTTGCTACTATTATTTTCTCCGATCTCCTGTTGAGTTCGTAGGTGTTCAGAATGGTTTGATCCCTATCCAGCTGAATTCCTGGGACCAGAAGAAATTTAGGTCGCCTACTCCTCCGCCATCTTGCTCCTCCCCGCCAATATCTGTCTTTTAATTGTCATGTTTAGACCAGAGATAGTCAAAATTTTTCTTAAAGTCAGATAGTAAATTTGTTAGGTTTTGCAGTTTGAGACAAATTTGAGAGTATTACATCGATATTTATATAGCTATTTAAAATGTAAACATTTAGCAATGTGAAACCATTCTTAGATTGTAGGCATATAAATGAATGAATGAATGAATGAATGAATAGTGACAGGCGACATTGGGCCTTTGGGCTATAATTTGCCAATCCTTATTTTATACTGTTAATATCTAGTATGATTATCAATATTGCTACTTGGCCCATCATTTTATTATGCTTTCTGCTTATAGTGTTTTTGTTATTCTGTTCCCTTATCTGTTTCCCTTTTCTGCTTCCTTTAGGATTATTTGAATATATTAGCATTTCATGTTAATGTATTTGTAGATACCGGCTATATATTTTGTCTTATTTTTGAGGCTGCTTATGGGTTATAGTATCCACACGTAGCCTTTCATAGCCTAGTTAGAATTAACGTTGCGCCACTTGATGTGTGATATAAAAGCCTTGCAGCCATACAAGTCCCTTAGCACTCTCCCCACCTTTGTTATAGTTGTAGTGTGGGTTATATATTCCCACATTGAGAAACCTCACAAGACAGTGATGTAATTTTAGTGCTAATTAGTCATATGTATTTCAAAGATCTTAAGAGGAAAATAGCTCTTATATTTACCCAGCAATTGATCATTTCTGTTGCTCTTCCTTCATTTCTGAAGTTCCATAAATGTATAGATTCAAGAATCTCAAAATGCCACCGACAGGATAACTTCAAAGAAACCACTCCTGGATACATCATAATCCCACTGCTCCGTGGGATTATGATGTAATCATAACCCTAGTGTGTGGCACTGATCTATGCACCAACCTGATCATATTTGATCATACTCTGTTTTTTTTGTCTTGTTTTTATCTTTTTCTTTTTTCTTTCTTTCCCTTTCTTTCCCCCTTGTTTCAGGTCTTTTCTGATTTGTTTACTGTATATTTTCTGGGGACGTTGTTTCCCTGTTAGCATTTTGTTCTCTCATGCATCTATTCTCCTCTGGACAGAATGACAAGATGGAAAAAATCACCTCAAAAAAAAAAGAACAAGAGGCAGTACCAATTGCCTGGGACCTAATTAATATGGACATTAGTAAGATGTCAGAACTAGAGTTCAGAATGATGATTTTAAAGATACTTCCCTCTTACATCATTTGTCTTCAGTTTGCAGAATTTCTCTCTGCATTTCTGGTAGAGCAGATGTACTGACAATGAATTTTCTTAGTTTTTGTTCATCTGAAAATGTTCTTATTTAGCCTTCACTCTTGAAGGATATTTTCACTGAATTTAAAAATTCTGAGTTGATAGTTCTTACTTTGAGCACTTAAAAGATGCTTTCCACTGGAAGAGCACAAACAATGAATCATGGAACACTTCATCAAAAACTAATGATGTACTGTATGGTGACTAACATAATTAAAAAATAAAAAATAAAAATAAAGATGCTCTTCTACTGTTTCTGATACAAAATCTGCAGTTTGTGTACAATTTGAATTGTTTTAATGTATTGCTTTTTCCTAGGGGTTTTCCTTGGCTTTTAGCAGTGGGATTATGATGTATCCAGGAGTGGTTTCTTTGAAGTTATCCTGTCGGTGGCATTTTGAGATTCTTGAATCTATACATTTATGTATTTCACTGAATTTGCAAGTTTTTGTCTATTATTTCTTCAAACATGTTTTCTGCTTTAATCTTTCCCCTTTCCTTCTGTCACTTAAACTACGGATTTCTTATCTCATACTGTATTTTGGCATTTCATTCTGTTTCATTTGTTTCTTTAAACTGCTTCCCTTATTATATCATTGATTTTATGGAAACCATATTCTATGGTATCCTCAAGAGACCAAACAGTATCATGAAATTTTCTACTGCCACATATAAGTAAATAAATTTTATAAATATAGATATTCTCTAAGTCTTATGGATGGCATTTTCCTCCTTTTTTGTAGTTCTTTTTCATAGGTTCCGGCTATTTTTAAAATTTTTTTAGCTTTATTAAGATATAAGTAAATATGATTTTGTGTAATTTTAAGACGTACAATGTTGTGATTTGATATATATATGTATTGTGAAGTGATTACTACAATAAGGTTAGTTAACACATTTGTCACCTCACAGAGTCACAATTTTCTTTTATTAAAAAAAAGAAGGAAATCCTGCTATTTGTGAGAACAAGAGTGGACCTCAGGACATTATCCTAAATGAATTAAGTCAGACAGAGAAAGACAAATACTGTATGGTGTCACTTATGTGTGGAATCAAAAACAAAAACAAAAACAAAAAAACCCAGAAGTCATAGAGAAGACTGGTGTTTGCTAGGAGTGGGTGGTGGGAGAATGGGTGAAAGTGGTCAAAGGGTACAGATTGTGGTTTGCAAAGCAAGTTTCACAAGAGCTGGCATCTGCCAAGAGACACGAGAGTCGGTATCTGTCTAGGGACACAGTGAATTTACAGATCTCAGTCCTATTCCCAAACCACAGATAAGGTGGCCAAATCTCTTCTCAGATCAGCATTGGTTAATGTATAACACTCCTGATAAAAGTTCTAGTTCCTCATGGTGGCCTATTTCTTCTACCCATACTGCCTTGTCTTCTAATTTTCTGAAAAAGTATATTCCCAGAATGTTTTCTTTTTTGTTTCTCTCCTAGGACAGTTTAATTATGGAGACCATGCCTTCCAAGTTACAGTATAGGTTCGCTTCTGGTGCTACTTTTGCCTGGGTTTATATCTAACCTCATATTAACTGTGCTGGTTTCAGAAAATTAAATTTGAGTATTCATGGTTTCACTATTTGGTTGAGTTGTTGAAGAAATCTTGAAGTAGTGCACATAGAACATTTCTTCTGGAACCCTGAAATGCACAGGAATGGGTAAGGCTGTTCTCATCTTTAGCCTCAGCAGCATGAGCATCTTTCAGTGCATCTCGTCACCTCCAGCCACCCCTGCTTCTGCCTGGAATTTGGGGAGACTTATAGTCTTGGCACATGGTCCCACTCTGGGTCAAAAAATACTTTCCTCAGGGAATAGGGCTCTCAAAGGGCATGTAGGGTCTGCATCCTGGCCCTCTGTCTCTGAATCAGAAGGCAAATGTCTTCAGGTCTATTTTAGAGAAAAATTAGAAGAGGTGGATTGGGGTTCAGGGAGCCAGATACTATTTTGAATCAGAAAGTACACCCCACTTCTAAATTTTTGAATTAAGAAAGCACTCATATCTATCTCCCTTCTCTATCTTTAGTCAACATCTAGCTTCTTTTAAACACATGGTGTTATCAGAGCTCTGCCTGCCCACACCCTTTCCATTCACTCTTGCACACATCTTCTCTGCTTTGTCTACTGTCTCCCTCTGGGGATGATTCCTCCTGCAAAAGTGTTTGCAGATAATGAGATTTTCTGCAAATATGGACAAAATGAAATATATTTATATCGGTAGGCTTTCACTCATGTCTATGTAATCATTCCTGTCATCTTTAGACTGTGTACCATTCTATAAATGGCAAATATGTTGACAAGGTGCAAACTATGTGCTTATCTGATCTAGTTACTTAAATGACCTAAACACCATGATCAACCTTTTAAGGCATAGATAGACAAGTTATTAATCTTTCTTGCCATTTTGTGAGTGGACTCTACAATATAGTATTTTTTAGGCCACAAGATATTTTAAATCAATAATATTCAATAAATTCAAAATCGGTTTTCTCCTCATTGTAGAAGGAAACTAATTGTCATAAATATCATCTTCCTGGGTTAAATTCATTAAAAATGTGTTCTTTTAGAAAATCCGACATTTTCAGTGACCACTCACTAATAGTAAATTAAAGTGTAATACCTCTGGCACTTCCTGTGACATCCATATGAGTACTAAATGAACTCATAATTATATATACAACAATAATGAATATCAAACCAATTTATAATAATACACTTAAGGTTTATGTTCTCATCAATTTTAAGAATGAGACATGAATATAGCTCATTGGAGCAATTGCAGGCATTCAGTGAGTGTTTGTTTCCTGGTATTTCAGGCACTTACGATGATTTTGAAAACTGAAAAATATACTGACAGTATAGTGGGAAGGGGTATGTGTATTCAAAAGATGGGTGCCGGTTTATAGATGTGATTATGAGAAATATTTTTAAGGATAGAATAAAATGACTACCATGTTTCTGAAGAAATTATGACACATATGTATTAATTCATTACTAAACAGTTGAAGAATATAATAAAAAACATTCAGTGGCATAACTGGTAAAAGTATCCAACTCCAACCAGGCTTGGCCAAATACTAGGAAAGTAAACTATTCTATTTTACTTTCAAATACAAATTCATTTCTCTACATTCCCCTTTTGTATCACAGAAGAATAATTTTACTGTGTTCACAGGTTGTCTTATTAAATTTAATAATTAATATGGTAGTGATTTGGAGGAAAGGCTGATATTACAAAGATAAGAGAATCCAGGGACACTGACACGGGGCATATAGTCTGTGCAGCTGAATGGTTATGACCAAAGAGAGAATCAAGCTCTATAGAAGTGCAGGTGAGGGAGAGGAGTTAGTTGCAGCTTTAGCATTTGAGATGGGCCTTAAGGAATGCAATACTGGGACAAAGAGCAGTATGGGGGTGTGTTTTAGGTGAAGAACACAACATGAGCAAATGCACGGAGACAGAAAAGTACCACTGTGTTTCTAGAAAAACAAAGATTTTGTGGGTGTGTAGAATTCATGCCTGTGATTTGCGGTAAGTAAGCACAGAGAGGTAATATATGGTCCCTGAGAAGCCAAGACCGAAAATGATCAGATAAGAAGTTGGTGTTAATTCACGAAAGTAGTGTGTGAGTGCCCAGAAAAAGGACAGACGCTTTTTGAGTCATGAGTCATCTGAACCATGTTCCCGTAGCAATGTGTTAAATGGGTTACATCGAGGTGTAAAGACACCCGTGGGGTTCCCAGCTAAGGGGTTAATGCGGTGGTGAGGGTGAGTGACAACAACTAGTGGTGTGGGAAGAGAAAGGAAGCGTACGGATGTAACAGGTGCAAATGTGATGAACAGGACCTGTGAGTGAGGCTTCCAGGCTGCATGTTCACAAGGAATCCTTCTCCAACATGGTATTGTCATTGAATGGGTCACTATTAATTAAATGAAGGCATTGCACTACAGTTTCCTAAACTAGATTTTTTAGAAAAATGTACCCTCATGTATATGTATTATTCTAGTGTATATGAGTCATTAAATTAAGGTGGGGGCACTTGGGTGGCTCAGTCGGTTAAGTGTCTGCCTTAGGCTCAGGTCATGATCTCCGGGTCCTGGGATCGAACCCTGCTTAGCGGGGAGTCTGATTCTCCCTCTCCCTCTGCCCCTCCCCCCAGCTCGTGCTCTCTCTCTCTTGCTCTGCACACTCTCTCTCTCTCAAATAAATATATAAAATCTTTTTTAAAAATTCATTTAAGATGATTATAAATATTTTAAATGAAAAATGTGTGCTATATCATATAAGTGATACAAATAGCTATATAGTAAAAAGCGTGTTGTGCATATATAAGAATAAACACATACGTATTTTGTGAAAATAATCTGTGGACAGCTGCTGTTTGTACAGGGATGACTTCTCTGCACTGTCAAAGCACAATGCGGCCCGTTGACCCTAAGTTAGGCTAGGACACAGCCGACTCTTCCAGCCTCAATCCTTTGCACCCTTGCCTTTATGCTCTCCAGTCTCTCCATTCCTCTGCCCAAGCACAGCCGTCAGGTGTTGCTCTTGATTACTGAATGAAGGGGGGTGCGGCGAGAAAGGGAGGAAGGAAGAAAGCCAGGGAAGAAGACAGGAACTCTGCCTCCACCTTGCTAGCCATATCATCTCAGGCAAGTTAATTAACTCCCTGCAGCTCCAGTGTTTTTATTCGTAAAAAGGGAATGATAAGATTGTTATGAAAATTTAAACATGAATGTTATTACGGTATCTGGTGTTGTATCAGCCAGATTTGCAGTAGCTACCGAGACTTGTTCCCACCCTGGTAACCTTACATTTTACTACATATATTCCACTTCCCTTCTCCCTTTGGCTCATTACTAGAATTCTTGGATGGGTTGAGATTACCATCGTGCCTGATAGTTGTAGATGGATGAATAAGTGATGGAATTGGTACATTTCGTGTGTTTATTTCTAGCACTTGCCATGGATTTGAATCAGTCCAGTCAAATTCCCTTACCTGGTCTCTTTTATAACTATTGGCAAATATTTTTTAAAACTGTTGACTGGGTATGGAGTGTGGGCAGTGAGTGTGAAACAGAACAACCTAATGGTTCATAGTATGAAAATGTTATCTTGGCCTCACAAGTACTCTGAGTAACAAGCTACAGGTCATCATATACAAGTAAATAAAAATACTCTGTCACTTTCAGGAGAGTGCAGCTAATAGAGAGGAACTAATTTGGTTACAAAATTTGTATTTTTAGGCAGCCAAATAGAAGGTAAATTTCATCAGTCCGTGTCTAAATTGGAGCTTGTTTTTATTCTAGATAATAGGGAGAACAAAAGTTCTTATTTTTAAATTCTATGGAAATGTGCAAATAAATGCTCTTCATATTATATCTGCCTAAGGCTTTCATAAAAACACAGTTAATTTTCAAAATAATGTATCTATTATATTTTATGTTCATGAGGATAATTTGAAACATATATTTCTGCTCAGGGACTTTTGAACTAAGCAGTGGAACAAACTGCAATAATTAGCTGAACTACAGACGAAACTTGAATGTTAATGTGTTTTTACATAAACAAATTCTTGTTACAGAAGCTTGTTTGAAGAACTTAAAACTTTTTTTATACTCCGTACCTAAATCAACCAGCACTGCCATGCAGATCCGGAAGGGACAGGGTGTGGAGAAGTGTGGGGCTGACCCTGCCATGCTGCAGTCTTTCACCCTCTTACACTAGGAGACCAGGCTGCGGAGCAGGGCCTGTATGAAAAACCCCTTCTGTTCTTTCCTCCAACATCCATGGCTGGCGGTCGAGAGCAGGAGCCAGTGCTTGACAAAGGGTCTGACTACATCCCCGTGCATCTCACTTCCCTCTGGACCTATTTTCCTTATTACTTGCATGCCTGGTGATTTTTGTTATTGGATGCTAACTCTTGTGCATTTTACACGTTTGGTGCCAGATATTTTTGGATGCCTTTAAATATTCTTGAGCATTGTTTGGGGATGCCATTAAATTACCTTCAAACAGTTTGATCTTTCCAAGACCGTCTTTAAATTCTTAAAATTTACCGTGCCATGAGCATGGTAAGTCTAGGGTTGATTTTTCCCTACTACTGATCCCAATACCCATTTGATTCCTCTGCCCAATGCCTGTTGAATTATGAGGTTTTTCTACTCTGTGTGGTAGAACACAATCTAACCGTAGCCCTGGGCCACTGTGAAGAGGGATCCCCCTGGCTCCTCCTGGTTTGGGGGGTTCCTTGGGCAGTGTCCTCATCTGCATGTGCAGATCAGTATTAGGCTGAAGACTGCAGTTTTCCAGGGCAAATCTCTCCTTGCCTCTGTCCTGTGAACTGTAGTCCCCTTGACTTCCCAAGATGCACAGTTGCACCTTCCTCACTCAACAAGACTACTGGCTTGGTGTAGGCTCTCCCACTCTGCACCTGACAGTGTGCCTGGTGGGGCACCTTATGGGGGACCACTGTCCTATACTGCCTAATGCCCAGGATCTGACAGCCATTGTTTTCTATAAGCCATCCTGCTTTCTAATACTTTTAGGAGGGAGAGTAAATCTAGTCCTTGCTACTCCATCTGGGCTGGAGGCAGAAGTTGAGTTGGTCTGGGGGTGTTCAAAATGTTGTCAGTATTGTCAGTTATGTTTACACAAAACAAAGAATGGCACCTTGTCAACGCCTTTGTGAATGGATGGAAGGCAAGACATGGAGACTGTGTGCTAGACTTTTGTGGTGTGATATTGCCGGCTTTTAGAGTCTACTGGGACCTTGACAGTTTTATCAAATGATCCTCCAAAGAAAAAAATGGCCAGGAAACCAAGTGGTTGTGTTGAACTGGTTTTCACATTTTATTTAACATGTCTGTGTCACATTACTAAGAATTCTTAAAACTCTATCGTTGTGTTTACTAGGTGTTCAAATGAAGAAGCAATGTAACATTGCTTATCATCTGAGAGAAATTATAAATATTTTGGAACTACTGTGATCCAAAAGAGTAATGATATCAGAATGTAATCATTAGAGGTTTGAAGTCTAAAGTCCTGCAAAGAAAAAGAAAAAAAATCTGAAAAATCAGAGATTAAGGGAAATTTGAGGACAGTATAAAGTTAATGTTATCATGGATTGGATAATGTATTACAAATTCAAACTTAAAATTCAAAGACTGGAACAAAATAAAACATCTTTCATAATCACTGTTTTTCAAGGGAACAAACCATCACTAATGGCCATATGCACAAGAATTCCATAGATTTGCTGTAAGTAGTATCCCAGACTTAAATTTTATTTGTGAATGTATTACTTTAAACAATTTTTGCTATTCACTCAACATGGTTTCATTACAATGCTTTGTGTGTTTCTAATCTATTATATATATTATGGTTTTGACTTAGCCACTTCCCTAAAGCAAGCATTGCTTTGCAGTCTTTAAAATTATACTTGGAATTGGGGATGAGGGGTCATGTTGGCACTGAATCCTGCCAAGCAGATGATACTGTGAAAAATTTGCCACATCATCCAAAAGATAAATAATGCCTCACCAGCTGATTTTGTACTTTGGTTACTTATAGTGTATATTATATTGTCTTTGTTAAACATGGGCTCTAAATCTTGCTTCTGTTAATAGACTGTTTTAAGAAATATCCCTGTATTATACAAAAGCAAATAGTTCATTTGAAAAGTATAGATCTGTAATTGTTAGAGAACTTCTTGCTTTTTAGTTTCAGTCTGGAGGGACCTTCTCACTGTCATGTTCCTACTAAGATGTGCATTTATAAAATATTTTAGAAACCATGCATCTGTAAGAGTGAATATAAGCAAAGAGAGAAAAGTCAAGGACAATTTCTAAGTTTCTGACTTCTATTTGTGGGTGAGTGGTGTGGCTGCAGAGGGGAACATGGGAGAAAAGATAGGTTCCCGGGAGAACAGATAGATGAGTTGAATTTGGAATATGTCAAATTTGAAAGTACCAGTTAGAGTAGCAGAGGGATATATCAATTTGGAGCTCAACCAAAAGATCTGGGCCGGTGTTGCTATCAGAATGGATGGTGAAGTATGGGGTAGGCTGTGTGAAGCAGTGTTACCGAATAGAAATATAATGTGACCCCCATAGGTATGTGGGTAAATTCTTCTAATAACCACATTTAAATAGCCAAGTGAAACTGGTAAAATTAATTTTAATGAGATTAGCCCAATATACTCAAAATATCTTGAGAACATTGATGATGTGGCAGTAGCCACATTTCAAGTGCTGTTGGCCACATGTAGCAATTGGCTGCTCTTCTAGACTCTGCAGGTATAGAGTGAGAAAGGAGAATTGTAAACACACCTGGGTGAATCCCTGAATTTAAAGAATGAGGAGATGCAGAGGACCCTAACACAAAGGTTAAGATGGGTCTTGTAGATTTCAGCTTGTCCACAAGGAGAGAGCAGCACTTTAAGTCTACTTCCCAGATTCTCCATAGCATGAAACATTCAAGGTCAGGTCTGAGAGATGGTCTTCCTCCATCACTGACCTTGGCCTCACTCCCCAAACCAGTTTCTCTTCTGAGAAAGGATGGCTTTTCCCTAGGTTGCAAGTGAGCTGATGACCTCTCAGCCTGAGATTTTTACTAGCCATCTTATTCAATGCAGTATAACATGGTGTCATCCCTGTAACAGTAACTGTACACATTTGGTAAAGTATCCTGTTCTCAGCCAGACCAAGACTTGCAATCTAGCAAGTGAGAATCTGCGGAAAGTATAAGACAATAGTACCACTTCCTTGCTTAGTGCTTTGTGGCTCATTTGTAGCTATTTTTATCCAAAACCTCATTTGAGCCCAGAGCTAATACCGCCAGAGAAAAGGGAAGGAAAAAGAGAGTCAACTAAGTTTCTTCTTTTGGTCTCTCTTTATCTCTTACTCTTCTCTCCTGCTCTACTCAGCTTTCTCTGCTTTCTGCTCAACTTCCATGTCTTTCTTTCCTTTCTCCAACTGTTTTCTCTTCTCCTATTTCTTTTATTTTCTCCCATTCTTGTTCTTATTTCTTTGTATTTTCGATGTCGTGGATTTTATTTTATACTATGTACATATATATAACCGTTTAACTGTCTTGGAGGGATAGTTTTCTTTAATAATTGTTGGCATAATAAAAAAAGGTGCATATTTTCAGGGAGTTATTTTCACTTAGCTGATTCTAACATGGACTGGAAATGCATGTTTCATGATCTGTTATATTATTGAACGCTGTTTTGTGTGCTGGCTTTTATTTTATTTTTATTTAGGCAATATTTTAAAACCATAATTACATTTAAGTTGTTAATTTGCAAAATTTATTTAGTGCCTGCTGTCAGTCTTTTTCTTAAATTAAGAACCATGCAATAAATTAGTTCATACTGGTAATTATATTTTCTGAAATTATTGAAGCAAATCAAAACTAGAATGTCAAAGTATTTTCTCAAATGAGGCTGAACCAAACCCATCAAATTTGTTTGTTGCTAATTCTAATTGCATATAAACATTCCTTATAATAACCTTATAATAGATTTCTCTACCTCTTCTGGATCATGGATCTGGAGCTTTGGAATATTACAATGGAAAAGAAGCATCAAAAGCAAGTCTTTCAAATATCTCATTTTACCGATATTTGTGCTGGAGCTCGGGAAGGTGCCCTAATGTGCCCAAGGTCAGACACAAACTTAGAAGCAGAGGTAGATTTAGAAGAGAAGAAGAGTGAACTCAAACTTGGTGGTCCCTGCTGTATTCTAGGCAAGTCAGGGACTAGATACATGCCCTGCACTGGTTCCTTGACTCCTATTCCATTCCCCATGTTCTAGATCTGTCTTCTGTAGCAGGTACTTCTCTATGTTCTTGTTCTTGTTCTCGATCTCTCTCTCTCTCTCTCTCTCTCTCTCTCTCTAGATCTCCCGATCTCTTTCACTAATTGAGTCCAGAATGAAGCAAAAAGAGTAAGGAAACTACTTCCCTAAGAATTAGGTAGGGTCAGAAAGGAATTTATTTCTTTAAAACACATGAAAATAACATCTAGAGCTCCTCCCTGCTCGGCTCCCTGCCTGGACTAGTCACTAGTACTCTGGGCCCACCTCGTTTCTCATCATTGGCAGACCCTTTGTCCTTCTGTCTGGATTTTGTTTTTGTGGGTTGCTTTAAAAATATTATGAAATGGTGAAATGTTATGAAGAAAAACAATGTCAACAACTATCATTGTATTGCTTTGGCACACAGGACCGATACCACACTTCCATACGTGGAGAGAAAAGAGTTTTTATTAAACTATCAGAAACTATGTTTTTAGAACTCAGAGTTTGTTTTTAAATACAACTACATGGACAAATGTACACATTCTTAATGAGTGTAGGAAACCTGTTTCTCTTTCTATGCATGTAGCTGTGCAAACATGAGATCTTCCACCTGGTGTTCCCATGTCTCCCAGCCTTATAGGGCCACCCTGTCTTTTACCGTTAAGTAGAGTAGCTCCAGCCCTCATCCCGTGTGCTGTGAGAAATGTAGCAGCTCTTTTCTTCCTTTGCTTCTCCTGCGGCTCCCAGGTTTTATATGGGGTTATTTAATGTCTTCTGACTCCCTTTCTCCAACTTCCTGCACATGATGCCCTCTTTCATTCATTCCCCTAAAGCACTAGGAACACGAGACTTTTACTGAGGCTTTGGGGAAATACGTGGGGGTTAGAGCACATCACAGTAAAAGGAAATTGATTTAAAATTAAATATTAGACGCAAGTCTCCAAAAAATTTGCCCGTGATTTCCTGACATCAGGAGGTTGACATCAGGAAGTTTTTTTGTTTTTTTGTTAATTGTTTGGCCTGCTATGTGTCCTTTAAGCCTCTTGGACTTCCCTCCCTTCAGTTCCCCTCCAGCTCTAAAACCCTTTCCTACCCTTTGTGTCGCTGAAATTTGAATCCCAGTGGCTGCTCCTTTCCCTGTAAAACACCTGAGTTACTTGACTCTGACCTCGGACCAGTTTAGGCCCTCTTTGCAGAACCAAAATCGAAGCTTCAGTAAGTAGTCTACTGCTGCTTGTCAATTCTTAACACCAAAAAATATATATAAATTTTAAAAAATGGAACTTTGAAATTATAGTTTGTTTTTTAACAGGATCAAATTCCTAGGCAGATTTCTTTAGTGAATTGGGGGGGAGAAGGGAGGTGGATAGAAAGAGTTATTCTCCTCATACACTGGAGAGGATTATTTACAGTTTGGAAAAAATTATCAGCCAATATCACTTTCAGTATTACTGTCCATTCTCCGTCTCTTCTTCAGGGAGACACGTGTAACAAAGTATACATATCATCTACTCCCTTTTCTTTACTTTCCATCCATTTTCCCTTGTTTATCCGAATATTTTGTACTGACCAGTTTCCCACTTATTAATCATCTGTTCAGTATGGCTAATCAGCTCCTAAACCTACCTACTGAATTCCTAATTTCAAATTATAGTGGTGTTTTTCAGGTCTAGAATTTCCATTCAATTATTTTTATATGTTCCAACTCTTTGATGAAATTCTTCACATTCTCTACTCTTTTGTACATATTAATTGTAAAATCCTTATCTTACCATGATATATAATCCACTTTTATTCTTGCCTTTGGTCATTTGGTCCTGGTTCTAGCATGACTGGTAATATTTGATCGAATGCCAAACTTAAGTATGAAAATTTTTGAGGATCTGGTTGATATATTTTCTCCAGAGATATTATACGTTTTTAAAGTGGTAAATAGTGTACGGACAGATCCATACATGAGGCAGAACCTCAATCAGATTCTTTAAGGCTGTGATTTAAGCTTCCCAAGGGCTGTTCTGTTTCCAATTTCCTTTACTCCTAGGGCCTAGCTCTTAGGAAAATGCACCTGAAAGATGGGCCTCTGCTAGGTATCCTTCTTTCGCTAGACCCTGCACTCCTATCTTCAGCATTGCTAAAATGTTTAAATCTCTACTTGGATTTTTAGCCTCTTAAGAAGCTGTGAGCATGGTTCCTAGGCCTCTCATCTGGGCAGGTACAGATGAAGATATGGCAAATAATTGCATGAGATGTTGGACTCACTTCCCTGTGCTTACCTTTTCTCCAGGATTTTGAAGCTGCAAGTTCTAGTCGCCAAACAAGACTGAACTCCAATATTTTGCTCCAACCCAGTGAGACTGACAGAAGCTCTAGGCCACTGCATTCAGCTCAGTCTCTGTGCCCTACACAGTGAATTGGAATATGTCTCAAGGAAGAAAATCATTGGTGAATTTAGGCATTTTCTTTCTTCCTGGAATTTTGGCCTTTTAGTCCTAGATGACTCGATTACTGTCCGATGCCTTCAGAGAACTTGTTTTTGCATTTTATATAAACATTGTATTTGCTTTGAGTAATAGGGTTAATTTGATATAAGATATCCAGAAGTAAAAATCCTTTCATATTAATTATTTTAAGTTATTTCTCCTTGCCTTTAGTCTTCCTGCCACCAAATATACAGAATAACATATTTCTGAAACCTCAACTATCTAAAGCCACTAAATTCTTTTCTTCTTGGCAAGAAATGTCCAGGAAGATTAATGCAAATATAATCTTTGTATGTATATTTATCCTTGTATGTCTGTCTATGTTTGCATATCTGTCTTTTATATTCTGTCATTTTTGTGCCCTTGGAAATGCTTACATTGGGCTTGTGGAAATGTGAATTTCTCTTAACAGTCTTCACAGCTTTTTACCATTTTACTGCTTAACATCTTAGTTTAAATACATTTTCAAAAATTAGAGTTTGTAGATTCATGACAAAACCTCATATGCTTTTAACCATTCATGTCTTCCCACAAAATTCTTTTTTTTTTAAGATTTTATTTATTTATTTGACAGAGAGAGATAGCGAGAGCAGGAACACAAGCAGGGGGAGTGGGAGAGGGAGAAGCAGGCTTCCCGCCGAGCAGGGAGCCCGATTCGGGGCTCGATCCCAGGACCCTGGGATCATGACCTGAGCCGAAGGCAGACACTTAACAACTGAGCCACCCAGGGGCCCCGTTCCCACAAAATTCTTAAATTTTTGTATACATGTGTTTGGAGGTCACAGTGAACATAGCAATAGAACTCTACGACACCTTGGCCAAAGCACTTGAGATACACTAGAGTTCCATCAGCAAAGAAAAGGACTCTCTCTACTCGGCTCATAAAGCTCTGTTGAATTCTTGGTCCACAATACATGGAGAGGCCCAAGTAATTTGTGAATGCCGCTTCATTTTTCTTCCTTGCCTTAAATATTCATTTAATACTCTGTTAAAACCAGTAGATATAAATGCATTAGAAGAAGCATAAAAACTCAGACTTCAGATCCACTGTAGTCTTGAAAGAAGATTTGCCTTCACAATAGTATGTATTTTATACTTTCTCTACTTTTTTAAAAATACTGTTGTTTAGGGATTTTTTTCTTATTGAGGTATAATTGACATATAACATTATATTAGTTTCAGGTGTACAACATAATGATTGGGTATTTGTATACACTGCAAAATGAGCACTGTGATATTTAGTTACCATACATCACCATTTAAAGTTACAAAAATTTGTTGTGATGAGAGCTTCTAAGATTTACTCTCTTGGCAACTTTCAAATATGCACTACAATATTATTGACTTAGTCACCATGCTGTACATTACGTCCCAAGTACATTACAACCCATGACTTATTTATTTTAAACCTGGAAGTTTGAGTGTCCTTTGACTGATGAATGGATAAAGAATATGTGGTGTGTCTATATTATAAATGTGTGTGTGTGTGTGTGTGCGTGTGTGTGATGGAAGAATACTACTCAGCCATAAAAAAAGAATGAAATTGAACCTTGAAGATATTATGCTAAGTAATATAAGTTAGAAACAAATATTGTTTGATCTCACTCATATATGGAATCTAAAAAACAAAACAAACAACACAACAAAACTCAGAGATGCTGAGAACAGAGTGGTGTTTGCCGTGGGAGTGGGGTTGGGGGATGGGCAGAAGAGGTGGGGGGGTCAGGAGGCAAAAACTGCCAATTATATAATGAACAGGTCCTGGAGATGTTTAGTTATTTATTTTTAATTAATATATTGCACCATCCATCTTTATGAAAACAGTCATTTTGATTTCCATTTTTTTGTTGAACACGTTTATTTCTGTGAATTGTATTTTCCTAAAATAAGATACATTGTGGGAAAATAATTATTAAACATTAGTGAGCAGATCGTATTTTGTACAGGGAATCACATGCCTCCTCTTCCCCAAATTAAAAATGCCCTGGGTTTGAAAATATGTTCATTATTCAATTTTTTTCTCATTATTTAAAACACATCATCAGTCTTTTCTAACCTATTTGCTCTTTGTGGATAAATTAGAGGAAAAATACAATAAATATCTCATTATTCCTGGATTTAATCCAAACCGTTTTTTTTAAGTTAGTAAAATATATGTGGGAAAGAATTCAATATAAGCACTCAAAACATTTTTTCCAATGTGGAAAGGGCTAATAGATAAAAAGAAAAACCCAGACAGAGTAAGGAAGACAAGCCACTTGGTGAAAATAAATAAACTTGCTTTAGCTCATAGGGAAAACAAGTAAATAAACAGTGGGTGAGTAAAATACAGCTTTTAAATTTATATAAGAAAAAGAAATTTAAGCTGAAACAGATGGCATGTTTAATTTTTCCCTGAATAGATGAGATAAAGGTTTTTGTCCTCTTAAAAAGAAATTGAATCTTGCATGGAACAGTGATGGTTGATGGTGTGTGCTTCCCCTGTAAGTTGGGTGGCATTTATTTATATTCCAATTTCTTTTTTTTTTTTTAACCCCAATTCATCAGTTACTGGGTTGCAAACATTCCAGAGATAATTCAGTATTCTTTTAGCTGACAGTTTTTAAAAAGCAAATATGTTCAGGCTGTTGCCCTTGCAGTCTCCCCAGAACTGGTGAGAAGTTGGGGGATTTCTCCAGCAGCTCAACAGGGTTTCTACCTTAACCCCCCCACCATCTTTGCTTTGAGATTCCAAGAATTCTACTCTGCTTTCCAGGTTTCTGCTAGTGAATCCTCAGAGAGAACTACCCTATGCATTTCACAAGCCTAGGAATGAGATCTATTGTTAAGCGCGTGTCAGTATGATCCTAAGAAGATGGAGTAATGATTTGTTTTTTCTATTCTGCTGAGAATGTTTAAAGATGGAGAATATTTTCTAGTAAACTAGCTCTTCCCTCTGTATGTTGTGAGAAGCTGTTAATTGGTTACTAATCTGGTCTCTTATTATAGGACAGTGCTCAGGGAAAACTCATTTTTAAAAATTACACCGTACATTTTGGCTGTGGGTCGTGAAATGGTTTGAACTTATTTGTATCCTATATTTTGCCTTCAGCAGCTCAAGTATTCAAACTTGGGAACCCCTTGCTGCTATCTAGCTCACTGAATTTTCATAATATAACCCTTTCCTCTTTAATGCAAAATATCCTAACAGACTCTTCCCTCAGAAACCACTTTAAAGAAACCTGAGGATTGGGGGTGGTTCAGTAGATAAATAGCACCGTTCCCCGCGGGGAGTGAGTTCACATTATCTTGATCGGATCTCTTAGTCTCTTGTGAACAGCAGTCCAGAATACTGAACTGTATGAATAATTTCACTCTTCGGCGTGATTGATAGTCTTGGCTCAGGAGAGTCCCGTAATTGAACTAACAACCACACCAAATTGTATCGCACCTTTAAAGGAGATAGCCCTGTTTAGCGAGGGCGCAGTCGCACAAAAGGGTCATGGAGAGGAACACGCCCCACCTGTAGCCCGTGACTGGCTAGAGGACACTTCCAGCTCGCTCCTGGGCTCATCTCTGAATCAGTTTGTGCAGCTCCTCTTGCACGAATGATTTATTGTCTTCTCTGGAGCTGCTTCTAGCTTTGACGTTTTTGCATGCGATATTATATCTACTGATAAATATGTGAATTTTTCTTGCTAAATAATTTGTCTCTAGCAGTGATAAGAAATACCTGTATTTCAAATATATAAGAATATTCCTATATGGCTGTGGTCCACGTGCGTTCTTTGGCATCCAAAAATTCTCTGCATTTATTTACCTGCTATTTAGCTATTTCAAAAAAAAAATTTAAAGGGATGAAACCTGGGAAATCCAATGGGGTTTACTTCTTTAATTTAAAGATCCAGGAGTGTCATTACTGCACTGAAAATATACTTTCCTTGTACCCTATATTTAATGGGTTATGTTTATTGCCTTTTAGGCTCTATGGTAACAGTAGTTAAGGAGGGACTCCAACAGAAATAAAAAGTATAGCTTTAGCAAACACCATTACTTTAATACTTTTGAATTCTTACTAAGCTTTTGCTGAATGACATCTCAATTTTCAGCCTTAATTAAACTCCTTAAATGATATCGAAAGAGCTTCTTTTGGAGGTGTAGTGTATAGATGAATCAGTGGAAGAAAAACAATTTAAAAGACTAAAATAATTATTCTGAAATAAAGTGAACTTTTTTTTTCTGAAAAAGTAACATAAAGCAATCACTTTTATCTAGTAAAAATAGAATATTTAAGGTAAATTGCTCCCAAGAATGTTAGGGCCTAAATGACCTTGAGATTATTCTCTGCCTGTTAAGCTAAGGTATCAGGCAGTGGTGGTTTTCCTCTGGAACTGTCTAGAACTGCAATACTACTTGCCTGACAACGCTTTTTCTCCTCCTCTCACTCTCTCTCTCTCTTTTATTGTGGTACCACTGCATGCCAATCATCCATGATGAAACAGGAGAGAAAGTTGGCGCATTCTATTCTCAAGCCTAAACTCACTTTTTCACTAACTTTGCAGAATTTATGGTGCATCTATAGGCCGTGGTTTTGTTTTGCCATGACACATGGGCAAAAACCCAGAAATTGAAAATAATACATGAACTTTTTGATACTACCCTTAAAAATTCTGTTTACAATAAAGGTCAATAAAGACTAAATATTGCTGTAGAATTCCAATTTTTATTTTTAAAAGGTCTAATATAGGAGAACTAAATAGCTGTAATCTCAGTATTTTAATTTACTAATTGAAAAATAAATAAAACCATATGAAATAATAATTGCTTTCCCTGTGGATCAGTGTATTAAAAAGGGACACTCATCTTAGAAAGTGTGCATGCTTATTGTACATTATAGTATAATCTAGCAAGTTAGAGATTGTTTGCTCATGTTGGTACTAGACATCTCAAAGCAGTAGTCTATTTTCATGTATTTTAAATTAATTTTTCAGCTGCATTAGAAAGAGAAGGATGGGTTGGTTATTTAGCTGTCACACTAGCAAAGCAGGCATTCTGAAATGCCTGCCCTTTTCTGTTCAGCATGAGGAACATAGGTAATGTGTGAAAGTTTATCTCCACCTTCCTTTCCTTGGGCTTACAGGCTGGGAAAAAAAGCTACAAAATTTCCCGATTTTTTTTTTTTAAATAACCCTGAGTTTCTCACTTTAGAAATGATCACACCAAATATTTAAACACTGTTTCTATAACTGTGCAAGCTTTTAGCCTCAGACACCAGATCATTATAGCAGTGTTTCTGGCGTCCGGTGCTACATAATGTTTCCCACTAATTAATTTGGAGTGGTTTTCTTCACTGCCTTATTAGCATTCATTCATTAACTGAACAAGTTTTGAAGCTTACCATGTATTAGGCTTTGTGCTGAAATGAATGAAACTGTATGGGTGAATGAAAATCTTATGTCAAAGAAATTATTAAAAAATAAATCTTGTGTCAAGTAGCTTATAGGTGAGTATGGGAAGGTAGCAAGAGTAATCAAGTAAATGCAATGCTTTAGCAAGTGTGTTTTTTGACCCTTAATCCTGCAAATTGGTTCTTACAGTACTTTGTAGAGATAATTGTTGACGACTCATGTCATAGCTGTTTTTGCCTTTCATAAGTTAAGGATTAACCTGATGTTACTAATTGAGAACACTAGCAGAAAATGAACTTAAGATGGTAATTAACCCATCATGACAAATCAGTTAGGGACCAGTAGCATCTGTTAATACTAGGGCACTAGAAATATACCAGCTTTTGTGTAAGCAGAACCAATAATCCTTATTCCATGTTGTAGTACCTGGACTTAAAAATCAAATTATTTTGACATTACCTATAGTTGTTCACACTTAAAGGAAAGAGTGCCACAGATAAATGAAATCAAGAGAGAGAGAAAAGGAATAAGAAAAAGCAAAATGGTCAGTTGGCTGAGTAGGTAAGGTAGCTGGGTTCATAAACAGGAAAAAAGGGAAAGTATTTCCAATTTCCTTGGCAAACTGGAAATCTGCTTTAATATTGTATTTATATTTCCTGGGAATGCATAGAAATGGCATGTTATTTATTTACAATACTGAGCCTGTCACGAAGTTCCAAGATTCACTGCAGCACATCCTTCTGAGTCTAGTCGAGCAGAGGTGGGAGGTGGGGTCACAGTCTCAGACACACATCTGTGGGGTCCAGTCACAACCACACCCCTAGCCTTTCCCTCTGCGTGTGATCTCTGCTGCTTCTCGTTCCTTTCTGGTCTTTTCCTCCGCCAGGCTGGTGACACTATGGTGTGTGTGGAGCCACCCAGTGTGGATGGGTGGGTAGGTCTCCATGGGGGAGGCAGAGAAAGCCTGGGGGACATCACTGCTCCTCTCTCCAGCCATTTCCTGTTTGCTGCGAGCACAAGCCCAGCACATACACGGTAGCTCTGGCTTAGTCCACTACTCAAACCACGGATGCCTCACATTAAAGCGTGAGACACAGTGGAAGGCAGTGCCAATGACATTGTGGGGAATATTACGTGGTGCAAAACATCCTGATCTCAGCATGAGGATCCCCCCATTGGGTGGAGATCATTCTCTCTCATCAGAATGTTCTTGTCAGTATTTTGTGATATTTTCCTTTTAACCACCCTGTATTGTCAAACTACTCTTAATCAGCTTCACTTGATAAACAGCAATCGTCAGCCTTTACCAGGTTATTAAGATAAAATGTCCTTCAGTCCAGTGTTACTGTGTTGGTTTCCCAGGGCTGCCTTAAGAACGGAACTTTATTGTCTCACAGTTCTGGCGGCTGGCAATCTGACATCCAGGTGTCGGCAGGGCTTTGCTCCCTCTGAGACCCACAGAGGAGGACCCCTTCCGGCCCCTTCCAGAGACTGGTAGCCCCAGACGTTCCCTGGCTTGTGGCAGCATCTCCCCAGGCTTCACATGGCATTCTCCCCACGTCTCTTCAGGTAGTCTTCCTTCTGTGTGTGTGCATCTCCGTATCTGAATTTCCCCTTTTGGTAAGGATGCCAGTCGTATTGAGCTAGGATCTACCCTCTTGTGACCTCCTCTTAACCTGACTGCCTTTGCAAAGACTTGTTCCAAATAAGGTCACATTCTGAGGTGCTGTGGAGATACGACTTAATTCATAATAGTTATTCAAGTTGTTCAAGTTAGTTTACTTCTTTATACCACCAGTAAAGGTTTGTCCTTTTTTTAATGTGGATTTCAAGTAGATGGCAGGTGATGCTTTAGAAACACAACTATGTAACTTTTCTCTGTGAAAGGTAAAAATGAAAACAAGCAAATATAAAACCAGTGATTTCAAGGTAGGCTCTGCAGTCAGAGAGACTTGGGTTCTAATCTCACTTCTGCTACTCACTAGCAGTGTGACATTAGGCTTAGCCTTTCTTAGGGTCTCAGTGTCTTCATCTGTAGAATGGGAGTGATGGTCCTCACCTTATAAAGGAAACTAAGGAATTAATTGAGGGAATTAAGTTACTTGATCCAAGTTAAATACTTTAGCATAGTGTCTTGCACATAGTCAATACTCTATTAGTGTTATGATTATTGAAACCAATTGTCTCTTTGCTTCTAGCAAAATCTTGATTAGTCTTAGTAGAATATTAAAATATACCCTATGATGTATTCTCTCATATGTCCTCTTTTTTCCCTTGTAAATGTAGGGCATTACATCCTCTCACTTAGACATGGGTATGCAAACCTGAATCTCACCTTGTCACCTGTCACCATTCCATAGGTGCGGGTAGGTTTACTTGTGAATAGACTGGAATTGGAAGTTTGGGCAGACTTGATACTGAGCACCACAGGCCCAGCATGGTAGAGGACCTGGGATGTCAGAAAAGCCGAGGATGGAGGAAGCAGGTGTGGGAAATGGCAATAGTTAAGGTGGCAAGAGGTCAAGAATCCAAGGATTGGAAATAGGCATCCAGCAGTGCCTGTTACTAGGTTCAGGGTGAACCTGAGCCTGCTGTGTGTGGAGACCTGGGCCCAGGGGTGTATTCAAAAAACAACTGGTGGAAATTAAAGCCATTTGGTTTTAGATATAATTGAGTATGGATAAGGCTGGAGACAGACATTCTCAGAGAGGCTTATAAGCATCATCAGAAGAGGTGCTGCTCATTATCAAGCATCGCCTGGCCTGAGCTATGGAATTTGAGAAAGAATGAGGTGGCAACCTCTATGATTTGATCTCAGGACTATTATACAGGTCCTGAGAGACTCACCAATCCTTTCTTACCTCTTAATTGTTGTCCTCGACTTCCAAACATTCTACATAATTTATGCTGGTTGATATTCTAAAACTACCCTTGTAGAAAGGGAGAACCCTTCAATCTGTTACTAATCATTGATTCCAAATATGGGTTTGCATTATCAAAGTGTGAGTTTTGACAGGGAATGGGAGCATGAGGATACATGGCCTCTGAATTAGGAACGATCCCAAGTGCAGGAGAAGTGTCCATGCATCCCCGATGTCATCTTTTGACCATAGGCAGCCTCACCAGAAAACCAGGGACAGAGCTCTGCTCCCTTGTGCGGCCGTAAAAATCATATTATAAATGTTGGTTATGCTCTTAGGTAGCATACAGAAGCCATTGTAAATATCTGTGCAGCTAAACTATAATGCATTTACTGTAAAAACAACAAGGAACAAGTTTGTCAAAGGTTCAGTAACCTCTTTCCATCACTCGGGTGACAGATGTCACTTAATTAAGTCATTTGATCATCGCCCGCCCAGAACTAAGTTCCGACGTTTGTAATCGGTGCATCTGTCAGCGTCAGGTGTGTTTCTTAAGGTGAAGGGGAATTGTGTTTGATTTTTCCATTGGGTCTTACTTTTATTTCATTGTGTGCTTACCTTTTTTGTCCAACATCCATATAAAAGAGGGTCACTTGAAAAGGTTTTACTTTTGAAATCAAGAAGCCCAGAACTTTTGTTTTATCTTTTGAGTTGAGAAAAAGTAGAATTTACTTTAATCATGAAGAATGTATATCAAGCCACAAACTCAGAACAGATATACAAATATAAACAAGCTGGAAGTGGATGCGCAGTGATTTGCCGAAGAAATAGGCCATATATATTATTTGGGGTGTAAGGAAAGGCAGGATGAAATTTACTTGGAATTCTTACGGATGATACTTAAATTGTACTCTTAAAGATATCAAAAATTTTGCACTAATGATATAAAACATGCTTTAGTGAGAATAGAAACCATTGAAATCCTGAGGAGAATCAGATTTTTGACTGAGTGAATCACCTAGGTATCCTCTAGAACTTTAAGCAAAGAAAATAAATTAATTAAAATAGCCCTTAATTAGACCAGCATGGTTCATGGAGCTTTGGCGGTAATACTTTGCAAATCTAGCTAGCAAAAGGTTTTAAAAAACTATACTAGCCTTAACATTAACTCCATTTTATGAAAAAGAATGAATTTCAAATATTAATATCACATATTAATATTTAAATATTCATTTAAAAACCCATTTTTAAAATAGCTCAGTTAAGGACTTTTTACAACATAGCTCATTTGTATGACAGACTCTTGCCCACAGTGGCTCATATATAATTCTTAAAATGAAAACTGTGAAATTTCCAAGCACACCTGAGGCATGTTTTTGTATTCAAACTTAAAGATAACTTGCCTTTGGCAGGTCTTCTGAGTGATGTGAACTATGGTGGTCATTTTTGTTGTAGCATCTGCCCTGATAACCCATAGTCAAATGTGTTTTTTGCTTTTAAAATTAATTTATTCACTTGACAAATATTTATTGAGTACCTACAATTGTTGGACATTGTCTTGACATGGGGTTCAGCAATAAACCAGTCAAAATTCTTTGTTTACAAAGCATAGGGATGTGGAGGCTGACAGTATGTAAAATGCATAAATATATTATGGAGCACTTTGGAAGGCAATAACTGCTAAAAGATCAATCAGGGAAGGAGGGTCAGGAGGATGGGGGCGGGGGCATGCTAGCATAACCGGAGCGATGAGGACCATCCCACTGAGACATTTGGGCACAGAGAGGAGGAGGGTATGGTATGTTCCATGAAGAACATTGTGGCCAGTGTCCCTGGTGGGGAGTCAGGGAGGAGGGTAAAAACAGCAAGGTCATGTCAGCAAGGTCACGGGACCAGCTCCTTTAGGCCTCGAAGGCCATTATAAGGACTTTGACTTTTGCCTGGAGTGATGAAGGAGGAGAGAGTGGAGCATCTGAGCAGAGGAATGACATGATCCGGCTCGTGTTTTAGAGAGACCCCTTTGGAGAGACAAACATGAGAGATTATGGACTCTGAGAAACAAACTGAGGGTTCTAGAGGGGAGGGGGGTGGGGGGATGTGTACCAGCCTGGTGATGGGTATTAAGGAGGGCACGTACTGCATGGAGCACTGGGTGTTATACAAAAACAATGAATCATGGAACACTACGTCAAAAACTAATGATGTATGGTGACTGATATAACATAACATAACATAACATAACATAACATAACATAACATAACATAACATAACATAAAAAGAGAGACCCCTCTGGCTGCTGTGTTAAGAAGAGATATAGGGGAACAAGGGTCGAGAAAGGGAGGTCAGTTGGGAGGTAGACACATGAACACAGGAGAAACATAATGCTGGCTTAGACCAGCGCCGGAATGGGGCAGATGGTGAGATGTGGTTGAGTCCTGACGTGTGGCGGCTCCAGCGGGAGGAGGGAACAGGGAACCCATGACATACGCACCTGGCCATCATTGCACACGCTCACAAGTCCTGTGTGCTTGTAACTTACCCTGTCCCCTTACACTGTCTGATCCACCTGCACACCAGGAACAGGGCCCAATAAATAAAGGAGCATTTCAGCTCTGTTGGTGGCTGTCACCCAGAACCCACTCTGTGTACTTGCTTTTGTTCTCTGCAGAGTTCTCCTTCCTTCCGGTTTCTAACCCTTTAGCCCTGTTAGTGCGTTCAACAACTGAATTTTGCGGGCTGTTTTCTGGCCTTCTGTGTCCACAGGGCAGTCCAGCAGGCTCAGGGGCCCTTGGCGCGGCCAGATTGGCAGGTACTAACGTTTGCTTCTGGAGGCTACCACTTGGCCGGCCTGTGTGAGGGTGGGCCAAGGATTGAGAAAACCAGAGGGGACAGCCAGCCAAAGAGTTGGGCCAAAAATGGGCATTAAGGCTTCAGGCTAAGAAGCTGAGAAGAAAATGATACAATCAGGAAGTGAGAGCCAGTTAGGGAAAGAAGCAAGTTCAGGAGCAAGTTCTACGAACAAAGCTGAAGTGCAGGGGCTGGCCGGCATTGCCTAGTGCATGGAGGCAGGGAGAGGTGGCAGGTCAGCCTGCCTTAAAGCCTGACCCATTCCTGCATATCAGATCTTATCATCAAATTTATCTTATCCTTGTTCATGATCCCAAGGACTAGGTTTAGAACACACAGCATCCTTGTGAATTTTTCAGGACAATTTTGGTCCCTAGTGGCAGACTCCCAACTCAACTGCCTAAACAAGAAAAAAGAATTTATTGATTAACATAACTAAAAAGTTCAGGGATGATATTGCTTCAGCTTGGCTGGTTCCAGAGACACAAACAATGCCATGAACCCCTGGTCTCTTTTTCCATTGTTCAGGTGTATTTTCCTTGGTGTAGGCTTCATTCTCAGGTAGCTTAGCAACACCATTAGGAAGGTGATTTCTCTTTTTCAAGAGTTAAAGCCAAAATTTAGGATGCATCACATTAGCCTGGTTTAGGCGATATGCCCATGCCAGAATCCTTTACTACGGCCTAGGGAGATAGAATACTTTTTTGGACAAGTGAGGACTTACTGTTTGAATTTTTGTCATCCCTCGGAAACCTGTGAATTTATTCACGATGCAAGGAAGTTGCAGTGTTTCCACTGGGGGTCAGTGGGAAAGCTCTCAGGACCTTCTCGATATATGCCATCCCTGTCACATTCATGGTGTCAGTGCTCGCCAAGAGCATGTTGGATTTTTAAGATTCTTAAGTAAACCTTCTAAGGGAAGAATGAAATTACCCCAAATCCTGATTGCCTCATTACAAGTAAAGTATCCAGCTGCACACATCCATGACTGCAAGTGAGGCTGACCTTGTAATTAAACACAGCCTAGAGTTTCTATGATTATATCTGTATCCACGACTCCAGAGCAGCAAATCCTTTTATCTTCCTGCATCCTGGCCTCTTTCATCCAGTGGTTGGTTGCATGGGCACCTTGAACACCTCTCTTCTAGCACCAAACTCTCCATCTTCTCCTTTTCCTTCATCACTGCTGACTCTGCCACCCCCACTCCACATCTGACCGTCTTCTCATTCCCCCATTTTGGTTGGTAGCACTCCCTCTGCCCCGTCACCCAAGACTTAGTCTGAGTCAACCTAAGTGACCACCTTCTCCCTCACTGTCCCCATTTCTATTTGCTTCCCTGGGTCCCTGCCCTTAGTCTAATGCCCTTCCAATCAGACCTAAACCTAAGCTGAGAGCCTGACTGCAAATGCTCTTAAAATATTTAAGTGACTCTCCTTTCTTACAAGTCAAAGCCCAAGTTCCTTCATGCACCCAAGGCTCTCTGTGCACCAGCCCTTGCCTACCCTCAGTCTTGTCTCCCACTGGGTCCCCTGAGCACCTTTTAGTGCTCCAACCATACATTTCTTGCAGTTCCTGAACCAAAGTGATCTGCACCTTTGCTTATAGTTCTGTTCATCCTTGAATTCCCTTTCTTCTTCCATGTGTAGGATCAACACCTTCCCATTCTGCTCAGGCTCAGGCCCGGTGGCCCTCTTCTATGAACTCTTTTCTGGCCATACTCTCTTGAACGTTCTGTCTCCTGTGGGCCACACCTCACCCTGGGCCCATTCTCTCCAGCCTCTGCAAAATGTTAGTGATTTTATGCATCTCCATGTGCAGCTCCCCTTAGCAAGGTATAAGGCCCCTTGAAGGCAGAGACCGTGATTTACTCATGTTTATACATACCCCAGTGGCTAACATACCTGAGCATTTAATAAATATTTTAAGGTGAAGGGATGAGTGAGTATATTTTTCTGAGGAAGTTGTTGATGTCAATCTTTCCTCTGAAAGTGTGGCTAACAGGGTTGGGCGTTATAGTAAATATTTGTGCCAGGAGGCAAAGGACAGTCACTGTGGGGACAAGGTGGACAGCGACACCTACACCGAATTCCTGGCCATGAACATGCCCACGCTCAGGATCATTTTGAAAGTGAAATTGCCTTCAGTGGGCCCTGTTTGCCTTGGCTCATAAATAAGGGGCTTTTGTGAGAAGACCTCTAGGGTCCCTCTGAGGGCTAATGTTCTTTGTTTATAGAGCTGTGTTCGTTTTTGTGACACCAGTTTGCTACAATAAAATGAAGATGTCTTTGGGAGTATTGGGTAAAAGTCAAATTGGGGGAAAACAGTCATGGAAAGAAAGGCAGCTTTTCTGTAATGAATTGTTTATAAAAACCATGGAGATATATATTTGGGCAGGTGAAGATAGCTTGAAAGATCACATTTGTTTAGAGAATGTAGTTTTTAAGGACTAAGTCTATGTAACAAAAGATTCTCCAAGAGGTAATTATATCAGTTATTAAAAGATGTTTATGTCTTGGGTGTGCAAATATCAAAGTGTGGAATTTCTAATCTCTCATTATATGATCCAACAATTGTAAGGTGCCAGTGAGATTCTCAGGGATCACAAATGTATTATGTGAAATTTTTGGCTCAAAGTAATATGAACATAGTGACATGGAATAAAACAAAAATACTTAAAATTAACATTTAAATGTGTATGCATAAATGTATGTATAGACAGCTATTCATATATGTAAATAATATATACATATATCTTTTTGTGGCCCTTCAACAATTTTTACTGGCCTTGAAATTCACCAATCCCAGGAGTGTGCTCAATATTGGAGAACTCTGTCCAGACCTGCATATTTTCAGCGTTTTTATTTTCCAACACTATTTCATTGCAGTTGTAATGTCAGTTGTAACATGAGTTGAAACTATGTACACTGTCACCTTTATAGCACTACTTCAACCTACGTAATAATTCCCTTGGGGAAAAGACTCTTGTCCTACATTATCTTGGTCAACCCATCGAGACTAGTGCTATATCTTGCCAGGGGGAGCTGGAACTCCATAAATATTTAGTCAATGAATTGTTGGAAAATGAATAAGTAAACAAAACAGAAATTTACTAGCAGACTGGTAATTTTGGAACACAAGACAGTGAAAGCAGGAGCAGAGATGTTTTTATGGTGGTTAAAATCCTGGACTGTAGAATCAGGCGTGATTTCACATCCCAGCTCTGCCATTTACAAGCTAAATAAGATTAAGCAAATGACTTAATCTCATTAAAGCTCAGTTTTCTTATCTATGAAACAAATGAGTTTCTCTGAAGGTAAAATGAGATAATGCTTAGCAAAATTTTCAGCACACGGTAAACTCTGATTACTTTTAGCTATTTTTATGAAAAGTAATCATCACAAAAATATCACATTAGTGAAATCATATAGACCTCTTTTTTTTTGTTAATCCGTGGCATTTGCACTGAAAGATATGGATTTAGGAACGGCTTCAGTGAGAAAACAAAAGATCTAAATTCCCAAGGGGAACACTCCAGAGCAGTGGGTAGCCAAAGAAGGGTGAAAGAAAGGGTTTGGAGCCATCAACAGATTTTCTGGACATCTGAGGATTCCAAGGCAGGTTGGTTGCATGGAGCTTTTGACTTGGATTTGAATGCATTAGGACAAGACTGAGCTCTTGGAAGAGGGAAACCATGGTCAATGTCGTATGTAGAAAAGTAACTTGGCCATGTGCACTAAGGAATAAGTGAAGAGAAGGCAGTTTTTCAAGCAAGGTCTTGAGCTAAGATTAGGAAGTTACCCACCGAGTGACCAATGGAGTTAGAATTATGGGTTTAGAAATTGAAAAATGACAGGAATTGATGTTTGAGGAGGTGACACTGTCACAGGGGGGTTCCTTCTGGGAAATTCTCCAAGTAGTTGGAACACATTTGAATTTAAATAGCTCACTTTGTACTGTAATTATTTATCTGTTGTTGCTTTCCTCTCTAGAGAGTGTGGTAGGACACAGGAACTATTAAGCTGTGATTTGGAAGTGTGCCCAGTGGGGCTGGGGTATGAAGATGAAAGTGCTCCAAGGACTCACAGTTGGGGTGGAGTAGGGTGAAGGGCAGATACAGAAACAAATGGTTGCATCAGTGATTACACTTTATCCTTATGCGGAGCCAAGAAATTTTGTTGAAGTGTGGTCATAGTATGAGTATAACTGCATTTGGAAATACCTCCCTGATAACATCATAGAAGATGAATAGGAAAATACTGATGGCAGAGAGACCAGAAAGTAAGTTATTAAGGTCTTCAGGTCAGAGTTAAGGAATGCCTGTACTAAAGATTCTGGTGGGGGAAAAGAGAGCAAGGAATGGATGATAGTGATGCGTTGAAAGGTGGAATCCATAACAGGCAATGACAGATCTGGATTCAAATAATATTTAAGTTTAGTAGAGGGAAGAGAAGGAATTTATACCCACTGACCTCTTCTTTTTACCTTCTGAAGTAGAAAGCAAAGACGTTTCCTGAGAATAAGGAAGCGAAGATGGATTCGTGGGCTCCAGGGTGGGGAAAAGGTGTGGGATGGGAGTGGGGGGAACACATCTGAACCACATAAAAGAAATGCTATGTAGCTCTGACATGCAGATTTTCACGGTTTCCCTTGCTGCCAGGGCTTAAGACAGAAGCAAGTTTGGTTGATCCAGGTTTGGGGATTTGCAGAGAATGTGAGAGAAGGCTCTGCCTGGCTAAGCAGATGTTCAGCATTTGTTGGATGAGTAAGTGCACAGTTGAGCACCACAGAAAAGGAGTTTATTAGGGATATCATAGAAGAAAATAAAAGTCTGGAAACAAGTAATTCATCTTGTTTCCTAAGACATCTCTTATTTGGGAAAGTCTTCTGTGACCCCAAGTAGGTCCAGTAGCACATTATATCTCAATGGCTCCAGTTATCTTTGCAGCATTCTGCTTCGTATAATCAATAACAGGTTGTTCATGGCTGTTCATGTGATGTCTACTTCCCCACTAGCCTGTCGTCTCTGTTTTGTTGATCATTACATCCTAAATGCTGACACACTGAGAATATAATAAATCTGTAGTGCTCAATACATATTTTAACTGACAGAATGACGTTTTTAAATATTTTGTTGCTTGGTGGTGTCTTGTAAGGTTTTGTGAGTTTGCTTTAGTTAGGAAGAAGACTAATAAATTAAATTACAAGTGGTTCTTTATTGGAATATAGGTTCTTCTGGCTCATAGCAGCAGGAATTTGTGTATTTACTTCGGAATTGCATGGAAATCTCATAGTGTTTAGATGTACAAATGAATCTATCTGAAACTAGCTTCTGGGCGCCTGGGTGGCTCAGTTGGTTAAGCAAGTGAGACACTAATAGAAGTACATTAACTAATTTTATTCATTTGAATAATATGTGGTATATTCCAATCTTATGAACTTCAAAGAAAATCTATTTATTACTGAGAGCTAGTCAGGCGTTCAAGACGGAAAGCCAGGAGTCAGCCTTGGTTTCTCTCTTTCCCTTACCCGCAAGCCGTTAGTGTTGGTATTTAGTCTCCATTGGTATTTAGTCTCTCCAAATCTATCTTGGACCCATCCACTTCTCTCTAAATCCATTGCCACCATCACCTCTTGCCTTGAACCCTGCGGCTGACCCCATTTGTCCCTCTACTTCCTCTCTTGCCACCCGTCCCCCATCCAGTATCTCCAAGAAGCAAAAGCGAGCTTAAAATGTCAGTCAGATCATGTCACTCCACTGCAGTGACTTTCCATCATACTTATTTTAAAAATCAAACTCTTTACCTTTCTCTTGCTCAATAAGTTCTGTCCACTCTGGAGTCCTTTCTATTTGTTGAAAACTCTCAGCCAGGGGCGCCTGGGTGGCTCAGTGGTCGGCTCAGGTCATGATCCTGGGGTCCTGGGATCGAGCCCCACGTGGGGCTCCCTGCTTAGGGAGCCTGTCTCTCCCTCTGGCCCTCCCCCATCCCTTGTGCTCTCTCTCTCTTGCTCTCTCCCAAAGAAACAAATAAAAATTAAAACAACAACAACAACAAAAACCTCTTAGCCGTTTCCTGTGTGAAGGCCTGGGGACCTCTACAATGCTTTTCCCTCTGCGTAGAATGGCTGGCTCTTTCCCACTATATAGACCTCAGCTTAAATGTCACCCCCTCCAAGAGGTCTTTCCTGACTCCTCTTTTTATAGTTGTTGGCATCTCCCTCCCCACATTATAATCTCAGCTGCAATTTATTATGGTAAATGCTATGAATGAAGCAAAAGTGTGTCTCTGTTAGGGTGTTTATCAGAAATGGCCATTTTTGTCTGCCTGCCTGTTTCAGGTGTCCCTGAAAGAAAGTAAGTTTTCTGAGGGCAGGAAGCATGCCTGTGTTTTAAGCCCTGACTCACAGCCCAGCACCGTGTATGCACACAGCATCAGTGCATTAATGAATGAATGGTCACATGAAAGGTGCCAGTAAGCTTGTTATGTTACGTGCCTAACGTATTTACATAGAAGTAGCTGGATGTGAGGTCCGACAATGGCCATTTAAATTAAATTTTCAAACTCTGTATGTAGCCATGCCATGCAAACAGTTCCTTCTTATGTGAATTAGATTTTTGATGAAGAGGGCCTCAATTTCTCATCTGAAAGAAAAGAAATGAGAGCAGTTGATCCCTAAGTTCTCTTCCTGCTCTGAGACCCTCAGCCGTTTTGGAGCTATCCCCCAGGTTGTGCAGATGCCCCCTACCCCAGAAGCCGCTGCAAACACCACATGGGGCTAAGGAATGTCTTTCTGAATGAATACATGAGCACAGTTGGAGTAGACTATCGGCGGGGCGGGGGAGAGTACATTGGTATTTCCAGTTCCTATTTGGGGCACAAACTTAAGGTTCCACGGAGCAGGTTACCCTGTAGCAGGCTGACAGTATTAAACCTGCTGTAGCTCACTGCTCCCCATTGTCTCATTAGCAAGAATCTCAACTGCCATCGAAGAAACCAGCTGCTTTCCTAGGTAGCAACAAGTACACGGATGTTTATATAGTTTTGCTCCCCTTGCTTCCCCCCTCACTTTCATCCCTAGCCACTTCACCCAAGGAGAATCATGCCAAATAAATATCAGATTAAGAAAATGCGTCTCAAAGAAAAGAAAAGAAAAGAAAAGAAAATGCTTCTCATTAGTTGTCTGTTCAAAACAACTTTGTAAGCAATCTGGGAGCATCCAGCAGTATCTTTTCCCAGACTTTTATCTCTCAAAAGTTGTTGAAAGAGCTAAATTAAAGTTCCTATCATTAATCCTTGTTCTGAACACTGTAAATCAAAGGAATGAAATACTTCTCCTCACAATTGAGATCCCAAACACGTAAAAATTACAACATAAAGCAAAATTTAATACTGGCATTGCCCCTGTCACCTAAGCCATATATTCTTTGACTGAAGTAACCAACAAGAGGGCATGGGTGTGCTGTAATTCAACATTGTTTCAAAGTCTGTGGGTTTGGTAAATACATTTAATTTTTAATATTTCCATAAGTAAAAGCGAGTTTGGGTAAAGATGCGGACGTCATTCTTACTTGACTCTTAAAGCTGTGGTGGTTTTGATCCCGTCTCCACAACTATTTGCAATTTTGCTTCATAATGACAGCTTCCCTAACATAAATTCAGGTTGTAAAGACTGAACTTCCCTCACTGTCACGGAGCGTTCCTGGGGAAGGCTTTTTATTTGCAAGTTGCACTTGATGCGAGTTTTAGAGAGGCGAGGTGGGCAGATAAAGAACTGAACAAGGAGGAACAGTGGCAAAATCCTGGCTGGGGCCGTGATGTTGGTTTGTGGAGCCTCCTGTCACCTTCCCATCTGCGCTGCAGTTCTGCCCTTTTCGAAATGTGGGTTATGGGCCATACTGTCAATCCCTGTAACCTGTGAAGCCACTCATTATAGACGAAGAGCCAGCAGTGATCAAATGTGCCTGCCTCACACCAACCACAGCAGAGTCATGAGGATCTGTGAGTGAGCATCTGTGGACTCGCCCAAATGCCATGGGAGAAACCAGTGTCTGAGCACAAAGAATTTATACACGGCATAAAAGAGAAGCCACTAAAATGCCGCAGCCTCAAGTTTCCTTGCCATCACCTTTCTTGGGATTGTAGATTCACGGAAGCCATGCCTCCTTCTCCGGAATTGTACCCTGAATTTCAGAAGTGCACATAAACAGGGTCAGTATTTTACTAGAAAATGTAAAAGAAAAGCAACCTCTCTGCAAAGTAAATTTTACTGGATGAAGTTTTTAATATTACCAAACCACAAACGATTATTCTTTTCCATACAATTATCACTAGGGGCTAGGGATGGGGGAGGAGCGAATGCCTCTGTTACCAAGCCCCACTCTGTCCCCGTTTTCATTAAGTCAAAGACAAGCTCTCCCGTTGCTCTGAATGTCCCTGCATCTCCGAGGCTCCTGTGAAGGGAACCTGCCGTGTATTCATGCTGCCTTTCTTCTCTCCCTTCCCATGTCTTTGTCTCCACTGTCACCAGAGGGCTCATGGTTCTTTCAAGGGACAGATCTATATTCCTCTCACTCAGCGGCCGCGTAGTGTCCCCACATGTGGGGACAGGCCAGGATGCAGAGGGCGGAAAGATGGGCCAGAACCTGAAAACCAGCATCTAGTTCCAGTTCTCTCATTGGTTTTAAGATTTTTACGAGTCTCAAATTTTCAAAACTCAGATTTCCTCATCTAAAAAAGATGAAGAAACCGGATCAGGGTGATCTTTGAGGTCATTTCTAGCCCTGCAGGGATTCGTTGTAAAATAACGTGTCCTCAGCCTCCTATGCAGCAGTTGAGTGAAGTTTCTTAAGGCCATTTATTCCTTTACCCCCTGACTTGTGCTGGGGGTGTCTTATAAGGTTTTGTGAGTTTGTGACTTGTGCTGGAGGAGAGTCTTCAAGATTGCCCACTTCCAGTCAAGTCTGCTCCACCTTTTCTTCCGGAATTCACTTCCTTCGCTGGCTACTTACCATGATCAAATCTGTGAGAGTCCACTACGATCTAAGTAAGCGGCACCCTCTCTGTTAACACCAGCATGGAATCATGTGTCCTTGCAACTGCATTGACCCGCTGTATCTCCATTATAAATCATGCACTGAACAGATTGCTTCGGTCCACCCCCTGCACCTGCAGAAGATTGGGCTTATCAAACCTGCTAGCTCTACCCTCTGATACCACCTGGACAGCATCCATTGAAGTTAAAGTATGAAATTCTCCTGGCTTGAAAGGTGAGGAGATTTCATAACACAGCTGCTGAGTCCAGCTATCTCAAGGCCAGGTGTACCTTCTAGAGATTCTAGATAGTGATCGTACAGAAAGCTGGGGAATTACCTACTCAATATTTGAATGGTCTTCTGTACCCAGCACACTAATGAAAACCATGTGCTCTGACACTGGAGAATCCTGAAATCCTAATAGTTGCCATCATGATTTTTTGTATTTAAATGCTTATTGTGGCATTTAGGAATCCCAAGTGTTTATTAACAGAAGACAGCTTTTTATAAATCTGATCCTTTTATGTTTAATCCACCATGTCATATTCATGCAGAAACTTAATTCAGGAATAAGAAATAGGTTGGAAGGGTCGCCTGGTAGGGAGAAACTTATTTTAAACCTATACCATTGACACAGAGGAAAAAAAAAATCTAGAACATAGACAACTGAGCACTGTTCCGAGTGGGGTCCAGCCCCAGTCCTGGTATTAGTGCTGACCCATCATGAGACAGCAGACAGACCATGCCTCTCTCTGGCTTTAGTCCATTGTTGCAAGATTAGTAAAAGGGGATCTGCCCTAAATAGTTCACATTATTGTCTCAATGTGAAACTCAAGTGAGAAAATGGATGTGGAATTTCTCTGTGAGTGTGATGCATTCTTTTTCCCTCACCCATCTCGTGCGTGGTGACTCTTGTTTTAATGGCAGCCATTGTTTACAGGACCCACTCTCCTCACTCTCCACCCTTGCACTGAATATCAGGTTCATGACGCCTACTACTGTTTTGTAGCGAGCCAGGCAATTCTTTTATTTGAAATGTTATGTCATGTCATCTTTAAAGTTGTTAGTTTTCCTTCTTAAGATTCTCTTCTGAGTTCTTCCCCCTGGATCAGATATTCCAGTATTATCTACTTTTTTTCAGGTGTCACTCAGAATATTTATGATGCAATAAGCCACTGTTTCAATAGAGACAAAGAAGAAGGTATTAGAAAGTCATCCGTAACACTGCTTTTTACAAAACATCAAAAATGACTTGCTTGTGTTTGTATGAGTGTGTGTGTGTACAAAATGATGCATCTTTTGAAGAACAGAAAAATAACTGTGCAAGTCCCATTATTTAGGCAGAGGGGATGAAATGAAAAGGGTTTCCAGTCAGGAGAGAATTATAGGTTTCGTAAAGAAAGAAAGGGAAACAATCCCAAAAGCTACAGATTTACTCAAGTTATTGAAATATCCCTTAGTGATTATTTTCTAAATTTGCTCTCAATCAGTTATCTTTTTTCTTTTGAAATATTAGAAGACAGTTTTGGAGAATTTGCTGCAAGCAAAATCATAGTTATAAAATAGTTTAAAACTGTGAAATGGTTTTAAATTTTAAAAATATAGGCTTTACAGACTTACCAAAGCTTAAATCAAAAGAGAATGTTGCAACCATCATTTCTCACTGAAAATGTAGGGTGGGGTGCCACCATATGTTATCTCTATAATGGAACATAAGGGGTACAGTGGTATAATTAATAGCAAGCCATTTTTACTTTCAAAATTTCAAAAAAGAATATGTTGAAAATATATATTTTCTTACAAGAATTCAAAATATAATGCCAAAATAAATTTGACATTGAAAAATATAGCAACCTATCCATGTTATCCTACTTTAAGAAAATCAATATACAAAATTTTAGACTTGAAAATCAATATTACGGTTATCACAAACAGATTCTTTGCTTTTGTTTCCTTACTGAATTTTTAAAATTGTGAGCTCACCTCCTTCATTTACAATGATTCATTTTGTAACCAATTTTCTTCTGACATATGGTATCTATCCATTATACACCACTGAAAATATAGCATAGTTTCTATGAACTCTTTGAGCTTCATTAAATACAAGTATTAGTTGTTATACAGAATTTTCTGGTTTGTTCCTGTTTCCTATTGACATGCCTTCTACTTCCTCCAATAATAATGATGGTGATATCAATAATAGCCAATACTTACGTAATGCTCAGTATATTTCTCAGAACCTTATGTTTAATCCTCAGAACAGCCTTATGAGGTAGATATTGTCACCTCCTATCTTAGAGAGATGAAGTCAGTTGTCCATCTTGTAAGTAGGTGAGTGGCACTTGTGGGACTTGAAACTGCCCATCACCCCCAGAGTCCATGTCCCAAGTCACTCCCGTTGGTGAGGGCTCCATAGCAACAGCTAGATTGCCCTGGCTTGCTGTGACTGAGTCTTACAGAAATGAGCTCTCTGGCACTCAAAATCTGTTTTCTGCCTTTTGCTGAAAACTTCGAGAAAATCAGTGGATGTGGTGGAATTTCGAGTGCATTACTATAGCAATCTGAGTTGACTTTGTTGTGATTTTGTGTCCTACCTGGAGGATGCCTGGTACTGTGTCCAGATAGTCAGTCTGCTGGTTAAGAAGCTGAAAATACATATTTGGGAGCCATGAGCCAACAGATGGTAACTCAGGCTATGGGAGGCACCCGGTCACCTTCATGTAAATTGCTACCATGATCTAAGCTTAATTATCTTAATAATAGTTAAAACGTGCTATTGTAAACATAAATATGCCCTGATATATAACAAATGAATGGTATGTATTACATGCCTTAAAATACAAGGTGATATTGTGATAAGTACAATGGGGCTACACAAGAAAATTCATCATCTGGTTTTTACCCAAATTCATTTGTACAGGATATCTGTTCTTTATGCTTTGTTTCATACTTTAAATGCAATAAAGTGTTTACAAAGCATAAAGTACTTTACTCATTTTTCATGTTTTACTTCAGCTTTTCCATTTATTCTTTTTGCTCTCTAAACCACTTTTCACTGAAGATAAGCGTGCTGACATACGGCATAATTCTTCATTTTTTTCTGTTACTCAATTCTGCTCACAATTTTTGTATACTAAAAATCAGTTTTTTTAGTTTATTCTTCATAATCACCTCAACATTTTTTTGTTATTGACTTAGTTCTGTTTTTAGGAACAGTTGGATCTAAAACAAAGAATTTAATTCAAATAAGATCTTCTTCCTTCCTTCCTTCCTTCCGTCCACAAATATTATTACTCCCATACTGAGTGCTGTGCTGTGAATACAAAGCTGCAGTCCCACATGAAGTGGGAACACAGTATGTTATGAAAACAGAGTGGGACAGGAGGCTGCACAGGGCTGGGTTTCTGAGACAGGATTTGAAGCATGGAGGTGTGCAGGAAGCCACGGCCGCACAGGGAGGCTGAGCAGAGAGAGAAGGTATAACGATGAAAGAGAGCTAGTGTGTATTTGAGAAATCCTGAGCGCATGAGGCAGTGGGCAATTCACTGTAGTGAGAAATGGCAGCAAGAGGCATAAGATAAGATTAGGAGGAATGATTGCTTCCAAAAGATGAAAGGCAGTGTGTACCATGTTTAATATTTAAATTATACTCTGAAGGTCTAAAAGTCCAGTAGAGATTTTTATGTAGAAGAGGAAAACTGTTTTGTGTTTTAACAAAATAACCTTGGGAACAATTGTAAGGATGAACTGCAGTTGAGTGGTGCTGGAAGGTGTGAATGGGTCTAGCCATAATGAGAACAGAATAAAATAGTTGTACTGTGGGTGGAAAGATGAGAAGAGTTTGAGAGATATTTTTAAGTAGAGTTGATAGGACTTTATAACTGATCAGGGTTGAGTAAGTAAGAGAGGTAGTTGAAAATAGCTCTCAGTTTTCCAGATTAAAGGACTTGGTAGATGGTGCTGTCATTAACTATTGTGAGAGTCATAGGAAAAAGAGAATGTTGAGCACAAAGATAATTCAGGTTTAAAAATATTGAGATCGAACAGTGTTAAGGTATCCAGGTTAAGATATTAGGTAAAAAATGGTAATAAAACGCTGGAGGTGAGAAAAAGAACTTAAAGCCAGATTTGTAGACATGAGAACCACTGGCATTTTAGTCTGCTCAGGCCACTATGGCAAATGACCACAGACAGGGTAGTTTAAACAACAAACATTTATTTCTCAGAGTTCAGGGGACTAGGAGGTCCAAGATCAGGGTGCCAGCAGATTTGGTGTCTGGTAAGGGCCTTCTTCCTGCCTTTCAGAAGGCTGCCTTTTTGCTGTGTCTTCATGTGATAGAGAGCAGAGAGAGGAGAAAGAGGAAGCAAGTTCTTGGGTCTCTACCTGTAAAGCCCTAATCTCATCATGAGGGCTCTACCCTCAAGGCCTAATTACCTCCCAAAGGCTCACCTCAGATACCATCACACTGGGGTTGGGAGCTCAGCATATAAATTTTGGGAAGACACACACATTCCATTCATGACAATTGGCATGTAGGTGTTAACTGAAACCTCAGGCAATTCGCTGGCTTCTTGGGAAAGAGTGTGAATAAGATGATAGGACCAATGATTAGATCTTGAGGACAGCCAAAACTTCAAATGCAGAACAAGGAGAAGGAGCAATTGATATAAACTGAAAAGAAGCAGTCAAGGAGGTGAAAATTAAAGATTATTTTTTAAAATAAATGTTAAGATATAAGTATTAAATACCTTAGAAAAATGAAGTATGATAGAAAATTTTAAAGTACTCCCGTTTAGGGCGCCTGGGTGGCTCAGTTGGTTAAGCGACTGCCTTCGGCTCAGGTCATGATCCTGGAGTCCTGGGATCGAGTCCCGCATCGGGCTCCCTCCTCGGCAGGGAGTCTGCTTCTCCCTCTGACCCTCTTCCCTCTCGTGTTCTCTCTCATTCTCTCTCTCTCTCAAATAAATAAATAAAATCTTTAAAAAAAAAAAAGTACTCCTGTTTAAGAAAACTCAATAAAAGAACAACTGTTCATGATTAAATACTGAAGTCATTGACAGTAAAATTTGGCATAAGGCACATATGCCTGCTTTCATTTCTATTATTTAACATTGTTTTAGAGACTAATGCTATAAGACAAGAAAGTGCAGTGTATAAATAAATAATGAAAAGAAGATAAAATTATTTTGTTATATGACTATATTATTTAAAAACAAAAATAACCCCAAGATACTCAGTTAAATACTATTAGAAATACCAAATGAATTTGGTAAGATGGATGAATATAAAATAAATACACAAAATGAAAGCACTTTTCTTTATTTCAATGACCAGCTGGAAATGAAAACAGGGAAAAATCACAAAAATAAAAAAACTACATAGTTCCTAAGAAAAATATAGCAAAAAATTTCAGGACTTAAAAAAAAAAACTATAAAAATGTATTAAACATAAATATAATAGCATTTATATTAGTAGGGTTTTTTATTATATTAATATTCAAAACTCCATGGAGCCACAGATACTTTAACTATAGATTAAAAGTTGAAGGATAGACCCAGAGAAAATATATTTGTAAACATTTGGCAAGCAAATAATGTCACCAACATAAAAATACCTTTTTCAAATTGAAAATAAAAAGGTAAATAGCACAAATAAAAATGGAGCAAAAATTTAGCCAAATAATAAATGTAAATTATTTTAAAGTTGGTATTTAGAAGTTGTTCTTCTATTAAAGAAGTGCATATTAAAAATACCAATAAGATACCATTTTCTGTCATTAATTCTACAAAATTTTTAAACATCCAGTTAATAGCCAATCTTAGCCATAGCTGGATTGATATTTACCTGGTAAGTTTAGGATGGCCATTGAAATGCTAACATTCCAGTTCATATATATTTGTGACCTTGAGCCCCTTCTTCATTCAGAACCCTATCCCATCCTTCTCTCTAGGCAGACTCTTCCAACTTCAAAATGCAGTAGTTAGAGGACAAATTCATGACACCTGATGTTCTTGAATATCCCTGCCTTGCTTGTTAGATATTTGGAATATTATCCCTGAGAAAGAGTGTAGTAAACTAGGTATTGGCTTATAATATGGGTGGGGATACAAATTGCTAAAACTTTTTTGTAGACTTATGTGACTATGTCTATTATTTTTTTAACACTTTAATCACTTTATTTTTTAATCTTATAAAAATAAAAGCACTCACATATAATGATATATGTATAAATATGTTTATAACAACATAGTTTAAATACCCGGACACTATACACTACATGAATGCCTACCAATTAAAAAATGACTGGGTGAATTATAGTATATTTATAGAGTGGAATATTTTATACCTATTTAAAGAATAGATTAGATGTATGTGTTGACCTGGAAAGATGTCCATAATGCACTGTTTTGAAATTAAAACAACCATGTGTAGAGTAATATGTACTTTTTTAAGAAAAATAAGTATGTCTCCCCATTTCTCTCTGTCTGGCTCTCTCTTATGTACACACGCACACACAGTGTAGGTATACATCTATACATATGGTGTGCGGACTAAAGCATATGGGCAAATACATTCCCAATTGTGGGAGGAATGGGTGCAAATAGATATACAGAATATTACATTTCTCTTCATACAACTGTATTTTTTATATTTATTGAATTTTATTTTTGCCCTTCCAAAAGAAAAAAGTAGGGAAAAAAAAGATCAAGAGAATGCCATTCTCTAGAGTTGAAGCAAAATGATGATTGTAGTTGAACATGACAAATTCAATGTAAGTTGTATTGTATGGTTTGGAAAAGAAAGCAATACAAATTTAGACTCACCAAATAATACCATGTTTCCTTCTATTGACCAAGTTCCTCCAGACCACTGACTTTTAACATTTTTAAGGGTGGAGAGCCCTTAGGAAAGTCAGATGAAACTCCTTTCCCAGTTAAAAGTGCATGAATTTTCAAATCCATCAATTGCATGTAACTGCTACGTTTTATGAGCCGCTGTTCTAATCTGATTTTTTTCATTAGATGGAATTGAAAATAAGTTTAAAACAAATATTCTTTGACTATGTCTTCTTTCCTCATTGTTTTTTTTTTTTTCCATTCTTTTGATAATAACCAAACTTTAGCTTCACCTGATTTCTTAGGAAGAGTATGTTTATTTTGCTTTTAAATATTTAAAACTAATTCAACCCAGTTTTGCCAGTGCAAGATTCCTTTACTCTCCTGTTAAATTTTCCACTCCAACCAAACCAGACTATGACTAATTCCCCAAACACAGTCTAAATTCTGGGAGTTGATTTCTTTGATCATCTTTGCCTCTGCTTAAAATATCCCTCTTGCTGCCCATCCCCTGGCCATCTGATTGCTGTCTCCTGAAATCCTACCCATTCTTCTAGTCCCAGCTCCAAAGCCTCCCCTTTAACTAAATTTTCCTCCAGTCCCTCAGCTGGAATGACTCTTGCTATCTTTGTGATCCACAGCTCTTTGTTTTTATTTCCATCATATTTCTTAGCACATCTATATAACATTATGGTTAATTGTATAGATGTCTTATCCCATTTCCTGGCCTATTAGGTCCTTGAGAGCAGAACTCCTATCTTGCTCATTTTAAATCTGCTATAGCACTTAGCACAGGGCCTTGCAAATAGTAGGTCCCAATAAATGTCAAATTGAATTGATTTTGAGCTGACTTCAGTGGGAACCTGAAACAGAATGCCTTTTTTGGCTTTAGGTTTTTTAATGCAATTTTGCCTCTTCTCTACAAAGATGTCTCAGTCAATCTACACAAATAGCCCATAATTTTTATTTCTAGCTTTCAAACTGTATCCTACTTCAGGTGATTCTAGTGAATGATATCTATTTATTTTTATTTTTTAAAAGATTTTATTTATTTATTTGTCAGAGAGAGAGAGTACAAGCGGGGGGAGTGGCAGAGGGAGAATTAGGCTCCCCTCTGAGGAAGGAGCCCAATGAAGGACTTGATCCCAGGACTCTGGGATCATGATTTGAGCCAAAGACAGACACTTAACTGACTGAGCCCCCCAGGCATCCCAGTGATATCTATTTATAAAAGAAGAGTGAATATTATTTTTTTCCTATTTTATTTATTTATTTGGTAGTCCTTTTTTAAATAGTGCAAATAAATTTAAATTACTTTTAAGTTTGATGTAATTTCATCTCTTAAACATTTGGAATTTTAATATAATTTTATAATTTACATGAATTTTTTTAGTTTTACTTTAAGTGAGTAGTCATTTTTTGGTGTATTCTCTTTGGATAAATAATGTGCATGGCAAAGAATACTAAAGATAGCTTAATGCAACTTTAATGTCACTTACATACTTCCTACCTATTTAACAGTAATTAGAAAGTTTACTTAAATAATATAAATTAACAGGTACTAAAATCACCCCCTACCCACCCAGAGCTTTAAAAATCTAATATTGGCGGGGTGCCTGGGTGGCTCAGATGGTTAAGCATCTGCCTTCAGCTCAGGTCATGATCCCAGAGTCCTGGGATCGAGTCCCACATCGGGCTCCTTGTTCAGCAGGGAGTCTGCTTCTCCCTCTCCCTCTGCCTCTCCCCCTGCTTGTTCTCTCTCTGTCTCTGTCACAAATGAATAAATAAAAAAAATCTAAAAAAATAAAAAATAAAAAAAATAAATAAATAAAAATCTAATATTGGCAAATAATATTCAGACCAGAAAAATAAAACTTAAAAAATTATCAGAAAATAAGAAACTGCCAAAAATTTATATTTAGAAAGAATAAAATTCTGAGAGTTTTAGAAACCTATATAATTTAATTGTGGCATTTAACAGATTAATAGATGGTCAATACAGTAACTTCTTTCATTCAGCAAATTCATAATGTTAAGAAAATTTAAGGTCTTGGGCACCTGGGTGGCTCAGTCGTTAAGCGTCTGCCATTGGCTCAGGTCATGATCCCAGGGTCCTGGGATCCAGTCCCACGTCAGGCTCTCTGCTCAGCAAGGAGTCTGCTTCTCCCTCTCCCTCTCCCTCTCCCTTGGCTGCAGCTCCCCCTGCTTGTGCTCCCTCTGTCAAATAAATGAATAAAATCTTAAAAAAAAAAAAAAAGGAAATTCAAGGTCTTTTCAATACTAGCTCTCATCAAAGTTATGTGAAACACACACACATATTTCCAGTGTGTGGCATAACTTTAATAATATTGAATACATAGTTCATCTCATTAGGCCCCAAACACGTCTATGCCTCTATTATCCAATTTCCCATTGTTTTACCTATCCCTAAAAAATAAACAGTGGAACATTTTCATTCCTCTGGCTCTTCAGCAAGGCATTTGAGATCTAATTGCTTTCTTGCCTTACATTAAGATAATATTTCAATTGGATACTGTCATGATGTTTTTCTATCAGGATCAAATAAAACAGGTTCAGACATAGATCATAAATATGGCAGAATGAAGGGAAAATAATAATACCCTGGTTATATACATTTGTTTGTTTGTTTGTTTAGAGTCTCCAAACATATTTATACATTCTTTTTTTTTTCATTTTAGAAACATCCTATGGAATAACAACAGGGAAATATTGTTTTATCTATTCAGCCTACAGATAGAAAACTAAATGCAAAAAAAATGTTCTTAGCTCACTTAAGATCTGATTTTGTCAGGTTTGCATCAGTTAAACTAAATATAGCTTTATAAGCATTGCTAAGCGTCAACTGTATGGTGGACACTAAGCCTGATATAAATAGTAGCAATATATGGTTCTGCCTTTAAAAAGCTCATTACGCATTATTTATATTATTTATTATATAGTATAATAAATCATACTACAAAAAAGAATATACTATGGCAATTGCTACAATAGGAGTACAAGTAAAGTATCATGAGGATAGAAAGCATGAAGGGGGAACAATTATTTTTAGACTGAGAAAGAATTTAGGATAAATTTCACTAAGGAGATGCATTGGCTTGGAAGCAGAGATTTAACTGAATAGAGAAGAGAAGGGATCACTACCAAAAAATGAAACACTTAGGTATAAATCTAACAGAATATGTACAAGATCTATATGAGGAAAACTACAAAACTCTGATGAACAAAATCAAAGAAGCACTACATAAATAGAGGGATATTCCATGTGCATGGATAGCAAAACTCAATGTTGTCAAGATATCAGTTCTTCCTAACTTGATCTATAGCTGCAGTACAATCCCCAATCTAAATCCTAGCAAGTTATTTTATGGATGCAACAAACTGATTCTAAAGTTTATATAGACCCAGAATAGCCAACACCGTATTGGAGGAGAGAGTTGGAGGATTGACACTACCCTGTGTCAAGACTTACTATAGTAAGCTGTAGTAATCCAGACAGTGTGAAAAGAACAGACAAACGGATCAGTGGAACAGAACACAGAGCCCAGAAATAGACCCCATAATATACTGTCCAGTGATCTTTGACAAAGGGGCGAAAGCAACACTGTGGAAGCAAAAAGAGTCCCTTTAACACAGGGTGCTGGAACAAATGGACAACCACATGCAAAAAAAAAATGAATCTAGACACAGACTTTACACTCTGTCCAAAAACTAACTCAGAATGGATCATAAGCCTACATGTAAAATACAGGAGTATAAAACTCTTACAAGATAGTATAGAAGGAAACCTAGATGACTTTGGCAATGGTGATAACTTTTTAGATATAACACCAAAGATATAATCCATGAAAGAAATAATTGATAAGCTGTACTTCATTAAAATTTAAAACTTCTACTCTGCAAACGATAATAACAAGATCATGAGGAGATAAGCCACAGACTGGGAGAAAGTATTTGCAAAAGACACATCTGATGAAGGGCCACTATCTAAAATATATAAGAACTCTTAAAACTCAACAATAAGATAATAATAAAGCACTCAATTAAAGAATGGGCCAAAGTTCTTAATAGACATCTCAGTCAAGAAGATATACAGATGGTAAATAAGCATATGAAAAGTTCCTCCACATCCTATGTCATCAGGGAAATGCAGATTGAAACAACAGTGAGATAGCACCACACACCTATTAGAATGGCCAAAATGCAAAACACTGACAACACCAAATGCTGGCAAGGATATGGAGCAATAGGAACTCTCATTCATTGCTGGTGGTACAAGATGGTACAACCACATTGGAAGACAGCTTGGCAGTTTCTTACACAACTAAATATACTCTAACCATATGATCCAGTGTTCTGAGTCCTTAGTATGTAAAGGACTTGAAATTTACATCCATACAAAAACCTGCATGTGGATGTTTATAGCAGTTTTATTTATAATTACCAAACTTGGAAGCAACCAAGATGTCCTTCAGGAGGTAAAATGGATAAATAAGCTGTAATAAATTCAGACAATGAAATATTATTTAGTACTAAAAAGAAATGAACTATCAAGAAGACATGGATGAAACTTAAATGTATATTACTAAAGCCAGTCTGAAAAGGCTACATACTATATGATTCTAACTACATGGCATTCTGGAAAATCAAAACTATGAAGACAGTAAAGGATCGGTGGTTGCTCAGGGGTGGGTGGGTGGGGTGGGATGAACAGACAGAGCACAGATGATTTTTAGGGCAATGAAAATACATGATTCTGTAATGATGACTAGATGTCATTATGCATTTGTCCAAATCCATAGAATGTATAGCAACAAGAGTGCACCATAATGTAAACTATGGTCTTTGGGTGGTTATGATATGTCAGTGTAGGTTCATCAAGTGTAAGAAACGTACCCTCTAATGAGATATGTTGATAACGGGGAAGGCTGGGCATGTGTGGGGATAGGGGAGATATGAGAAATCTTTGCGCCTGCCTCTCAATTTTGTGACGAACCTAAACCTGCTGTTTAGAAAAATAAGGTTTTCAAAGGGAAAAAGGGAGGAGGAGGTCAGTCTAGATAGAGCAGAATAGTAGCAAAGTTAAAGAAGTATATTTGAAGAATAAAGAATAGTTCCACACAGTTGGAAGCTAGGATGCTGAGTTGGAAGATGTAAGCAGTGAAGCTGGGCTCACAGATGGATCTGTACTTGGAAGGTTTTAAAGATTATGTATGTATGTATGTATGTATTTATGTATTTATTTGACAGAGAGAGACACAGCGAGAGAGGGAACACAAGCAGGGGGAGTGAGAGAGGGAGAAGCAGGCCTCCCACAGAGCAGAGAGCCCGATGTGGGGCTCAATCCCAGGACCCCAGGATCATGACCTGAGCCGAAGGCAGACGCTTAACGACTGAGCCACCCAGGCGCCCCTGCACTTGGAAGGTTTTATAATGGCTAGTGAGGAGTTTAGATTTCGTTTCCAGGGTATGAGTGACCAGATACTTAGTTGTTCTGGGAAGGGAAATGAACTGATCAGCTATTTTTTACAGAGGGTATATATAGCTATGACACAGAAAATAGATAGAAATAGGTAATCTTCAAAATGTTTATAGACTTTGATGGAGTAATCACATTTATCCAAGGGAAACAAATGAATCTACTGATAAAGCTTTAAGGATGATAGTCATTAAAATGCTGAATTGTTAGGGAAATCACTAAATAAACTGTGGCACATTCACTTAATGGAATATTAGGAAAACGTAAACTTAAAAGTTTACAAATAGTTTTTGATAATACTAGAAAATTATCAGGCTATAATAAAAAAAACTTAGAAAAGTATGAGTATTGTTTGATCATGGCTAATTTCACAAAATTATGTGTGGGAAAAATCCTAGAAGGAGATAAACCAAAATAGAATAAGTGGAAGCTCCCAAGAGTTGAGACTATTGGTAGTTTCTTTTTACATTACAGTGTCTAGTACATTTCTCTAAACGTGGTTTAGTTATGCAATGAAAAAATCAATAAACTTTTTAAAAACCCCATCGAGAATAGCCAAGTCCTTGAACCCAAAGGTGACAGCATGAAAGCAGAGGGAGAGACACTCAGATTCCAGGCAGGACATCGTTCTCATGGATGTGGATGATAAGAAAGATCTGGAGCAAAGTTGACACTTCCGCCCTGACCCCTAAGTGAGTCAGATGGTGATGTTTTCAGTCACACAGCAAATGAGGGAGAGGCAGGGTAGGAGGTTTCACATTGAACATGTTTATTTGGAGGGATCCTTAGGTTATCCAGCAGATGCATTCTCGTGGTGGTTGGAGATGAAAGCATTCAGTGCTGACAAAGATAAAGTAAATTACCACTTTCTTGTCCCAGGATGGAGATGATGAAAAGTGATTTGGTAATATGTTCATGTCCCTTCAAACCAAATATAGAAAATTCATTATGCACTTTGATCCAAAATAGACACGAAAAATCATTATTTACAAAGATGTTCATTGCAGGATGTAGCTTATAACCAAGAGAAAACAGAAAAGGGGGAAAACAAAACACCCCCCCCAAAGTAGGGGAAAGTCAAATAAGTCATGATGAATCCATTCAATGCAATATTGTGTAGCAATTAAAAACAATGTGTTAACAAAATATATTAACGAAAGAAAATACTTATGTCATTTTGTTAAAAATCATGCATTAAAATTATATACGCAGTAGGGCTTTGACCTTGTAAAATGTTATATAAATAAGACTAGACTAATCACATATCGAAGTATTAACAGTGTCTCAACTCTTGGTGGTAGTATTACAGATCCTACTCCCTTTTAACTTTTCTTTATTTTTCAGTTCTTTTCTACCAAGAACACACATTACTTTTATAACTAGAAGTTAAAAAGAAAGAAAATTAAAGGGAAAGAATGTTTCCAGAGATCAAGGCTAAATGTGGGTTTGAGAATCATCCACATATAAGTAATAGTAGAAGTCACCAGTAATCCTTAAACTCGAGACAGATTATGTTGTCTCTCTTAATAACTTCTTAGTACATAGATTTTATATAATAAACTGAAACATTCTAATGATCCAGTCATATGTTTATCAAAAGTCAATTAGAGCCTTAGGCCTTTGTCATTTTGGAATGTTCAATAGAATGAACATGGTTTTTAAAATTGATTTGATAAAGATAAAACTTGACATTAGTGTACAGTAATTCATTTTCTTACTCTTCTTCAGAAAATATGTCATGCTCAATTTTAATTTCAAGAAAATATAGAGCAAATCTACATAAAGCAAAAATAGTTTGTTTGCCCTAAGATATGTTTTGCTCACTATAATTGGGTTGTCAGAATGCGTCTGACATATGCTAATGAAACAGAGAAAGCCAAAATATAGTTTATTTGGTTACGTTAGTCCTTTTCATACTCAAACCAGCAACATTTATATAGCTCCTACTCAGATGCTGGGAATTAAAAAGTACAAAACCACATCACCCTGGCACTTAGGCAGCAGATGAAAACCACCGGTGGGGCGCCTGGGTGGCTCAGTCATTAAGCATCTGCCTTCGGCTCGGGTCATGACCCCGGAGTCCTGGGATCCAGCCCCACATTGGGCTCCCTGCTCAGCGGGAAGCCTGCTTTTCCCCTCTCCCACTCCTCCTGCTTGTGTTCCCTCTCGCTGTGCCTGTCTCTGTCAAATAAATAAATAAAATCATTAAAAAAAAAAAAGAAAACCCCACAGGCAGAAGGCAGTGAATCATTCGTTCCAGTGAGTAGTAGAATAACCTTGGAAATTTGAGGACTGTAGTGTCGGTGTGAATGCATAGTTCACGATAGGCTTCCTGGAGTAGGTGACAATCTGGCATGGATCTTGAAAGCATGACAATAGTAAAGAAAAGAAAACTTTAGATAAACTCTTTTAGATATTGTCACAATGTTCTTCAAAGTGGTCATTTCAGTTTACATCTGAATCAGGCAGGAATGAGTCTCCATTTTGCCTCATGCTGGCCAAAATGTGACACTGTCAGACTCTTAAAGAATTTTTATTTATTTGTTTTGAGAGAGAGAGAAAGAGAATGAGTGGGGGGAGGGGCAGAGGGAGAGGGAGAGAGAGAGAATCTGGAGCAAACTCCATGATGAGCCCAGAGCCCCATGCAGGACTCAATGTGTGGCTCCATCCAACGCCCCTGAGATCGTGACTTGAGCTGAAATCAAGAGTCAGATGCTTAACCAACTGAGCCACCTAGGTACCCTGACCTTGTCAGACTTTCAATCTACATTTGTCATGTTGGGCATCTTTTCTTATGTTTATTTAGCAATGTATGTTTTCTCTTCTATGAATTGCCTGTTAATATTCTCTACCCAATTTCTGTAGAGTTGTTTGTCATTTTCTTATTGATTTAAAGCAGTTCTCTATGTATCCCAGATGCTAGTTCCTTGCCAGGAGAGACTTTTCTCCTTTTCTCTTTCTTCTTGTAACCAGACTGCCTGAATCCCATACTCACTAACAGTATGTTCTTAAAGTAATTATTTAACCTCTCTGGGCTTTCATTTTCTCAGCAGTAAAATTGGCATAGTAACATACCTAGCTGATAGGGTTGTTGTGAAGATTAAATGAGCTAATATGGGAAGAACTTGGAAGTATGATCCAAGGTTGTAGTAAGTGCTAATTAAATGTGGGCTGTGGTAGTTACAGTCATTATTGTTCTCTCTCACAAAGGTAGATTGTTTCTAATTGGCCATTTCACTAAGGGTGTGGTCTGTTGGGAGTCCAGGCTTCAAGCAGGAGTCCCTGCCCCCACTTGGTGTGGACTCAAGGACTTGTCTTCTGTCTTTGTGCTATCCATAACTTAGACTCAAATTCCCAGAGTGGGAATGTCCTCTGTAGGAATATGTTCTGACCATCATAGGGCTTGCCTTTCTTTGATTCTCCATTATCCTTACTTTCTTAAAGGTTGAATATGAACAGACAGTTACATTTTTTGCAAAATTCCTATTTTAAAAAATTAAGATAGGTGTAAAATTAGGTTGTGTACTGGAGCTTTTTCTTGTTTCTTGAGGTAGGCCTGTCTAAAAAGGGGAATTATAGGCCAATATCCCCGATGAACATAGATGCAAAAATTCTCAACAAGATACTTGCAAATCAAATCCAACAGTACATTAAAAGAATTATTCACCACGATCAAGCAGGATGTATTCTTAGACTGCAAGGGTGGTTCAATATTTGTAAATCAATCAGTGTGATACACTACATAAATAAAAGAAAGGATAAGAGCCATATGATCCTCTCAATAGATGCAGAAAAAGTATTTGACAAAACACAGCATCCATTCTTGATAAAAACCCTCAACAAAGTAGGGATAGAGGGAACATACCTCAACATCATAAATAGGCCATATATGAAAGACCCAGAGCTAATATCATCCTCCATGTGGAATAACTGAGAGCTTTTCCTCTAGGGGGGTCAGGACCAAGACAGGGATAGCCACTTTCACCACTGTTATTTAACATAGTACTAAAAGTCCTAGTTTCAGCAATCAAACAACAAAAGGAAATCAAAGGCATCCAGAGAGGCAAGGCAGAAGTTAGACTTTCACTCTTCACAGATGATATGATACTCTATGCAGAAAATCCAAAAGACTCCACCAAAAAATTACCAGAATTGATACACAAATTCAGTAAAGTCACAGGATACAAAATCAATGTACAGAAATCTGTTGCATTTGTATACACCAATGATGAAGCAGCAGAAAGAGAAATCAAGGAATCGATCCCATTTGCAATTGCACCAAAACCTGTAAGATAGCTAGGCATAACCCTAACCAAAGAGGTCAAAGATCTGTATGCTGAAACTACAGAACACTTATGAAAGAAATTGAAGCTAACACAAAGAAATGGAAAAAACATTTAATCGTCATGGATTGCAAGAACAAATATTGTTAAAATGTTCATACTACCCAAACCAATCTATACATTCAATGCAACCCCTATCAAAACATACCACCAGCATTTTTCACAGAGCTAGAAGAAACAATCCTAAAATTTGTATGGAACCACAAAAGACCCTGAATAACCAAAGCAATCTTGGAAAAAGAGAAGCAAGCAGGCTCATAATTCTGGACTTCAAGCTGTATTACAAAGCTGTAGTGATCAAGACAGTATGGTACTGGCACAAAAACAGACACAGAGATCAACTGAACAGAACAGAGAGCCCAGAAATGGACCCACAACTATATGGTCAACTAATCTTCAACAAAGCAGAAAAGAATATCCAATAGAAAAAAGATAGTCTCTTCAACAAATGGTGTTGGGAAAACTGGACAGCAATATGCAGAAGAATGAAACGACCACTTTTTTATGCGATGCACAAAAATAAATTCAAAATGGATGAAAGACCTAAATGTGAGACAGGAAACCATCAAAGTCCTAGAGGAGAACACAGGCAGCAATCTTTTTGACATTGGCCATAGCAACTTCTTACCAAACATGTCTCCACAGGCAAGGGAAACAAGCAAAAATGAACTATAGGGACTTCATCAAGATAAAAATCTTCTGCACTGTGAAGGAAACAATAAACAAAACTAAAAAGCAGCCTACAAAATGGAAAAAGATATTTGCAAATGACATATCTTATAAAGAGTTCATGTCCAAAATCTATAAAGAACTTATCAAACTCAACACCTGAAAAACAAATAATCCAGTTAAGAAATGGGCAAAAAACATGAATAGACATTTTTCCAAAGAAGACATACAAATGGCTAACAGACACATGAAAAGATGCTCAACATCACTCATCATCAGGGAAACACAAATCAAAACTACAATGAGATATGATCCTCATACATGTCAGAATGGCTGAAATTAACAACCCAGGAAACAACAGATGTTGGTGAGGATGAGGAGAAAGGGGAACCTTCTTACACCGTTGGTAGGAGTGCAAACTGGTGCAGCCGCTCTGGAAAACATTATGGAGGTTTCTCAGAAAGTTCAAAATAGAACTACCCTATGACCCAGCAACTGTACTATTAGGTATTTATCCAAAGGATACAAAAATTCTGATTTGAAGGGACACATACACCCTGATGTTCATAGCAGCATTATTAACAATAGCGAAATTATGGAAAGAGCCTAAATGTTGATTGATCCATTGATGAATGAATAAAGAAGATATATATATATAGAGTGGAATATTACTCAGCCATTAAAAAGAATGAAATCTTGCCATTTGCAACAACGTGAATGGAGTTAGAGTGTATTATGCTAAGCGATAAAGATAGTGAAAGACAAATACCATACTATTTTATTCATATGTGGAATTAGGAAACAAAACAGATGATCATAGGGGAAAGGAAAAAAAAAGAGGGAGGCATACCCTAAGAGACTCCTAACTATGGAGAACAAACTGAGGGTTGCTGGAGGGGAGGTAGATGGGGTGATGGGTTAAATGTCTGATGGGTATTAAGGAGGGCACTTGTTGTGATGAGCACTGGGTATTATGAATCACTAAATTCTACTCCTGAAACTAATATTACACTATATATACTAACTAAAATTCAAATAAAAACTTGAAACATTAAAAAAATTAAGATAGAAATTATTTCTAAAATATTCCACATGTCATATTGATGGATGTAGATGGTTTGTCCATTTTTCTCTTGTAGTGTGGCATTTCTTTTCCTTATTTATAAGAATTCACTGTGTATTAAGTATATGAAATATTTTTCTCTCATATTGCAGATATTCTTTTTAAATATAGCAACATTTAATAGTAATGTGAAGCAATCTTTGTGATTTCTGCTTCTGGAGGCATGCTTAGGAATGTCTCTCTCACTCCAAGATAACATAAAAGTCATTTATATTATTTCAGTTTTCTTCCTATACATTTATGAGACTAAATATCATTTAGAATAAATGTTGACATGGGAAGTCAATCAGGAATCTCCTCCAAAATGTTTAACTAGGTGGTGCAACCCGTCTTGTTGAGTAATTGTTACTTAATAAACACAGATCTAGATCGGTTGCCAACTGCACTTTGCATTCCTTATGTGGGGCACTGCCAACCGTAAGAAGCACCAGTCTGCTCTTTCCCACACCCAAAGAGTAAAGAATTCACATGGTTTCCTACTGAGCAGGGATTCATACTGGCAGAAAGAATAGGGGAAAATATGGCATTTTTAATTACTTGTGTGATCAGTGCAAAACCACTTTGACCTGAATTATCCAATATTTGGGGTGAGGGAGGGATTATCCTGGAACTGTCTGGAAATAAATATAAGTAAGAGGATATCATGAGATTACTGGAGGCCCATTCTGTTTGGTAGGAAGCAGTCAAGGTGTCATTCACCTCTCATCAGAACTGATAGGTCTCTGAATGCAGATCCCAGCGGGGCACTCATGAGCTTAGCATCAAATGATTTATGGAACCTACCTTCATTAATTCAGCAGTTACTTTTGAGCACCTGTATGTGTGCAGTACTGTAAGGCTCTCAAGCTGTTTATTGGACTGAGGATTAGGTATTGTAATTGAAACCTGTATTAGACAAATGTTTGCCAAAGTCCAAACTCATAGTGGAAGCTCAATAAAAGATTGGGAATTCACTGACCACCTACGTCTTTAGACACTCAACAAACTTAATTTGGATTAAACACAATGAAAATTCAAAAATAAAGTTGGCTTGGGCTTCTATATATTTACTTAACATTTTAGGAACACACAAAATTTCTTTTCTTAAAGAGGATTAGCATTCTATAAGGTATAACATTTTAATTACAAAGATTGTGTTTATTTTATTTTATTTTTTAGAGAGAGAGAGAGAGAGCATGTTGGGAGGGGGGGCGAGGTAGGGAAAGAGAGAGAGAGACTCTCAAGTAGGCTCCATGCCCAGCACAGACCCTGACATGGGGCTTGATTTCACAGTCTGAGATCATGACCTGAACCGAAATCAAGAGTTAGACACTCAGCCGACTCAGCCACCCAGACGCCCCAAAGATTGTGTTTATATATGAAGTCTCCTGTTCCCATGCAATGTTTAATCCACTAACCATGACAAATTTTCTCCTGAGCTTTACTTTAACCTAAGTTTTTCTGAGTAGAATATAATTAATCCTGGTGATCTATGGCCTGCCCTGGTATTTTGCAGTCTTTAGCATGAAATCTTTCATTTAGAATACTACATGTGGACATGCAAATCTGCAGTTTTACTTAGGAACATGAATTATGAAATGTAATTATAAACACAAATGCCTATTAATTTTACAACTTATAATTGTACTAGAAACCTCCAGTTGGATATACTTGTAACATCCTTTGGTTGAATTCATTTAAATGGATTGTAAAAGAGTAAGCTGTAAGCTGAATTCTATTTAGATTAGTCTCATCATTAAGATCCTTGTATTGGGTTACAAATCTGAGATAGCAGTGAACCGAATAATGTTAGTCCAGGCCACCCCTGCTAGATTTGTTTTTCTTCTTCCATTGCAGACCTGGCAGTCTCTTAATGGGATCAGCTGCATCTGTCAATGGGTAATACCCAGTCAACCTGTTGGTCCCCACGTGGGTCCTTGGAAGGCCTTGGCCTCACCTTGGCCTCTGCCCTTTCTGTTTTTGTGACCAGTAAAGGCTTTACCAGAAGTCATCCTCTGAGGGTGCTGATGGAAGCCACTTCCCACTGGTCTTCCCCACACCGTGCCAGCCCACAGAACTCCCTTAAGGAGCAGAAGTGCGCACTCCAACCCAAGAGGGCACATGGGCCTCCTTACTTAGTAATATTTGGAGTCTTTGACGTTAAGTTAATCTGGATTTAAACTGCAGCTTTGGCTTTTCTCAGTGTGTGTCCCTGGCTGTATATCTTGACTTTTCTTCATCTCACTGCCTTCATCCGGTAAATAAGGACACTGCAGGTTGTTCTGAGGAATATGTATATCATACATAAGCGAGCCTCTGGCAGAGCAGGAACTCAGCAAATGGTAATTCACATTATTCTTATTTCATATCACTGTTCATTTATTTTTTTCCAAGAGTTTCCATTGTCCATACTATGCCCCAGGAGCTATGCTAGATACTGAGGCTACAACCATGAATATCATAGTGCCTACCCTCAGAAGCTTACAGTTTAGTGAGGAAAGAGACAAATATTAAATCACCTACTGTTCAGTGAGATTTAGTGCTGAGATTGGGGTTTCTAAAATACATGGGAGGGCTCCTATAACCCAGCTTTAGGAGCTGCTGGCAAGTGCTTGAGACGCCGATGGTCCCAATTTCTGGAGGAGAGGCAAGGATTTGGCATAAGGAGGAGGAGAGCCTTCTCAGCAGAGGTGGTGGCCTATGGAGGGGCCCTGGCGAGGGATCGGAGATTTGTGGGCTCTGCAAAGACCTCAGTGTGACCCAAGAGCTGAGTTCACTAGATCCTGCAGTGCAGGCTGAACTTTTAAAGAAATGGGTAGTCACTGTTCAGGAACTGATTTTATGCATTTCGAAAGATTTAATGAAATTGAACAAGGAAGAAATGGGTCTCCATGAAGTGAATAACGAACAATACAGCAATTCTCCAAAGAGAAGGGGGTGGAGCTGGGAAGTCTGGAAGGTAGAATTCAAAAAGCCCTGTTTTCTCCACCATGCTTGCAGTTTTAAATATTTGCACGTTCCCCAGACCTAGCCATGATAATACAGCATGAGAACTAAGCCAAACCAAGACTTTTTTTAATGAGGTGGGAGTGACAACCAATAAATAGAAAGCAGAACTAACAGGTTTAAAAGCCATCAGACCAAATCAAAGAGAAGAAAAGGAGAGGAAAATGGTTATCTGCGGATAACTTCTGATACAATTCACTCTCTATTTTATAAACTGGAAATGAGCAGTTTTCTCAAGGACATGATACCCTTTCTTATTCCTAAGACACAATGACTACTTTAAGAAATTATCTCCGCTGCATTTGATTTTTGGTGGAATTTGAATTGGTTATCTGGTCTTATTTTTGGGTTTTGGGGCTTGATCAACAGATACTTATTCACACAAGAGAATATAGCAAAGTTACACTGATAAAATTTTGTTGATAACTTTTATACCAGGTGATTAAATTCTGGCCTAATGTGCCAAGACAGGACCTCATAACATACATTATGGCATTTGTCTAGTCCAAGAAAACTCACTCATCCAAGAAGTCCACTGATAGATACTCATTTAATATAATTACCCTATTATGCATAAAATTATGTGTTTAAAGAGAGTTAGGCAACCTGCTTTAATCACTGCAGTAAGTTGTAAATGAAATGAAAATATCCTGGCTGTGATCTTAAAAGCATTCTGTACCCTATCTGCTATCACCGAATAAAGGCATATTTTCCAGAATGACATCAAAATATTGCAATCATTTATTTGGAAGTAAGAAATCTTAAGAAATTTTAATTAAAAAATCATGTAGGTTGATCCATATTACACATTATAGACCCATCTAGATGACAACAAATTAATGCTTGTGGAATGTGTTATATACAATCATGGTGGTTTGGGAGCTACTTCTGCTTGTTGCTAGTTAAGATTTTCCACGGAAAAGTTTCTCGACTGACCGGCAGTAAGTTTCACTAGTTTGTCTTTGACCCCTCCCTACATCTGACCCTTAAGAAGTTCTCTGATGTCACGTACGCACATACGGAGTGAAACAGAGGGAGGTAAAGAAAAATTATTTGAGTCAAACAACAGAATGATTTTTGAAAATGTCTTTTTCAGGTTAAAAAAAAAGGAGAGAGAGAGAGAGAAGAGAAATATAGAGAGCAGCAACTATATTTTAATTATCTTGGTATTGTCCACAGTGACTTGATGATAGTAGATGCTCGAAAAATAGCCATTGGATAGGTGAATAAATGGATGAAAGAAATGTCTTCCCATTTTATAAAACAGTTTGGTTGAGTATTTGGGGGAAATTCTGTTTGTTGACAAATAAATAGAGAAGAATATTTCTATAGACAATCAAGAGACTATAAGTGGATATTTATTCTTTTGCAGAAGCTTTTTTCTTGTCATCAAACTCTATTTGATTTAATTAGGTAGGCAGTGAGTATCAAGTAGTGCAGAAATTTGGCTCCTCTGTAATGAGAAGTCATAACCTGGAGGTCTGACAGCTGGATCCAGTGCTTAGATGTGCTTGATAAGCCTGAGTAATTGTTTTTTTTTTGTGAGACATTCATTTACAAATGGAGAATTTTCATGTCCAAATCTCTGGCTTCTCTTGAGTACTGCAAGGTTTGACAATACTGAGCGTTATGTTCTTGTGTGTCAGTAAATGTCTGGAATCAAGTAACACCTTCCTTGTTTTCTCCATTCCCATGGGTTCCTACAAAGTCCACCATGGTAGTCTAATACCAATTGACGTTAATTATTAACCCTATTTGCATTATTCTTTTTCTTAAAGTAGAGAAATATTCCTATGCACCCAGATTGACTGGGTGAGCCACACGTTGCCAGAAAAATGAGAGAGAGCAAATTTTTGTGTGAAAGTGAATAATCACCTTGTTGATGGATATAAAATATGTCTGTGGGGAAAGAACGAGACACCACCTGCCCCTATGATTCACTTTACTTGTATGGTTCCTATAAGCATTTGAATTTTAATTCTTGCTTTCCAAATATCAGTGATAAAAGGAAGAGAAAATTGAGTCTGTTGGCAGTACAAGAATGGAATTAGAAATGATACGCGCTGGAAAAATCTGGGGAAGTAAAAGTAGCAAGAGATGGAGAAAGGCAGTATTTCTAATTCGAATCTCACTTTTTTCTTATATTCACTTCTTGCTGAATACTGTTGTTTTCTTTGTTAATTATTTTCTCTCTCTCTTACTCCCATCTTCTTCCCAGAAATGATTTTGTTTATGAACAGCCACAGGTAGAATGGACTCATAAGGAAATGAAGTCTAACACCAACTACAGCAACAGTGACAACAATAGCTATTATTTATTGTCCTTCTTTTCTCTGCTTGCCACTAGATTAGGTGTTTTATTTTTTATTTTATTTTTTTTTAAAGATTTATTTATTTATTTTAGAAAGAGAGCTTAGGGGATGGGGGGAGGAGCAGAGGGAGAGGGAGAGAGAGTCTCAAGTAGACTCTGTGCTGAGCATGGAACCCGATGGGTATTGATATCATGACCCTGACCCTGAGATCATGACCCGAGCTGAAACCAAGAGTGGGACACTTAACCTGACTGTGCCACCCAGACGCTCCTAGATTAGGTGCTTTAAATAAGTTAGCCCTAATCATCACAATATTTATTTAAGATAACATTGCCAACCCCATTTTTACATATGCTGGGACTGAACCTTAGAATGGTTAGATAATTTCCCCAGCTAATAAAAGCTGACCAAGATTCAAATTAGGTTCACATGACTGCATTATACATGCTCTTTCCACTTGGACTTACTTAATATTTGGCTAACCATTCCAACTGGATCATTAACTCATGTTTAAAAAAAAAATAACCCCACCAGCCTGTTTCAGAGTTCATTGATTCTGAAGTATAACTTAGAAAAAATTCTCTTACTATAATTTCAGCCACAGTTGGTCTTTACTTTTCAAACTAACACATGAAAAGATTTTAAAATTTCAGAGCTTTTGTTGTGTACTTTTCTGATACATATGTAACATTATATACAAAGTATATTAGTTATGATATACAGCATTGATAAAATTCTAATGTATATGTTTGTACTTTCATATATATGCAAATTTAATCTGTGTATGGAATTTAAATACTTTCCTAATGAGCACATTTATTTGTTCATTTGTTCATTCATTTAGAGTAGTAGTATACAGACAAAAGCCCAGGCTGTCAGTCAACCCAGCATACAAGATCTGGCTCTACCATTTACTACTGTAAGACCTTGTTCAAGTCACTTCACTCTCTGTATTTTAGGTTTTTGGTTTTTGGGTTTTTTTTTTTTTTAATTTTAAAATAGGACTAACAATGCTGGCTTTATTTGAAAAATAAACTGATATGCAGTTTATCTATTTCTCCTTGACTGTGCTGTAATAGTTTTCCTCTTTTAAGAAATATGTCCATTTCATCCACATTGTCATGTTTATTGGCATAAAGTTCCTCCATAATGTTCTCTTATTATATTATTAACATAACAAAGTATTACAGAATATTACGGAAGACTATAGAGTAACAGTGAGGCATCAGCAGTGGTATCGCCACTCTCATTCCCCTAAGTGGTCATTTGTGTCTTACCTCTTTTTTAGTGATCTTTATGTCAGAGGCTTATTGATAGTACTGATCTTCTCAAAGAGTCATCTTTAGGTTTCACTGATTTTCTCCATTACTTTTATGTTTTCTATTTCATTAATTTCCACTCAAGTATTTCTTTTCTTTTTCTGTTCTTTTTTGGTGATTATAGTTGACACACAATGTTACATTAGTTTCAGGTGTACATAGTGATTCAACTTCTCCAGGCATTACGTTCTGCTCACCCTAAGTAAAGCTACCATGTGTCATCATGCAGCACTATTACAGTTATCATTGACTGTGCTCCCTATTCTGTGCCTTTTATTCTTGTGACTCATTCATTCCACAACTTGCAGCCTGTATCTCCCACTCCCCTTCAACTATTTTGTCCATCCTCCTATCCCCTTCCCACTGGCAACCATCAGTTTGTTCTCTATATTTATAGGTCTGATTCTGCTATTTGTTTGTTTATTCAATTGTTTTGTGTTTTTAGATTTCACATATGAGCAAAATCATGTAGTATTTGTCTTTCTCAGTCTGACTTATTCCTCTCAAGATAATGCCTTCAAAGTCCATCCATGTTGTCACAAATGGCAAGATCTCATCCCTTTTTATGGCTAATATTCCATTATATCTATATCTATATACCACATCTTTAACCATTTATGCACTGATGGACACTTAGGTTGCTTCCAAATCTTGGCTATTGTAAATAATGCTGCAATAAACATACAGGTGCATGTATCTTTTCAGATTAGTGTTTTCATTTTCTTTGGGTAAATACCCAGTAGTGGAATTATTGGATCATATGGTATTTCTGTTTTTAATTTTTTAGGAAACTACCTACTGTTTTCTAAAGTGGCTGTATCAATTTAATTCCCACCAACAGTGCATGAGGGTTCCTTTTTTTCTCCATATCCTCACCAACACTTGTTATTTCTTGTCTTTTTTATTTTAGTAATTCTGACAAGTATAAGGTGATATCTTATTGTGGTTTTGATTTGTTCTAACAAAATAGCAATAGCATTTTTCACAGAACTAGAACAAATGATACTAAAATTTATATGGAACCACAAAGACCTCAGATAGCCAAAGCAATCTTGAGAAAAAAAGAACAAAGCTGGAGGTATCACAGTTCCAGATTTTAAGATATGCTACAAAGCTATAGTAATCAAAACAGTATGGTATCAGTACGAAAATAGACACATAGATCAGTGGAACAGAATACAGAGTTCAGAATTAAACCATGCTTATCTAGTCAGTTAGTTTAAGAAAAAGGAGGCAAGGGGGCACCTGGGTGGCTCATTCGTTAGGCATCTGCCTTCGGCTCAGGTCATGATCCCAGGGTCCTGGGATCGAGCCCCACATCAGGCTCCCTGCTCCGCAGGAAGCCTGCTTCTCCCTCTCCCGCTCCCCCTGCTTGTATTCCCTCTCTCACTGTGTCTCTCTCTGTCAAATAAATAAAATCTTCAAAAAAGAAAAGAAAAGAAAAGAAAAAGGCAAGAATATAAAATGGGGAAAAGAGAGTCTCTTCAATAAATGGTGCCAGGAAAACTGGAAAGCAACATGCAAAAGAATGAAACTGGACCACTTTTTTTTTTTTTTGTAAAGATTTTATTTATTTGACAGCGAGAGATATAGCAAGAGAGGGAACACATGCAGGGGAAATGGGAGAGGGAGAAGTAGGCTTCCCGCTGAGCAGGGAGCCTCATGCGGGGCTCGATCTCAGGACCCTGAGATCATGACCTGAGTTGAAGGCAGATGCTTAATGACTGAGCCACCCAGGTGCCCTGAAACTGGACCATTTTCTAACACCATACACAAAAATAAACTCAAAATGCATTAAATACCTAAATGTGAAACCTGAAACCATAAAAATCCTAGAAGAGAACACAGGCAGTAATTTCTCTGACATCAGCCAGAGCAACATATTTCTAGATATGTCTCCTAAAACAAGGGAAACAAAAACAAAAATAAACTATTGCGACTGCATCAAAACAAAAAGGTTTTGCACAGTGAAGGAAATCATCAACAAAACAAAAAGCCAATCTGTTGAATGGGAGAAAATATTTGCAAATGATATATCTAATAAGGGGTTAATATCCAAAATATATAAAGAACTTACACAACTCATCACCAAACAAACAAACAAGAAAAACAAGCCAATTAAAAAATGGGTAGGGTACCTAAATAGACATTTTTCCAAAGAAGACGTACAAATGGTCAACAGACAGAGGAAAAGACGTTCAACAGCACTAGTCCTCAAGGAAATGCAAATCCATTCACATATTTCTTATTTCCTTTGTTTTTCCTACTGTGGTTCATATTTTCTATTTTTTTTCTAATTTCTTAAGGTAGAAGCTGAGTTCATTGACTTGAGATAGTTCTTTTTTTTCTAATAGGGTTTTTATTGCTATAAATTTCTAAGTACTATTTTAGTTGTATCTCACAAACCTTGATATAGCTTATTTTCATTCAGTTGAAATACTTCAACATTATTCTTTTGATTTGTTCTTTAACACATGAGTTTTAATTTCCAACTATTTGAGGATGTTTCCAGATATTTTCCTGTTACTAATTTCTAATTTAATTTCATATAGTTAGATAGCATTTTTTGTATAACTTGAATTCTTGTAAATTTACTGAGACTTGTTTTATGACCCAGAATATGGTCTATTTGGGTAAATGTTCTGTATGCACATTAAAAAATGTACATGTTACCATTTTGGCCTTAGTGCTCTCTAAATGTCAATTAGATTGGTTGATAATGTCATATCAATTGACTGATAATATTTTCTAGTTTTCTATATCTTTACTGATTTTTTTGGTCTACTTGTTCTGTAAGTTATTGAGAAAATGGTATTGAAATCTGTCATTGATGAGGAGCCTGGCCACAGGGGAAGTCTTCTTTGTGTGTGTTTCCTATAGCTTGCAGTGGGGGTTGGTGGAGGGGGGAGACACCAGGTCCCATGTGATAAAGCAGGCAAGAGTGTGTGCATCACCCAAGGAGTGGGAAGGAGTGGCCCTACATTCCAAAGTTGATCTACATCACATCCACTTTTGCAAACATCTTTTCCAGTGTGGTTTGAGAATGTTCTTTTAATAAACATCTTTGCTTTGTCAATAAAAAAAAAAACCAAAAAAACAAACCAAAACAAAACAAAACATGAACAAAAGTATAACCATAGTTATGGCTTTCTCTAATATTTCCTGCAGTTCTATCAGCTTTTGCTTCATGTATGTTGAAACTCTGTTATTGGGTGCATAAATGTTTAGGATTCTTATATCATCTTGATAACTGAACCCCTTTATCAGTATGAAATAAACATCTTTATCCCTGGTAGATATGTGTGCTCTAAATGATACTTTGTTGATGTTAATATAGACTTTTTACTTTTAATTTACTGTGTCTTATATTTAAAGTATGTTTTTTGGAGGCTGCATATATTTTTTTTAAGTTTTTTATTCTAATTACAGTATAGTTAACATACAGTGTTGTATTAGTTTCAGGTGTACAATATAGTGATTCAGCAGTTCCAAACATTACTCAGTGCTCATCAGGATATGTGTATTCTTAACTCCCTTCACTTATTTCACCCATCTTCCCACCAATCTCCCCTCTGGTAACCATAATTAAGAGTCTGTTTCTTGGTTTGTCTCTCTCTCTCTCTTTTTTCCCCTTTGTTTGTTTTATTTCTTAAATTCCACATATGAGTGAAATCATATGGTATTTGTCTTTCTCTAACTGATTTATTTCACATGGTATAAGTGGCAAGATTTCTTCCTTTTTATGGCTGAATAATATTCCACTATAGAAATACATATGCCACATCTTCCTTATCCATTCTTCAGTTGAGGAACACTTGAGTTTCTTCCATAGGCTGGCTATTGTAAATAATGCTACAATGAACATATGGAAGCATGTATCCCCTTGAATTCATGTTTTTGTATTTTGGCGCTAAATAACCAGTAGTGTGATTACTGGATTGTAGGGTAGTTCTATTTTTAACTTTTTGAAGAACCTCCATATTGTTTTCCACAGTACCTGCACAAGTTTGCATTCCCATCAATGATACATGACAGTTCCTATTTCTCTACATCCTAGCCAACACTTGTTGTTTCTTGTTTTTTATTTTAGATGCTGCATAGAATTTTGTTTTGTCTTTTCTATAATCTGATAAGCTCTGACTTTTAATTTAACTTAATTTCCTTTCATATGATTATCTTTCATATAATTATGATATGGTTGTTTTTGAATATATCATCTTACTATTTGTATTATCATTTGCCCCATCTCTGCTTTTCCATTTTTCTTCTTTTTAAAAAAATTTTGTTAGGGTAAGTATTTTTTATGATTTCATTTAATCTTATTTATTAGTTTGGAATTTTTATTGTTCTATTTTAGTGGTTGCCATAAAGTTTATAGTATATATTTTAACTTGTCACACTAAAACTTCAAAAGATATTATACCACTTAATATATAGTATAAGAATATTACAACAGCATTCTGCCATTTCTTTCCTCCTAAGGTTTGTGTTATATTATACCTCTTACTTGTACATGTTATAAACCAATAACAAGACATTGTTATTATTCTTGCTTCCAATAGTCAGTTATCTTTTACAAAGACTTAAATAATGGGAAAAATTTACTCATATAGTTATCATTTCTGATGCTCGTCTATCCTTTTTATAGCAACAGTTTTTTATGTGGTATCATTTTCCTTCTGCTTTATTGACTTCCTTCAACATTATTTGGAGTGCAGTTTTGCTGGTTTTAATTTTTTCATATGTTTGAAATAGTCTTTTTCGTATGTCTGAAATAGTATATAGTGTAGTACTTTCTCGTATGTCTGAAATGTTTGCTTTTGAAAGATATTTTTGAGGAATAAAGATATCTTGTTTTACATTAAATATATCTTTTATTCTCTGGCTGTTTTGAAGATTTTCTCTTTATCATTAGTTTTAAACAATTTGATTATGATGTGACATTTCTTGTGCTTGAGGTTTATTGAGCTTCTTGGATCTGTTGGGTTATAATTTTCAACAGATTTGGAAAATTTCAGCCATTATTTCTTCTTCTGCCCCCCTCTTTCCTCTCTGTCTTCGGAAACTCCACTTATACTTGTATTAAGCTATTTGAAGTTGTTCCATAGCTCACTGATGCTCAATTTTTTCTGTCCTTTTTTTATTTGGAAACTTTCTGTTGCTATGTCTTGAAGCACATCAGTCTTTTTTTCTGTAGTGTCTAATCTGCTGTTAATTGCTTCCACTATCTTTTTCATCTCAGACATGCTGTTTTTCAGCTCTGAAGTTCTAATTTTTAAATATCTTCCACATCTCTACTTAAGATGTCCAGTCTTTCTTATAGGTTCCTGGGCATATGAAATATAGTAAAATAACTACTTTAATATCCTTGTCTACTAATTCTGTTATCTGTGTCATTTCTGAGTCAGTTTCAATTGATTGGTTTTACTTTTCATCATGCATCTTAGTTTCCTGTTTATTTGTATATCTGTTATGCAAAAACATTGTGAATTTAACTTGCTGGGTACTAGGCACTTTTGGGTTCCTAGAAATGTATTGTACCTTTGTTCTGGAACACAGTAAGCAGTTTGGTCCCTTCAGGTCTTGCTTTTATGCTTTGTTAGGTACAATCAAGGCAGCATTTCCTGAGGGCTAATTTTACCCCACTACTGAGCCTTCTGAGTACTCTACTAAGTGACCCATGATTTATGAGGTTTTCCATTTGGGCTCTTGGCAATAGGCAATATTCCTTGCTATGAGTGCTCCAGGCATGTGCTCACTAAGGCTCTCAGATGCTTCTTTCTCCAGGCTCAGGTAGTTTCCTCACACTCACAAAGTGACCAGAATTCAGCTGAATACACTGTAGGACCAGCTGCAGACCTCCAGAGCTCTCCTTATAGGTCTCTTGTCACTGGTCCTCTGTCCCTGGAACCACAGCTGCCTTGGGCTCCCTGGATTCCCTGCTCTGTCTCCTCACCTCAGGGAGAAGACTGGGCTTCTCCTCTTTGCTCCACTGACTGCAGACTTCCTCCAGGCATTGAGTGGGGGCAATCACAAGTCTTATCTCATTCATTTTCTGTCTCTCTGGGATCACTGTCCTTTATTACCCAATGTTCAATGTCTTGAGAACCATTGTTTCATGTATTTTCATATGTATTTCATTTTTTATATATTTTATTTTTTCATATATTTTTTAGTTGTTTCAGGTATGAGGGTTAATCAGAGCCCGCTTTGCCCATCTTGGTCAGACCTGGAAGTTGCTGAGCTCCAGACTGAACCAGAATTTCCTGGGGGCACTTCCCAGTTCACCAAGCTCAAACAGAAAGCAGCCATCTCACTGGGCAGCCAGGAGTCTTGGTCCCAAGTCACAGAAGAGCAGCATCCAGCAGTGCAAGTTTAGCTGGGGTGTCACGGCTAAACTGGTTGTTTTTTAAATCCCCTCTCTCAAAGCTTCCTAAGTCTAAACTCTCCGACTCACCTGGGCAAACTTCATTGTTTTTGTTCTGAGTTTACAACCTCTAGAGGCACGTCAGAGAAAATAAGGGGACTTGGCCAAAATTTAATCCCTTGCACTTCACTCAGTGATCCTTTATCCATGTAGGTCCTCAGATTTTCCATAGCTTCCCTCCAACACACACACACACACACACACACACACACACACACAGGCACGATGATTGTGCTAAGTTCTTCAAAGATGGGTCACCGCAGTACTTCCCTGAGATTCTTTCTCAGCACTTCTTTTCTATCCATATCTCTTCTGAAATAAAAGCCAACATAACAACATTTCTACAGCAAAATCACAGCCTATTGACTCTGAATCTCAGCCACCAGCCTTTCATTCAAATCCACATATGATCTTGTGACTAGTTTTAGTTTGCAGGTTCTATACACCCCTCAGTGAAAAGAGGGTCATTTGTACATCATTTCGCATATAGATCTCTTCCTTCTTCCACATGGACCAGTTCACAGAATAACAGGTGGACAAAAGATAGTTTGTTTCCCATTTAACTAAATTTGGCTAAAGTTTAATCAAGCCCAAGTCTAAAGATTTCCTAAGAGACACTGAGACCCATTTGTGCTGTCTGGGTGGTGGCCTAGCACCTCACACAATCAGGGGGTCGTACATCCCTTCCCTACCCTAAGAAAGAGGTCTGGGTTGGGAAACGTGAAAGAGGCTCCTCACCTTCTAAACATCCATCCGAGTCATGTCCAGAGCATTCCTGTTAACACCGTCTATGAGGGAAGCGTGGAACTACTTGCCTCCTGAAGTGAACTTCAAATTAGCTTTAGCTTTTTTGTTTAACTAGTTGTTCAGCCTTGAGCAAAGCACGTTACCTGGGCTTGTTTCTGTTTCTTTATCTGTTAGTAAAGAAAAGGCCATGACAGTTTGATTTCCAAGAATCTTTCCAGCTCCAGAAGACTTTGCTTATTTTTGTATAGATATGGGACAAAATAACTATGGGAGAGGGTAGAATCCTGTGTTTCATTTAGTAGATTCTATGAAGCAGAAGACTAAAAAGTATGTGGACAGACCTATTTAGCGCACCCACGTGACCGCAAAAAAAATCTAAGTCATTAACATAGTTCCTCACATACTATCGAGGCTCATTCATTTAGTAAACATTTCGTTCTTTGAGATATTTGTATCATGTGACCATAAATAATAAATTAGTGGCACTCTGTGAGCCGCAGCCTTTCAAGGGAGCGGTTGTGTGTTCGCCATGTTAGGAAGAAGATGTTCTCGTCCGTGGTGCCTCTGGCGCGGCCGAACCCCTTCAACACGCCCCACCTGCGGCTGGTACACGACGGCCTCACGGGCCCGCCCCGCCGTTCCCGCAGTCTGGCGGCAGCCGCTGTGCAGGAGGACAGTTACCAATGTGGCTTCCTGAAGTTTTACGCACCGTGTGGCTTTGGTGGGTTCTTAAGTTGTGGTCTGACCCTCACTGCGGTCGTTCCTCTGGATTTAGTGAAATGCCGTATGCAGGTGGACCCCCAGAAGTACAAGCGCAAATTTAATGGATTCTCGGTTACTCTTAAAGAGGATGGTGTTCGTGGTTTGGCTAAAGGATGGGCTCCGACTTTCATTGGCTACTCCCTGCAGTGGCTCTGCAAGTTTGGCTTTTATGAAGCAACGAGCTTGGGGAGGAGAATGCCTGTCTCTGGCGCACCTCACTATATTTGGCTGCTTCTGCCAGTGCTGAATTCTTTGCTGACATTGCCCTGGCTACTGTGGAAGCTGCTAAGGTTCGAATTCAAACCCAACCAGGTTATGCCAACACTTTGAGGGATGCAGCTCCCAAAATGTATAAGGAAGGAGGCTTAAAAGCATTCTACGAGGGAGTTGCCCCTCTCTGCTGAGACAGATACTGTACACCATGATGAAATTTGCCTGCTTTGAACGTACTGTTGAAACATTGTACAAGTTTGCAGTTCCTAAGCCCAGAAGTGAATGTTCAAAGGCAGAGCAACTGGTTGTAACATTTGTGGCAGGTTACATAGCTGGAGTCTTCTGTGCAATTGTTTCTCACCCTGCTGATTCCGTGGTATCTGTGTTGAATAAGGAGAAAGGTAGCAGTGCTTCTCAAGTTCTTCAGAGACTTGGATTTAAAGGTGTATGGAAGGGACTCTTTGCCCTTATCATCATGATTGGCACTCTGACTGCACTACATTGGTTCATCTATGACTCTGTGAAGGTCTACTTCAAGCTCCCTCGCCCTCCTCCACCTGAAATGCCAGGGTCTCCGAAGAAGCAGCTTGGGTTAACTCAGTAGAATGATCAAAGCAAATGTGGACTGAATCTGCTTGTTGATCAGTGTTGAGGAAAGTGCAAGAGGAACTTTTATATATCTGACAGTAGGAAATTGTCTATTCCTGGTATAATTACTGTAGTCTCTTGCCTAAGGCGAGGGTTGCAAACCCACTGTTGAAATAAGCCCAACTATTCATGAAAAAAAAAAAAAGAAATTAGTGGCAGAGATAGGAATAAAGTGTAAGATATTTACAAGTCCTTTGTCCTGTATGAATCTCTCATTTTATATATGAGTCTATAAAATAAAATTATGCCATATTAAAAGAAAATGAACTCAGCCTTGAAAAGGTAAAACTTTCCATCACTGAAATTTATCTTATTAGGATCTCAAATTTTAACATTGCATTAATGTGGCTCATTACATTTAATGATTTCAATAAAAATAAAGACAGTAGTCCTCAAAATTTGCTTAAATCTTCTTCCTGTGGTCTTTAGAAAAAAAATTGCTTTCCTGTGTGGATCTCCTCCAGAATTTTTAATCTAAGCATGATTTCTTTGATAATCCAAATTATGGAAATTATTAGCACAGCTAGCCACTTGTTTCCTTCAGACGATGAACAGTGCACTAATTAACTATGCTGTGGCACGTTCTGTCGATGATTAACCAACTGTGATGGAGTTATTTACACCTCTGGAAGCTATGCAGAATTTTACACATTTGAAGCTCGGGCTAAATCATCCCTGGCAATAGAATTTCAAACTTACACTTAAAAAGCTGCTGAAAAACTTTAAGTGTAAGTTTTATTATTGTTATAAAATTTCATTTTTATGAGATTTGTGTTTTCATTTGTTAATGGATTATCATTTTAAAAAAGGAAGTTATGTTCAGTGAGTAGAAAGAATTGAAAGTCATAAATTCTTTGTTTTCAGTGATGTGAAACATACTAATATTTAAGTAAAATGAGATCCTCCTATATCTAGGCATTTATATATTTGTGTTATTTACATAGCTGGGCTTGTGTTAGTAGAAAACACAGAAATGTTCATATTCAAAACAAATAAAAAATGATACTAAACTTTGTAGTCTTAGTAGTTTGGGATTCAAGGTCATTTTGAAGATGTTAGATTTCAATAGCATTTTGTGTAGTAAAAAAAATTTTTTTTGATTCCCTCACAAATATGCTATAAAACAGAGCTTGTATGTTAAATTTAAAAACCAAAGGATTGCAATGTGATCCACCACACCAAATCTGTTTTGCCATACTGAGGATACCAAACTGTTACTTGCTTTTTGCAGAGATAATAAAGCAAAATACTAGATTCTGATTTATCTAGTGTTTTACTAAAGCGAAATCCATTATTTGTTGTTTTGTTTTTTGCGTCATTCACTCAGAAGCAGCAGCAAGAAATGAAGAGTTCATGCTGACGATTTTATGAGCATGCTTACATGTAGATGATCCTTCCTGTGACAAGTCTGGAGGAAAACAGATGTAAACGCACCACCCCCCATGTCTGATCCCCTCACCCATCAGTGCAGACCCTCCTCCACGAAACCTGTCCTTCCCAACCAGCCTCATGCAACCACTGTTCTTCTGTAGCCCGAGCACACATTTTTGGTGTCTTTATTTAGACAAGCAATCATATCTTCTGCCTCGTGACATCCTTTCAATCTTTGTTAGACGAGTCTTTTTGCGCTACTTTTCTCTGTTTATGTCTCATCTTTAAAGTTTAGATCTCTGAGTTCTTTATAAATAGCACCCTCCTCCTCCTCAGAATCCTGAATAAATTGTGAATTCCTTCAGCCAACAATAAGCCCCCACGATGTCTCAGGCACTGTTCTAGGCCGGAGGACGGCCCAATAAGTGATAGGGATGTAACAGCTTACTCTCCTGGAGCTTACATTCTAACTGAATGAGATAAACAATAACATCAGTAAGTCAGTCACAGAGCTTGGTGGTGATTGCCATCGGAGGGCCAAGTGGAGCTGTGTGGAAGGGAGCAGAGGTGCAGTAGACACAGACAGCGTGGAGTCGAGCAACTAAGCGGCAGTGATCCTGGGAGGAGTCTGCCCAGCAGGATGCACAGCCTAGGGGAGGAGAAGAAACTACACTCAGGCCCCTGTCAGGTGGAAAATGGAGAAGCTGTGCCGGATGTGAGCAGATTATTGGTCCCGAATTTACCAATCAGGGAAATTACTTCCCCCACCCCTAAGGAGGAGTGGGCAAGGGGAGGAGAAAAGCAAGAAACGGTCAGGGAAGGGACACTTCCTATCATGTGGAAGAAATACAAGAGTGGGGACATTCTCCTCCCTGCACTACTTTTTCTATTTTTATTTTTTAAATTTTAAAAAAATTATTTTTAATTAACATATAATGTATTATTAGTTTCAGGTCTGTGATAGTCTTATATAATACCCGTGCTCATTACATCACATACCCTCCCCAAAGTCCATCACCCAGTTACTCCATCCCTCCACCTCCCCCCCCCTCCAGCAACCCTCAGTTTATTTCCTAAGATTAAGCATCTCTTATGGTTTGTCTCCCTCTCTGGTTTCATCTTGTTTCATTTTTTCCTCTCTTCCCCTATGATCCTCTGCCTTGTTTCTTAAGTTCCACATATCAGTGAGATCATATGATAATTGTCTTTCTCTGATTGACTTATTTTGCTTAGCATAATACCCTCTAGTTCCATCCACGCCTTTGCAAATGGCAAGATTTCGTTTTTGATGGCTGCATAATATTCCATTGTGTATATATACCACATCTTCTTTATCCATTCATCTGTCGATGGACATCTGGGCTCTTTCCACAGTTTGGCTATTGTGGTCATTGCTGCTATAAACATCAGTGTGCACGTACCCCTTCGGATCCCTACATTTGTATCTTTGGGGTAAATACCCACTAGTGCAATTGCTGGATCATATGGTAGCTCTATTTTCAACATTTTGAGGAACCTCCATACTATTTTCCAGAGTGGCTGTGGCAGCTTGCATTCCCACCAACAGTGTAGGAGGGTTCCCCTTTCTCCGCATCCTCGCCAACATCTGTCGTTTCCTGACTTGTTAATTTTAGCCATAAGATTGACCGGTGTGAGGTGGTATCTCATTGCGGTTTTGATTTGTATTTCCCTGATGCCGAATGATGTTGAGCACTTTTTCGTGTGTCTGTTGACCATTGGATGTCTTCTTTGCAGAAATGTTGCCCATCAGGTTTAAACACCAGCCTATGATTAATCAGAGGTGTGGCCCCTGCCCTGGGGTGGGGCTCAGCCTATGTGGACAGTTCACACCCTGAGCCTTGTAGCGCACTTAAACAACCTGGATTTGGAGGTTGCTCACAATGCTAACAATCTATGGAGGCTCTGATAGCCCCACACAGATTTACAAAAGCCTGAGTGTCCCCACTAGGTCCACTGTTGCACCATTATACACTAGTGTGGATTGTTAAATATGAAAATACTTCCAAACTACTTTCCCTAGCCACTACCCCGAGCTCTCCTCTCCCCACCCCAGTTACCCCTGCATTGCCCTGACCCTTCCTCAGATCCCGTGGATACTCCTCCATCCAGCATCTAAGGGACAAGAGCCCTGCACAGCAGGGTGCCCAGGACATAGCCACGATGGACGTCTGAAGCCCTTGTTGTGCAGATCGTTAAATGTAAATGTGGCCTCTGGGCCCCACACAGGGTCCTACCAAGGCCCAAGAAAGTGCCCAAGATTCCATAGAAAGGTCACTATTTAGGAACAACGTTGCTATAAACTACCCATTTAATCCTTCCCAATTTCACCAGTAGAATCAGTCACTCCATCACCTCTGGGGCAGAGTGATTAAGGAGGAGGGCTAGGCTACCCTACTAGCTGAGCTCCTGTCACATGGAAGGGAATGTGAGGCGTAGCAGAAAAGAGTTCCACCCTAACACCTACAAGTAGGTGTCAGTTTCATGAGGACAAGAAGCAAAGCTTATACTTCCTGGTATATACATGCTTAATATGTGTTATCCCAATTAACATATTGTGCCCCTTTTATCTTAATCTTAAGATCCAAAGGAATTTAATCAATATGTTTTTCCCATAGTCGACATAGATTTATGAATGTCGTTGTTGTTATAACATTTCAAGTTCATTCAGGTGGAACTGTGCATCTGCAAAGCTAGAAAAAGTCGTCTTGCTTTTTACTGCTCAATAAGAGCTAATGACATCTTGAACGAGATTTGGAAGTGACCTGTACTGCCAAGATTAACACATAATGAAGAGCACAGAGAAAAGCTGGCAAGAAAGTCAGAAATTCAAAATTGAAATAGACCAATAATGTATCCATAAATGTATGCATTATTTTAGATAAGGAATCTGAATGAGCTTCAACCCAGGTGTTTCACACCAGGGCTGTCAGGATGCTTAGCTCTAGGATGTGCATTCTCGTTGTATATTTTACTGGATCTGTGCAGCAGACCCCAACGTTTGTCTTCTCTGAAAGCTGTGTGGTGTTGTGCACTGTTTACAACCTTACAGTGTGCTAACTTTACAGGGAAAAAGGGCTGAAATGGTTTATCAACCTGCAGTTATGTAACTGCTCATCCATTTCCCTGACAAAAGTGTAAGCAGCTGAATGCAGACACATTCTCTTGTTTACCTTTGCATGCTTTTGAATACACCTCACAATGCCATGTATACAGCAGGTGCTCCATAAATGTTCATTTCATGAACCAAAGCTTTTAAGGTCTGTTTAAATCTCTACACTTACACTTCCAACACAGTCGCAAATAGGTATGCATGGCTAATAGGCACAAAGGCACATGGGGCAAGCATGGCTGAGCATGGCCCACGCTGGACTCTGCAGACCTTATATGAAAGAAGGGATGCAAAACATCACTTCATCTCCTATACAGACAGTGCGTGGAAATGGTAGCATTCTGTACATGTTGAGCGAAGTGAAATATATTAATAACGTTAATTTTACTTCTTTCTTTTTTACTTTTTAATTTGATGAGAAAATGTTAAGTTATGCACGCGGTTTGCTTTCGTGACTCACATTAGATTGTTTTGGACAATGTTGCTGTGGACAAAAATGTGCCCAGTGGTGAGTTAAAAGTTACCTCCCGTGGTCGCCATAACATGCACGTAAGCCCTAGGACAATGGAGTGCACAAGTTTTGCTGTCATCGGAACTGGCATAACATTTTCACTGTGGTATATAAAGAACATTTGCAGGGCTAGGACAGTGACGAAGGACTGCAGTGTGGTTCTCACATGGACTCCCACTGACTTCAGGGGTAAATTACCTTCTGTTAGTGTGCATGATCTCCCACTTGTGAAGCTCTATTTTAAACAAGTGCGCTTTGAAGGCCCTTCGAAGAATGAGCTGATGTCAGGCTGTAGAGGAACTCAGATTTTCAGCAGCCAACTGTGCAAACCTAAATGTTAGACTCTGGAAGAAATACCTAAGTATACACAAAGATGTATTTGGGGCTGCACTGGTGTCAAAAATCCACCAGATTTCAAAGAGTGGTTCACACTCTTTGAAAATATATTTAAATCAAGATGATGTATATTAAGTGTTCATATTTAAATAATTACATATAAAAATGAAAAATACTCTTTAGGATAAAAAGTTTTACCTTATGAAATTAACTAATTAGAAAATTGCTTTAAAATTAACTTTTTTTTTTAAACTTGTTCAAATCTTGACTTTGGATCAAAACCAAAATAATAATAGCAGCATGCCCTATGAAAAGTTGTTAAGTGAAGTGATAATACTACACCGGTAATTTTTCCATCTTTTGTCACAGTCTCTGTTAAATTTTGTAATATACACCATACAGGAGCATCTTCCTTATAATTTTATGATATTTTGAAAAAAACTCAAATAATTTTCAATTAGCATTTCTTTTAAAAAACTATTTCCAGTTATCACAACAATCTATACTGTTGAAAATATATTATTAAACTTTAGATAATATATACCAATAAAGCCCTTATCTTTTTGTAGGTAAATTATTTAGTTATCTTTTATGTTACAAGAAATGCAATGCAGTATCAGCTTTTGTGAACTTGCTTCTAAACTGATAAAATCCCTCAACAGCTGCACATCATAAAATAAGCCAATAATTTCTGGACAGAATCCTAATTATTAAGAATTATGATGCCACATTTCTAGACATGTACACTACACATAAAAAGTGAAATCATCTTCTAATATAGAAAATCTTTACTGTACTATTTTAATAATGTTATCTTCAATGTATTTGAATGATTAACAGTTACATTATGATTGTTATTTAAGTCATTGCAACTTTGAAACGATGTTTTTAAATGGTATATATTTTATAAAGAAATAGAGGAAAATGGCAAAGAGAAACAAAGAGATAGATTTTTGCATTTACTCAGATATATACCATTTCCAGTGTTCATCATGCTTTTCCAAAGTTCCAAGTTTTCCATTTGATGCCTTTTCAATCATCTTGAAGAATTTCCTCTGCCTTTATTATTTCTTGTGTTATAAATCTGCTGCTTCTAGTCTTCTTTTATTTGAAAATGTCTTTATTTCACCTTCATTTTTTTCATTGTTTTTTTTCCAGTTTTTTTGAGAAATAATTGACATGCATCACTGTGTAAGCTTATTTTTTAAATTTTTACTGATTTTTTTGGTATCGAGTTTTTATTTAAATTCTAGTTAGCTAACATATAGTGTAATACTGGTTTCAGGAGTAGAATTCAGTGATTCATCACTTACGTACAACACCCAGTGCTCATTACAGGTGCCCTCCTTAATACCCATTCCCCCGTCTAGCCCATCTCCCGCCCACATCCCCTCCGTCAACCCTCTGTTCTCTATCATTAAGAGTCTTTTATGGTCTGCCTCCCTCTCTTTCTTTTTTTCCCCCAATGTCAATCTCTTTTGTTCCTTAAATTCCACATAGTGAAATTATATGGTATTTTTATCTTTCTCTAACTTATTTTGCTTAGCATAATATTCTCTAGCTCCATCCACTTTGTTGAAAATGGCAAGATTTCATTCTTTTTGATGGCTGAGTAATATTCCATTGTATATAATATATACTACATCTTCTTTATCCATTCATCAATGTCAATGGACATTTGGGCTTTTTCCATAATTTGGATATTGTTGATAACGCTGCTTTAAACATCAGGGTGCATGTACCTCTTCTAATCAGTATTTTTGTATCCTTTGGGTAAATACCTTGTAGTGCAATTGCTGGGTCATAGGGTAGTTCTATTTTTAACTTTTTGAGGAATCTCCAGACTGTTTTCCAGAGTGGCTGCACCAGTTTGCACTCCCACCAACAGTGTAAGAAGGCTCCCCTTTCCCCGCATCCTCACCAACATCTGTTGTTTCCTGGGTTGTTAATTGCAGCCATCTGACAAGTGTGAGGATCATATCTCATTGTAGTTTTGATTTGTATTTCCCTGATCCCAAGTGATGTTGAGCATTTTTTCATGTATCTGTTGGCCATTTGTATTTCGTCTGTTCCTGTCTTCTGCCCATTTCTTAACTGGATTATTTATTTTTGGGGTATTAATTTTGGTAAGTTCTTTATAGATTCTGGATACTAGCCCTTTATCAGATACGTCATTTGCAAATATCTTCTCCCGTTCTGAAGGTTCCCTTTTAGTTTTGTTGATTGTTTCCTTTACTGTGCAGAAGCATTTTATCTCCCAGTAGTTCATTTTTGCTTTCGTTTCCCTTACCTCTGGAGACAGATAAAGTAAGAAGTTGCTGTGGCTGAAGTCCAAGGGGTTGCTGCCTGTGTTTCTCCTCTAGGATCTTGATGCTTTTCCTGTCTTACATTTAGGTATTACATCTATTTTAAATTTATTTTTGTGTATGGTGTAAGAAAGTGGTCTAGTTTCATTCTTCTGCATATTGCTGTCCACTTTTCCTAACACCATTGTTGAAGAGACTTTTTTCCACTGAACATTCTTTCCTGCTTTGTCAGAGATTAGTTGACCATATAATTGTGGGTTCATTTCTGAGTTCTCTATTCTATTCCATTGATCTATATGTCTGTTTTTGTACCAGTACCACACTGTCTTGATAATTACAGCTTTATAATGTAGCTTGAAGTCTGAGATTGTGATGCCTCCGACTTTGCTTTTCCTTTTCAATATTACTTTGGCTATTTGGAGTGGAACATACAAATTTTAGGATTGTTTGTTCTAGCTCTGTGAAAAATGCTGATGGTATTTTGATAGGGATTACATTGAATATGTAGATTACTTTGGGTAGTATAGACATTTTAACAATACTTGTTCTTCCAATCTGTAAGTATGGAATGTTTTTCCATTTCTTTGTGTTATCTTCAATTTCTTTCATAAGTTTCTATAGTTTTCAGCATACAGATCTTTTACCTCTTTGGTTAGGTTTATTCCTAGGTATCTTACAGGTTTTGGTGCAATTGCAAATGGGATCGATGCCTTGATTTCTCTTTCTGCTGCTTCATTATTAGTGTATAGAAATGCAACAGATTTCATTACGTTGATTTTATATCCTGCCACTTTGCTGAATTCCTGTATCAGTTCTAGCAATTTTTTGGTGGAGTCTTTTGGGTTTTCTACACAGAGTATCAAGTCATCGGTGAAGAGTGAAAGTTTGACTTCTTTCTTGCTGATTTGGATGTCTTTTATTTCTTTTTGTTGTCTGATTGCTGGGGCTAGGACTTCTGGTACTATGTTGAACAACAGTGGTAAGATTGGACATCTCTGTCATGTTCCTGACCTTAGGGGAAAAGCTCTCAGTTTTTCCCCATTGAGGATGGGATTAGCTGTAGGTCTTTCATATATGGCCTATTTATGATGAGGTATTTTCCTTCTATCCCTACTTTGTTGAGGGTTTTTATCAAGACTGGATTCTGTATTTTGTCAAATGCTTTTTCTATGTCTGTTGGGAGTATCATAGAACCATAGGTTCTTATCCTTTCTTTTATTAATGTGGTGTATCACATTGATTGATTTGCAGATATTGAACCACCCCTGCAGCCCAGGTATAAATCCCACTTGATCATGGTGAATAATCCTTTTAATTCAATTAGCTAGTATCTTGTTGAGAATTTTTGCATCCATGTTCATCAGGGATATTGATCTGTAATTCTCCTTTTTAGTGGGGTTTTTGTCTGTTTTTGGAGTCAAGGTAATGCTGGCCTTGTAGAATGAGTTTGGAAGTTTTCCTTCCTTTTCTATTTTTTGGAACAACTTCAGAAGAATAGGTATTAATTATTCTTTAAATGTTTGGTAGAATTTTTAGAAGCCATCTGGCCCTGGACTCTTGTTTGTTGGGAGATTTTTGATAACCAATTCAATTTCTTTGCTGGTTATAGGTCTGTTCAAATTTTCTATTTCTTCCTGCTTCAGTTTTGGTATTTTTATATGCTTCAAGGAATGTATCCATTTCTTCCAGATTGTACAATTTGTTGGCATAAATTGCTCATAATATTCTAATTGTTTGAATTTCTTCGGTGTTGGTTGTGATCTCCCCTCTTTCATTTGTGATTTTATTTGGGTCCTTTCTCTTTTCTTTTTGATAAGTCTGGCCAGGGGTGTATCAATTTTTAATTCTTTCTAGTTTCATTGATCTATTCTGCTGGGGTTTTATTTTTTATTTCTATATCATTTATTTCTCCTCTAATCTTAATTATTTCCCTTCTTCTGCTGGTCTTAGGCTTTATTTGATGTTCTTTTTCCAGCTCCTTTAGGTGAAACGTTAGGTTGTGTATTTGAGACTTTTCTTGCTTCTTGAAGAAGGCCTGTATTGCTATATACTTCCCTCTTATGACCACCTTTGCTGTGTCCCAGAGGTTTTGGACTGTCCTGTTTTCCTTTTCATTTGCTTCCATGTATTTTTTTTTTTTTATTTCTTCTTTAATTTCCTGGTTAACCCATTCATTCTTTAGTAGGATGTTCTTTCTCTAACTTCCATGTATTTGTGTTCTTTCCAAATTTTTTCTTGTGGTTGACTTCAAGTTTCTTAGTGTTGTGGTCTGAAAATATGCATGGTATGATCTCAATCTTTTTGTATTGGTGGGAGCCTGATTTATAACCCAGTATGTGATCTATTCTGGAGAATGTTCCGTATGTACTCTAAAAGACTATGTATTCTGCTACTTTAGGATGAAATGCACTGAATATATCTGTTAAGTCCATCTGGTCCAGTGTGTTATTCAAAGCCATTGTTTCCTTGTTGTTTTTCTGCTTAGATGATCAGTCCACTGCTGTGAATGGGATACTCAAGTCTCTACTATTATTGTATTATCAGTGAGTTTCTTTAAGTTTGTTATTAATTGATTTATATATTTGGCTGCTCCCAAGTTGGGGGCATAAATATTTACAATTGGTAGATCTTCTTGTTTTTTTATTATGATATAGTGCCCTTCTTCATCTCTTATTACTGTCTCTGGTTTAAAATCTAGTTTGTCTGATATAGGTATGCCTAATCCAGGTTTCTTTTGATGTCTATTAGCATGGTAGATGGTTCTCCACCCCCTCACTTTCAGTCTGGAGGTGCCTTTGTGTCTAAAATGAGTCTCATATAAGCAGCATATAGATGGGTCTTGTTTTTTTTATCCATCCTGATACCCTGTGTCTTTTGATTAGAGCATTGAGTCAATTTATTTTCTTGTTCGTTGGGAGATTTTTGATTACCACTTTAATTTCTTTGCTGGTTATAGGTCTGTTCAAATTTTCTATTTCTTCCTGCTTCTGTTTTGGTAGTTTATATGTTTCAAAGAATAACTATTGATAGATATGAATGTAGTGCCTTTGTATTACCTGTAAAGTCGCTGTTCCTATAGATTGTCTCTGTTCTTTTCTAGTCTTTGTTGCTTTTGGTCTCTCTTTCTCTTTTAATATTTCCTGCAGTACTGGTTTAATGTTCATGAATCCCTTTAGTTTGTGCTTGTCTTTATCTCTCCTCCTATTCTGAATGAATGACGACCTTGCTATATAGTATTCTTGGCTGCTTACCATGTTGAATATATCATGGCACTATCTTCTGGCCTGCCAAGTCTCTGTGGACAGGTTGCTGCTAACCTTATGCGCCTACCCTTGTAATTTAATGACCTTTTGTCCCTAGCGGCTTTCAGAATTCTCTTTATCTTTGTATTTTGCCAGTTTTACTGTGAAATGTCTTGGTGTTGACCTATGTTTGTTGATTTTGAAGGGAGTTCTCTGTGTCACTTGTATTTGAATGCCTGTTTCTTTCCTCAGATAAAGAGTTCTCAGCTATAAGTTGTTTATATAAACCTTCTGCCTTTTTCTCCCACTCTTCTTCTGGGATTCCTATGATACGGATATTATTGTGCTTTGTGGAATTGCTGAGTTCCCTAAGTCTATATTCATGATCTAATAATTTTCTTTCCCTCTTCTTTTCAGCTTAATTATTTTCCATAATTTTATCTTTTATATCACCTATTCGGTCCTCTTTTTTCTCCATCCTCATTGTGATTACATCCAGTAGGTTTTGCATCTCAGTTATAGCATTTTTTATTTTGGCCTGACTAGTCTTTTATCTCTGAATCGAGAGTTTCTCTGGTGTCTTCTATGCTTCTTTAAAGCCCAGCTAGTATTCTTATGACTGTGGTTCTAAATTCTTGTTCAGATATATTGCTTGTATTTGTTTTGAGGAAATACCTGGCTGTGATTTCTTCTTGATCTTTCTTTTGGAGAGAATTCCTCCATCTTGTCATTATGTCTAAGTTTCTGTCTTTTGGGTGTTATGAAAGCTTATTATGCTTCCTGCTCCTGGGAATAATACTATATTAAGAAGGGGCCTTAACTGTCCAGGGCCTGGCGCTTCAGTAAGTGTTTCTGATGTATGTTGTGTGCACTCTGCTGTTGTGTTTTGGCTTCCCTTTCCCAGAGGTCAAAACTCTGCAGAATTCCTCCTTGCTTGCTATGGGGAGTGTTTGGACCTTTAACTAGGTGTGCTTTGATTTGTTTGTTAAGATAAACCTGATTTTTAAAAAAAGCAGCCTGATCCAAGAAAAGAGAAATGGAAAAGGAAACAAACCAATCAACCAATAAACAAAAAACTATAAGCCTGATTCCAAAGAAAAAAATCATTAAATTAAATTAAATTAAAAATTCTAGAAATTCTAAAAAAGAAAGCTTGGTCCTATTTCCACCAGAACTGAAGCTGACACTTAAGAAGACTCTATGATCAGTAGACTTGGTACATGCAGGGGGCCTGTGTTGGTCCCCTGGGGGAGAGGCCTGCTGTGCTGGCTCACAGTCAGACCTGCCCTAGTAAAGCTACCCCAGGCAGCAGGGCGCAGGGCGGTGGGGTTTGGTGTAAGCAACTCCAGCCCCCACTGAAGACACTCTATTTCTTTCTGAAGTCAAACTGTGCTGGTGGGCGGGTGAGGGGGTCAAGAATGCACATTCTGCCCTCTCATCCCTGGGGAGGAGACTCTCAGTGGCCACTATACAGGAGGCCCTCACAGAAAAGTGAAAATCTCTCCTCCTGTGTCCCAGGCTTTTGTCAGATCCCTGCCCTCAACCAGTCTGTGCCCGGCCATGGGCCTGCCTGGTGCCACAGTTCGCCTGTGTTTTATCTCTGGCCACAGGTGGGATTCAAAACCCCAAATCTTAAAGGACACAAGGCACAGACCTGCTTCCCTCCCCTGGAGGAGAGCCTCACAGCACTGTGCCTGGCACCATTCTGTCCCAGAAAAGCAGTTGCAGGCCTGCACATAGCAAAAAGCTGCAATGAGGTTACCTGCCCTCTGTCTGTGCCTCTGTCTCCTGCTGTTGAAGAGCTGCTCAATGATGCCCAGTGGACATTTTGTCCTTGGAGAGGCAATATACCCTCTTCCAAACGTACTCCAGGATGGGAGCATTCTCTCCTTATGTGACCCAGGGGATCCCCACACCCTGGTGTCTTGCATGAACCCCACATGCTGCTCTCTTTCCTGCTCTCTCGTTCTCTCCCTGACTTCTCTCTGCCAAAAGGTCTCCCTCCCCTTCATGGCACCTCAGCTTTTCTCTCCTCCAATTCTCATCTCCGAACCTTGCATCTGCCACAGTCTCTCCCTCCAATTGTGCAGATTGTTTTCTTAATCCTTAGATCAATTTCCTAGTTGTTCAAAATGATTTGATGTTGATCTAGCTGTGTTCAAGGGAGGAGGCAAGCTCAGAGTCCCCCTATTATTCCATCATCTTAGCTCCTCCCTAGGATTTTTTTTATATAAAATTGTGTCATTTGCAAATAGAGACCATTTTCCTTCTTCCTTTTCAATTCTGATACCTTTTATTTTTCTTCTTGCCCGATTGCTCTAACTTGGACTTCCAATATCATGTTGAATAGGAGTGGTGAGAATGGGCAACTTTGTCTTGTTCCTAAACTTAGAAGAAAACTTTCATCCTTTCACCACTGAGCATGACGTGTGCTGTAGACATGTCATATATGATCTTATTATGTTGAGATATGTTCCTTTTATGCCTAATTTGTTGAGTTTTTATCATGAATGGATGTTGAATTTTGTGGAATGTTTCTTTTTTTTGCATTATTGAGATAATCAAATGTTTCTTTTCTTTCATTCTATTAATATAATTCATCGCATTGATTTGTTTATGTTGAATCATCCTTGCATCCCAGGGATAAATCCCATTTGATCATGGTGAATGATCCCCTAAATGTGCTGTTTAATTCAGTTTGCTACTACTTATTGAGTTTTTTTTTGCATCTGTAGTCATTAGGGATATTGCCCTATAGTTTTCTTCTCTAGTAGTATCTTTTTTTGGTTTTGGTATTAGGATAATCCTGGTTTCACAAAATGAGTTTGGGAGTGTTCCCTCCTCTTTGATTTTTTGGAAGATTTTGAAAAGGATTGGTGTTAATTACTCTTCAAATGTTTGGTAAAATTCACCAATGATGCCATCTGGTCCTGGGCTTTTCTTTATTGAGAAAGTTTTGATTACTGATTAAATCTTCTTACTAGTAACTGGTCTATTCAGATTTTCTATTTCTTCTTGATTCAGTCTTAGTAAGTTGTATGTTTCTAAAAATTTTTCCATTTCTTGTAGGTTGTTGAGTTTGTTGGCACATAGTTGTTCATAGTAGCCTCTTAGGATCCTTTGAATTTTTGTGGTATCAGTTGCAATGTCTCCTTTTTCAGTTATAATTTGGTTAATTTGAGTCCTTTCTCTTTTTTCCTTGGTTAGTCTAGATAAATGTTTGCAAATTTCATTTCTTTTGAAAAGAGCCAGCTCTTAGTTTGGTTAATCTTTTCTATTGTGTTTCTGTTCTCTATTTATTTATTTCTGCTCTAATCTTTATTATTTCCTTTCTTCTGCTTTGGGCTCAGTTTGTTCTTTTTATAGTTTCCTAAAGTGTAGAGTTAAGCTCTTTACTTGAGACCTTTCTTGCTTATTAATGTAGGCATTTATTGCTATGAACTTCTCACTTAAAACTGCTCTTGCTGCATCCTGTAAGTTCTGGCATGTTGTGTTTCCATTTTCATTTGTCTCAGGAAACTTTTTAATTTACCCTTCAATTTCTTCTTTGATCCATTGGCTGTTCGGGAAAGTGTTATTTAATTTCCACGTTTGATTTGAGTCTTTTTGAATTTGTTAAGTCTTGTTTTGTGGCCTAATATATGGTCTATACTAGAAAATATTCCATGTGCCCTTGGGAAGAATATGTATTCTGTTGTTGGACAGAATGTTCTGTATATGTCTCTTATGGCCATTTGGTATATAGTATTGCTAAAATCCACTGTTTCCTTGTTGATTCTCTGTCTGCATGGTTTATCCATTGTTGAGAGTTAGTGATTATTATTGTCTCATTGTTTATTTCTCCTTTTAGCTCTGTTTATTTTTGCTGTATATATTCAGGTGCTCTGATATTCAGTGCATAAATATTTACAATTGCTATATCATCTTGATATATTGACCCCTTTATCATTTTTTTAAAGATTTTATTTATTTATTTGACAGAGAGAGAGAGAGAGAGAGAGAGCGATCACAAGTAGGCAGACAGGCAGGCAGAGGGAGAGGGAGAAGCAGGCTCCATCCTGAGCACAGAGCTGGATGTGGGACTTGATCCCAGGATGCTGGGATCATGACCTGAGCCGAAGGCAGACGCTTAACCAACTGAGCCATCCAGGCGCCCCAACCCCTTTATCATTAAATAATGACCTTCTTTGTCTCTTTTTAGCATTTTTATCTTAAAGTCTATTTTGTCTGATATAGTTCCTCCTGCCCTTTTTTGTTGTTGTTGTTACAGTTTGCTTAAAATGTCTTTTCCCATCACTTCACTCTCATTCTCTTTGTATCTTTAAGGCTAAAGCAGTCTTGTGTGGCAGCATATTGTTGGTTGTTGTTATTGTTATTTTTAATCCACTCAGCCACTCTATGTCTTTTGATAGGAGAATTTAATCCATTTACATTTAATTATTGCTAGATAATCACTTACTATTGCCATTTTGTTCATTGTTTTCTGGTTGTTTTATAGATCCATTGTTCCTTGTTTTCTCTCTCTCTCTCTCTCTCTTATCTTTTGGTATCAGTATGTTTTGACTTCTTTATGATATTCTTTTTTGTAACTTGTAACCCCATATTGAATTCTATTCTCTAGAATTCACATGCTTTTCACTTTACTTCTTCTCCCTCTCACATTTTAGATTATTGCTGTTATAATCTCTGTTTCTTTATATTGTGTAACTAACTCAGATTACTGTATTTATAGTTATTTTTTGCTGTAGTCATTTTTTTAAACTTTTAAACTAGAATTGTGAGTTATGTACCACTGTTACCATATTGCAGAATCTAACAATGATTATATATTTATTATTACCAGTGAGACTTATGCTACCTTTATGTATTTTTATAGATGTTAATTAGTATTCTTTTGCTTCCACCCAAAGAATTCCCTTTAGCATTTCTTGTAAGGCTGGTCTGGTGGTAATGAACTCCCTCAGCTTTTGTTTGTTCAGGAAAGATTTTATCCCTTCTTCATTTCTTTTTTTTTTTTTAAGATTTTATTTATTTATTTGACACAGAGAGAAAGAGCACAAGTAGGCAGAGCAGCAGGCAGAGGGAGAGGAAGAAGCAGGCTTCCCGCTGAGCAGGGAGTTTGATGCGGGGCTTGATCCCAGGACCCTGGAATCACGACCCGAGCCGAAGGCAGATGCTTAACCTACTGAGCCACCCAGGTGCCCCTTCATTTCTGAAGGACAGCCTCACCAGATATAGACTTCTTGGTTGATAGATTTCCTCTCAATATTTTGAATATGTCATTCTATTCTCTCCTGGCCTGAAAATTTTCTGTTGAGAAATCTACCAATATTCTTATGGGATTTCCTTGGTATGTAACTTCTCTCTTTCCTCTTGCTGCTTTTAAAATTCTTTCTTTGTCTTTGACTTTTTACAACTTAATTACAATGTATCTCAGTGTAGCCCTATACAGATTCAACCTATTTGGAGTCCTTTGTGCCTCATGGATCTGGATGTCCATTATTTACCTAGGTTCAAGAAGTTTTAAAATATATTTTCTGTCCCTTTCTCTTTCTCTTCTTCCAGAATTTCCACAATGCAAATAATGTTTATTTTCATTGTGTCCTAGAATCCCCATAGGCTTTCTTCATTGTTTTTTTTTTTTTTCTTTTTACTCCTCTGATTGGGTATTTTCCAATATCCTATCCTCCAGGTTGCTGATTCTTCTGCATGGTTGAGTCCTCTTTTGAAAGCTTCTGTGAATTTTTCAGTTCAGTTGTTATATTTTTTAACTCTAGGAATTCCTGTTTGTTTGTTTTTTGATGGTTGCTGTTTCTTTGTTTAACTTTTTATTTTGTCCATACATTGTTTTTTTGGTTTCATTTAGTTGTCTGTGCTTTTTTGTAGAGCACTAAACTTCCTTAAGAGGATCATTCTGAGTTCTTTGATAGTTCATGGACCTCTATTTCTTTAGGGTCACTTATTGGAGCTTTATTAGTTTCCCTTGATGGTGTCATATGTACCTGATTTTTCATGATCCTTGATTCCTTACACTAGTGTCTGCATATTTAAGTGATGGGGCTTCTCTTCCATTCTTTACAGGTTTGCTTTGGCAGAGACAAGTTTTTCACCCATCAATTAGAGCTTCTGGACATATCAGCTGGTAATGCCTTTGGGCAGATGGGGCCTGCTATTACAGCCTATTTTTGGGTGAGGCAACTATTTGAGCTCTGAGAACAGGGGTGAGGATGTGCCAGTGTCTGAGAACAGCTGGATAGGACTGCTAGTCTAGTTTCCTAACCAAATGAGGCTACAGGATGGGCTCTGTGATTGCTTGAATTTTCTGGTCATGTTTATTAGATGATCAAGTTTGATTACTATATTCAGTATTAGATAAGGTTATGAATTAGCTTCCCTGGCCTTGCAGGGCAGCAAGCCAGATCCCGGTGCCTATACAGCTTTTTCTGTGGGAGTCTAAATTAGGCTTTAGTGTGCACTGAATTTCCTGGTCAGGTGAGGTCACCAGTTTTGTTCTGCAGACAGGAAAAGCCATGGAGTTGATTCTGTTCAAGTGCCACTGTACTTGAATGGCCTATGCAGTTTCCCTTGAGCTCTGGTTAGGTTGCCTGTTCAGATAGGCTGAAGGCTATATTCAGTGATGAGTGAAGCTATTAATTAGATTCCCTACCTGGGCGCAGCAGGAGAAGTAGCTCTAAAACTGGTAAAGCTCTTGGTTACCTCAAGCCAAACTGCATCCCAAGTTCCTTGGCAGGACAAGGACATTAGCTTTGCCCTACAGACGATTGGCTCTGTCTGCCCTTCTCTCAGCTCTAGTACTGGTGGTCTACACAGTTTTCAGGAGTTGTCACCAGCCCTCCTGGTAAGATGGGGCTGGAAGACACTTTCTATGGTTGGTGGAGCTATGTCTCAACCCCCTTGGCTGGGTAGGAAGCGGAGGGATATCTCCAGGCTACTCTTAATTTCTCAAACAATCTCTCCAGTTAGGAGGGGCCAGGAGCTATCCCCCATCTTATTTCTGAATTAACCCCCCTGCCTGTGCATAGGGCAGGAAGACTCCACACCCATTACAGATTTTGCTCTGGGAGTGACCTGTTTTTCTTGTCCCCCTTTTGGTTCCAGTGCCACATAGCTTCCAGTTGTTGCTGCCAGCCCATCAGCTCAGATGGGGCTAACTGGCACTCTCTACAGTGGGTGGGCTGTACTCAATACCTTGGCTAGGCATGGGTACACTGGGCTCTAAGGCTAGTAGAACTCCTCATTTGAGGATCTGAATCAGGCCAATCTGCACTCTGCCAAGTTCCCTGATCAGAGTGCACCCCTGACTTGGTTCTGCAGATGAGCAATACCTCCAGGTGGGATTACTACTTGGGCACTGCAGGTATGAACTCAGTTTGTCAAATTCTGTGTACTGGCTAATGCAAGTCCCTACCTCCTTTTCTGTCACAATCCAAATTCTCAGTGACCAGGCACTACAGATTTTCCTAGTCTTCATGGTGTAAGAGCATAGTAGAAGCTCCAAAAAAGTGACCCACTATACTGTGAAGGGAGAGCTGGATATTCCCCCTGGGTTTTCTTTTTCTGTTGGAGGAACCAGAGGCTCAAGGGAGACCTCTCCACATGGTGCTACCCTGGCCTGGGAGAGGGGTAATGCTGTCAACATGCAGCTGCTTCTCTCACCCTTCCAATGCATTCTGTCCTAGTCTCTGAGGTGTAGGGGGCTACTTCATCCTCACCATTTTGTCCTAGGATTCTCCCAGTTGTGTCTTGCTCTTGAATAGATGTTTCTTGCTCTTCTCATGAGGGGTAGCAAAATAAGGAACAACCTATGTTGCCACCTTGGTGATGTTACTCTCTCGTAGTAATTTTTTATAAACCTCTGCTTGGTTGAATTGTTAGCAAAGATAGAGGACATAACCTATACAATATCTTCTGTTTCTTTTCATTTTCTCTGATGTTCCTTGTTTCCCTCTTATTAAATAAGACTAAAAAAAATGAACACTGCTTTGTGGGAAGCATCAGGTGGTATTCTAGGAAGAACTGGTGAGAGGACTGAATCACCCCTAAGACAAAGCCTGCAGCCCCTTCAGCAAGCCAGCACATCTTCTCCAGGGTGATGTGTCCAGACTTTCTGGGTGTCACTGAACAGTTAACTTCTATTGCCTGTTTCTTTCAAATATGAGTGTTATTTGACTTTTCCGTGATATACTTTTTTTTTTACAATTTTTTAAGAGGGATGGACTAGATGTAATTTGTTCTTCAGTCAATAACTGTGTATATGGGGTGGCAGGGGGAGAAGAAGTGAGATGGCTCTGGAAAAGCTACTCACAGAAGTCCAAGCCCAAAAATCTCTAGTCTTTTTGTTTTAGCAGCATTGAGAAGAAACGGTGAAGAAAGGATCAACCCCAGTCTAGATATTTTTTTTTTTAATTCTTCAGGTCCGCCACCAGATTCAGTCACTTAATTCAGAAAAATTGACGCCAAACTTGTTTACAGAACTGGAATTATTTTTGTAATAACAAACTTGTAAAATTCTTGAAGAAAATTGGATTGGATTTCCATTATTTGATGATTCTAAAGATGAATATGGGGTTTAGATAAAACAAACAACCTAAAGAATCTAACAATTTTTTTAAATTTTTCTTTCAATTTTTTATTGTTATATTAATCATCATACATTACATCATTAGTTTTTGATGTAGTGTTCCATGATTCATTGTTTGTGCATAACACCCAGTGCTCCATGCAGAACGCGCCCTCCCCAATACCCATCACCAGGCTAACCCATCCCCCCACCCACCTCCCGTCTAGAACCTTCAGTTTGTTTTTCAGAGTCCATCATCTCTTATGGTTCGTCTCCCCCTCCGATTCCCCCCCTTCATTCTTCCCCTTCTGCTATCTCTTCATCTTCTTTTTTTTTCCTTCACATATATTGCATTATTTGTTTCAGCGGTACAGATCTGTGATTCAACAGTATTGCACAATTCACAGTGCTCACCATACCACATACGCTCCCCAATGTCTATCACCCAACCACCCCATCCCTTTCACCCCCCACCACTCCAGCAAACCTCAGTTTGTTTCCTGAGATTAAGAATTCCTCATATCAGTGGGATCATATGATACATGTCTTTCTCTGACTGACTTATTTCACTCAGCATAACACCCTCCAGTTCCATCCACGTCGTTATAAATGGCAAGATCTCATTCCTTTTGATGGCTGCATACTATTCCATTGTGTATATATACCACATCTTCTTTATCCATTCATCTGTCAATGGACATCTTGGCTCTTTCCACAGTTTGGTTATTGTGGACATTGCTGCTATAAACATCAGGGTGCACGTACCCCTTTGGATCCCTACATTTGTATCTTTGTGGTAAATACCTAGTAGTGCACTTGCTGGATCATAGGGTAGCTCTATTTTCAACTTTTTGAGGAACCTCCATACTGTTTTCCAGAGTGGCTGCACCAGCTTGCATTCCCACCAACAGTGTAGGAGGGTTCTCATTTCTCCACATCCCCACCAACATCTGTCATTTCCTGACTCGCCATTCTGACTGGTGTGAGGTGGTATCTCATTGAGGTTTTGATTTGGATTTCCCTGATGCCGAGCGATGTTGAGCACTTTTTCATGTGTCTGTTGGCCATTTGGATGTCTCCTTTGGAAAAATGTCTGTTCATGTCTTCTGCCCATGTCTTGATTGGATTATTTGTTCTTTGGGTGTTGAGTTTGATAAGTTCTTTATAGATTTTGGATAATAGCCCTTTATCTGATATGTCATTTGCAAATATTTTCTCCCATTCTGTCGGTTGTCTTTTGGTTTTGTGGACTGTTTCCTTTGCTGTGCAAAAGCTTTTTATCTTGATGAAATCCCAATAGTTCATTTTTGCCCTTGCTTCCCTTGCCTTTGGCGATGTTTCTAGGAAGAAGTTGCTGCGGCTGAGGTCGAAGAGGTTGCTGCCTGTGTTCTCCTTTAGGATTTTGATGGACTCCTGTCTCACGTTTAGGTCTTTCAACCATTTGGAGTCTATTTTTGTGGGTGGTGTAAGGAAATGGTCCAGTTTCATTCTTCTGCATGTGGCTGTCCAATTTTGCCAACACCATTTGTTGAAGAGACCGTCTTTTTTGCATTGGACATCCTTTCCTGCTTTGTTGAAGATTGGTTGACTATAGAGTTGAGGGTCCATTTCTGGGCTCTCTATTCTGTTCCATTGATCTATGTGTCTGTTTTTGTGCCAGTACCATACTGTCTTGATGATGACAGCTTTGTAATAGGGCTTGAAGTCCGGACTTGTGATACCGCCAGCTTTGCTTTTCTTTTTCAACATTCCTCTGGCTATTCGGGGTCTTTTCTGGTTCCATACAAATTTTAGGATTATTTGTTCCATTTCTTTGAAAAAAGTGGATGGTATTTTGATGGGGATTGCATTGAATGTGTAGATTGCTCTAGGTAGCACTGACATCTTCACAATGTTTGTTCTTCCAATCCATGAGTATGTAACGTTTTTCCATTTCTTTGTGTCTTCCTCAATTTCTATCATGAGTATTTTATAGTTTTCTGAATACAGATCCTTTGCCTCTTTGGTTAGATTTATTCCTATCTCAGTTTTTCCCATTGAGAATGATATTCGCTGTAGGTTTTTCATAGGTGGCTTTTATGATATTGAGGTATGTACCCTTTATCCCTATACTCTGAAGAGTTTTGATCAAGAAAGAATGCTGTACTTTGTCAGATGCTTTTTCTGCATCTATTGAGAGGATCGTATGATTCTTGTTCTTTCTTTTGTTAATATATTGTATCACGTTGATTGATTTGCAGATGTTGAACCAACCTTGCAGCCCAGGGATAAATCCCACTTGGTCGTGGTGAATAATCTTTTTAATGTACTGTTGGATCCTATTGGCTAGTATTTTGGTGAGAATTTTTGCATCCATGTTCATCAAGGATATTGGTCTATAATTCTCCTTTTTGATGGGGGTCTTTGTCTGGTTTGTGGATCAAGGTAATGGTGGCCTCATAAAATGAGTTTGGAAGTTATCCTTCCATTTCTATATTTTGGAACAGTTTCAGGAGAATAGGTATTAATTCTTCTTTAAATGTTTGGTAGAATTCCCCTGGGAAGCTATCTGGCCCTGGGATTTGTTTGTTGGGAGAGTTTTGATGACTGCTTCAATTTCCTTAGTGGTTATAGGTCTGTTCAGATTTTCTATTTCTTCCTGGTCCAATTTTGGTAGTTGATACATCTCTAGGAATGCATCCATTTCTTCAAGGTTATCTAATTTGCTGGCATAGATTTGCTCATAATATGTTCTTATAATTGTTTGTATTTCTTTGGTGTTGGTTGTGATCTCTCCTCTTTCATTCATGAGTTTGTTGATTTGGGTCCTTTCTCTTTTCTTTTTGATCAGTCTGGCCAGGGGTTTATCAATCTTGTTAATTCTTTCAAAGAACCAACTCCTAGTTTCGTTGATCTGTTCTACTGTTCTTTTGGTTTCTATTTCATTGATTTCTGCTCTGATCTTTATCATTTCTCTTCTCCTGCTGCGTTTAGGCTTTATTTGCTGTTTTTTCTCTAGCTCCTTTAAGTGTAGGGTTAGGTTGTGTATTTGAGACCTTTCTTGTTTCTTGAGAAAGTCTTGTATTGCTATATACTTTCCTCTCAGGACTGCCTTTGCTGTATCCCAAAGATTTTGAACAGTTGTGTTTTCATTTTCATTGGTTTCCATGAATTTTTTAAAGTCTTCTTTAATTTCTTGGTTGACCCATTCATTCCTTAGTAGGATGCTCTTCAGCTTCCATGTATTTGAGTTCTTTCTGACTTTCCTCTTGTGATTGAGTTCTAGTTTCAAAGCATTATGGTCTGAAAATATGCAGGGAATAATCCCAATCTTTTGGTACCAGTTGAGACCTGATTTGTGACCTAGGACGTGATCTATTCTGGAGCATGTTCCATGGGCACTAGAAAAGAATGTGTATTCCGTTGCTTTGGGATGGAATGTTCTGAATATGTCTCTGAAGTCCATTTGGTCCAGTGTGTCATTTAAAGTCTTTATTTCCTTGTTGATCTTTTGCTTAGATGATCTATCCATTTCAGTGAGGGGGGGTGTTAAAGTCCCCCACTATTATTGTATTGTTGTCATGTGTTTCTTTGCTTTTGTTATTAATTGCCTTATATAATTGGCTGCTCCCATGTTAGGGGCATAGATATTTACAATTGTTAGATCTTCTTGTTGGATAGACCCTTTAAGTAGGATATATAGTGTCCTTCCTCATCTCTTATTACAGTCTTTGTTTTAAAATTTAATTTGTCTGATATAAGGATTGCCACCCCAGCTTTCTTTTGCAAGTGTCCATTAGCATGGTAAATGGTCTTCCACCCCTTCACTTCCAATGTGGGGGTGTCTTTGGGTCTAAAATGAGTCTCTTGCAGACAGCATATTGATGGGTCTTGTTTTTTAATCCAATCTGATAGCCTGTGTCTTTTGATTGGGGCATTGAGCCCATTTACATTCAGGGTAACTATTGAAAGATATGAATTTAGTGCCATTGTATTGTCTGTAAGGTGACTGTTACTGTATAGTGTCTGTGTTCCTTTCTGGTCTATGCTGCTTTTAGGCTCTCTCTTTGCTTAGAGGACCCCTTTCAATATTTCTTGGAGGGCTGGTTTCATGTTTGCAAATTCCTTTAGTTTTTGTTTGTCTTGGAAGTTTTTGATCTCTCCTTCTATTTTCAGTGAGAGCCTAGCTGGTTATAGTATTCTTGGCTGCACATTTTTCTCGTTTAGTGCTCTGAATATATCATGCCAGTCCTTTGTGGCCTGCCAGGTCTCTGTGGATAGGTCTGTTGCCAATCTAATGTTTCTACCATTGTAGGTTACATATCTCTTCCCCCGAGCTGCTTTCAAGATTTTCTCTTTGTCTCTGAGACTCGTAAGTTTTAGTATTAGATGTCGTGGTGTTGACCCTATTTTTATTGATTTTGAGAGGGGTTCTCTGTGCCTCCTGGATTTTGATGCCTGTTTCCTTCCCCACATTAGGGAAGTTCTCTGCTATAATTTGCTCCAATATACCTTCTGCCCCTCTCTCTCTTTCTTCTTCTTCTGGGATCCCAATTATTCTAATGTTGTTTCGTGTTATCATATCGCTTATCTCTCGAATTCTGCCCTCGTGATCCAGTAGTTGTTTATCTCTCTTTTTCTCAGCTTCTGTATTTTCCATCATTTGGTCTTCTATATCACTGATTCTCTCTTCTGCCTCATTTTTTTTTTTTAAGAGTTTATTTATTTGAGAGAGAGAGAATGAGAGGTAGAGAGCATGAGAGGGAAGAGGTTCAGAGGGAGAAGCAGACTCCCTGCTGAGCAGGGAGCCCAATGTGGGACTCGATCCCAGGATCATGACCTGAGCCGAAGGCAGTCACCCAACCAACTGAGCCACCCAGGCACCCTCTCTTCTGCCTCATTTATCCTAGCAGTTAGTGCCCCCATTTTTTATTGCACCTCATTAATAGCCTTTTTGATTTCGACTTGGTTAGATTTCAGTTCTTTTATTTCTCCAGAAAGGGTTTCTCTAATAACTTCCATTTTTTTTCAAGCCCAGCTAGTATCTTTAAAGTCATGATTCTGAACTTTAGGTCCGACATCGCACTAATGTCTGTATTGAGTATTTCCCTGGCAGACGGTACTACCTCTTGTTCTTTTTGTTGAGGTGATTTTTTTCGTCTTGTCATTTTGTCCAGAAGAGAATAGATGAATGACAGAACAATATGGTAACAGGTTAACAACATCCCCAGAAAATATACTCTAATCAAATCAGAAAAGACCTGAAACCAGGGGAAAAGAAAGGGAAAGAAAGAAAAAAGAAAGAGAAAAAAGAAAAGAAAAAGATAAAAACAAACAAAAACAGAACAAAACAAAAAAACAGAATATGATCAAATATGATCAGGCTGGTGCATAGATCAGTGCCACACACTAGATTTTGGGTGTATTTTGGTCTGTTAGAAGAAAATGCCTCATAAAATTTTAAAGAAGGAAAGACTTATATATGTACAAAATAAGGGTTGATACGATGAAGGGATGGAATATGACTGTAAAGATTAAAATTATAAAAAAATTTAAAAAACGAATTGATAAGAAGATGTTTGAAAAGAGAAAGAAGAGGATTAAAGAAAAGGAAAGAAAGAAAGAAAAAAAAGGGGGAGAGAATGTGATTGGGCAGGAGACTAGAACAAAGTCATACAGTAGGGATTTAGAGTATATTTTTTTATATGTAGATGAAACTGAATCTCAAAATTTTAAGGAGAGAACAACTTATATATATATGCCAAAATATAAGGATAACTACTATGAAGGGATAGAATATGACTCTAAAAATGAAAAATAAAAATGTTTTTTTTAAAAAAAGGTCTTGATAAGATGTTGGTTGAAAAAGGGAAAAAGAAAAATTAAATAAAAAACAGTTAAAAAAATTAACTTTGAAAGACTAATGAATCATGGTAAAAAAGCCATGAATTCTATGTGCAGTATTCCCCTAGCGCTGGAGTTCTCCCGTTCTCATTCGTCGGTAAACTTGGTCTTGGCTGGCTGTTCGTGCTGATCTTCTGGGGGAGGGGCCTGTTGCCGTGGTTCCCAAATGTCTTTGCCGGAGGAGGATTTGCCCCACCCTTGCCGGTCCGGGCTAAGTAATCTGCTCGGGTTTGCTCTCAGGAGATTTGTTCCCTGCAACCTTTCAGTACAGCGTTGGAGGATGAGAATGAAAATGGCGACCGAGAACTCGGGGCCCCACTCCTCAGTGCACCCCCAGAGAAAAGCAGCCAGTCACTCCTGTGTCCCCGGTCTCCGGCCGCACTCCGTGCTCCCCCGGCCTGTGACCGATCGTTTCTATCTCTCGCACCCGACCCCGTGTGGAGTCTCCAAACCCAGCAGATCCCTGCGGTGCGCTCTCGCGCCGCTCCTCCCGGGGGAGGAAGGGGAGTCTCCCCGATCTGCCGCTTGTTGGGTCCCTGCTGGAGGAGCAGTGGCCCGACTGGGCCGTGGATCAGAGTCTATGGCCACCCCAAGCTGAGAGGCTGCGCCTCGGCTCCGTCTCTGCAGCTGGCTTCCCTGCTCCGATACCCGGGAGCTCTGCCGCACTCAGGCACCCCCCGGTCTTTCTGTGACCCCGAGGGTCCTGAGACCACACTGTCCCGCGAGGGTTCCACCCCCCGCTTAGCCACTGGAGCGACGTCCCTCAGCGGAGCCGACTTCTAAAAGGTCCGATTTTGTGCTCCGCGGCTCTAGCACTTGCCAGAAGCGGCCGACGGAGGCCCCCTCCCCCGCCGTCTATCCTCCCGAATATCACCTCGGATTCACGTCTCCGCACGTCCTACCTTCCAGAAAGTGGTCGCTTTTCTGTTCAGAGAGTTGTTGCTATTCTTTTCTTCGATCTCCTGTTGAGTTCATAGGTGTTCAGAATGGTTTGATCCCTATTCAGCTGAATTCCTGAGACCAAACGAAATCCAGGTCTCCTACTCCTCCGCCATCTTGCTCCGCCCTGAATCTTACAATTTTTCTTAATGCTATGACAAACACAGGAAAATTACAAATTTCAATGTGGGGTTGTCTTTGGGTCTAAAATCAGTTTCTTGCAGACAGCATATCAATGGGTCTTGTTTTTTAATCCAATCTGATAGCCTGTGTCTTTTTATTGGGGCATTTAGCCCATTTACATTCAGGGTAACTATTGAAAGATATGAATTTAGTGCCATTGTATTGCCTATAAGGTGACTGGAAATGGCAGCATTTCCATCCTTTGTTTATTTGATAGGAAAGCTTGAAGTACCAAAATTTATTTTTCATTGAAAACTATACACTAGCTATTTAGTTTGACTTCAACAAATGTAAATTTTAGGAGTTGAAATATATTAGAATTCCATATTATTATAAGTTCTAGTATCTTTATATATGCTGGGTAATGTGAACTAATTTCAAAATTAAGTGTCCCTTTCTCTTCTATTAAACTTAACTATTTGGATAGTATTTCATAAAGTCAATAGGAATAGGTCACTTTAATTTCTTGTTATTTTAGGTATCTTGCCTAATATGAAACTGAAATCAGATGTTTGATCCTAAAATGTATTCAAAATTTTTATCATCTGGAAAACTTCTTATGGCCAAGAGAACTGTTTTTATTTTTGTTTTTGTTTTCTGTTTGTTTTGTCTTTTTTGTTTGTTTGGTTGGTTTTTGCTTCAAATGGTTACTTCTGGTCTATTTTTCATTATATTGACCCTATTAAGCCTATAATTTGAATAAACTTTAAAATCAGATACCCATCAGCATATAAAAGTATAAACTTACCACAAATCATGATTGACCTTTATGTCCCTACCTATGTACAGAAACATTTGTACTCAATGATGAATATAAACATGAATGAACTATCAAGTCCAGCTTTGTGGAAAAGACATTCTGAGAGCGGAGTTTGTAATCAGGTTTTCACCGTGCCTGTATTTGTGTTCACATAAAGTTATTAAATAACACCAATTATTTATAACATTCATAAGTCCTAAGAGCTGACCACAATTATGAGGTAATCTTTAAAAAAGTCTCCAAAATACTAAGGGTCTTCTTTGTGTCCTTCTTCAATTCATATTTGCTATTAACAGGAGGTTAAAGTTCCAAAGAGAAGAGATAAAATTTTAATATTCCTGTGCTTGTCTTTCATTATGTAAGAAATGCCTTGCATCCTTACCACCTGAGTTTAAAAATATAATGTAGCAAATACAAAAAAATGAGAAAACATTCTGTTTAGGTAGTTGTTGAAGCTGATGGAAGCCTGATTAAAAGAGAGGTGGTATTATTTTGAACAGAGGATAGTATATGATTGAGGAGAATGTTACCACTTTTTATAATTCTGGATCATTTTTTACTTTTTTCCCTTTTTTTCTGTTTAACCTAGCAAACATTTTATTAGTGAGTTTCTTTTCCCTTCTACTTTTAAAATGTCTGTTTTCATCCTCTCTTTCACCTGACACTGTATTAAGTATAAGAGTAACAATCAAATTCAGGCTCCTGTACATTACTTGTTACACACAGAGTCTGATTTGAAGTAATATTCCTTTATGTGATAGCCATTTGGCAATCAGCAAGTTTATCTATTTTTCACATGCTTTCCCCATTCTCTTTTCCCCTGTTTTTTATACTTACATTGTATCATGTTGCCAAAGCACATAGCCATTACATAACATTCTTTCTTCCTTATAACTATCACTTACTCCTAGTTTGACAGGTATCTATCTCATCCTCACCCCAGTTGTTACAGCATTGCCTCTCCGGATATTTGATTGCCTGAGCTTTCTTCAACAGAGTTCTTAGAAAGTATTCATGAGATCAATATTCCCTGAGTTGCTGAACATTCCTTAATAGATTTATTTTGAGACTTTATGCTGGAAAGTTACTGGGTAACTTTATGTTGGAAAGTAACTATTTAACTAGGTATAAAATCTTTGGCTCATATTTTTTTCCCCTGAATTACGCTGTTCCCTCTAGTATAAAGCATTATTGTCAAAAAGCATGATGAGAGGTTTTATAAGCAAACTAGTAGCATGGATTTATTTGCCTTTTTTTTTTTTTTTTTTTTTTTTTTTAGGTTAGGCCTAGTAATTTTTTTAAAAATAGGCCCAGTGTTGGTTTTTCAGGATTACATTTTTGGGGAATATGATTCTCTCTTTACATATGTAGCTTTGAGTTGCAATTTTTTAAGAATGTTTTCTTGAATTATAATATTTTAGTACATGTTCTGTTCTACTGCTCTGGGTTTCCTCTCTGGGAATTTGTGTATGGTTGAATCTGTTTTCCTGTCTTTATCTGTCACTTGCTCTAAATCCCGTTCTATCAATGTCTGTGGATTATTTTATATTTAAAATTTTCCTCCTTTTCATCTTCTCTTTTTCTTAAACTATTATCTGCTGCAACTCTTCTTTCTTCTGTGTTTTTATTTTTTCCCCCCAATTTAGGCTTCATTTCTGATTTTATTTTTTTTTACATTTTAAATTCTTTTTTGAGTTCTATCCCTTCATTTTTGAATTGGTTTTCTGATTCTGTTTTTTTAATGTCTTCTATCACTTAAACCCTATCTTGTTTTGAAACATTAGCTTACAAGTTCTTTTATATGGGACTATATCTTGTTAGCATGCTTTTATTATCTGTAATGACATTATGCTCCTTAGTCTCCTTTTTTTAAAAAAAAATGTGATTTTGTATGTGACTTGACAATTATTTTCTATCTCTGTAGCCTTTTAGAGAGGAGGGATTGGTCAAGTAGACTTTTCTAGCTTCACAGCTCTAGAACTTCCTCTTCCATCTCTACAAAGTGGCTAAAAAAATGTCGTTGTGCTTTTTATGATCTGTCTTCTCTCCTGCCTTGCCCTTCTTTTAGGTGGACATTCTCTTCTGACCTGGTGCCACTCTGCTTAATTTGGATTCTGTTCCTCAGTGGACGGCTTTATACTGGAAAGGAACTGGGGATATTTTAGGTTCAAGAACTCTTTCAGACTCTTTCTCAGACCCCTGTCACTACCCACAAACTGGAGCGGCACAAATCTCCCCTAGCTTCACAGGTTGCCCCGCTTGGCTTCCAGCATCTGCTGGTGTAGTTCCAGTCCCTGGGTCAGCAGACACCCCTGCCTTCCTCTGCCTCTTTCTGCGCAGCTGCTAACGGCACACAGGTGTTAGCTGTTCGCTGCATCCATGCAGATTCTGAGGGCCACCACGCAGTTCAGTTGAAGATTCTGTGTATGTACTTCTGCTTTGCTGTCCTCGTTGCTTTCTCTGGATTGGAAAAGATTCAAAACTATGCCATTGTCATTTTTCCTGAATTCTTCCTCTTTTGCTTATGGACACTGACTCCTGTGCTAAAAGCAGTAGCTTAGGAACTTCAAGTCTGAATTTTCTCAAGATAAACAAGACCTTCTCAACTAGAGCAGAGTGAGGACTATGACCATCTCAGATATCTTTGGCAAGATAGATTTCTTTTTATTGGCAAAAAATAGAGATCCTTAGAGGATCCTAATTATGGTAAATAATTATTCAGAAGCAAGTTGCCCTTCACTTAAACTGTCAGGATAACAACGTAAAGAAAACATCATACTTCCAGTCTCCACCAGTTCACGGAATGGTGCAATCTTAAGGCTGAATGTCAACAGCACGGGCCAGCTGTTACAAAATTTAATTAAAACAGCTTTGATAATTAGCACAACTTGTTTATGAATGTGAAAATATTTCTTATGTGAATATACCAGTCACCTTGTCGGTTATGCAGGGAGAGGAGAAATCCTACGACATATGGAGCTGTTTTATTAAAAAAACAAAACAAAACAAAACAAAACAAAAAAACACAACTTGGAATTGCTCTTGAGCTATCCTCCATTCTTTGTCACCCTCATAAAAACAATAAAAATAAAACCAACCATGCATATCCCCCCAATCTGATTCATATATATAGTTTGAGAGACAAGTTCTTTTTATTGAAATTAATAGAAATGAACCCAAACCAGTTTCAGAAGTGGATGTTCTACAGACTGGTTGCCTTGAGTCCAATAGCCTGCATTAGGATCACAGTTTAGCTATTTCCTGGCTCTGACTTACAGCAATCTTTTTTAGTTTTGTCATATTTTTACTTTTATTTACTAAAGAATAACAAATCACCTAGATAATTTTTCCCCTTTTCCAGTATTTTATTCTGAAAGGTCCTTTGCTTTTGAATAATATTTTGCCATCCAAACTTAGTATTACAAGTGTTCTAATAATGTCACATTTGGAAAGAAGAAGAAAGAATGTCATGCCTGCTTTTTACTTTCCAGTGCCTCTAACGTTCCTGCCACCATCAATCAACAAAACGCCTACAATAAACTCTGGTTGCCTTCTCCAAATCCTTGTTGTCATCACCCATGGCTTTAGTTACCTTGCTGCCTGCACCCCTCCCTCAGTGGCTTCACAGTCTGATCATCTCACTGCCTTGCTCTTTCTTTAGGCTTTTACTAAAAGGGTTTTCCCTCTGCTTGCCCAGCATGTGGTCCTTGGGTCTCTTCCTCTCCCTGGTGACCTAGTACCTCAGCCTTGATTTCTCTCAGGAGTTACAGCTCACTCACCCAGACATCTCCTGGTCATCTCCACTTCACTCAGGTGGTGCACAGTGACTACTCAGAACTTGGTATGTTCATGATAGAAATCATGCTGTCATATACCCCCATCCCTTTCCCCAATCACAGACCTGCCCTCCATCATTGCCCCCATCTGGGCTGCTTGACAGCACCATGAGCATGGTACTGAAGATAGAAGATAAGAGCTATTCTTGATCATGGGTTCTTCTTCATGCCCACTTTAAATCTTTTACTTATGCCTTGTATGTCTATCTTCTAATGATCTCATTTCTCAATCCAATTTCTCAGCCTCCTGATTAGCATCTTTCTACTTCCTCCTTGATGAAATTGAAACTGTTGACAAGGACCTTCATACCATGGGTCCCTCCCTGGGTCCAGCCTCATCTCTCATAATGCCCGTTCCTTCTAGCCTAAGCCTCAGCCATCCCAAAGCCCGCAGTTCCCCAAGGGCAATGCTCACAAACATTCCCATCTTTCCTCTCCTGCCCTCTCTGCCTAGGTTGCCTTCCTCCTTCGAGGGAGCCTCTCTCTCATCATTCTGAATTGGGTGTCCTTCTTCAATGTGACAAAAATTTGAGTTTCTTTTTTGTAACTTTTAATTTTATCATAACGGTATGGCTATCATAAATATCCATTTTAATGCCCCTAAATATTTGAATTTTTCTTTGAAGAATTCTTACTTTATAAGAATGGCTATGTGCAACCAACTCCTGATGGTCTGACGGCAGGCTGTGTTTACTGGTGCTATTTCCAGCCATCTGAATTCTGTTTGGCCCAGTTAGATAAAGGCCTGCTACTGGTCACAGGAAGGAAAATGGACTCAAATCATTTCAAGAAGAATGGGGCCAGAAACCCATCTGTTCATTTTAATTTTCAACAAATATTCATTGAGCATCTACTAGGTGTTCAATAACGAGGACTGTATGAGGAATTGGAATTTAATGATGAATAAGACAGCCTTAGTCCCTGCTCTCATGGGACTTGCAATATGATGAACAGAGGAAGCAGATTCAATAAACAGATAAGCATCTTATTTCATAACTATAGAATATTTAATAATTATATGTGTCACTTAGTAAGAGAATGGTATCTCCAGTTGAGTTCTTTGTAGCCTCACATTCTTACTGGGTTTCAATTTCATGGTGAAGGTACTGGTAGCCCTTCCTGAGGAGAGAGCAGACTGGGGAAGGTACTGGTAGCCCTTCCTGAGGAGAGAGCGGACACCTCATGGCAAGATTCCAAGAATAACCCAGAAGAGATATAGCAGCTAGGGGCCTCCTGGTTGTGGTGTGGAAACGGGGGGGGTTCTGATGCTTCATGGAGCAGCTTTGTAGAACTTGCTTCTCACCAACACAAATGTCCCAAGACTCACTGAAATCCAACTAAGTAGGCTGCATGCCAATTCTAATTACCTGCTCCAGTGATTCATCCATTATTGTATGTAATAGAATTAACTGCAGCACTGAACCCACACTTTTGTGGATTATTTGCCATTTTCCTCACCGTTTTCAACATTTTAAAAATCTGTGTGTCAAGTCAGAGATTTAGGAATAATGAGATTTCCTTAGATTTGTCCTGGGTCATGATTTACTTATAATGAATTGACACTGAATTTGCCTAAATAATTTCCTGCTTCCTTTTCCTCAATACTTTCATCCTATAAAGAGGGAAGGGAGAAATTTTTGTGAGCATCTGTCCTGAAGGGCTACCATTTGCAGCAATCTTAATGATTTTTTCGTCTTTTTATTTTTACTTGTTGAAGAATTACAAAGCATCTAGATCTTGTTTTGAAGTCAGTGAAAAAGTTAACACATTTATTTAGCTTTCCAAGCAGTTCTGTTTGTCTTCGGCAATTCTCTGATGCTCAGTACAAACCACTATTTTAAGCAAATCACTTTGTATAATTTTGAGAAGTGAAATGTGGATGAAGTTTGCTGCGAGCATTAAAAATCAGCGCAGTTAGGACTGATTTTCCTCTTGAATTTCAAATTTGAGGCTTTGCCTTTGATTCGTGGGGAAAAGAACCAGGCGGTGCTGAGTCTTCAGCTCCTGGCCAGGGTTAGGGGCCTCTGGTTTGTTTCCTGGCAGCCTCTGGGGCTGGTCTGGGAAAGGCCATGTGCCCAGGAGGGTCCCCCACACTCATGCAAAGGGCCCGAGTTAAAGCTCAAAGATTGTTCAGGAAGTGCAGATGGTTGGCCAATTTAGACAATTAACAGCAAAAAAGACTTAAAAAAATCAATTTGATAAAGAAGAACTACATAAAAGTTTATCTCACTGGAGGCCTTGTATAAGAATCAAGAAATTAAAACCCAGAGGAAAAAATTCTATATATTTAGCCAGCTGATGTCCTTCCACTTCAGACAGTAGTCAAGTAAATCCTTCCTCCTCCCTGCTAATTTCACACTTATACAATAGAGAGTATTTAAAATTACAATTCTAGCTGCCACTCTCATCTGTTTTCACAGTTAATGGTATTTGTGTAATAATAGACATTATTGAATATTATACTTTCCCATAAATTATTCTGGTGCAGTTTAACTCTTACTGTTATATGTATAATGTGACCTTTCTGACTATTGCATTGCTTTGATAGAATGATTTTATAAAATGATTAATAACATTTGTAATACCATTGAGTAAGACGTAGCACGTAGCCAGATGTATGCCAGATGAGAAAACAGTGTTCTAAAAAAATGGTTAAAGCACGTCAGAGTCCTACCGTTCCTTATAGATGGTGGCTGTAATTACATGTTGGCAGGACAGTGGGCAAGGGCCTCCCCATCAGACTCTTGTCTCATGTGCGTATCCATTAACTTGTTTTCGTTCTCCATTTAACTGTAACTCCTCTGGGGGAGAGAAGACTGTGCCCATCCCATACCAACAGCACCTAGTTTATAGCACATGGGAACACTCAGTAAGTATTTGTTGGCTGACTAAAGCAATGCACAGCTGGAAACCTCAGGAAAGAGACACATGCCAAGGCACACAGGTACCAGGTACAGAGATGTCACAGCAAATTTAGGATAATCCAGAAGACTCCCCCTAAGACAAGTCCGCTACAGGTTGTCCGATAGTATTGTATACCTGCTAAAAGGGATAGGTAGGTCTTTTCTCATCAAAACTGCAGGATAAATAATAGTACTCTCCTCTGCTTCCTACAAAGGAGAGCACTCAAGATGAACAATTAACCCACTGGGTTTGTGTGAAAGGTGCCTGCATCCTTTAAAAGCTCCAGTGAATTTAAATAAAAATGCACATAATTTAAGGTTGAGAAATTTATTTTTTATCTGTGCTGGAAATAGAGTGACTCTGGTTGCATCTATTTGTTTCATACAAACCCTGCTTGCAGGCACTCTGCATTTATCTGAGGTCTGCAGAACATTTTTTTCTCAAGGTACGTCTGAATCTTGCTTTTTTCATCTTTCAATACTGAGATCTAATTTCTGTACAATATCACGTTCATTACACTGAAAATTGTGCTTTATTTAATGATGCAAGTAAATTGAAAGGTAGGGTAAAATGTGGAAACATTTCTCCCTTACAATCACTATTTCAAAATCTCAGCTGAATTTCTAGAATTAATTTAATGCCCCTTGTCTATGTTATAGGAACACTTTCAAGGTGATTCTTGGTGTACTTTTTTAACCTCCCATGAGTAAAAGAAATGCTAATATAATGTGTCAGAATGTCAGCTCCTTAATTTTTGTTATTCAGTCTCTGTAAGATATAATAACCCAACCTCACCGTTAGACAGGGACTCCCCTGGATTTTCCCCTGGAAGATATCATGTCAGGTTCAGCAAAGAATAGTCCAGAGGTAACTTCCATCAAGGTTCCTCCACGCTGTTCATCGCCAGTCGTGAGATGACAAAGCGGAAGTGGGAAGGAAGCAGGGGTTCATCTCATAACATTCTCATTTACACAAATGTGTAATGATTGCCTTATGAGCAAGTACAACTTCTTTCTCATTCGTGTAAATGGGAAAACAGGTGTTTGACTGGTGGTTTTGCCAATCTCTGCTCCCATCTCTGCTCCTCCCATCTTCCTCTGGCTTCCATGCTTCCTGTGTTCCTCTGCCCCAAGTTGGGGGAAGAGATAAGAGCATGAAAACCACACAAGGACGTCCATGGGTCAGCCCTGAAGAGGGCTCCTGTCACTTGCTCCCACACTGAATTGTCTAGAAGGCAGTCTTCTGGTCAACGTAACCCTCACAGAAGGCTGGGAGAAGGAATCCAATGGTAAACCCCAAGTGAAGTGGAAATAAGTTTAGTGAATGGCTGTCTAGTTTCTGTCCCATTGTAACGAGCCAGGAAATTATAAGTAGAAGAAATTAAATTATACCTGATTGAAAGAAGTCTATCTTACAAGATCGTCTATTGTAGAGTCCATATCTAAATGTCACAGGCTCTTGAGAATCTCTCCTCTTATGGTTTTCAATTTTTTAGGCCTTTGTTTTTTGTTTGTTTGTTGTAGCCTAAAAGTTCCTCTATCAAAATCATGGAAGGTTTCTATGTATCTAGTGGCACTCTGGGGGCACTCTAGAGCTTCACTCACATCTTCCCAGGTTAGATTTTGATCATTTTGCTCTTCTGTTGGCAGACAGAGGGCAGTGTAAAAATACAAGTTCTGATACAACCAGTCCTTAGAATCATGTCTCTCTCTCTCTCTCTCGCTCGGCTCAGGCCATGAGCACCTGCTTCAGTGGCTCACATTCCACCACTCCTCTCTGTTCTGCTGCTGAGTAAAACTCCACACCCACAACATTTTAAATTCAATTCACTGATAAAAATTCTATTTTTTTGTATAAAGTTTAAATTATTGAAAATACCTTCATTAATATAAGGATATCAGTAGTGCTTTCCTTAATATAAAATTATAAATCTTTATCAGGCCGTGTGCATGCAAAGGGGAAGCACTGCAATAATCTCAATTATTTTTCTTGTGTCTAGTTCAGTCACTGCAATTTCAAGTCTCGCTTTGGAAGTAATGTAATCATTTTTTATAGGTTTGTTAGGAATGTTGTTTTATAACCCCCAACAGAGGTAAACTGAATAATGGCCCCCAAAGAAACTGTGAATATCCTAATGCCCAGAACCTGTGAATACATTACCCTACATGGCAAATGTAATTAAGTTAAAGGTCTTGAGGTGGAGAGAGTTTCCTAGATTATTCAGGTGGATTCAGTGAGCACAGTGATTGGTTCCTATAAAAGGGAGGCAAGGTCGAAGGTAGAGGGATGTGATAATGGGAGCAGAGGAGGAGTGATGTGCTTTGGGGGAGGGAAAGAGGGAGGGAGTCAGCCAGCCAGCTAGCCAGCTGGCCAAGAAATTCCGGCAGCTTCTGGAAGCAGAAAAGAGAGGGAAACATTCTTTCAGAACCATTGCAGCTCTGCTAACACCTTAACTTTAGCCTTCAAGAGACATTTTGGGGGCGCCTGGGTGGCTCAGTGGGTTAAGCATCTGCCTTCGGCTCAGGTCATGCTCTCAGGGTCCTGGGATCAAGCCCCGCATTGGGCTCCCTGCTCAGTGGGGAGTCTGCTTCTTTCTCCCTCTCTCTCTCTCTGCCCCTCCCCCACTCGTGCTCTCTCTCTCTCTCTCTCTCTCTCTCTCACTCACCCTCTCAAAAAAAAATCTTTAAAAAAGACACATTTTGGACTTCTGACCTCCGGCATTACAAGATAATAAATTTGTGCCTATGGTAACTTGTTACAGCAGCTGTAGGAAGCTAATGCACAAACTGTTTCAAGCTATAGCTTCTCTGAATATATCATGGTCTATTTATGACTATCTAACTCCTTAGGTTGCTATCTGCAATAGACTCTTTTAAAATGTGACTTTGCCAGCTATTCTTTCATCACCAATGGACAAAAATAGTAAGAGGCAGTTGTGATATAGTTGCATTGCTAGTGATTTGGATTGCATTGCCTAAGAAGGAGATTTTTAGGGGCGCCTGGGTGGCTCAGTCGTTAAGCATCTGCCTTCGGCTCAGGTCATGATCCCAGGGTCCTGGGATCGAGTCCCACATCGGGTTCCCTGCTTGGCGGGAAGCCTGCTTCTCCCTCTCCCACGCCCCCTGCTTGTGTTCCCTCTCTTGCTGTGTCTCTCTGTGAAATAAATAAAATCTTTTTAAAAAAAAAATTTTTTTTTTTTACTTTTGTGGGGGAAAAAGGAGAGGGTGTGATTCTAAGAATTTTCTTAGATGTTAAAAAGAGGTAAAGAGAAATTTTTTTCTGCTTCTGGGTGTTTATATATCCTGTTGGTGATTTCTGGAGCTTCTGCAGCCATTTTGTGATCAGAAGGGGATTCAGCTGACCCCTGATAGAGGCAATAGAGGAAAGCTGGAAATAATCTGGCTCTGGTATTTTGAACCATTCAACTAACCAACTGTGAAGATGCTCTAACTTGGGACTTCTTGATTCATGCCACTGAACAAACTTTTTGATACAACTAAGTAGGCATTTGTTGGTCATAGCTTCAGACCTTGCAGCAGTAAGTGGGGAGAGGGGGCGTGGGAGGAAATTTTGAGCAAGAGAAAGTGAAAGGAAAATGATGTAAATGATGTCAGAAATTTTGTAAAACTGGGGGAAAATGAGTTTCAGTAGCTTTAGTAAAAACCATTCTGTTCATTTCTTGGTTTACGTTTTCTTATTTCTTTTTACTTCCCTCAGAATGAAAGAGATGACCTCTTGTCTGATGTAAAATGCATAATCAGAATCACATGTACATCACTGTTGTAGTAGACCATAGCTGTGGTCAGAGTTTCAGAGCAGTCCAGAGACAGTTTGAACACCCTGTGGATTCACAGGGTCAATCAAATTATGGTATATACACTATGTGAGAAGTAAGTGTTTCTTTTTAAAGATTGTAGGTATTTATTTGAGAGAGAGACAGAGACAGAGAACAAGCAGGGGGACTGGCAGGCAGAAGGAGCGGGAGAAGCTGGGCTGAGCAGAGAGCCCAATGTGGGGCTGGATCCCAGAACCTGGGGTCCCTGACGCAAGCCAAAGGCAGACACTTAACCGACGGAGCCACCGGGAGCCCCAAGAAATGTGGGTTTCTGTCTGTATAGAATTAGTCAAAATTCTAAGATACAGTAAGTCACAACATAAAGTTTCCTGTGGCTTGTGAGAGCAGATCATATGCTTTTCTACCAATTCCACATTCAGTAATTTCAAATTGGTAGCTTGAAACTGGCCGTGGTGGGAGTTTTTACAGCACAAAAATCAACAAATGCTATTCATCTGAGTTCCCCTCCCCTAAGAGCCAGCTGCTACACATTCCCAGAGCACTCCTGGGAGCAGTGACAGTAAAGACATGGTTTCTACCATCATTAATGATTTTAATTTTAGTTACTTTGGGCGATGCCATATTCCTAATCATAATGTAATGACATGATTAATATTTTAATTTGCTAAATCAATCTCAAATTTGCTGAATCGATCTACTAAAATTAATTGTTAATGCTAATGGTACATTGCAAGACTTCACTATCTGAAGCATTTTCAAACTTATTTTGTTTGATTTTTTTTTTCTTTTCTATTATTTTGTCTTTCTATATAAAAACCATCTAGACGACCAGGAATTAGCACAGAGGGATTCTTTAGTTCTCCTCTTTCCCATGGTTCCAGGCCTTTAAGAGTTGTGCTAAGACCATACACTGTGCTGGATCTAACAAACAGAGGCATTCTGGAAACTGCTAGGCTGCATATTGTGGGTCATAACACGTAACCCTAGATGGAGGCAGGATCTAATGGCACCAATAATCTGGGCCTTGTTTGACACATATCATGAACTGAAAGTGCAGGAGACTAAATGAAATCAAATGTCCCTTTCAGTTGAGAAAAGAACAATGAGCCTAAATAAGTTAGGATTGACGAGTGGGCAATTCAATCACTTTCTGCCTTTGGGCAAGTCATTTTACCCTAAATGGAATTCTGGTTCTCACTTGTGAATCAAAAGGGGATTGAAATGAATGATTTAAAGTCATGCACAATGACATGTTGCTCCCAGATGACTAAATCCAGGAGGTCTGAAGCCAGTGCTTGCTTGACATATTTTGTAGAAATTCCTAGAAAAACACCCTAAAATAAAGGACATTTGATCCAGAGAGAGTGGAGTATATTAACTAAAGAGCAGTTTATTCATTCGTTTATTTACTCCTTTTTCCATCCGTCCGTCCATCCAGGTCTATGGAACAGACCCTGTGACATGCTAACTCTGGGCAGATAGAACACAGACATAAGGAGACCAGACAAGAGAGGCAAAGTATAAATGTGTGCATGCATATGTACATTCACACTTGCGAGGAGAGGTACTGAGCGGTGAGGAAATAAATGCATCTATGTGCAAAACATTGTGACCCTCCTTATTGTCTATAATTGTTCTCTTTTTGCTTTTCACATTCCATTTCCATCATGAGATCTGGGAGGTGAGAGAAGAGGGAAAGAGGCCTTTGGAACTGCCCCCGTCCGAGTGTTTCATGGCCCTCACTCCCTTCTCGCAGGGATCCCAGTTGGCATCACCTGGGCACGGGAGGAGGTTTAGACAGCCTCGGACAGGCAGAGTAGAGTGTCTGCGATCAATCTTCTGTTGCCTTGGTCTTTTCACTTTCTCAGACGTTCAGTTGAACTTGTGGGTCATCTCACAGGTTCTTGAAGGTGTGTCCTTCCTTGTACCTGTTGTGGAGGGATTCATGGTGGGAATGGGTCTACGCTCTTGGCACTTATGGTGGCTGATGGCTGCTTCTGAAGCTTAGTGGCTGGCTGGATCCAAAGCTCAGCTCACAAGGGTGCTGGTGAGCTTCACCTGTGTCTACTATCCTGTCCCGAGCTTTGACTCATCACCTCCAGTCTCTGTTATTATTTACTTCCCTGGGTGATGTCCTAAGAAACCAAGTACAGCAACCAACCACGATCCTTTACCAATATGCTCATGAACCATAGGATGTCCCTCAGCCCTTTCTAGTTGTTTATAACACACCCACACGTGCAAATACACAGGCACACATACCTCCATACACATGCAGGGCTTCCATCCTGAGTGGGAGGTTCCGGGACTCTAATGCTGACAATTTGCTCTTCACCTTCCCCTCTCCCCTACCTGTACAGCCCCTTCCCTGACTTTTTTTTTTTAAAGATTTATTTTATTTTTTATTTTAGAGAGCAAGCAGGGGGAGGGGCAGAGGAAGAGTGAGAGAATCTCAAGCAGACTCCCTGCTGAGTGTGGAGCCCAATGCAGGGCTCGATCTCACAACCCTGAGATCATGACCTGAACAGAAACCAAGAGTCCGATGCTTAACCAACTGAGCCACCCAGGCGCCCCTCCTTCCCTGCTCTTTACCTTCCTTCTTCCTCCTGCTTTCCTACTCCACCCAAAAAGGCAACAGGAGATCTAGTTCATATTACTAAATAGGTAAATACTTGAGCACACTTTTAATAATTACCTATGTAATTGTAACCTAATATGTCCAATGCTAATGCAGTAGAGCAAAGTGATAATGATTAACATGTACCTGGCACAGTTCTAGATGGTTTGCATGAATGAATTAATGTATTATTTACAACAGGCAGTTGAAGTGCGCTATTATCACCCTATTTTAAGGAAGACACTGAGGTGACTTGCCCAAGGACACACAGGCACTTAGCGGCAGAGGCACAGGCAAGACTGGGATGCTCCAAAGTCTACACTTTTCACTATCGTTAGATGAAAAGTATGCAGCATTAGTAAAATTTCATAAAGAATCAATAAATAGCAAAATGGAAAAGTACTCCAAGAAAGTAGGACATATTCAGCAAAGAGTAAGGTATTTGGTATAATTGGAACTTAGGTTGTGGGAGCAAAATGGCAGAACATTAAGCTGGAAAGGGAATTTGGGGACAGATTCTTTACCATGGTGAAGAGTTTATGATATACCTTGGATACATCTAGTGACAGACATTTCTAAGACAAGTGGTATGGATGGAATATTTTTTAAAGGAGGGTTTGCTGCACTCTGAAGAATGGACAAAACAGGAGAGAGATTAGTGTTGAGGGATCATTTGAGAATATGCTTCTTGATTCATTCGACAGATATACAATGGCCTATGCACCAGGAATTAATAGGAAATGTTACAGACCGGACGAAATGGGTAGATCATGGCACCCAGAGGTCACAGTTCAGTGAGGGTGGCAGAATGTAAGCAAACACGGTCAGCACAGTGAATGTGCTCATAGAGGCATCTGCAAAACACAGAGGTACTGCTATGGTTTATTTCTCCCAAGAAAGAACAACAGCTTTCTGAGCTGGGCGCAAAGGCATGTTCCATGGGATCTGAAAACACTTGAACACATTAGATTTCTTTAAGTTTGGCAATAAAATCATGGATCCGATATGCCTGGTACATTACAAGTTCTTAATAAAAATGAGTAGTTTGCATATCAGTTACCTTGGTTGACCATGTTTGTTGTACAATGACAGAAGTATTCAGCAACCATTGCTTTAGAGTATTTGATTTACTCCCAAATGAAAAACAATCCATTCAGCAGATCTTAAAGACTCCTAGGAGGCAGGCGATACCAGGTATCCGTGGTGAACCAAGCCTAGTCCCTCCCCTCAGGGAAGATGCAAACGTATCTTCATGCACTTTGTGGTAACTGAAACATGATGGCATCACATTATCTGTCTGGGTGACCACGTGCAATTAATAACAGAAGGCAGCAAGCCCAAAGTCTAGAGAACTTAGGAGCACAGGGAATAGTGATATAAAGAATTTAGAGATAGAGCAGAATTGCAAAGAACATCCTAAATAGCAATGCTTGGTCTCCTCTAAAACTGTCTTAGGAGATGTGGAAAAGGCAGGGTTTATTTTAAGAGAGATACTGAATCTCCAAATTGTGTAATGAGTAGCATGAGAATGACCCTTTCACTCCATGTGGTTTTGAATTTTCTCTGTAACCTTCACTGACTTAAAGGAAATACTCTTCAAATTACATACTAAGAAGTTCAGTCTTATGACAAAGCATGGTGACATTTTAAAAATTCTGCTTTGATATTGGGATTTAAGGTGTCTGTTTCCAGAATTACAACTGGTGTACAGATTGTATATGTGTCGTTGGTATACAATTCCAAAATGTCAAAATAACTTGATTTTAAATGTCACATTTGCTATAAAAGAATTACACTTAATTATGTGGCCCAAGGTTAAACTCGGAAGGAGAGATCCTATAAGACTGATGATAGTTTTTCATTAAAAAATTGGCAGAGGTTTTAGTTGATAAATGCGGTATCGATCATTTTATGTACTGTTCTTTAACCAGCCAATATATGTATTTGTTGTTTATAAACTACCTTATTGTTATACTCAAATAAAATACATTTTACAAAGTACCCTTTTACTTTAATACAGATGAGATTTTCAGCGTTTTATGTTTTCAACCCCTAGATTTATTGTCCTGCCACACAGACTCAAAAAGATGGTGTCGTTTTCTATAAAGATCTTCTGACCTACTTGAAAGCCCCCTGAATCCCTGGCCGACGCTGCTGTGTGCCCTGCTTTAACCTGTGAGCTCTCTGGGTTCCGTGTTCTGTGTCCTTCACAAATGACCTCTGTTCTTCAATCATTTTAGACAAAATGACAGCAGGACCAGAATAGTTTAAGAAAATGTCGGCATAGCCAAAAGGAGATCCTTTTTTGTCTCCCACAAAGTGAACACATCAAAACGTAAAGAATATGGTAAATACAGAGGAAGTAGACTGACACTTGCAGTTTATAAGGAAGGAACTCATAATGAAAACAAGCGAGGCCTCTTTGGCGGCTGTTTTATAGCTCACATTGCCTCTGTTCCCCAGGCACTGTTCTGAGCTATTTACATGCACGCGCTCACAACCTTCCCTAGGAGGCAGGCACTGGTATGGTCCAATTGCAGAGAAGGAGACGGAGGCAGAGAAGGCTGAGTAGTGCGCCAAGAGTGACGACTCGAGCCAGAGCCCTCTGTGCTCCTCTGTTGAGCCCCTCTCCTTACTAAGAACCCACAGCACACGTTCACAACTTGCCTTCCACACGCTAAAACACGATCGAGCCGGCTGATGTGCTTTTCAGTGGTTTGGTGGCATCTCGCCTGAAACCTTCCACATGGGCTCCTCTGTCGACGACTCCCTCATTGGAAGGCTCCAGGCACCCAAATTACCTCTCTTTCTTCTCATTTTACCAGTGACACAGTCCAATTCTCTCCGCACTTGGAGAGGAGCAATTCGATTTTCTAATTTTAGTTTTACCACAGGATATGAACAGTATGTAAGCTGAAGCATGCCAAAGGTATTTTGTTTTTAAAAAGAAATTTAATTGAACTTTAACTGATAAAACCGTGGAGCTATTTTTAACAATAGGGTCTTCCCAGGTCTCCTCGCTTGCTCCTGGCGGTGTTGCAGGGAATGAAGACTGGCTCACAGACTGGAAGGTTGGCCAGTGCATGCATAGGCCTAGCGTGATGCAAGCTTTGGGGAGAGAAGAACATAGTCTTTCTGGGTGGTGACAATAGTTCTCTCTTCATGCAGTGGTCCAAATTCCCTTGTAAACTTTCCTATCCTGCTGGGAAAAATTGTTTTTATATTGCCACAAAACAATGAGTACCCTGAATTGGGTTCCACAATTGGCATACCCAATCTCATATACTTTGTTGGCTTCCGTATTTCCAATAATTAGCATGTGCTTCCCCTGTGATGGGTTAGAAGGGCATTCAAGCCACATTTTTCTTTAGTGCAAAGCTCATGAGCACTAGTGGTTCTGCACGATACTCTCAGCTCCCTGACCACCAAGTCCTCTGCCTCTTCTGTTTTCCTAAGTGCAGACAGTCCTCACAGGCTCTCTTGGGGGATCTCCTCACTTCACACTGTTAGGAGACCACAACCTTTATGAAATGACTCTGCAGTTTGCCTCACCATTTCCAAAACCCAAAATGTGTATCTTAAATCTTTAGGCGTCTCCACCCAGAGGTCTCAGAGTTTACATCTCAAACAGAATGTTTGGCCTGTGATACATCCCCGGCTCAACATCCGTGCCATTCCACCTGCTCGCATGTTGGAAACCAAGCCGGTACAAAGATTCCGTCAAGTCCTTTCCTCTCCCATGCCCAGTTAATCATCCAATCTTTACAGTATTCTTACGTTCTTCCTCTCCTTCTCCTGTCATTTTCAACCTGCCTTCTAAATCAACACCCCAATTCAGGCTCCTCTGCTGTACTCTGTTAGCTGATGATTCCAACCCTAGACATTTACTCCTGTATTTTGATCTTCTTAGGTCATCCTGTACTCCACTGTCTGATTATACTCTTTTAACACACACACACACACACACACACACACACACACACACACACACACACACTGGATTAAAGACTTAAAACATAAAACCTGAAACTATAAAGCTCCTAGAAGAAAACATAGGGGGAAACCTTCTTAACATTGATCTTGGCAATGATTTCTTGGATATGACACCAAAGCAAAAATAGGCAAATGGAACTACATCAAGCCTAATAGCTTCTGTAGCACAAAGGAAACAATCAACAAAAGAAAAGGCAGCTGACGGAACAGTAGACAATATCTGCAAAGCTATGTCTGATAAGGGGCTAATATCCAAAATATATAAGGAACTCCTACAACTCAATAGTAAAGAAGTAAATAACCTAATTTAAAAATGGACAAAAGACTGGGGCATGCGGGTGGCTCCGTTGGTTAAGCGTCCAACTCTTTTTTTTTTTTTAAAGATTTTATTTATTTATTTGAGAGAGAGAGAATGAGAGATAGAGAGTACGAGAGGGAAGAGGGTCAGAGGGAGAAGCGGATTCCCCGCCGAGCAGGGAGCCCGATGCGGGACTCGATCCCGGGACTCCAGGATCATGACCTGAGCCGAAGGCAGTCGCTTAACCAACTGAGCCACCCAGGCACCCAAGCATCCAACTCTTGATTTCAGCTCAGGTCATGATCTCGGGGTCATGAGATCAAGCCCCACATGTGGCTCCATGCTCAGCAGCGAGTCTGCTTGAGATTCTCTCTCTCCCTCTCCCTTCACCCTCCCCCCATGCATGCACACTGTCTAAAAATAAATAAATAAATCTTTTTAAAAAAATGGACAAAAAACTTGAATAGATATTTCTTCAAAAAAGACCCACAGTGGTCCACAGCTACATGAAAAGGTGCTCAGCATCACTCATCCTCAGGGAAATGCAAATAAAAACCATAGCAGGATAAACCACCTCACTGTTAGGGTAGCTATTACCAAAAGGTAACAAGGGTTGGCAGGTATGTAGAGAAAAGGGAATCCCATATGCTGTCCATAGGAATGGAAAACCGTGTAGCTGCTGTGGAAAACAACATGGAGGTTTCTCAAAACGTTAAAAGTGGGAAATCCTACAGTATGTGACCATGTGGAGGAAACTTGAGGAATTATGCTAAGTGAAATAGGCCAGACACAGAAGGACAAACACTAGATGATTCCACTTATAGGAGGGATCTAACACAGTCAAACCCACAGAAGCAGAGTAGAATGGTGGTTCCTAGGAACTGGGGAGAATAGGGAGATGCTGCTCAGTGGGTAAAAAGTTTCAGTGATGCAAGATGAGCAAGTGCTGGCTATTCTTTCTTAAATGGCATTTAACCATGTCAGCCCCTTGTTTGAAAACGATCTTCACTTTGCTCATGCCTGAAGCATTCAGTCTGGACACAGTGGGCACAGAAGGCACCTTCGTGCCTCCCCGACATTATCCATTACTGAACGAGGCACTGTCTCTTGACAACACTGTGCCCAATTCCCGCCTGCGTGCCTTTACTCCGTACGCTCATCTCTTCCCATCTTGCAAGGCTCATCAAGGTCCTCCTCCCTGATGAAACCTGTCCTCTGAGTCGCAACCCATAATTATCTCTACTTCCTAGATGCCAGGGCCTCGCCCTATGTGCCCTTGGTATGCACCCTTATTTGGCATTTAATCATGCACCACACTGAAATTTTACTTATTTTTTTTTTTTTTTGTGAGTGTGTTTTTTTTTCTTTTCGGAGAATAGAGGGAATTGATATCATTTAGCACATGCTATCTCATTTAATCCTTATGATAACCCTGGGAATTAGCTATCCATTTACAAAAAGTGAACTAAGGCCCAGAAGGGCACAGCAACTTTCCACTAGTCAGAGTTCGAAAATGATGGAGCTCTGTACATGCAAGTGATGGGTTTGAACCTCCATCTGCCGATTACAAACCCAAGCTGCTCTCCATAAAGGCAGTGTGTCTCTAATCCATTCTTTCCACAAACTGAGAATATTAAAACATGGATCCAGGGAACTAAGTCCTATTTCTCATATTTTTTCCTACCCACTAATATCCCCATCTCTCCTTGACTTTCAGCACAGCACTATAACTAGTGTAAGCTCTTCACTATAATTTTTGCTTTAGTTTTTTTTAGGTGAAATTTGACTAAAATAAGAACTCGTGAGTTTAAAGAACTTTAATAAATTTGTATCTAATCCCTGACATAGCAAAATTATGTTGATGTAAGAGGCAGCCAATACTGCCATCATAATTTCTTCTTAAAAATTGCTTCATGACATGAACGTCACCTGAATTAATCCTTTCCAATCCTCCTTAATTCTACTGATTTGGTTGAGTGCATTGAAGTTCGCAGGGCATTATCTAGTTCGAGGAGAGTTTTTGTAAATTAATGCCATGTTTTGCAATTAATACCAGTGGTAAAAGCCACAAATGATCTGTTTTTAACTCTGTCGCAACTCCTAAATCTGCAGGACTTTTCAAGTCTACCACACATTTCTTGCTTCTCTATTTGGTTAACACTCGTTATCCCAAAATAAAAGTACCTTCTCTCTACCTGTGACAAAATTATACTATTTTTAGTATTACGTAGAGATGTGATAAAGGAAAGAGAAACTTCTATATTAATACGTATTTTGCTCCTTTTATGCACTCTTGGTTTTAAAAAATACTAATCTTAAAATTTTTAGGAAATTCCTTTAACTTTATGACAGGTGACAGAAGGTGGGAATGTTCAAAGCTACAGAACAAGGGATTATTTTTTATTTATTCCACTTGAAAGTATCACTCATTGACTGCTGCAGTTAGGAACATACCATCCCTGGATAATAAAGGTTAAGTGTGCATAAATTCGAGATCTGCTTACAACTGACCTTTAGCTGTCTTGTTAGCAGTTTTGACAGAAACTTAAAATAAGGTTATTCCATAAAATAACTTGATTATACACTCTCAAGTCCAGATTTGTTACTCAGTAATTAATACCTGCCAGCTAGACAGAACCTTCAATATTCGTAATGAAACAACAAGCCATCATGATAGTGAAAAAAGGTGAGCAGGTCAAAGGAGAGAAGCACCAGGCTCTGATCCTCACTCTGCCACTGCTTGGAATGTGGTCCCAACATGTCACTAAGACTCTCCGATCTTTATAGATTAAATTGGACAGACTCACCAACTTCGAGTTTGAGTTTGCCCATCCATGAGTATAGCCAATATATTCATTTGTTCATAGAACACTGTGCCCGTCCTCCATTTTGCTTGTCAATAATACTTTGTCATTGTCTCCATAAAGTCTTATGCATTGACTGTTAGTTTTATTACTCTTTATCTTAAAGGGTTTGTTTTGCTTCATTTCTTGCTATTGTGAATGTTTTAAAAAGTATTTCCTATGTACTTTTTAGTGGCATATGGAAATGCTATTATTTTTAGTGTGCTGATCTTCTATGCAGCAATTTTCCTGAGCTCCCTTACTAATTACACTTGTTTGTAGGTTCTCTGGGCATTCTATGTAGACAGCTATATCATCCTCAAATAGCAAGAGTTTTGTTTCTTCTTTGCCAATATTCATACATATTTTACTTTCCTCATTAGCTAGAACCTCCGGTACAATGTTGAAGTGATGACACCAGTCTCCATGCCTCCTTTCTGTGGCTTTCTCCATAATGAGAATGTTCCTAAAGTTTCTCCATAAAGTATGATATTTGCTGTAGGTTTTTCCTTAGAGCTTTTATTTTTTAATGATTTCATCAAATGCTTTATCTGCATCTAAGACGATCTCATTTTTCCTCCTTTGATCTAAAAATTTAAACATGATGTTGAAGTATCCTGGTTATTTCTGCAATACAGCCCCCTTGGCCATAACTTTGCACATGCCACTGAACTCCATTTGCCTAGTACTTTATTTGGATTCAGTGAGATTGGCCTGATCATTGGGGCAAGGCTGTGCTGGCCTCCGATAGCAAGTTGTATCTGTTTCCCTCTTTTTCTGTTCTTAAGAAGTCTTCACAGATGGGCGTTTTTCTATTTTTTAAGGTTAGGTGATTTCACTGTGATTCAATTTTAACATGTTATTATTTCTATAAGGATTTTCTCTTTGGTCTGAGTGATCTAAAAGTGTTTTTAAATTTCCAAATGTGTAGAGATTAAAAGTTTGCCTATCCTTTTCTTCAGAAAATGTAAGGCATATGTCATACTTTGGAATTTCTTGAAACTTACTTTGTGTCTTAATACTGTTCAGTTTTCTAGGCTGTCCCTTGTACGCTTGTAAAAAATGTTTTATCTAATTACTGAATGCAAGGTTTTATATAGGTCCATTAAGTAGACCTTATGTCTAAAACTTGTCTAAATTGGTAACCTTGTGGAGAGTTACAGTTGGAAGAAAGTCTCTCCACTTACACCAAGAAAAGTTACAAATGGATTCATGATTTCAATATAAAGAAATCATAAAAATACTAGAATAAACCATTATAAATTGTTTCTATTCTGCTACAAAATGGGGAAAAAATCTTTTTTTTCAGGCTGAAAATGCTGTTTATTTAATTATTACAATAATAGTCATTAAATTATTACAAGATTTTGTGCTTGAATATGGAGAGATCTTTCAGCCTGAGCAGTTGAATTTTCATATAATTTTGTAATGTATGATGACAAAATTTTTTTTTATTTGGACGTGATTTATTGAATAAACACCTTTAATATATCTTGTTTTGAGATATATTGTTTTTCTAATTTTATTTTATTATGTTAATCACCATACATTACATCATTAGTTTTTGACGTAGTGTTCCACGATTCATTGTTTGTGTATAACACCCAGTGCTCCACGCAGAACGTGCCCTCTTTAATACCCATCACCAGGCTAACCCATCCCCCCACCCCCCTTCCCCTCTAGAACCCTCAGTTTGTTTCTCAGAGTCCATAGTCTCTCATGGTTCGTCACCCCCTCCGATTCCCCCCACTTCGTTTTTCCCTTCTTACTATCTTCTTTTTTTTTTTTTTTTAACATATAATGTATTATTTGTTTCAGAGGTACAGGTCTGTGATTCAACAGTCCTATACAACTCACACCCCACCACCACTCCAGCAACCCTCAGGTTGTTTCCTGAGATTAAGAATTCCTCCTATCAGTGAGATCATATGATACATGCCTTTCTCTGATTGACTTATTTCGCTTAGCATAATACCCTCTAGTTCCACCCATGTCATTGCAAATGGCAAGATTTCATTTTTGGGGGTTTTTTTGATGGCTGCATAATATTCCATTGCATATATATATACCACATCTTCTTTATCCATTCATCCGTCAATGGACATCTTGGCTCTTTCCATAGTTTGGCTATTGTGGACATTGCTGCTATAAACATTGGGGTGCACATACCCCTTATTATAATGCTGGGGGAAAAATCTTTTTAATGATGACTCAAAATTCAGGACCTCACAAAAGGTTAATGAATTCTAAAACAAAAGTCTGCATGGCAAAAACAATTTTTTGAAATGTTACGTTTCCAAATGTTTGAATGTTATGGACGTAACATACAAAAGTTGAATCTCCCTAACATAAAAGAGCTCATTTATTGAACACTACATCTGAAACTAATGATGTACCATAAGTTGGCTAATGGAATTTAAGAAAAAATGAATTTGGTGGAAAAAAAAAAGGCTCAAAAAAGAGAGAGAAAAGAAAACAAATGTCAATGGGTACCAAAAAAATGGCAAAGGATATGAAAATACAACTCACAGAAAAGGATATATAAATGGCTTTCAAAAATATCTTTAAAAGGCTATTATTCTCACAGTAAGAGAAGTGGAACTTAAAACAACACTGAAAGAATATTTACCTATAATATTGTCAAAAATCAAACTGATAGCGTTTTCTTCGAATAAACAATGGAAAACAGCTACTGTCATTTATTGTTGATGAAAATATAATTTAATGCCATCCTGTGAAGCACCATTTGGCAATTTCTGTCAAAATTGTAAATATATAAAAATATATACCCTTTGAGAAAGCAGTTTCTATTCCAGGAATTTATCCTATATCATATTTATTATTTCTTTTAAAGCCATACCTTTTTATTTTTCATTTTTCTCTGTATTTTGAATGTGATTCTTATAAACAAATTTATAACTGAAGTATATTTTTTCTTAACAATTTCTTAAGAGAATAAGATAATTTATACTTAAGATGATTACTTACATATTTGGGTTCATCCTACATATTTTCTCCTCTCCATGTGTTTTTCTGTTTTCCAAACATCCAGCTGGGATGTTTGACTAGCCTTCTGTTAGGTCAATAGAGCTTTATCCACTCCCTCTACTATATTCTGTTCTCTTGGAAGTTAATTCTGTTTCTATTCTATTGACTGGTATTCTTGCACTTTAACATATTTAATTAATTTTGAAGTTAACCAATAACTTTATTTTCATCCCTATCAATGCAAGGAACTTACTTTGACTCAGATCACTTTCCTGTCATTTTCTCTACTTTTCCTTTCTAGTATTACGACTTCACTTTGTAACCTCATCATAATTGATGATTTAAAAAAAATTTATAGTCAATACGTTGTTTGGTCTTATTCAGTTTATTTACTGTTATCTCTTGCATCTCATTTCTCTGTCCTTTGTTCAGCTTATATAGTACATTTTATCCTTCAGTGAGGATGATGATCTCTTGGTTGAAAAAACAAACAAAAAATCTCCATCTTGGTCAAATACATTTAGTTTGTCTTTATCTTGCATGCCAGTTTAGCTGAGTATGGCACTGAAGAATAATCATTATTGTTCCTTTAACGCGTTGAGGGGTGTTTACCATCTTGTGGCCTCTATTTTGTTAATGAGAAGTGTAATTTCAAGCCCAGTTTTGATCCTTTATATGTCATCTATCTTTTGTTTCTAGTTGCTTTTAAATCTTTTCCTTGACTCTGGAGTTCTATCATTTTTCTGAAGTGTCCAGATTTGCGTCTTCAGTCTGAAGATTCACATCTTTCCTCAGTTGTGATTTCTCCAAATACCTCCTTTCCCTGTCTCTCTGGAACTCCCTGGGGTCGCACGGGGAGCAAGTCAGATGGGGGCTTTCTGGTGCTACCTCTGCATTGGCTTTCCAGGTTCTGTGACCCAGGCCCCTCCTTCTCTTTTTGTCTGTGGTCAATCTATTATCCAACGACTGGATTCTGAAGTTAATGCGGCTCTATATCCTTTGGAAATTTTATTTAGTCCTTTTCTAAAAATATTCTATGTTTTAAGCACTTTTAAAAGTTCTTGTTTTTTAAAAGATTTTATTTATTTGAGAGAGAGAGAGAGAGAGCGTGCACAAGCAGGGGGAGGGGCAGAGGGAGAAGAAGAAGCAGACACCCTGCTGAGCAGGGAGACTGACCTGGGGCTTGATCCCAGGACTACAAGATCACGACACTAGCTGAAGGCAGATGCTCAACCTCCTGAGCCACCCAGGTGCCCCCACTTTAAAAAATTCTTTTCAGATTTTATTCTGTAATTTCTAGTTGCTAGTTCCAGAGCTCATTACCATGCTCACTGGTCTATTTAGTCTTTCTTATGGTCGTTCCATCACCATGACGGTGGTAAGTTTTAGATGGGGTTGCATTTTCTATGGCAGCCCTAATACTCCCATGAGCTCTTGGGAGTATTAACACTTTCCATTTGCTTTGTCTGGGTCCCAGAAGTTTCCTTTCCATGGTCTGGGAAATGGGAATATATATATATATAATTTATATATATATATATATATACACACACATATACACATATATATATAAATTTTTAAATTTTTTTTTTTACTTTAGATTTCTACTTGGGTTTCTGTTTCTCAAAAGAGATCTTTCCCATTAAGAGCTTTGTCACATGCTCTCTTTCTCTTTTCCACAAGTTTTCTTTGTCTCTACAAACTCAAGGAGAGACTTTCTGGTTCCCTTTCCAAGGTGGGGCAACCCTTGTAGGGCCCCAGTCCTACGCAAGAGTCTCAGCTTAGCCCCTTCTCTTGCTAAATGCCCTGTTCTCCTGGACTCTGGAGACATTAAAACCTCAGTCCCAACCGTGAGATCTGATCTGTGTCTGCTACTCTCTTAAGTCAAATGGCACCACCTCGGTGACTCTGGATTTTGTCTTTATCTCTAGCCTCTGAGGATTTCCTGACATCGACTTTGCATTGAACACGTTTTGGTATTTTTTAGGTTTTGTAGCAGTCTAAGGATCACATTAGTCTTGTCTTCCGTCCTGTGTGAGGTCTCCTTTTTGAAATTAAAGAGCATTTTTCATGCTCAAAAGTCTTTGCATCAAAAATTTCATGCATTAGTACATAATTTTAACTATATATTCAGTATCAGTGAAAAAGCTTAAAATGACATTTTTTAAGTTATTTATCATAACCACATCTACATGCATTTGAAAAATAAAAGTACATCCATGTTTGAAATATGTTACACACACTATCCACAGACAGTGCTTAATGCCTATATAATTTGTAAGCCCTCTTGCAGTAACTCACCAGCTTCCTCGAGGAAGAACAGTGGGGCTGAGGCTTTATTTTATAAATGCCATAGTAAGTCCAAATGAAGTCATAATATATTAATAGATAATTATACTTTTTCAGATTAATTTGTGATTCTAAGCAAGATCTTTGGTTCCTATGATAACAGATATTTCCAGTTATATTGTATTTGCTAATTGAAGCAAAGTTACGGAAAATGTAAGAGTAAGTTTCTAATTTGAGTTTTTAATGAAAATCATTAACCTCATTGTGTTTCTGACCTTTCGGTATAGCATTACTACCTTACACATTTGTTATGGGGATAAAAAGCTATATATGATATTCCGGGTAAAGTTAGAATTTTATTGCTTTTGACCAAAGTTCACTGTAAGATTTAGAGATAACTTGTGAGCACTGTGTGATCTTTAAAAAGTTATAAAACATAAATTTTAAAAAGAGAGAGATTCTGTGAGTAAAACTACTTGATGTTTCTGGAGTTAACATCCAAGTGGTCATCAATCAGTATGTTACTGTGTAATTTTATCTGATGTATCTAAAATGGTCCTTGTTCTGTGTCCTACTTCAAAGAGATTTCTTTTAATTCTGGATTTCTCGCATAAACTTCAAAGAAAGTTTCCCAAATTTTACAAAAGTTTGAAAACTATTTTTATAGTAATACTAAAGAAATATAAAGTGTAATATGTCATTAAAACAAGTTATCCTAAGAGCAAAATGATTTATATAACTGAAGTTTATTGCTGAATAAACAGCAAAAATGACCTTTTGTAAGTCTAAATGAACAAAAAAAAACCACATTGATTTAGAAGAATTCTTTTTTTTTTTTAAGATTTTATTTATTTATTTGAGAGAGAGAGAGAATGAGAGATAGCACGAGAGGGAAGAGGGTCAGAGGGAGAAGCAGACTCCCCGCTGAGCAGGGAGCCTGACGCGGGACTCGATCCCAGGACTCCAGGATCATGACCTGAGCCGAAGGCAGTTGCTTAACAAACTGAGCCACCCAGGCGCCCGATTTAGAAGAATTCTAAAGGATAATCGTCACCATGTGACAAATACATGCACAAAGACAAATAAGGGATCTCCTTACTTTTCTTTAAATTTTAGTTTTAATCTTGAATTATTCTCAATATCTAGATTTTTGAAAAAAGACCTTGTGTTATGATCAATATATTACTTATGGACATACATTAATGTTTGTTTTTGATGATGCTATGAAAACCAGAAACTTTTCCTTCTAAAGTTTTAAAAATAAACAATAGCAAATTAATCCCTAAATGATTTGTAGTGAAATGAGGGTGAATAGAAGCACCAACAAGCAAGCCATTCTGATTGTTAAAATACTCATAAAATTCATGAAATGTAAATAATCACTGTAGTCCTAATGGGGAAGACATAGCATTTTATTTGTAGAGTATGCAAAGTTGTAGAAAACAATGTTGGTATTTGAGTAGACTAGGACACCCTGCATTACTAATGATAACAGGGATGGAGACATGAGGTTAAATGGAACAGTCACCAGGAGATTATAATAAGGCTGAACCTCTATGTGCCTAACAACATAGCCTGAGAGACAGTATCACATCCTGCAGCCAGACAGCTTGGGTTCAGATCCCAGCAATGCCTCCCTCTAGCTGGAGACCTTAGGCAAGTTATTGAACCTCTTAGTGCCTCAGTTTCTCCATATGGAGAATGGAGATACTCATAACACCCACCTTTTAGAGTTGTCATGAGGAATGAAATGAACTAATACACCTAAGTATTTACAATAGTGTCTGGTATCATAAACATGGCATTTCTTTACTGCTGCTGTTGTGGATGTTCTTAGTATTGTTTCCCCAAACCACACAAAGAAACAAATCAATGGAATTCCAAGGAAAAAAATGGCATGTCAGCCGTCTTAGTAGGAGATTTTTAATTTGCTTCTCCAAGTGACCTAAATTCATTTTTAAATGTTTGAGAAAGACATGAGATAGCAGCAATAAAATATTTAAATAGGCTTTCTTATTTTTCAAATCACTGCCCCCCCAAAAAAGTGATCTACGTTAAAAAAAAAAACAAAACTGCAAAATAGAAAGGAAAAAGTAAATGTAAAACACAACCAGGGGCCAAAAAATAAGATGACAGAAGTCAAAATAGACATTGTGATAAATGTGAGTGACTGAAAGTATTAAAAAGTCCTAGATCACATTAAAATACAAAATTTAATAATTTGCTATTTATAGGACACATATGTACAAATGTGACAGTGGGCTAAAAGAATTAGAAAAACATCAATAATATAGAAAAAATATAATACAGATGACATTTATATTATGAAGTTAGGCAACAAGGTAAAACTGATAGTAACACTGTACGTTTTGGAGCTGAATGATGTAGCAATACCTTTTAGTTGTCATGAGGAATGAACAAAACAGTTGTACAAAATGGTGTTCTAAAATGTCTTCAAATACACAATAATCCTTGAAGGCTGGCATTGGATATATATTCCATAAAATGTTACTATGAACAAAGTAAATTTTATGAATGTAAAAGGAATATAAAATGAAATTGATGTCCATGTATTCCTCCCTCTGGGACTCATTTTCCAAGCTCCAATTCCAAGAGGACATCTAAACATTCAACTCTTGACTGTTTACTTCCTTAGTTGGCTGGGTAGTCCATGAGCAGACTGGAGACAGACCTCCTTCTTGGGGAACTGCAGGACATTTGATTCAATCTACAGTAGACATTTGGGGATGTGCTAGGGGTGTTACCAGTTACTCATCCCCGGGGACAGGCAGCCATGTGGCTAGAGACTCCAAAAAGCTGAGAGAGAGCTAGAAGATATAAGAACCTCCTAATGTAAAAGGCAGTTTCTCTGAGGTCTTGATGGGCTCCTCATTTAATTATAAGGTGGTAATTCAAAGCTGGGTGCATTCATAAGGACTTGAAGACCTGGGGAATTTGCACCTCCCCCTGGAAACGCTGCATGCATCCTTTGCTCTGTAAATGGATTGTGTCCTCAGTCTGAGTCTGTTGGCTTCTTTCCATTCATGATATCACCATCACTTCTGTCACCTTGCAGGTAGCAAGTCAGGTCATGGATACTCTAGACAGTGAAGGACCTGGGCTAGAGGCTGGAACAGACCTCCTGCAGCGCTCAACACATCTCTTTTCTCAACCCCAGAGGTTTTGTTTCCATTTGCTGTTGCTGCTGGATGCTTTTACGAAGATCAGGACAAGAAGTCATGGAGGCATTATTGAGGGTGAAGGATATAGCAATGGAAAAGTGATATATTTCTGTTCCCCAATGGAGCAGCCAAGAGAGATTGGGATATTTTTATTTTTTTTGAGGTGACTTGAGAGCATCAACATTCTCCTTATCCTGCAGGATCCAGGGAACATTCACACAATCCTGTTTTATCCCTCACTCTCATACTTGCTAGGTCCCCAAAAGATACATTTCACAAGAATATACTGGTGTGCCATCCCTATTAGATTCCTGTTGGAAATTCATATGCTAATCTCTCTTCAACTGTTTTTTCTTTTTTTCATTCTGTTCTTACATATGTCTTTTCAACATACATACGGTGGACTTCTTGAATGCTTTTCAATATTACATTTGTGCCAAATGGTAAAATACTAACCAAAGGACTGCAAAACAAATATCAATGTTGATTATTTATTATTTATTATTCCATTCTGTTAAAATGTGAAGGTCAATGACTGTGACCCCATTGCTAATGGAATAAAGACATGCTGATGTACTTCAGGTCGTTAGATGAGTTGCTTAATAAAGTTTTCCCAAAGTCCTGAAGAACGTGCTCCTCCTAAGTCAGTGACAGCCTCATAGCTGATCCAGCCATGCTTTGCCCCATTGTTGTCTTCACATGGCATTTCTTCTCTCTCCTTTCAGGTAGAAATTGAGAAGCTGGATTACCATCATTATCTGCCCCTGTTTTTTGATGGGCTCTGTGAAATGACATTTCCCTACGAGTTTTTTGCTCGGCAAGGAATCCACGACATGCTGGAACACGGGGGGAACAAGATTCTTCCTGTCATTCCACAGCTCATTATCCCGATAAAAAGTAAGTGAACAGGTGAAAAAGCATCATTCAGCTTAGAAGGTGCTGCTTTTTGACAACTCGCTAATTAAGCAATAAAACACAACAGACTGAGGCTATCCCCAGGTTTTGCGGGAATTTTATAGGTTGACTTACGGGGCCAGACATCCCAAATCTACTCTATCCCATTGTTACTGCACTGAAGCTTCACCACGTAAACCAATTGCACAGGCTTTATACTAATTTAAAATGCTTCCCAGTAATAACACAAGCATTAACATTAATTTATACATGCAGAAGTAAAGTGTCTTTGTATTCTACGCCACCAACTTCCAAGTTCTTTTCAAATGACATCCCTAATTTTTAAATTACCATATAAACCCAATTATGTTTAGGATCTTTTAGGTAATAGGATTCACAATTTTACGAAAAAAATTGAATAGAGAAGAATTAATGTTACCAAATGTTTGAAATTTTTTTTTTATCTATGATAGGTTACCTGGGGAAATTCTAGAGTAACCCTGTCATTGACTTTATTTCTTTGTTTATAGGATGAAATGCTTTATTTCTATGGCCAGGTTCTTCAGGCATGAATCTCTTTGGACTAGTTGTCTGAAAGCAGCCCCCTCCCAAAGTGTTTCTGAGATTTTCATTTGCCAATAAGACGGTCTATAATGACTCCCGAACAAGCTCTGTTGCTTGTGTTGCTCTGGGTCCAGCCTCCTCATCTTGCTCTACAGCTGCTGCTGACCCTTATAATAGAGCCATCATCTGGGGACAAGGGTCCAGGAGGGGATGGCCGGCTTCTCCACAGGTTGGGAATGGCCAGGCCTAGGCCCTCACCACCCACCATCACACCCCAGGCTCTGTGCGCACCAGAGTTGCCCATCCATACTGCTGCTGCAGCTGGAAAGCAGAGAGGTGGGGCTGAGCACCTCCTGGGCAGGGACATCCCACCCTTTCCCAACTGCCCTAGGCATTTGGCCTCTTCCCCCACCACAAGTTCTGCCTCACTCCCTAGTCCAGGGTGAACCACTTCCTGGCATGACTGACCAGACACCTGTGTCTCCTAGGATCTGGGGGAACCCCACCCTCACTGTCTGAGAGCTGTTCTTGCCATGTGCTTTGACCAAAGCAAGAACTATTTAGTTCTAGTTTTAGTTCAACATTGGGTCATTTCCTACACCTGGATTATTTCATCTTATCTATGGTGACCTTTTTACTGATTTGAATTAAGTATCATTAGAATTCTAGATTTTTGGCCATTCTGCTGTCACTGTTTAAACTAAATCAGCTCTGAAACTTGCTCTCATGTTTTTGAGATTTTTTTTGTAAGAGATCTATAACTGACCACTCCAGGTTTCTACCAAGACATAGAAGTAAACCCAAGCAAAAGGACAGCCTACCTTCTGTGAAAAGTAACATGGGAAGAGAAGGGACACTTTAAAGCAGCTTCCTCTCCCCTCATGCATCAGCTGAGTGAAGGGCTGATCTTTGAAGTACTTCAGGAAGGACATATAATACTGAGTGACAGTAAAATCCTTTCCAGATGTGATTTATTCTAACAGTTCACAATTTTTGAATATGTTAAATTCTAGCTGAAATGCTACATTTTATAGAGAATGCCCTACAAGTTTTATTGACCAATAAAAAGACCCAGAACATTCTCCCCAGGAACTATCTTTAGAGGACATGATCCTTTGCCTCCTGCACCCAGCAGAATAGCAGCAACATCCAGAAGTCTGTTCTTTTCTTTAGAAGAATCTGTTCTTGTTAGGATCACTGTCTTCTCAGGACTTTTTCACTCATATCCATTGAAAACACTGAAAGGTGGAAAGAGAGTTTCTAAGTAATATTTTGATTATACTGTTTACAGTTAAAACAAACCAAAGTAGAGCATTGCAGACCAAGGTGAATTGATTTTCAACTTTATTTGATCTGTATTTTAAAGATATTTAAATGAGTTAAGAGAAGTGATGTGTTCTAAGGACAAAATTTACAGTACATACGTACTAGAGGTGATTTGCTCACAAGTGAAAACATTATTAAGAATTCAGTAAACATGTTTTGTCAGGTAAAATTAACTATATATGAATTTGATAATTCAAGATTCCAAAGGCAATGAGAATTTATTTTGGTAGATATCATTGCTTTCCTTCCTGGGCTTCCACTATTATATACTGATCCTGAATCTAACTTGGTTTGCTCCTCAATCTACTTACATCACTAAAGTCAAATTTTTCTCAGGAAGGAATACTGATTATGCAAGATCCTGCACAGTTCCAGCACAGTGTAAAAAATATAACGTGCGTAAACTAAATCTTTTCAGGTGAATTCTGGATTGAGGCTAATTGATCTGGAAGCAGGCTGATGCACATAATTGGCATAACATGTAACAGGCGTGTGTACCTGATTTTTCAAGCTGTACTATTAGTATAATTTTGACTCTCTCCAAGGGCAAAAATTAACCTTACCATCACCAGCTAGCAGTTTTTGAATAGTTTTCCTCGAATTCTAACTAATATCTATACCAGTAAAGCAAAATACATAAACTCCCTACAAGGATAAGAACTGGACTAAGCTGCCTATTTACCTCTAGAATCTGGGGTTGACTTCAGCTAATTACAAGGCTGATCACACATTCAGTATCTCTAGGCTTTCTAATAGGAAAGCAGGTAAGAAGACACTTTTTCTTTCTCCTTCTCTTTGTTTCAAGACCCCAAGTGAGGTCATTCAGTAATAACCAGAAAAGTGTGCATCTCATACTTCATTCTATTTGTGTTGCTTTATGGCACAGTTATAGTTGCTTCCCTTTCCTCCCACTTTTTGATTTCCGCCTTCTTGGGTTATCCTGGGTCAGAAACTTCAAAAAATACTGGTATAAAGGAGTCAGGGTTGACAATGGAACACTGATTGCTGACAGCAACAGCAGAACTTTATAGGGCAAGGATGAGAGGAACCCTCTCAGCCTTCTGGACTATGGGATGTAGGTTTCCATTTACTCCATCCGGTTAGGAAAACACACATGCATCGAAATCCAGCAGAGCAATACCAGGAAGGAGCCTCTAGAAACTCTACATATTAAACTCAGATAGGGATTCCAGTAATGGCCAGGAGGACAAAGACGCCAAGAGCAACCACAAGCACTGGGTTTGGGAATCTCTGTCTTCAGTAGCAATAAGAGCAATCACGCTAACACCGCCGCATGGGGCCATTCATAAAAGGCTCCTACACACAAGGAAGGAAATATCTCGAACAATGAAAGGAAAAGAATACCTCAACAACATTTAGTTCAGGAGCCAGAAGAAACCCATAGAAACTCAGGACTCAGGAAGATATAGCATCTAGGAGACAGAGGCAGAAACCCACAGGGGTCGGGGGACGGAATGCTATGCACAAAGAAATAAAAGTAACCAGGGTTAAGAATTTTACCAACAGTAAATTCCAGACAACAATGAGCACTGGAAGATAACCACCTTGGGTATGTTTCATCCCATGCACATGAGTAGAAGACCTGACGTACATAACAAACTGCATGAACACTTGTTAAAAAAAAGACTCATAAGTAAAATGTCCACCTGTCTTATACAAGTAGCTACTGAGAATATGCTCCAACTCTCAGGAGGTAAAGCCAAGTTAAGGACCCCAAAATGAGGATGTCATAGTGTGAAAAGCAGTTAACATTAAAAGCCACTAAATCTAGAGTTAAGTTTAAATAGTTGATGGAAAAGAGTTCCAAAACTGCATGAAATCTCAAGTAATTATTTTGGAGTAATGTGTCTAAAAATCCGAGGAAATTGGGTATAAGCCTTCAAAATCATGGAAAAGATCTAAGTAGTTAAAACAGAACCTACATGTTAAAATGACAAAAGCTGAACAGACAGCAAAGAGGTGCTAAGTGTCAAAAGCATAAAATAAGGTGAAAAACATGAAATCAAATAAATTAGCTTTAACCTGAAAATTAACTTTCAGATTGGTTTGTGGAAAAAAAAAAACTGTATATAAAACTAAATAATACTTGACTAGTTTAAAAATAAATGATATATTGGGATGAAAGAGAAAAAAGGAAGTTATTTTAATTGTAGAAAGGTAGAATTTAATGTAAAAAATTTCACAGGTATAGAGGATCAATTTATATCGATAAAAATATTCTAGGTAAAGATGTAATTGGTATAAGCCTTGGTTCTCGGAAAAACCATGGCATCATGTTTAAAACAACAAACAGCTACTTAAATTAGTGTTTTTTTCTGCCTGTGGAAGAAGAGTAAACCTCTTGACCCTGAGACAGTATGATGCTGGTTCTTCTTCCACTGCCTGACCTTCAGCTCCAAGATCTACAGTCTTTACCAATCCAAGTGGACAGCCTGCCTCTAACGCACCATGTCCCAAACTTCAGCGTGTGTATGAATCACCTGCAAGTGCATATGAATCGCTTGGTGAAATGCAGGTCCCACACAGCAGCTGTGAGATGGATCTGGGGACTGGATTTCTAAGAAGCCCCCAGTTGATGCTCTGCTGCTGCTGCAAGGTCAAGGCAAAGCTGACCAAGGCCAAGATGACACTTGACACCCCAGATCCTCCCACAAGATGCTGGGAATGAGAACAAGGTAGGGAATGAGCTGATAGAAACAGATGAATGATCATCTTCTATCTTACATTTAGGGTATCAAGAGATGTTGCTTCTTTCATGCTGTGAATAATTAGAAAAATATGATAAGTTTTTAGGCCTTAAAAAGTAACCATTAGTGGGTTAAAATAGATGGTCATCATATGAAGTAGTAGGGAAAGAAAAATGAAATATTAAGTTAGGCAATAACTTAAAAAAAAAAGCCAAGGTAGAATGTAAAAAAACAAAAAACAAAAACAAACCCAGTAAGATGACAAAAGGAAACCCAAATAATTGGTTATGATTACAGATAAATGGGAGAAATGATCACTAATCACAAGAAAAAAGTCTTGGTTTGGGAACTTTGAGAGGTTGTTCCCACTGTTTGTTCCCAACCATATGGTTTTGGTGGAGACTGCCAGTTACCAAGTAATGATCAAAATTTAGCTCTCACAACAAAAGCAAAAATAAACAAGTGGGACTATATCAAACTAAAAGCTTCTGCACAGCAAAGGAAACCATAAACAAAATGAAAAAGCAACCTACCAAATGGGAGAAAATATTTGCAAATCATGTATCTGATAAGGGGTTAATATCCAAAATACATAAAGAACTCATACAACTCAATAACAACAAAAAAAAAAGATCCAATTTGAAAAATGAGCAGACTGAGGGTTGCTGGAGTGGAGGGGGTTGGGAAGGATGGGGTGGCTGGGTGATGGACATTGGGGAGGGTATGTGCTATGGTGAGTGCTGTGAATTGTGTAAGACTGATGAATCACAGACCTGTACCCCTGAAACAAATAATACATTATGTTAATAAAAAAATAAAATAATATAAATGAGCAGAGGATTTGAATAGACACTTTTCCAAAGAAGACATACAGATGGCCAATAGGCCTGAAAAGATGCTTGACATCACTGTCAGGAAAATGCAAATCAAAACCACAGTATGGCCTCACACCTGTTAGAATGGCTGTTATCAAAAACACAAGAAATAACTTGTTGGCAAAGATGTAGTGAGAAGGGAACCCTTGTACACTGTTAGTGGGAATGCAGACTGGTGCAGCCACTATGGAAAAAGGTATGGAGTTTCCTCAAAAAAGGTAAAAAAGAACTAACATAATGATCTAGCAATTACACTTCTGGGTATTTATCTGAAGAAAACAAAAACACTAATTCAACCCGCAGGTTCACTGCAACATTATTTATAATTGCCAGATATAGAAATAACCTAAGTGTCCATTGATGAATGAATGGATAAAGAAATTGTGGTGTATAGCTATGATGGAATATTACTCAGCCATAAAAAATGGGGAAATCTACCATTTTTGACAACATGGATGGACCTCAAGGGCATTATGCTAAGTGAAATCAGGGAAATACAAAAACCATATGATCTCTTATGTGGCATCTCAAGAAATTAAAGCAAAACAAAACAAAAAACGAGTTCGTACATACAGAGATGACATTGGTGGTTGCCAGAGGTCGGGTGTTGGGAGTGGGAGAAATGGGTGAAGGTCAAAAGGTACACACTTCCAGTTATAAAATAAATAAAATAAATATAAATATATAAAATAATAAAAACATATAAAATAAGTCATGGGGATGTAATGTACATCATGTTGACTATAGTTAATAATACTGTGTTGATGTTTAAAAATTGCTAAGACAGTAGATATTAAAAGCACTCATCACAAGAAAATTTTTTGTAACTACATGTGGTGACAGATGTTTACTAGGCTTATTGTAGTGATCATTTTCTAATTTATACTAATCAAACCATTACATTGTACACCTGAAGCTAATATAATGTTATATGTCACTTATATCTCAATTTTTAAAAATTTATCTCTCTTTCACAAACTTATCTTCTTCCCCCCTCCATCCTTACAATATAGTTATATCACAATTTTGGTCAAATTAATAATCAATTGTTTACTATTGTGATCACATCAGTCCTATTCACTGCAAGTCACACATCTACTATGATTACATTTCTTTCCTTAGACAACTTGTTTTGCTTAGCACTGATAATTGTCTCATTTAGTTTGTTTGATTTGTATATACTTACTATTTTTCAAATATTTTAAGATCTAGCAAATGAATGTTTTTCAAATGTTCAGAACATCAGGCTACCTATCAATTTTCTTTCTTTTTCTGGAGACTTGGGTCCTTCCACTCTCCATCTTTCTGTTCCAGTCTGGTCCCAATGACCCAACACTATTGTTAATTCCTCTCTCAGGTTTACTGTCTTTTTCCTTAACTGTTTGTCTTGTTTTCCTCATCATTTTTATAGTGCACATTTCCTAGTAGTTTCCTGTAAGTACATGAAAAGTTTAGTTTTAATCCTTGTCTGGAAATCCTTCCATCACACTTGATTATTAGTTTGGCTATGTTGAAAATAATGTTCATTTAGAATTTTGAGGTCTTGTCTCCCAAGTTATTACCTTGCTTTGGACATCTTGATGCTACTGGAGTTTTTGGCCATTTGCCTGTGGCCTGTTTCTCCCAATCTCTGAAAGCTTTCTGGATGTTCTCTTTATTTCTGGTGATGTGAAATTTCAGGTCAATATGCTTTGATGCAGCTGTGTGTTTCTTCATTGTACTGGGAAATTTCAATTTAGAGAGAAAGGTCTTTCAACACTAGAAACCATTCATGTATTCTTTCTGTAATAATGTTCTCCCTCTATTTTATTTCTCTGTGATTCCTGCATATATAAAAATTATATATAAAATTATTGTATATATGTAAATATATATTATGTATAAATTATATATAAAATTATATAAATTATATAAATTATATATAAAATTACTTTTGTATATATATAAAATTTTACATATAAAATTTTAAAGGAACAATTCCTACTTGAGCTGAGCTTTGAAGGTCCCTTAGAGAATCAATTAGTTGATTCTCTAATTCTGTCTATAATTCCTGCATATATAAACAATATATATAAAATTATTATATATAAATATTAAATTATATAAATTATAATTATAGAAGTTATACATATAAAATTATCTTATAGGTTGATTCTCCAATATCTTTATCTTTTTGCTCAGATTTCTTGATTCTGCTTAGTTCTACTTCCTGGGAAATTTCCTTAACATCATCTTCCAAAACTTTCATTGAGTATTGTGTTAGTTACCATAATTTACTTTTATTCTGATTATTGCTTCTTAATAGTATTTTTTCTTCTTTATAAATCCATTATGTTCAGGCTCCTATCTCTCTTTGAATGTTTATTAACGGTTTTGCAGCGTCTGGTGTTTGGTTAGAGGTTTTTGCTTCTTACCTAATTACATTCTTTATTCATTTTGTAGCAGTGAACTTTTTTTTTGCTAGCTCTTAAGACTCTTAATCCTACATGCAGATCAACAGGACAATATACGGGCTAAGAGCATAAACTACGGAATCAGACCAGCCAGCTTTGAACTGGCTGTACCATTTAGTAGCCATTGAACCTAGGGCAAGTTGCTTTACTCCATGTGATACTGTTGCTTGGTCTATAAAATGGGAATAATATTATTATTAATATTATATGACATGCCAACTCATTTTATGAAGCTAGCATAGCCTTGATAGCAACAAGTTCATTATAACACATTACAAGAAGGAATCTTCTAGGACAATCTCATCCATGAGCATCAATGAAAAATTTCTAAACAAAATTACGAGAGAACCAAATCATCAATATATAAAAATTATGGTATCTCATGCCAAAGTTGGTTTTATTACAGGAACATAAGAGTGGCTTAACATTATAAAAATCAGTTAATGCAATTTACATTAGTGTATTATGATGGCAAAATGCATTTGATAAAAGCCAATACCTATTTATGTTTTTTTAAGATTTTATTTATTTATTTGAGAAAGAGAGGGAGAGCACAGAGGGAGAGTGAATGGGAGAAGCAGGCTCCTCACTGAACAGGAAGCCTGACGTGGGACTCGATCCCAGGACCCTGAAATCATGACCTGAACTGAAGGCAGATGCTTAACCAACTGAGCCACCCAGGCACCCCCTATTTGGGTTTTTAAAACAAACTAAGACTAGAAGAAAATTCTCCTTAGTACAATGGGAATTTTATCAATCAGAACAGGCTAGGTTATGTTGAAATAACAACCAATCTCCAAAATCAAAAGCTTAAAACAGTAAGTGACTTAGAATGAAAGTCTGTTTCTTACATGTGCTAAGTGCCAATTTCAGGTTGGCAGGGGGCTTGTTCACAGCAAATGCTTAGGGGCGTAGCCTGGTGGATGTCACTGCTGACATCACCAGAGGAAACAAGAGTCCCAAAGGATCTCTTTCTGGGAGATGAAGTGCTCCATCCTGGAAGTAACATATTTCATTTCTATTCATTACTCATTGGCCCAATCTAGTCCAGGGCCCATCCAACCTCAGCAGGCCAGAAATTATAATCATACCATGAACATTATGAATAAGATATTTTAAAGTCTCTGGGTTCTGTTATATTCTTCGGAAGAGTACTTATTCTGACAGTTAACCTGTTCAACATAAACTTCAAACTTTGTCTCCTTGTGGTAGACAGCAATCAGAGTTCTTCCGTCTCCCAGCTCTGGCTCATCATCTGGGCCCGCTGGGATCACTTGCATGTGTATAACTCTTAGGGGTTAGCTAAAGCTGGGCTATCATGCAGGTTTTTAGTTTACCTGCTCTTTGGGGCTCTTTCCTCCAGGATTACCCCACACACACACACATTAAATTTCTACCTGCTGTGCCATCCCAAAAGTCTCACCTTTGACATCTCAAGCCAGTATTCCTGCTACTATCTTGTGCCCCAGGCCACATACCTTAGCTATTAGAAGCACAAAGCTTTCAATTCACAAATCTTAACTGATACATTTCCCTCTTTCAAGGACAGACTCCCCTCTACTTTCAGCCTACTTTAAATTCTTTGGCATGACCTTCAAGGATTCTTTTTAAATATCTGGCTGCAAATTGTTTTTGACCTTATCTCTTATTATAGTTGACCCTTGAACAATGCACAGTTTAGAGGCACCAACCCCCTGCATAGTTGAAAATCTGGGTATAAGCTTTGACTCCCTCAAAACTTAACTACTAAGAGTCTACTGTTGACTGGAAGTCTTACTGATAGCATAAACCCTCGATTAACACATATTTTGTATGCTGTAAGGATTTTATATTCTTATAATAAAGTAAGCTAGGGAAAAATGTTATTAAGAAAATCATAAGGAAGAGAAAATATAGTACTGTATTTATCGAAAAAATCTGCATATAAGTAGACCCTTGCAGTTAGTGTTGTTCAAAGGTCAACTGTATTTCCCTTTGTGTGCCCTGTTAGCTATAGCCAAACTAAATGTGCTATAAAATTTCTTTTCTAATTCTGTACCTTTGCTTTCTTTTAAGAATGCCCTCTCTTACATCCCCCAGGGTCTCAATGGTAAGGGACCTTCAAAGCTCAGCTCAAATAGGAATTGTTCTTTGAAGCCTCTTCTCTTTCTTCTCTCCCTGCTTATCCTAAACTCCAGCCTTCTCCCCATTCCACTTTCCCTCCCCCACAGAATTTTATATCTTCCTTTGTTGTGTCACTTAGAACATAATCTTAGTAAGTAATATATTCCCAACGTCATCTAATGGGCTTACTAGTACATCATCAATTCATCAAAATACTTAACAAAATTAATTTGATCAGGTGCATAACTGCCATCCATATGAAAATCTGTATAGGCGTCATAGTCAAAAGTGTGAAATGGCCATTTGGGCTTGCCACTATAATGTATATCATACAAAAACTATTTCGTAAGAATCCCTAATCTCAAAGAGCAAATAAAGAATATAATGACATAATGCTTTCTATTTACAAGAGAAATTATGTCAGTGGTCAGAGTAATTTTTTGTTTATTCATCTTACATTCTCTCATGTGATTCTTTTTGTTTATAAGCAGAAACCTACATTTGTGAGACGGTCTACTAGGAGCCAAGTTGACTCCAGCTGCTCAAGAATTACAGAAATCTCACTGGTCTACAAATAGCACATAAGACAGTGGCCTCATTAGGAGAGCTCTAATGAGTTGAGGTCACCCAGCTATAAAGGATAAGCAGGCACAGACACAGCTAAAGAAAACTCAACATTTAAGTAGCAATAACATTTTTAAAAGCAAGATATTCTTGTTAAAGAATACTCAATGGAAAAAATATACCAAGTAAGGCTAAAACGTGAGAATCCATATCACAATATAAAAAATTGTTTTGAGAATTCTACTTAATTAGAAAGGAGCAAGTACAACTGAAATGCATTACTCTTTATTTATGATCTAATAGTTTTACTTATATACCTTGAAATTGTCCAGTTAAATTATTTTTAAAGCAATAATAACTATAAAAAAGTCATGATGTTTAACTTAAAAAGAAAATACCTAATTCTGAAAATATGGAAAAGGGGTGTATTAGGATTATTTTGATTATCAAATGCAAAAAAAAAATTCAAATTGTCAGTCAGGTTTGCTTGATGACTCACATGACTGAACAATCCAGAGATGGGTCTCATTTCAAGCATGGTTTAATCTGGTGGCTCACCACTGTCACTCTCTGCTTTGTTTTATGCAAGATCATCTTAAAGCTGGCTCCTTTCTTGGCCTCTGAATGTTCCAAGTAGATCCAGGGACTACATGCTTGCTTACTTACTTACGTATACCTGTAAGAAAGCGAAAGTGTCATTGCCCCTGAATTTATTATACCACCTAGGGGCACATCCCCAGCCTTGAACTGTGGTCAAGCGGATGGAACACACTGACTGGATTAACCTAGGTCATGCAATCATAGTACTGGTTAGGGGAAAGGAGAAGTTAGTTTCCCCAAATAACATGAATTCTATGTCAGAGACATTTACTGAGCACCAAATACCTAACAGCTCCCCAGCATTTCTGTTATGCAGTTCTGTGGAAGCATGGGACTAACTCTGCCAATGGGCTGTGAATGGAAGAGGTGTGTGTTCCCTCCAAACTAAGCTTTTCAGAGCCAATGCACTGTCCTCCTACTGTCTTCTCCTCACCCCGTGTTAACTGAATTAGATATCTACCATGAATGTGAAATGGTCCTTTTCTGTGTGAAGCCAGTGAGCCCATAGGGTTAATCTATTGCTGCAGCAAACCTAGCCTATACCGACCAATTCAGATTCCCAAATGAGAACCCATATCTATGGAGGGAAATGGAATCTGGAATCTTATAGCTTAAAATATCCATTTTATCAGGAAGTCACCTCCATCTTGTGATCTTTCAGTAGCTAATGCTAAAGACCACACCTCTCTGTCCTTTTTGAGAATTAGTGTGGCCACTGGAAAGGGACCTGGCCCTTGCTTCTATCACAGGCTTTACCATTTTGTGCAGATTAGTCCAACTCCTTGAGCTCAGGAGATGAGTCTGCATCTCCAGCTCTGAACATTTCTCCTGAACATGTTCCAAGTCTGGCTCCATTTCTACCAGGGCTTGGTGAGATGTTGGGAGGAGGTAGGTTCTAACCACCCTGAGCACAGAGCTTGAGCTCATGCAAACCAGACCCCAGCCTGCCATTAACTAGCTGTGTGGTTTTGGCAAATGAATTACGTCATTTCTCCCAGGGGATTATAAAACCTACTGCCCAGAGATGATGTAAGAATTAACCAATCACATGAGTAGAATGTTTAGCACAGTGCCAAGTCAAGGTGGTAATAATAGCAAATTATCATTTTTACCTTCTTGGTGTTCCTTCATGTGCATAGCTCTGCAGACTTCCTAACTTGGGGTCATTGAAAGATTAATAGATTTGGATTCTATAACTCTCATCAAAGTTACAATAAAAATGTTAGATGGAAATGGATTAGATCAAGTAGAGACCTTGGTGGTATTGCAGTAGGACCAAATCATCAAGGCATATTGCTTGGATTCAATTGCTCACACAGGAGGGAAAAAAAGCCTAACTCAACCCTTTCTGTGCCTTGCCTACAAGGGAGGTCTTGCCAGATGCCTTGCTGATAGCCTGTCTCTGATCTCTTTTATGAGTAAACTTATCAGAATACATGAAGTAAGCTTGGCCTGACACTCCACAGAACTCACTCTGGCTGGTAATAATCACCACTATTTTCTTGGGAGTTCTCAAATAACTTGCTTAAATAATCAATTCCAGAATTGTACCACATACTGATGCCAAACTTAGCAGTGTGCAGTTCTTCAAAGAGGGGGCTCCTCCTTGGAAGTGGATGTTCATCTACCTTCTGTGTGGTGCCACAACTCTCAGCTTCCTGGTTTTGTGAAAAGCCTGGCTTTGTGTCATAGCCTTCTTTATAGTTGACTACTTCCACTGTCTTAAAGCTGGGGCAAATTTAGAAAACCTTCCTCCACCAGAGGAAGAAATGTAACCGTAATTCTCAGAGAAGTGCCTGCTTGTTACAGCAGATCATGATTTGGTCTTATTTGGAGAATGGAGTCAGGGCTGGCCGACTCCTTGCTTGGGTCATCAGTGCATCTGTGGCCCACTCCTTCTGGCTGAACTGAGCCAGCAGTCTAGGGACAGGGGAGCAAGGTGCAAAGAGACAAACCCTGCACTGCTTTCTGACAAAGCAGAGTATGGGTAAGTTTATTCTTTGTTAATGTTAGAGGTGTTCAGGATGTATGAAAGCATGCAAAGGCCCACCCTTGCCTACAACAAGCATGAGGAGTGTGTGGGATTACATTGTCATTCAGGTTTCTTTATGTCTACAAAGTTGTGAGTATAACCTCGATCATGCTAAGGACTCTATTGTTGAGACCATTTTGATAATGAATACTTTCATTTATTAAAAAAATTAATAATTATGTATCAGTCTTTAAAACTAAGTATTTAAGGGAAAGAAAAGCCAAACACTCACCAAAGGCTAAGTTGTGTTCTATGGTCCTAAAGTCAGAATATATTCTTGTCAATTGAGAAAGTATAAAAGTTAACTACTTCTAATAACAAAGCTTTGAAAGAGAATCTGCATTTTGTATAAAGGCAGTTTTTCCTTTCCGTATGGGATGAGAGAAAAATTGATGCTTTTATTAACATAACACTTACTGGAAAACAATGAATTAAAGACAAAATTGTAGCCTTTATCATAGGTTTCCCAGATGCCCATAATAGCTGAGCTAATCCTCTGATGCATTAATTGCCCAAGAATATGAGAACTCAGCCATATCACATTTATTTAGCAGTCGAATTCTGTTTGGGAAGAGAAAAATTTCTACAATTTTGAAACCTACATTTAGTTTGAAAACATATTGTGAATTCATATATTCTGTAAATTAATGAATTACATGATTAGTGCCTCTCGACCAGCAAAATTTATGTCCATTTCAATCCAATTCAACTAATATGTTAGGCCAAACGATCTTAAATATTTATAAAATATTTTAACTTTAAAAAAAGACTTAAGATACATCATTAAGATTTCTATAATAGGCAAATTCTTGGAGATAGCAAGCAAGTAGATGAGAGGTTACTAGGGGCTGTTTTGGGTCATGAAAAAGCTTTGGAAATAGGTAGTAGTGATGGTTGCATAATTTTGTGAATGTAATTCATGCCACAGAATTGCACACTAGCAAATGGTCAAATGACATTTTATCTTATACATATTTTATACAATAAAAATAATAATCATTTAAGATAAATAAATGAGAATGATTCAAAGTCTTAAATGTCTACTCTCAGCATTATAATACTGTATTTTCTTTTAGAAATTCTGGTCTCTGACATATGACCAACAATAAATACTAGAAAGTTAAGATCAATTTAGCAATGTTTGTGATAATATAATTACTTTTAGAACCCCACTGAATTCACTCAAACAATAGAACCAGTAAAAGAATTAAGTTCACCAGTAAATAAATATATAAAAATAATGTTTTAATGTATGTGTTATGAAGAATTTTTAGAATGCATATTGGGATAAAATGGTCTTAGACAAATAGTATCAAAGTATAAAATTCCTTTGAGTAAACCTAACAAATTATGCAGAATCTAAATGAAAAATACTATAAAGCTTTCCTGAGGAGCTTAAAGACGACAAGGAAAATTGAAGAGATACATGTTTCTAATGGAAAGATTTAGTAGTAAAGATGTAAATTTCCCCCCAAATATTCTCTAAATTTATTAAAATTTTTATCTGTCTCAAGCATATTTTTTTAAGCTCACCAAATTATTTTAAAGTTTGTCTCAAAGTATAAATGGTTAAGAATAATCAAGAAAATACTGAGAACTCATAAGGAGAGCATTCTACATTCCACTAAATTAAAATATATGAAGTCATCGTGAAGAATATTTTTGGTAAATATGCTGAATATTTTTTAAGTAGTATAAAAGAGTATGTTTTTTTTAATGGAATAGAATCTTATGTGTACGTATGCCTACAGAAAAGATAGTCTCTACTGTTAGTGGCTGCGTATATAAATTTCTGTTTACATTCTATTCTACAAAATGAGATCATAGCTTTATAACCTACTTTTTTCCTCACCTGTGTCTTACAAACATTTTCCTATTTTTTTAAAAAATATTTTTCTATTAGATGACTTCGGTAACTTTGTAGTTTTCCATTATATAGGTATACCTGATTTTACTTAATCCTTTGTTTTTGGAACATTTAGATTGTTTCTAATTATAAATATTATCTATCACATCCTTCCCTATTACTCTTTCTGCACAGATGCATACTTCCTTAGACTAAATGCCCAGAAACGAAGCGAAATAGCTGGGTCAAATACTATACACATACAGTAGTGCCCCCCCACCTCAGCACACACACATACACTTTTATCCGTGGTTTTGCTTTCCTTGGTTTCAGTTTCCCATGGTCAACTGCAATCCAGAAGTAGATGATCCTCCTGGCATATGTCAGAAGGTCAATAGTAGCCTAATGTTATGTCACAATTCCTACATCATTCCTCTCACTTTATCTCATCACATAGGCATTTTGTCCTCTCTCATCACCACAAGAAGGGTGAGTACAGTAAATAAGATAGAGAGGGAGAGAGACCACATTCATATAACTTTTATTACAGCATATTGTCATAATTGCTCTATTAGTTATAATTGCTAATTTCTTATCGTACCTAATTTATAAATTAAACTTTATGATAATATGTATAGAAAAAAAACATGGCCTATGTGGGCTTTGGTACTATCTGATATTACAAGCATTTACTGGGGGTTATGGAACATATCCCCCATGGATAAGGGGTGGGGGGGGACTACTATATTGCTATAGAAAGATTGTGATGGTTCGTAAAACGGTATCTATGAGAGTGCCTCTTTTCCCAAACCTGTGTCCACACTGAGTATTAAATTTTCAAAAACTTTTTGTTAAATGATATTCAAAATTATAAAGTAGTATTATTTTGATTACTAATGAAGCTGAACATTCTGGAATATTAATTATTTTATTAATTTGTATATTATCTATTCATATTCCTTGCCCATTGTTTTTAACTTTATACTCTTTTTTATTATTGACATATAATGTCCTTGCCCATTTTTAAATTAGCAAACTCAATCTTATTGGTTTGTGATAGCTATTTGTATATCAAGGATATTAACATTTATAGCATATGTCAAAAATATTTTTTAGACTTTATTGTTTGCTTTTGCATTTTGTTTGGTGTTTCCAGTTTTAAAAGAAGTAGAAATATTTCCATTTTTCCTGATTCCCCAGTAGTGAATCATATCTAATAGTAGAAAATGTTCACACTTTGCAAAAATTATAGCAATAATGGATTTTATGTTTGTGAAAAATCATACATGTAACTTGTAACCATCTAAGATGAATAAGTTTTATCACTTTGACTTTAAATTATTTTTTTCCTTATTCTTCAGCAATTTCTATATATCTGGAAGCTTTATCTTGTTGATTATACTTGAAGGAAGTAAGCAGTACAATAGAAATCCAATTTTTCTGAATAGAAAGGTTCCGCTGGCTGATCTATAATGTCAGTAGATATCTCATGTCAGACCCTTTTCAAAATCTTAAATCTTGAGTTCAAAGTCCTCACTTATGTCTTGACAATAGCTTTCAGGCCTATCAAGACAAGAATAAACACATTTCTGCTCTTTCAAGCTACAGAATCATATTCTTTATATCTGTTAACATACCTTTTCAAAGGAAAAGAATTTTGTTTCCAAAAAAAAAAGCCCTTTTTTATTTAATTCCATTGGGATGGTAAGAACAAAAAGACTTCCAACTTAATGGTATATCTTAATTCCTCAAGAATGAGGAAGAAAAATAAAGGAACTGAAGTGGAAAGGGGCAATATAAAAAAAAAATCCCTCTTGGACGAAGTTCAGCGGCTTTTATAGTGCATACCCTGGCTTTATTTCACAGTGAGTACAGAGGTTTTAGATCTATTCCCTGGTCATTTAGGAGAGTCAGAGTTCCATTTTAGATGCCATTAAGAGTAATGGTTTACACATCTTACTTGTCAGTCATTGTCAATCCAATAACACTTATCACAAACATGTTAATTCAATCAAGGTTGCAGTAAAATGAAATAATTATTTCCTGATAGCTGTTATTACCATCCATGGTGAGAGAGATTGTTTATTTCCATGTGATCAATTATCTATACAGACAGGCATAAACCTAATCAACAAAAGTTTGATGTTATTATTACTCATAGATACAAAAACTTTACTCCTTAATCAATATATTCTATATGGCGAACTCTAACATTGATAGTAAATGAGCATATTCTAGGCTTATTGCAAGCATTGGTATGCATATTCTAAAAGAAGAAAACTGAGAAAGCCAATATTCTACAGCCATTATGGCTATGAAAATCTTTCCTGCAATTGTCAGATGGGCTCTACACAATGATAAAACTATTTAGAAAACTGTTTCTATGCTATCTGGAGTTTTGTTCCCACATTGCTAAGTAGAACTTTATCCCTATGAGCTGGAGTCAACCTTGCAGAAGGAGGACTCTTTTTATCCAAGAGGAGACAGCCTCTAGCATGCTGTTCCCTCTCCTGGAATACTCTTCACCTAAATAACCGCTACTCATCCCTCGAGTCTGTCCCTGTGTCTAGGAGCCTTCTTTACTCTCTCCACTGGGCTGGATGCCCCTTTAGATTTGCTGTTTAAATACCCTTTCTTATGAATATTTCAAACTTGTAGTATTTGTTCACTATTCATGGGTACTACTGCATAAACTGTCACACAGCTTTATGCAGTTCTGGACCCTAAACATGTTTAACTTCATTGGTAGACTTTTTGAAAGAGTGTTTACTGCCCATAATCCTCATAGCAACATTTCTGCTGGTTCCCAAGTCCTCATTTGTTAAACTGAGCTGGGTCAGGAGGCAGGGTTCAGTACTTGGCTACCTGAAAAAACAAAACATTTTGGATTGGATAAAACCAGAAAAAGAGCCCCCACTACTGTCTGTGAGATACTATACCTGCCCTTCGCCCTTTCTATCTTACCCCTGGCACTTTGCTTTTGAAAATCTTATTACTACAACTTTTAGGGTAAATTATAGCCTTCTATTTCTAGTTGTTTTCAGAATAGGGTATGGCCTGCAGTGTGTCTAAATGCTGTGGTAACGAGCCATCATACAATCGAAATTCCAGAGTTATGTTTAGATTGGTTCCCGGAGTTAAAGCTGAGCCATCTCCATTCACCACATTTGTGTTTACAGACGGTTCTCAACTTAAAATTGTTTGATTTAGGATTTTTCAACTTTAAGATGGTGTGAAAGCCAAATGCATTCAGTAGAAACTGAACTTTGAATTGTGAATTTCTTTCTGGGCTAGTGATATGCGGTAGAATATTCTCTCATGATGCTGGGAGGTGGCAATGAGCTGCAATTGCCAGTCAGCCATGCAATGATGAACAACTGATACACTCACGATTCTGTACCCATACAACCATTCTGGTTTTCACTTTCAGTAGAATATTCAATAGATATATGAGATACTCAACATTTTGACCCTGGAAGGCTGGGGATCTGGTTGTGTCATTGCTAATATGGGGAATATAGGAAAAATATAAAGTTTATGGATGAAACTTATCTTTGGAACACACTGAATTTGAGGTGCTAGAAGATCCTGGCTATTAGAAATGTGAGCTAGAGTTCAAAAATAATGTCAGGACTGCATCACATATATTGACCATGACGTCATCCCTTTTGGTAGCCTGGCTCCTTTTGTTCTTCCATAAATGACACATAGGTTAATCATAGCCAATCTTTTCTTTAGAAGATGGAACATCTTACAAATAAGAGCCTTTGACTTTCTTTTGGAATAGTCTGGGGCCATCAGTTTGTCACCACCTCTGACGTTCTATGATACATGCTTTATATAACCCTTCTATTTAAGTCTTGGAACTTTTAGTCATTTTAGAAAATAAATAATACATTCCCATGATTGAGGAAACTGAGACCATGTAGGGGAGTTGGCAAGTTCATACAGCCAATTACCAGCATTCTGGTCCCTAGTCCTCTGCTTTCCCCGCTGGAACGAATGGTACCTTCCAGACCCAGCAAGTGGGGGGACAACCAGTTTACTTACTGTTTCCATCCAATCTCTCTAGTGTAGCTTGTTACTGTGCATTTAGAATTGTTCTTTAAAACCATTTTGCATTCTTTGGGTCTCTTATTTACTGTTGATTCCTTTTAAAGTTCTGAGCTTTAAAACTGTTGCTTTTCTTTCCTGCTTTCTTGAGAGTCTAAATATAGTCGCTTCATGTTCACTTCTACCAAGAACCTTGTCATTGTTTGTTATAGCCTGTAGTTTCTTCTCACACACACCACACCCAGTTCTCCCTTCCCAAATAAATGTTTGTTTCGTGGTAATGGTTTTAAGGATCACATAGGTTGTTAACTGGAAAGGACTGTTGCATGGAAACTTATCTGTCGGCCTTCATGGGGCCCTTTTACCCCAGCGACGCTAACGGATCTTGTCCATCACCAGCATCTTCTGTGAAGGACGACGAGCGGCTTTCTTAGGGTTGGTAAGGGATGGGCACAAACTGGAAGAACAAATAATTAACAAACAAGATCTCATTTATAACATTAAAGGCTACCTGGCATCATTCAAAACTAGTAATAAAGGTTCATCCAGCTAACCTAATACAGTTCAGTTAAGTGTTCTACAAGTCGACTTCACCTTACCATCGTAGGAATTAATGCTTCTTATTTTCGGTTTGTTCCTTGTCCTACTTTGAAGATGCCTTGAACCTTCGAAACCGACAGGTCATCTGCGTCACTCTTAAAGTCCTCCAGCATCTGGTTGTGTCCGCTGAGATGGTGGGTGAAGCTTTGGTGCCCTATTACCGGCAAATCCTCCCCATCCTGAACATCTTTAAGAATATGAATGGTGAGTGATCCCAGGAGTCAAGTGTCTTTTAAGCCCTAAAAAAAGGGAGTGGTTTGAAGTGGAGTTAATTAGCAACATATTTAGGATTTATTATTGCTTATAAACCAAGATCCATTTGGAGATCTAAAAAGCATAACTCCCACTCTTCCCCTGCTACTCCCTAGAGAAACAGTAAAATTAACAATTTCATTTATTACTCCTCACACGTACAGCTTACTTACTCAGTACAGAAGCACTGAAGCAGTTCTATAATCTTCCAATAATTAAATTGTAAAGTTTTTTTAATAGTCTTTTGAATACATTAGTAAGTTTTGAGTTTGTCCTTTCTCTTGGTAGTAATTCTACCTTTAGAGAGTTTCTGTTAAAATTGCAGTTCTTATTAATTGATTTAAGATGAATTTTTAAAGCAATATTATTAAAATATGGCTTGGGGAGTTTTAATATATGTTCTCTCATTTCTAAAAAAAGAAAAATCGATAATTTGTAGCTATTTAGTTGATGGTGAGTGCTGATTATAAGTATATGGGTGCTGATGCATTTATTTGTTTTAATTATTCTATAAGCTTTGGAAGCACTGGTGAGCTCAGTTGAATATGCTTTACCCTAACAAAGGTACTAGCAAGTTGTGGTGATTTCTGGCAGGCAGTGGATGTATATTTGTTCCTTGGGAGTGTGATTTTCCTTTTATTCCTCTTGAAAAGATGGGATTCTAATTTTCTTTTATGTTTCTGACTTTAAATTTCCATACTTCTCATATGCACAGCATTAAATCAACATTTGAAATTAATTCCTGACAGTCATGTAAATAAGTTAGCAATCTAGTGGAACACTGCATGAAAATTTTGTGACATGATCTGCTCATGTACATACAAGAAAAAAAAATCAAACAAAAAAACAGTGTTCCTGCCACATACAACTCCTTTGTTTAGAATCACTATTTTTTTATATTATTCATAAATTGCTATTAAAAGTCTGGTTAATCAGGCAGACTATTCAGGAAATCACGGAATCCTCAGAAAGTCTTCAGCTGTCGTTCAAGAGTAGGGCCTACTTGTATACTGAATATTAAATATATTTAGTAAAAAGGATTTCACCTGGAGTTATGGGAGCTTAAGAATGCTCATAATGGAGTGAGTTAATATCCATTCCAAAATACCTGAATGGCAGAAGACTTAATGGGGACTTTGAGACAAGTTTCAGGAAACTAAAAAACTGGGTGTTACTAAGTGAATCTCCTATGATTTAATAAACTTACAACTTTAGTAACAGCATTTCTACTTTATGGAAAATACTTATTCGAGTATTTTTTTATTCAGACTTCCTATTTTTACTGTATAGCAGCATCAAATATCCATGGGATTATAGGACGACTCTATGCGTGCACATCGTTCAATTACGGTTCATTAAAGAAGCCCTAAGTTCGCCCCTCGTATCTAGCCTCCAGTTAACTGGAGAGAGACGTAGAGATGGCAGAGAGAAAGAGAACAGAGATAGGGAGATGACAGAGAGGGAGTTACTTAAAACCTGGAAAAATCAAGGAGAAGCCACCCCCAGAAAGTCTCAGTTGTAGCTAACGTTTTTCAAGTGTGTGATTAGTAAGGGTCTCTCCTCAATAATCCTCACGGAAGCCTATGGTAAATGTGGTATTGCTATGTCCGTGTTTTCATCGTAAAAGCTGTCTCTCTGGAACTCCTCTCATACATAAACATGTGCTTCTGTGCTTGACCGTCATGGACCATGAGCTCTAGCACACGTCTCCCCTCCCTCACTTGAGTACGAGCCGGTGGCTCCCACCGCCCTGGGCTAATGCTTTCGGTGTCCCACAGTAGAATCTGCAACTTGAATCTAAGCATCATTTTGTACCGTATAAAAGAAGAAAACCAGCGATGTTCAAAAGACAATTAGAATCTCCCTCATCCTCAAGGAAACCTGTAAAAAGAGTAAGTTCAGCCACCACAGAGAGAGAAATCACTAGATTATTAAACAAAAGCAGTTGGTTTTTACATCTTTCTCATACTTTTGGTTTAATTCTTTAACTCACAGATGTTCACATGCTTAACAAAAGAAGAAACTGGCTTTAGGAATATATCCCTGTTTAGATTTTATCAATGTGCGAATTTATAATTTATACCCTAGCCTTAATTGGTCCCAAAACAAGGTTAATTATTTTGGAACATTTCGAAATGCATGCACGAGGAATTCTACATTCAACTATTTTTCTGCTTAATACCTTTCTGACATTTGAGGGGGAAAAAATATTAGCTTCAGCTTCATTTTATACTTATCTTAGAAACCTGTCAGTACAACGCCAGAATGCAGTAAGCTGGATTTCCAGAGGGTCATATTACAAAATTGGAGCATTCTAGCTATAAAACTTAAAACTATCCTCCAAAGTGGCTATGTTTCCATAGATCAAATTCTACCAGAAGAAACATATCGCATAAGATTTCCAATTATGGTAGTGTTTTTACTACAGAAATAATTTAACTTTAATAGCAGTTTAATAAATCCTGTTTTGTAATTATAGATCGTCATAGTCACAGGCCATATATACTTTAAGCAGATGTCTTGAGTACCAGTTATATTTATAAAGAACATTATATTAGAAATGTATAGCATGTAACATTCGAAAAAATTCATCCTTAATTTCAATGTCTTTAAAACAATTCCACACGTTTCTAGGTTTCCCCTTTTCCCTGCTTAACTTTCACACAAATCAATGTCCTGTTAAATTGAGATTGAAACCTATTTCTTTCAAGCCCCACCACAAAATATTTGTTTAGAATGAGACCAGAGATAAGTGCCAGAAAGAAAAAATGAGAGAATAATCCTTCAAATGTAATGACTTTGTCCTCTGTCCGTGTTCCCTCCACGTGCAAGCTTTAGCTTCATTCCACTGCCTGCTCCTTTTCTGCAATTTCTGTCCTATTTTAATGTCAAATGGACTCTGTTGGAAATGAGCAGTGGGGCTGAGGAGATAAGAGCTGGACAAACGTTGAAGCAGGCACAGACTCCGAAGGGCCTTGGACTTGGAGTCTTCCCGGAGGACCGCAGGGAACCAAAGAGGGGGCAGGCAGGAGTGGGTAGCGTCGGCAGCCCTGACCTATGCCCCGATCTACGCCGCTATAGGTGGTCAAACTTAGAGCAAGCCCCACGAGATTATTCCTGCCTGGAGAGTAAGAGTGGCTTTGTGTTTCTCCTTATGTGTAATATTTTTTACAGGGTTTAATTAGGCTAAATTTTAAAAGTTATATAAACAACAGAAGTCTAAGATGAAAGTTGTAATGTGGAGTGGTGGAACATCTAGAGTCATATGCAAATCATGTAGCTTCTCTGAGCTTACATTGCTTTTAAATTCTTCTACATCATCTATACAACATAGAAGAGCATCCTTTTTGTACGGTTGATGTGACAATTCAAGATAATGTGTCCATAAGTTCTTCGTGTACAGCCTGGCCTTGACCGGGCGTTAAATGAGACAGCCATCTTTATCATAGGACATGATATACATGTATAATATTATATACATATAATATTATGATATTATATACAGATATTGCAATACTATATAAATTATTATATCACAACATGAATAGATGATTGAATGTATTGGGCCCCCTGTTGGGTAACTCATCCCTTTAGCCCTTCTGTGAGCCTATGAATGGGGTACAGATTCCTGGTTTTCAAGTGGGGGTGCCCTTTGCCTCAAAGGATTCATCTTGCCTCTGATTGCCATATGCCAGGTGGGTGACCAAATAAGTTTTTTTTTTTAATTTAATTTTATTATGTTATGTTAGTCACCATACAGTACATCATTAGTTTTTGATGTGGTGATCCACAATTCATTGTTTGCGTATAACACCCAGTGCTCCATGTAGTACGTGCCCTCCTTAATACCCATCACTGGGCTAACCCATCCCCCACCCCTCTAGAACCCTCAGTTTGTTTCTCAGAGTCCATAGTCTCTCATGGTTCATCTCTCCCTCCGATTCCCACCCCCCTTCATTTTTCCCTTCCTTCTCCTAATGTCCTCCATGCTATTCCTCATGTTCCACAAATAAGTGAAACATATGATAATTGACTTTCTCTGCTTGACTTATTTCATTTAGCATAATCTCCTCCAGTCCCATCCATGTGGATGTAAAAGTTGGGTATTCATCCTTTCTGATGGCTGGGTAATATTCCATTGTATGTATGGACCACATCTTCTTTATCCATTCATCTGTTGAAGGGCATCTCGGCTCTTTCCACATTTTGGCTATTGCGGACATTGCTGCTATGAACATCGGGGTGCATATGGCCCTTCTTTTCACTACATCTGTGCCTTTGGGCTAAATACCCAGTAGTGCAATTGCTGGGCCATAGGGTAGCTCTATTTTCAATTTTTTGAGGCACCTCCACACTGTTTTCCAAAGTGGCTGTACCAACTTGCATTCCCACCAACAGTGTAAGAGGGTTCCCCTTTCTCCACAACCTCTCCAACATTTGTTGTTTCTTGCCTTGTCCATTTTTGCCATTCTAACTGGTGTAAGGTGCTATCTAAATGTGGTTTTGATTTGAATTTCCCTGATGGCTAATGATGATGAAAACTTTTTCATGTGTCTGTTAGCCATTTGTATGTCTTCTTTGGAGAAGTATCTGTTCATGTCTTCTGCCCATTTTTTGACTTATTTGTTTTTTGGGTGTTGAGTTTGAGAAGTTCTTCATAGATTTTGGATACTAGCCCTAAAGACCCCAAATTGCCAAGGAAATGTTGAAAAAGAAAAACAAAGCTGGGGGCATCACGTTGCCCGATTTCAAGCTATATTACAAAGCAGTGATCACCAAGACAGCATGGTACTGGCACAAAAACAGACATAGAGACCAATGGAACAGAATAGAGAGCCCAGATATGGACCCTCAACTCTATGGTCAAATAATCTTCGACAAAGCAGGAAAAAATATGCAATGGAAAAAAGACAGTCTCTTCAATAAATGGTGCTGGGAAAATTGGACAGCCACATGCAGAAGAATGAAACTCGACCATTCTCTAAGACCATACACAAAGATAAACTCAGAATGGATGAAAGACCTCAGTGTGAGACAGGAATCCATCAAAATCCTAGAGGAGAACAAATGCAGTAACCTCTTTGACATCGGCCACAGCAACTTCTTTCAAGATACACCTCCAAAGGCTAGTGAAACAAAAGCAAAAATGAACGTTTGCGACTTCATCAAGATAAAAAGCTTCTGCACAGCAAAGGAAACAGTCAACAAAACAAAGAGGCAACCCACAGAATGGGAGAAGATATTTGCAAATGATACTACAGATAAAGTGACCAAATAAGTTAAGGACTCTGGGATTTATTCAAAGATAACTGGTTTTCAAGTCCATCTCTTCCTGGCATAATCTTTAAGCTGGAATATGTGACTGATGTTTTGGAGAAAGTCATATTTTAAAAAGAGAAGCCCGAGTGTGACCAACAAGGGACACCCGGATCACTATCCTCTTTGGAAGATCCGAAGTGTATCTAGGTTTGAGATTATTTTCCTTAATTCTAAACAATGAATTTTGGATATCTAAACCATGTGGTCTTTCCAATCACTGCTTTGGGGTGAAAGAGAAGGCAGAATTTCTACAATAGCAATTTCTTCTTTCTTGTATCCTTTCACAAATGTTATTAAAGGTTACAGAAAATTAAGACAATGGGAATATTCAATTTATAGCTTCCAGAGATGAAACTACAAAATTAATGGTGCAGTGTATTGCATTTGAGAAGCATAAAACAATAAATGGCATTAAAACATTTATAGGTAAAATATGGGACTCTGCCGGGAGATTAGAGCTCTCCAATCACCCTGTTTTCCGGAGGCAATCCTAATTTTGGTTCCTTTGTTTCCAACTGCACCAGGAGTCCTAAAATAGCTCAGAGACTCCAGGCATCAGCGATTCTAATAGTACCATAAGTTTATGTCATGGAACATGTGAAAATAGAGTAATGAAGTAACATTTGTTTATGTGGATGTGGAAATCAAACATGGCCCCTTGTGTGTAACTTTTCCTAGGATAGTTCGAGGATGTATGCCACTAGAGACTAATAAAAGCCTATGAAACAGGGATATAAAAACTGCAATTCAAGTTCAGACACATTAGAACATATAGATATGAGAATGCATTAAGTTTGTAAAATTTCAGAGTATTTGTACCAAGTCTTTGACCCTGAAGCTTAAGTAGTTTGAAAAAGCTAGAAACAATTGTTTTCCACTGGTAGTCATTTAAAACACTTCTAATGAAAACCTAGGTGTTCTCAGTCAACCTGATTCAAATTCTCCCAGATGTTTCTGAAAGGACCTATTCTCAATGGCCCTTTAAAATGTTGATGAACTTTTGGGAGCTGCTGTGTACCAAAAAAGTCTTTAGTGTTTTTGTCTCGTAATTGACTTGTATAAAGGTTATTTCACAGAGCCTTAGATTTAATTTTGGAATTAAGGTCTATTCCCCATGGGATTCTGTCCAATTTTGAGGATGACTTACATTTTAGAAATTTACTTCAAAGTTTCTTTGAAATCATTAGGTTTATTGGATGTGAAGCCACGTGAATGCCCTAAGTTTATTAAGGAACGTATTAGAACTACCACCTCCATCCCTGAATGGTAGATTCAGAATGAACATGTGTCTCTCTCATCTCTTCTGAGTTCTTCCTCCGCTCAGATTTTACTAGTTGCCCTAAGGAGAATCCTAGGTTCATAACAAAGCTGGTGGATACATAGCAGGTCTGCACCTGTCTCCAATTTACTCAACTCTCATAGCCCATTGTAAGTTCCACAGGTCAAAATGTTCATGTTGGGTGTTCTTTCTCCTGTGCAGACTATGGCACACCTAGAAGAATTCGGTGCTTCTCAGGTGTTTTGTGGGATTCCTACCCTAACCCAGTCTGCCTGACCACTACTTGTTTATTCAGTCCTGTCCTAAATAAGTAGCTTCACTATTTCATGAGGTAACCCATTCTCCTTCCAGAAAGAAAGGCATGCCCTACACTAAATTGAAACCTACAGCTAACATTCTGATTTACCTGTCTAATCTAAACCACACAGAACAGTGTCGGATCCCTTTCCCAAATAGCAGGCCTTTGAATAATTATATAAAACTTTCCTTCCCTCTCAATCTTAATTTCTCCAAGATCAAGGTCTCTTCTTCCAAGCGTTCTTTATAAGCTCAGCTTCCAAAATCTCGGGGGGTGGGGAGGGAGGACCCACAGATCTGTAAACACGGATGACTCTGCAGTAATCTGAGAACAGCCCCAGGGGACAGAGCATCCTGAGGAAAGTTAAGACTTGTTGAGGCCCCCCTCACGTGGTCAGCCTGTAAGATGGCCTTACCATTTGGAAGTCTACAAATGCTTACTGAATCCATTTCCTCTTCACTCAGACTGCTTCATTCAAGTTTTTCAAACCCAATTCACTTGTAAGAAAAAAAAGTCCATGTTGGGGGAAGGCACGTATTAGAAATTGCCTCTGTAATCTCTTCTCTGTACAACTCCCTGGTTGCATCTGCCAAGAGGGAAAAATTATTCTCCAAGTTGTCTATCTGTATCTAGAAACACATGAGCTGGCAGGGTGATGACCAAGGAAATCAGAATCCAGTTCTGAAGGCTGTGTATTAGTTTCTTAGGGCTACTGTAAGACATCTCCACACACAGGGAGCCTTCAACAACAGAAAGTAATTGTCTCATAGTTCTGGTGTCAGTAGGCCACGTTCACCAAATCTCTAGGGAAGAACCCACACCATGCCTGTCTCCTCGCTCCTGGTGCGCCTGGCAATCCTTGGCTTGGAGATGCACCACTCCAATCCCTGCCTCTATCCTCACATGACACTTTTCCCTGTGTGTCTGTCTCTGTGTCTCTTCTCTTTGGAAAAGCACACCAGTCCTTGTAAGGATTGGGTGAAGGAACCAGCCTACCCCCAGGATGACCTCATCTCAATGAATCACATCACAAGGACCCTATTTCCAAGTAAGGCCACAATTGGAGGTTCCAGAAAGGATGTGAATTTGGGACAACACTGTTCAACCCAGGACAGACTTGAATAACTCTCCCCCAGGATGCATGGAGATAAAATCCCATCCTTGATAAGTAAAACTAGAGGTTTTGTGTGCCTTTCACTCTCTCACATTGACATAACTGAAGGCAGACTCCTCCTTTCCACAACAGCAAATTCTACTCATTTTCCTTTCAACGGGATGGGTTTGCTGAATTAGGAAAGGAAGGGAATCTAGGTGAGCATGAGCAGAGGAGATGGCAAGGAATTGATTTTGTTTCCCTTCAGTGATGCTGCAAACTAAGCAAAGAGGGGAAGCAAATGCTTCCTCAGCTTGGGGTGCTGCCCTGGGTACCCAAGAATCCCCCAAGGGGGCTGCTGCCACCAGCCTTCCGGAGGGCCCTGGGGACCCACTCAGATTAGGGGACTGCATCACCTGCACCTGTTCTTGTCTCCATCCAAACAGCTGGGCAAGGGGGTCAGCCACTGTGTGCTTGAATGGGGTTTGGACCCCATAAGTTGGGGTTCCCCTTGTGGACAAGGACAGGTAGAACAATATGTGGAAAAACAACAAATGGGAGACAGTCTTTAAGAGCAAAGGCTCTGGCATCATGTTTCCCAGGTTTGCACTCTGGCTTGAGGTTAACCAGCTGTGCGACCTTTGATGGGTTATGTAACTACTCTGGGCCTCCATCTCCTTAATTAGGAAAGCAGTTTGTTTGGATAACTAGAGAGAGCTCGCTGACCTGCAGAAAGCTGCAAGGGGCCTCACTTTGGAGGGGTGTCAGTGGCATGAAGATGAGGGAAGGGAGGGTAGAACGTGAGCGAAGTTGCTTTGCAAATTAGCAGGCGGTAGGTAAATGTCACGGGCTGTGGGGAAAGCTGTGGTTTCGGGTCCTTCCAAGAAAACTAAGAGAAATCAATTAGAATTTCTTTTTAGAAGAGAATCGGAGGGAGACTCCCACTGTTCCACTCTTCCTCCTCCTGTTAGATGATTCTGGCTCCTTCTCTGGATTCTCCGGATTCCTCACATCATTTCAGGAGAGGGTTGAAATATTTATCTGTTCACGAGGCCTAATCTAGACGTTTCCCAAAAATGGCCAGCCCTAATGGACTATTGAGATCCCAGCCTTTTTCCAGAACAGACACTGCTTTCAGTTTGTAATCTGGAGTTTCTCTGTGTGAATCTTTCTGAATCTCAGTGTCTGAGTTGCATCCTGGGCATCCCAGGTTCACCTGTGTCAGCTACATCGTTCTAGTTTTTACTACAGCACCTCCCTCTAGCTCCCTGGGTAACTTCACCTCAATGGGTCAGATTGTCCGAAGAACACCGAATTGTAGACACATTCGTGGCCCAGGCGCATCACGATAGTCCCAGATTAATGGCAAACTTGGTGTTATCTAAAATGACCTGCATAGGTAAACCCAATTAATCATCTCTGAACTGCTGCAACAGGGCTGCTATTTTATGGAAAGAATGGCTTGAGACGGGTGCTGGCCATCTATGCCCCGCTGCCTGCTTGCCGAAATGGACCATGTGTCCTATACCCATGGTCTTGACCTTGAGTGACCACCCTAATCCCGGTCCAGGGACTCTCAGGAGATAGCACGTGTTTTTTCTCCAGAAGTGAACTCAAACATCGCATCTTCTAGAACCTTCTCTGATCTTGCTGTGACCAGCAGAAGGAATTGGTCTCTCTCCTCTAGGGCTTGCTAATGTCTCTCCTGATGTGTTAATTCTGTTTCCCGTGTCTATCTCTTCAACTAGCCTGGCTGGGAGGACCCAGAGGCAGGGAGAGGGTGGGGACAGCTGGCTGTTGGCTCAACCTGTCTGCCAAACCATGTGTGAAATTTGTGTTTTGTCCCCCTTACACCCACCCATGAGGTACTCCAAAATGGATCAACATACAGAATGATTTGATTCCAGCTGGTTCCCAGTCTTTGGCCAGTACATCTCCACTGCAGGCTGGAAACTGGCACATTTCTGAATAGGAGATTTCCACCAATTCAGCTAAGGCCTTTAAGATATGCCTAGAAAATCTGTATAATATGCTTTAATGTATTTAAAAGCTCAAGATGGGCCCCAAATGAGCAAGCATGCAAATATTCGCCCAAGAGAAAACAGTGTTCTTTTCTATTTTTGCAACAGAAAGTTTTACTTAATGTAGGCAAGAAAGCACATAGTGATTTCTAAAGCTTTAATTTAAGGAGGCTCCTGTATTGGGCCAGATCATAATTTGTACTTTTTAAGTCACCTAAAATATCATCTATGGATTTGTAGATAATTAATATCTCATTCTCATTTTCCTTTATATGCAAATCTTTCATGAGCACCAGCAAATGACTTTTTAGAGGTCTCTATGTGGACATTGCAGAGAAAATAAGCATGTCACCAGTATAACTGTTATGTTGAATAGTCACTATTCGTGACATAATTAAAAGGCAAGTTTAAAAGGGACCTGGAGACAAAAAATAAGCTTTATTCAGTTAGGGAGTCTTTCCCTGACTACATAAAGCTTAACAGGGGCCTTAATTGTTCTACTCAGAAGACGAAAGGCACTTGGTGTCACACAACTCCAGTACTTAGAGTCCCTTCTTGAACAGATTGATCACAACTTGCCCTCAGATGTTCTCCCCTCCCCCAGCTCAGATCTGTTCTGTGCTGGAAGCTTGTGGAACACAGGAGTGCACTGGACCGTCCCCTCCATTTCTCTGCCTCGTGCGTTGTCATCCCCTGACAACTTTGTCTACTGAGGTTGTGTCCCCTACGTTGTCACGATGGGGCACACCGATGGTGAGGAGAGGGACAGTTCTTGCAGCTAATGCTACCCTGAGCTGGCACCACACTTACTCCCTGGGCCTGGAGGTGGTAAGGCTCATTGTCTCCTGGGAAACATGGCTGACAGATCTTCAGTGATCCTTGCTCTGGGCAGTTGCTCTCCATCCTGGAGATTCTCCTTCCTTCACCCTGAGCCCGCCTCCTCCCTCAGAGACGGTGAGTCTCCTGCACTCACCTCAGCTTCTTGTGCCCAGAATTCCTCTGTTCTTCTAGGAAGCCCCGTCACACAGGGTGGAAATGACCCTCAGAAGCCCTCCCTCCCAGGGGAAAAATGTACTCGCCCATCCTGGGCACTGAAAACTCTGGGAGTGCAAGCCCAGGCTCCCAGTCCTGCTGTCCAGGCTCCATTGGATTCTCGGCCATGACAAAGCCCCAAGACTTCATTTTGTCCCACTGCTTGGGAACATGTTCAGGGCTCTTCAGGTGGTTCTACCAGCCAGTTGGGATTGGAAGCAGAGCACAGAGGTAACGCCCTTCAAAGAAATCTCTTCATTGTCTTCTCACCACATATGGGCTCTCTTCAGAAGCCTTCCTCTGTCCAGCTAGGGAACTGGTCTCCGAAACTCCCATAGGCATGCTGCTGACCAGGTGCCTCTGCAGGTCACACAAGTTGGGAGCCCCATTTCAGCTCCCTGTTGCACCTGTTTTGGCTTATTTGAGCCAAACACAAAACCTTTTGTAGGAGGAATTTTCCACTTAGTGTGAAATCAGCTTTCTGTTCTTATTGTCTTCCTCAAAAATCTATATTTTTCACATTGACAGGATGGAATGTATATAGCTCAGCATAAGCTTAACCATCAATGAGGAAGGATTGGAAAATATAATGGACATATTTCCTTAGAAAAACTCCAAATAGTATTGATATTTCTTTGCTTGCCTACTTTCTGTATTATATTCTCATGTGCATCCTGAATTAATGTTCCAAGTAATAAAAGGAAAAGTAATGATGGCAATGTTTTTATGACTAAGTTCTATTCAGATCCTTCCAAGATCAATTTACCTTTTTCCCCCTTTAAATACTGTACATGTAACTGAGCTTTCTGTGAGCCTATTTATATCCATTTTGAGATGGCAGTTAGCAGAAAATGACTCTCCATTCAGTGACTTTGAGAGTTTGCATACCTGTTACAACCCTGCTTCCGCTTCCCCCAAATAACCCCTGCATTTATCTTAAAAACTAAAACCTAAAACTAACTAAACTAAAAAGCTAATCTTTTAAGCTTTGTTTTACCTTTAGCTAAGTTGGATATTTATATTTATTTATACACATAAAGGTTTTGGGGAGTTTGTATTTCTTCTAACAGAAATCAATGAATATGCTATACTTTTGTATGTGGGTGTGTTTATTTATTATAAATATGGTAAACAACCACCTAATCAGATGGCTGAGATGTAGGTCTGTCTAGAAGCAGTGGAATATATGATATTCTTTCAAAGTTTCTTAAAATTCTGTAAGTATAGAATGATGATATTCAATGAGAAGTCGTAGAATATTTAGCGTGTGATGCCAGGTCCATCAAAACCTGCCGACGTGCCCACCTTTATTTATACACCTGCCACGCTTTCTGTTAATGCCGTGGAGTACTGGGCCTTCTTGCCCTCACCTTAGGGCTGGTTTCACTACCTCCAGGAAAACAAATGCACTAGGCTAGCTCAAAAAGCCATAGAGAGCAATGTGGTTTTTACCAGCTATTTGGGCGATGCCAAAGAGAAAACCACATAGTACATTTTGATTGACTCATCGAAGAAAAAAAATTACTGAGAGCTTACCATATGCCAACATAGCAAAGCCTCCTAAAAATCCTTAGAGATGGAAAGCATGCCACATGCAGTCAATTTTTCATTTCTCAAATCCACCAAAGACTTCCTCACAGCCTTACCCCATGTGCCTGAATCAATGCATACCTCTGCAGGAGACCTGGAGAGTAGAGGGGATTTCCAGGACCCTGAAGAAACAAGCCAGCTTTCAGTTCCTTACGACCTTACACCCCCACCTTCTTCTGCATTCTTTAATACCTTGACCCTGAGGTCAAGGCATGAATCTGGAAGAATGAAATCCAGATGCAATGGTGGACTGGTTGAGACTGCTCAGATGGCAAGAGGAGGGTGCTTAGACTTAGTGCATTAGCTTAGCCAATGAGACAATGGAGAAATAGAACAAAGTTTCAAATTACTGGCCATTACCATTTCCTTCTTGCAGAAGAATAGGAATGTCAGCTTTCTCATCCCTAGCTACACACACTATCCATTCCTGGGAAGAGCCTGAGAAGACTTCCCTATGTGGGCAAACTCCAAACACTATTTTTTGGGAGGGGGGTTTGGGTTTTGTTTTGTTTTTGTTTGATTTGGTTTTTGTCTTTTTTAGTTTTATTGAGATATAATTGACATACAACATGTATAAGTGTAAGGCATACAACATAATGATTTGGTATATATTGCTAAATGATTACCACAAGAAGTTCAGTTAACATCCATCGCCTCACATAATTACCTTTTCTCCCCTTGTGATGAAAACTTTTGAGATCTACTCTCTCAGCAGTTTCCAAATACACAACACAGTATTGTTAACTCTAGTCACCAAATACTGTTTTCAGCTGTCTCTTAGAATTTCTATGAGCAATTTTTGCTGAATCTTTGCTAGGAGTGCCATTGTGTATAATTTTTGCTAAATCCTTGCTAAGGACTACGGTATGATATGTATATTGTATTTACAAACCCAACCAAAGAGCATTTGAGATCGAGTCCTGAAGCTACCAACCAACTGGATTTGAGAGCCCCCGTAAGTACATAACATACAAGCCGTAAGGACAGGACAGCATCTGGTGCCTTCTCCATCACCAAGCAGCCCAGCAGACTCAGCCTTTCTCTAATCTACTAGGCCTATGGGAGCAAATAGCAATGAGCCAAAAGCTGGGGTCTTTTTTCAAATCTCAGTATTGTTACTAGAATGTAAATTCCATGAAGGCAAGGACTTTTGTTTCTTTGTCACTGCATTATTGTTAGCTTTATCATTAGTTCCTGGCAGTTCTTGAGCTCCGTGACATTTGCTGAATAGATGGGTATGGATGGATGGTATATTTGTTTTCTGTTGCTACCATAACAAACTACCACAAATTTAACTGCTTAAACAGCACCCATTATCTTACCGTTTTATAGATCAGAAGTCCAGTGGGCGTGGCTGGGTAATATGGCCAGAATCCAATAAGGCCAAAATCAAGGTGTCAGCCACCCTGCATTCCTTATAGAGGTTCTGGAGAAAGATCTGCTATGAAGCTCATCCCAGTTGTCGGCAGAAATCAGTTCCAGGCAGTTGTAGGACTGAGGTCGCCATTTCCTGGCTGGTTGTCAACAGAGGGTAGCTCTCAACTTGTAGAGGCCACCCACCTTCCCTGGCTCATGGCCTCTCCATCTTCAAAGCCAGCAATGTCCAATCAAGTCCTTCTCATGCTTCCAATGCCTCTGACTCCCCTTCTGCCACATCTCCTCTGCTTTCCTTTTCTGCCATTAAGGACTCATGTGATTATATCGGGTCTGCCCAGCTAATCTTGGATAATCTTTTAAGGTCAGCGAATTAGTAACCTTAATTCCATCTACAAAATCCCTTCACAGCAGAACCTAGTGTTTGACTGAAGAATAAGAGAACAGGAATTTTTTTTAAAAAAATATTTATTTATTTAAGAGAGAGAAAGAGTAAGCGAGAGCACAAGCAGGGGGTAGGAGCAAAGGGAGAGGAAGAAGCAGACTCCCTGCTGAGCAAGGAGCCTCATGTGGGGTTCAGTCCCAGAACCCTGGGATCATGACCTGAGCCAAAGGCAGACGCTTAACCGACTGGGCCACCCAGGTGCCCCTAAATCGTGAGGCTTCTTAGTGAGAACAGGAATCTTGAGGGACATCTTTAGAATTGTATCCTCGGAAGAAGTCATCCAAAAGTTGATACCAAGGCCATGACTGGGACCTTGATATGCTCAGGAGGACACAAAATTAACCTTAAACTTTGTGAAGGTAGCACAGTTCTATGCTCCCATGATCAACTCAGAGAAGAACTGAGGATTTGTAAAACCATGAATGAGTATAACAAGACAGAGTTTAAAGACTTTCATTGTCATTTCAGAATTGAGCCTCTTATCTAATGATTCAATGATTTATACATAAGTGGAGAACAAAATCAAGAAGTTCATTTCAACATGTCTTTTAAAAGGTTAGCCAGTGAGAAAAGAATAGCATCCCCAGTAGAATTTGATTAGCCTATTGGCCAGTGGTGTTCTCTGCTCTACCACATGGCTCCTTGTCACAGAGAGGATATTTCATTTCCTGAGTGATTTCATCAACATTTCCCCAAATTCCCACAGGCCAGCAGTAGAAAGGACAAGGAAGTATTATTTTTGGAACTGTTATCCTTGCTTTACAAGTAAAGAAGCGAAGAATTGGATCAAATGACTTGCCTAAGGTCACATGATAGAAATGAGCCACAGCCAAGACTTAATTCTCCATTCAAACCTAAGCGACAGATACTCTAAAAATGTAAATTGCTTTGCCAGAAAGAATGGTTCTCAGGCAGTTCTGATCCACAGACTTCTTTTATTTAATGTACTGAAGTAAATGGAAGTTTCATTGATCCACTTTAATTATTATGTGCTGTCAAATCAAAGCAGCTGTCGCTGATCTTCTCCACAAACTCGAATGCATTATGAAGCAAAAATATTTTCTTTTCATCAATTTCCATTGTGGAGTAGTGATCCATCATAGCATGAGAAAAATTCTGAACACAGAAAACTGGCGGCAAGTTCACCTGATTAAAAGCATGAAACAGAGTATTAGCTATTCCTCTCCTGTGGTTCTACTCTTTGCCAGAGGTATTCAAATATTTTTATTTTTAAGTAATATCTAAGCCCAGTGTGGGGCTCAGAACTCACAACCTCAAGATCAAGAGTCCCATGCTCTACCAACTGAGCCAGTCAGGTGCCCCTTAAATCTGTCTTTCTAATCCAGTGGCATTCCTTCTCACAATTATTGATAAAAGCAGGGTACATGGTATAATCACCTCGTGGACCAGGTTTTCATAGAAAGGAAGTTATTCCCTAGAGTATATTTCAAAAACTATGTTTGAAAACATCTCGCCAAATATCATCAAATGTAAGATGTAATCAAGTGTTAAAGATAATCTATATTTTATGCAGTCCTGAGAAAGAAAAAGTGTTGCCAATTAAACTGTGACACACTATTAGCATCCTGATTAAGGAATGTAAAAAATGTGACTTAATGAAATACTTTTAGTCTAATCCAACTTGCAGAGTGAGGTATCAACTATCTCAAACATGGAAGATGAATTAACACGAATGAAGTGAACTCTCTGGGGTTTTCCTGTGTACCCCCTAACCTAATCCTCACAGCTCCCATATATGCAAGCAGTAAGACCAGTTTACAGACGAGAGAATTCAATTCAGAAAATTTTAATGTTTTGCTGAAGGTCACTCAGGAGCGGGAGTGATTCATACTTAAATTGGTTCGATTCAAAATGTGGTGGGTTTTTTTTTTTCAAATTTTTTATTAAATTCCAGTTAGTTAACATATAGTGTAATATTAGTTTCAGGTGTAGAATTTAGTGAGTGAACACATACAACACTCTGCTCATGACAGGTGCCCTCCTTAATGCTTGTCACCCATCTAGCCCATCCCCCACCCACCTCCCTCAGGCAACCCTCAGTTTGTTCTCTATAGTTAAGTCTCTTATGGTATGCCTCCCTCTCTTTTTATTTTTCTTCCCCTATGTTCATCTGTTTTGTTTCTTAAATTCCACATATGAGTGAAATCATATGGTATTTGTCTTTCTCTGACTTACTTCGCTTAGTGTAATACTTTCTAGCTCCATCCATGTTGTTCAGATGGCAGGATTTCATTCTTTTTGATGGCTGAGTAATATTCCATTATATATATATATATATACCACCTCTTCTTTATCAGTTCATCAATTGAGGGACCCTTGGGCTCTTTCCATTATTTGGCTATTGTTGATAATGCTGCTATAAACATCAGGGTGCATGTATCCCTTCCAGTCAGTATTTTTCTGTTCTTTGGGTAAATACCTAGTAGTGCAATTGCTGGGTCATAGGGTAGTTCTATTTTGAACTTTCTGAGGAATCTCCATAACATTTTCTAGAGTGGCTGAACCAGGTTGCACTCCCACCAACAGTGTAAGAAGTTTCCCCTTTCTTCTCATCCTCACCAATATCTGTTGTTTCCTGGGTTGTTAATTTCAGCCATTCTGACAAGTGTGAGGATCATATCTCACTGTCGTTTTGATTTGTGTTTCCCTGATGATGAGTGGTGCTGAGAATCTTTTCATGTGTCTGTTAGCCATTTGTATGTCTTCTCTGGAAAAATGTCTACTCATGCATGTCTCTTGCCCATTTCTTAACTGGATCATTTGTTTTTTGGGTGTTGAGTTTGGTAAGTTCTCTATGTATTTTGGATACTAACCCTTTATCAGATATATAATTTACAGGTATCTTCTACCATTCCCAAGGTTGCCTTTTAGTTTTTTTGATTGTTTCCTTCTCTGTGCAGAGAAGATTTCCTCTAGGATCTTTAGGTCTTTCATCCATTTTGAATTTTTTTTTATGTATGGTGTAAGAAAGTGGTCCAGTTTCATTCTTCCGCATATTGCTGTCCAGTTTTCCCAACACCATTTGTTGAAGAGACTTTTTCCCATTGGACAGTCTTTCCTGCTTTCTCAAAGATTAGTTGACCATATAGTTGTAGGTTCATTTCTGGGTTTTCTATTCTGTTCCATTGATCTATGCGTCTGTTTTTGTACCAGTACCATACTGTCTTGATCACTACAGCTTTGTAATATAACTTGAAGTCCAGAATTGTGATGCCTCCAGCCTTGCTTTTCTTTTTCAAGATTGCCTTGGTTATTCGAGATCTTCTGTGGTTCCATGCAAATTTTAGGATTATTTGTTCTAGCTCTGTGAAAAATGCTGATGGTATTTTGATAGAGATTGCATTAAATGTATAGATTCCTTTGGGTAGTATAGACATTTTAACAATATTCTTCCAATCCATGAGCATAGAATGTTTTTCCATTTCTTTGTGTCATCTTCATTTCTTTCATAAGTATTCAATAGTTTCAGCATACAGATCTTTTACCTTTTTGGTTAGGTTTATTCCTAGGTATCTTATGATTTTTGGTACAATTGCAAATGGGATCAATTCCTTGATTTCTCTTTCTGCTGCTTCATTATTGATATATAAAAATGCAACGGATTTCTGTACATTGATTTTGTATCCTGTGACTTTCCTGAATTTGTGATTCAAATCTAGCAATTTTTTGGTGGAGTCTTTTGGGTTTTCTACAGAGTATCATATCATCTGCGAAGAGTGAAAGTCTGACTTCTGCCTTGCCTATTTGGATGCCTTCGATTTCCTTTTGTTGTTTGATTGCTGAAGCTAGAACTTCTAGTACTATGTTAAATAACAGTGGTGGAGTGGACACTTCTGTCTTGTTCCTGACCCCGCCCCTAGAGAAAAAGCTCTGTTTTTCCCCCGTTGAGGATGCTATTAGCTGTGGATCTTTCATATATGGCCTATTTGTGATGTTGAGGTATGTTCCCTCTATCCCTACTTTGTTGAGGGTTTTTATCAGGAATGGATGCTGTACTTTGTCAAGTAGTTTTTCTGCATCTATTGAGAAGATCATGTGGTTCTTACCCTTTCTTTTATTAATGTGTTGTATCACATTGATTGATTTGTAAATATTGAATCACACTTGTAGCCCAGGAATAAATCCCATTTGATCGTAGTGAATGATTCTTTTAATGTACTGTCAGATTCAGTTAGCCTGTATCTTGCTGAGAATTTTTTGTATCCATGTTCACCAGGGATATTGGTCTGTAATTCTCCTTTTTAGTGGGGTCTTTGTCTGGTTTTAGAATTAAGGTAATGCTGGCCTTTTAGAATGAGTTTGGAAGTTTTCCTTCCATTTCTATTTTTTTATAATAGCTTCAGAAGAGTGAGTATTAACTTTTCTTTAAATGTTTAGTAGAATTCCCCAGGGAAGCCATCTGGCCTTGGACTTCTGTTTGTTGGGAGATTTTTGATTACTGGTTCAATTTGTTTTCTAAGAAGGTTAGAATCTCTTCTTGTCCTGCTTATAACTTCTTGGCCAGCATATCTACCCATTTCATGTGCATGGGCCAAGATGATAGAGAAGAGGCTAGGCTAAAGACTGTGTTTCAGAATTGTCGGTACATTATAAAACTAACATCCAGCAAAAATGCATAGCCAAACTAGATAACTAGAATTTGCATGACCATGAATATTCACACGCATTTTTAAAAACAAAGAAATTATTTGGGGTACAGCAATCATGCAAATATCGATATATCTCAATTTCTATACAATGTTTTTGCAAAACACTGATGGTCAATAAATTAGCTTTGTGAAACCAGTTTTAGCTTTCAGTCTTCACTAAACTTAATTATTGTTTACTTCAAAAAGATCTACTTTTCAGAATAATAAATTTGAAATTATAACTCTAAATAGTCAAACTTTAGTTCTTCTTTATAAGGAAAGTAGAACAAAATGATAGCATTAAAATGAAATTGGGAGAGTAGAATAAAATAGATATAAAAACAATTTAGCTATATTTATTGTAATACACAAAGTAAAACAATTTAGTGTCCACATAACAGATTAAGTACACTGTAGCTGTTAAACTATGCATGCAATTGATATTTAATTATTTTAAACACATTGTTTAATAAACTTCCCTTATTTGATGAATTTGGGTTGTATTTATTGGCTAGCAGAATTACTTTCTGAATCACAGTCTTTTTATCCTAACTAATCACCTAGTTCTTCCAACAATTGTTCCAATACCTATAGGTATGTACATTAAAAATTACTCTTGCTGTTCACTCTTCATTTATTTTGCCAAGCTGCTACTTTGAGTTAGGCGCAGTTGTAGATTACACAGAGGACAGTGCTCTCCTAATCTTGACAACTCACAGAACAAGTGTCCTCATATTATCTATGAAGTAGTCTAAAATGTGGCATTTATCTATATTTATAGTGCGTTATGGAAAAGCACTTCTATGAACCAATTTCTAAAAACCAGTCTACTTTTTCTTAGACTTTTCTGCCCACTTTTACTAGAAAATTGATTGCACTATTAAATTTATCTTAGCTTCCCATATTTTAAAAAGAAAGCATAATTCATTCCAAATAAAACCTTTCCAGGGTAATAACCACTTAGCATATAAATGATTTTAGTATTGATATAGCTAAGTTTCTCTAAATAAATAATTTCCATGCCCAACGCATAATGTACCAAGAATGCCTGTTAAGTGACAGTTTTGTAATGCAAGAATTTCCACTATAAAAACCTGTGAGGTACAGTCTAACACATTTGAAGAATTAACACTCTCAGATTGTAATTGCAAGATAAGTTCTAATTACTGTTTAATTTCTTGGTTGAAAATCTTTGGCATATGTATAATATAAAATTGACTCTGAAATTATGCAATTAATATTATTAGCATTTAGTGCCTCCTTTTGAAGTTACAATGACATCTTTTTTGACTCAAAAAGTGTTCAACCAGAAAAAAAGTGCTTAAAGTTTGGAAAGTTTAAAAAGTGTCCATTGATATAGTTAACTAATTTATAAGTTGCTAAATTCAGGTGAACTTGTTCAACTTTGGGTCATTGAAACAATGGTTATCTTCTACAGAAGGTATGCTGTTTGAAATGTTTTATGACAAGAAGATAAACATTTTTAGAATTCTGTTATCAATGCCATGAATTAATATGCAGTGTTGTGACATGATCCTGTGATCTTTGTGAAATCTATTAGGGAAAGTTAGAAATCTCCGCTTAAAAATTGATGTGCTCTTAGAATTGATTGCTTGTCTAAACTGTGTCTTTCACAATATAAATCTCAGGGAATTGTTCTGCCAATTATATTTCTATGGTAGATTATTCCTGACTATTTTTAATGGGATTATTTACTTATTTGTCCCAGATTTTATTTTGTATTATATAACTCTCTTAACAACAGCTAACAGTTATTTCATGCTTTCTATATCCAGATATAACTGACATAAGATTTAATTGGTTAAATGCTTTTTGCGAATCATCTCATTTAATCCTCACAAACCCAAGAGGAAGAAAGCATTCTTCATCTAATTTAATTGATGAGGAAATGAAAGCAGAGAGATTAAGTAATTTGCACATTGTCAGTCAGTTAGTAAAATGGTACGATAGCATTATTCAAATGGAGAGAGGAACAAATGTGATAACTTCTATAGTTTTCCCTACTTCATGAATACTCGGTGTTTCAACTGCACCCAATTAGTTATCTCATTACAGTGTATTAGACAAGTTATTCCAATATATTGATTTCACCTTCCAGTGTTTAAACCAGCCGTGTTCAACAAATAACCTCACCAACTTGTGGCTTGTTCCGAAGGTGGTTTTTTTTTTTTCTTTTAAATTCCCATTCCTAAATGAAAAGAAATAGTGTTCAATACTAATAACTTACGGGGTGCCTGGGTGGCTCAGTCATTAAGCGTCTGCTTCGGCTCAGGTCATGATCCCACAAGCCCTGCATCGGGCTCCCTGCTCGGCCAGGAGCCTGCTTCTCCCTCTCCCACTCTGCCTGCTTGTGTTCCTTCTCTGGCTGTCTCTCTCTCTGTCAAATAAATAAATAAAATCTTTAAAAAAAATACTAATAACTTACTATGATTTATTTTTTTAAATACCATGTGTGGGATTGATCTTAGACAAAAATTAGACCCAAATTCAGTATTTATACAATAGGATGAAGTTTTTTACCTGGCTGTAGTTTTATAAAGGGTTTTAATAAATATATAACATACACAATAATCAAGATTTTTATTGCACTTATTATATATTCATTAGAGCTCCTTTATCATAGTTAGAGCATGCATAGACTTTTGCTGAATTTATAACACCAACCTAAAAATCTCCTTGGACACGATAATATGGATAGCTTTTAAAAGTGAGAAATTTTACTCTGGAGTGTACAGTTGTTCATGTGCAGTAGTTTGTGTGGAAAGACCATTGCGATGACAGTGTTAGTTTTTGCACCAAAGACCTCATCGTCAGCAGGACTTGAGATGATTCAAGACAATTGCAAGAAATGCACTCTGGAAAGAAGAGTTGATAAGATTTGTCCACTGCAAGATGTGAATCAATTGTAACTTGGAGAGAAAGGAAAAAAAAAAAAAACAACAGTAGTTTTACTTTTATAAGTTTGGGGAAGATGAATTGCTAATAATGATCAAGAAAACAGTCATGCCATCAAGATTGCATAGTAGATCTTTAGCTTGCAGTATTCACTTATTTTGAGAGAAAGAGAGAGGGAAAAGAAAAGAGAAGAGCACTGATTATAAGTTGAACTACAGAAGGAATTTTGGTAAATAGATTAAATTTAAAACCAGAAGGACTCAGATTTTTTTTTTTTTTAGATATCTAAGAAAAATATGGTAAGAAATAGAAAAACACTGAAAATATATGAAGGAATATCAAGTAAAGCCATCAGTTTTAACTGTAGGTGTAAGGCAGGGGCGCATTGAAAATAAAGGCCCTGACATGTAATATAGATGACCAATAGACTGTTGGAATATATCAGATTCAGAAGGGCCTTATTTCATATTTGGCGAGTCTCTTAATATAACACCTCTCAGTAAGCTGGCATCTGGACTCTGCTCAGACCCCCTGAGTCACATGGGACTCACAGGACCATAGTGTGACTAATGACTTTTTGGAATGTCTTGACTGATAAAATTCTTTTCTATATTTAACCAAAATCTTCCTTGCTATAATTTTCCACTTGGTCTTCATTATACTGTGTATTCCTCACTCAGACGCTCTCCTTCTATCCAGGCCCCTCTCTACCTCATGGAATTCCACAGGTTTCTTGGTGCATATTCTCATATACCCCTGTTTTGATTTATTGATTTTGAATAAAATATGCCTTTTCTTTGTCACATCCCAAATAGGCTGAGACTCAGTCTTAACTACTTCCCCATGCTGACTTTTCAAGACATTTATTTGCTGTGCTTGCCTTCCCTTTGTTTCTCCTGCTATTAGTTTCTCCAAAATCCTAATGCATTGTTCGAAATTTCATCATTTTTTCTTGTACGGGTTTGCATGTCAAATTACACTATGTCCTAGAAGTTTAGGAATCCCGTGTTCCTCATCATGTGAAAAATTAATAATCCTCTGTGACCTAAGTTTTAAATTTGGCATAAGTGATGCTGTTTGAGGCCAGAGCCATCACACAAAGTTAATAAATGTAGGCGGTCCCTCTTCGCCCCAGGATGAAACTTAGGTCACTGCTTTGGCCCAGAAGCGAAATATCAGCTTGGCAGAACACTTCAACAAACATGCTGACATCTTGATTGTTTTTCTATCTCTTTGCTTATTATCATTTTATTGGACAGCCCAGCTAGCTGGGTTCAGTGTCATGTTTCACAGTGCCAAAGAAAATCTGTGATTGTATGTAAGACCTCTCTACCAGACAGCTTCTTAAAAAACTCAAATGTTGTAATCTTTCGATATTTTCTTCCCCTTGCTCTCCAAAATTCAATCACTTACCAAACTTATTACTTTTCCATTTGCAACTTTATTTCTAGCCCACTATTACCGTGCTCTAGTTCAGGGCATTACGATCAGACCTGGTTTATTACAGTAAATCCTTCCCTGTTCTCTAGGCAGCAAACATTACCTGTGTTGTTTCATCTCAATTTGGAAAACCTCCCTGCAATTCTAGAAACATGAGGTCACTCTAAAAGAACTCAAGACAAGAATGTGCTAGTAGGTTGTGGTTTTCTTTTCTTTCTTTTTAAATATTTCTTTTCATTTTAAATATTTCTATCTTTATAGTCACATGACAGTATCTCAGGACTATCTATTGTGGGAAAGAGAAAATTCAACCCCCTAAGCAGCCCCTCCTCCCAGTCCTTTGAAGCACATTTGCTCTCAGGACAAAGGACACTCTTGCAAAAGAAGAAATGGCAAACATATCAACTAAATGGGTGTTCAGATATAAACATAAAGGATTTCTAATTTTTTAAAAAGTGTCTTTGCCTTGTTAATAATGTGCATGATGACTTGATCGGTGGTTCTATGAACGCCGCTGCTAAAGAAGTATTACGAGAGGGAGCAAAGCACCTGTCTCCTCCATAGTGAGATAGAGAAAGAAGTTGGGGCCCAAGATCTCCCAGAGTCAAGCATCTGATTGGATGATTGGAGGGATATCAAAGATGAATGTCAGTTTTATAGAGCTGGCAGGAAAATTGCAGACAAAGCATGATTGCTGAGATTTCTAGTGTGGAGAGATCACAGGTCGAAGCTGTGAGAAGGCAACATTATGGAGAAAAATCCAGGAACAAACAAATGAAAAAAGATAGGTAGGCCAGTCTTCACAGGTTCAGATAGAGAGAAAGAGAGGAAAACATAGGTATGTCTGTCAAAGGCTGGTAGGCCATTGCTTTACTTCTTTAGATGGAACTGGGTAGAATAAGCTCTCTGTATTTGCTGCTCCTGATACGAAAGTCCTAGAGAAAGCCATTCGCTCATTCATTTATAAAATGATTTTGACTGTCTTATATGTGCCAGGCACTGTTCCGAACACCAAATATAGAATAGTGAACTTACACAAATAAAAGCATAAATATAAATTTGCTCTTTTAAGTTCAAAGTGATGATGATGACCATAGCAGACAACAGTACTGAGCACTCAAGTGCTTTTATGGGTTATCTCGAGAAGCATCCAGCTAGGCTGGAGAGGACAGCCCCCACTTTGCTTCCTTCTCATCTGAGACTCTTGGTGGTCACACTGCTCTCTTCCTGGAAGAGCTCTTTAGGGAGCCAGAACAACACCAGGGTGAATGTGAGGGTGAAGGGGGCTCCTGAACATCAAGTTCAGGTTCACATCTTGTTTGCACGTCTTCCTCTAGCCATCTGCTAAAGTGGCCACTGGACTGATACTGTGGCAACACTCTGATATAAGCCTTTCAGACATGTTGTGTTGGCACGAGCCAGTAACTTGGATACAGCGAATGAAGGACAGACACCCTCTTGAGAGGACCATCATGTAGCTGATCAGGAAAACCAGGCTCGAGTCCTGCTGTTTTGGTGGGTTGTATGACCCTAGGTGAGTCATTCAATCTCACCATCTGTGTATTTCTTCAGTGAGCAAATGGGAAGGATAAATAGTCCCATGTTCTCAAACAGGTCGAATCAGAGGGGTTCTGTTTACTCTTGGGGGACATTCTCTGTGACACCGATGCACCTTGCCCTTCTCACATCTTTACCTTCTTTTCAACCTCAGAGCTGATTGCCATATGTTCCCATTGCTTCTCACCACCTACTTTATGTAGGGCCTTTTACTCTAGAACCAAAGAAAGGAAAGACCTTCTTCCCTCTCGAGACCCTCGCTGTCCCCTCCTTCCATTGACTCCCAATTGCCCAGCTCCATCTCCCACCTGCACGGCTGAAATCAATAGTTTCTGGACTTTATGATCCTCTTGTAAACACTGGCAAAATCAATGAGATTTCCACACCAGAGGGTGAGGAACATTGATGTGGATGCTATTGATAATGAGTTCCTTTTCAGAAACACAAAGTAAATACAGGGTGTTCCTGCTGCATTTATGCATAATGAGGCATTTATGCAAACAACCTCCACTCAGCTAGTTGAACTGCCTGGGGCAAAATAATATTCAACCTTCAAGTTTAATAACTGCATAAACTTAGAATGGATAGGAAGCATTCTGCTCTGGTTTTGAAGAGCCTAATTAAGTGTATTCAAGGAGATTTTTTCCAGCCTCTTCCCTTTGAAGCACATTTGTGGTCTGTGTCAGAGAATGATGGCTGTCTTAATGTTTCATTGTTATAGAACATCCCTGTGATTTTTGTATTCTGTAGTGCAATACCTTTGTTTCTTTGAAATAATCTGTGGGATTTTATGCTAAGCCTTGCTCTTGTTCCTTCCTATTTTTATTCTAACTGTATTAACCAATACTCTTTGGAGAATGTGCTTGCAAGCTTAGGTGTATCTCACTTTATCTAATAAGCGTGTTCCTGGCATGTAGTATGTAAATCGAATTTTAACAAATTGAATCATATATCTAAATGCCTGAGGGGCACCCATTTTAGGAAATAAATCATATTCTGAATTTTAAGTGAATTTTTACACCCTGATTTTTCTAGCCAAGGTTTTCAAGCAACTTCATCACAGACCTATTAAAAGAAACGTCCTTAAAAAGTAGTCGGTGACATCCCAGTGACATGGACAGCTTAGAATTGTAATCAGCCATTGAAATAACTAACAAGTCAACCAAATCCCCTATGTAGAAACAGAAACCTTAGATCTAATCAAACCACTATTTACTGCATGCCTACTGTGTGCTGGGCTCCAGAGCTACATGGGAAAAGAAAACACAGGCCTCAGGGTACTGGGGTGGATTCCATGATTGAGTTTGGTTGTGGACTGAGTGGAGGAGATGAAACACTTTATCTTTCAGGGTACTGGCCTGGACCTTGGAAAGACCAGAGGGATGCTTTATATTTTAATTGATATTAAAATCACCCAGAAGTGAAGTTTTATATGCTCTGTAGATGGCAAATGTTTCTTAGAAAAGCATCCTAAGGACGATGGATTCTGAATTGATTTGTATTGCAGTGAAGGCATATAGTCTCTATGTGTCTATAACTCCCCTTACGTCCCCTAACCTGAGGGATAGTATGAGTGAAAGATTATAGGTAGTGGAGCAAATCGCAAGGGTCAGGACTGGAGAAAGCAAACTGACTGATGAGTTGAAAATAAAAATAAGCAGAATGAGGGCACGATTTCATAGTAAAGTCACCACGTTGTCTACATGTGACTTGCTCAAATACAACCAAGTCCAAAGAACGGGTGGGGTCCTTTCCATCCATTCCACATGCCATTCTACTCTTGAGCCCATACTCTAGAGAGATCATGAAATTGGAAATCAAACTTTGATGTCCCTCCCTTAGTTTCAGCCGTCTCTGGTGTCTAATAATTTGCATCCTGGCCTCTCAGTGTATCCACATCCTAAGAGCAAGGCTCCTACCTCAGCTGCCACATAACCTAAGACTGTCTGTTCCACTGGCGGAAGGAATGGGTCTGTGCCCATGGACGTGGGAGCCTTCCCTGAGGGCTGACTGTGGGACCTAATCCCCACTTGCCCTCCCCCCGCCCCAGACACAGCACACTTGTGCAGGTCCGGGAAGCTTCCCCAGGTGGGGGCGATGTGTTTGAATGGAAGTTTGTCTTTTATAAATTTGGGACGGTGAACCATCAGAGTCAGAACCACTCAGGGTGTGTCAAGCACCACTTCTGGGTATATTAAAGAGGAGATCGGGAACAGTGCCCAGGAATAATAGAAAACAGACAGTAGCTGTGACTTAGTGAAGGTTTTTGAAAGAAACAAGGGAGAGTGGATTCTTGCTCACAGCACAATGTCAATGATTTAAGGCCGGGGTCCAGGGGCCTGAACTCGGGTCTGCACCGAGAGACTGGAGAGGAGGAAAAGCCTGAGAGATGGTGCTTGAAAAATCAACCCAACTAAACACTTGATGGATGCGGGGATGCAGACACATATTGATTTGGAACCACTGTGAAAGCCTCCAGTGTTAAGATAGTGGTGCCATTTCCCAAGGGAGAGAGCGCAAGAAGAAGCGGGTAGGGGGCAGGCTGTCATGGACGTGGTGAGGGGACCCCGAGTGAACCTGCTCGGGAAGGACCTGGAAGGGCAGACCCTCCCTGCCTGCCACCCTGCGGGCTTTGTCTCTTCACCCCCATCACCCACAGAAGGAAAAGTTTAATCTGGGGTACAGTGCCACGGTAGAATGTGCAACGTGAACAACAGGCAAAATAAGAACTTGGATAAAGGCAGAATGAATCTAGGGGACACCCATCCAGAGCTTTCTAGAATCATCCTCTAGGGTCCCTGCAAACCATCTAGAAAGCCAGCATCACAATCTAACCTCGACTCACACCCGTGAACACAGAGCTCCTCCTAAAGCTCCGTGGAATCCCTGCGTGGCTCTGTGCAGTGGCCTCAGCTCCAGCCTGGGGAATAACCAAGAGGTGGCTGAGCACTGAAGGCCCCCAAGAAATCAGCAAGGTAGTGAAAGGAGTAGAGATTTTGAGGTTTCAAAACAAAGTTTCTTGTGAAAAAAGGGAGACAAGGCCATTATTACAGGGAGCTGTAAATCACATCATCTGACTTTCAGATTGTTCAGCTGGGGAGAGGAAAACAAGATCACAGACAGGAAAATGCCTTGATCTTTAATTCTCTTAACCTACAGCCACAGAATCACCGGCATTTATGATCTTAAAATTAGAGTGAGGTGGAAGAGAACTCAGCCCGTAAGAGCGACGAAGGCTGATAACGTCCAGTCTTCAGGGGGACATTGAAGGCCTGAGGGCTGTTATTGACTCTGTCAGTAACTCATTATGCGGCATGAGATAGAGTTTCTGTTTGCGAGGCGAAATAGTGGTGAGAACAGTAATTACTTCCTGGGTGCACACTGACGGCCAAGGTATTTATACATCAGGCAACAGAGAGAAAAATAATACTTGCCACCTACCTACCCATTAGAGGTGACGTCTGGAGAACGATCACGGGGTCTTGGATGAAAGGGTATATGAATAGCAGCTTTTCATCAGCTTCCGATCGGTCTGGTCTTTGCATGACTTCGCTTTCCGAAACGTCAGTGGTGCAGTTTGTCCTTTGAGTTTCTGATTTCGAGGATCCCCATCCAGGCTGAGTGGCAGAGAAGCCTTTGGAGAAGTGAGCATCCATTCTTCATGGTTCAGTAGAGCACTGCTAATTTACCTTAAGGATGGATATTTAAGGACAGAAATTTTTCAAAACAAGGCTACTGCATGGCCAACTGTATTTTATTTATAGAACCTTATTTTCGAGTCCTCTGATATTATTATTTGATATTTTTTCATCTTAGGCTACTTCCACCTTGCTTATTTCATTGGCTAACTTAGTAAAGAAGAACTAGTTTTAAAAATTCAGAGGGTGTCATATTTATTTTCTATACATCTTGTCACTTACTATGTATGTTTGTAAACAAATATGTTTCATTTTTTAGGAGACATATGGCTTCTAACTTGTTTGACTTAATAAGGTAACAGAAGTTCTGTGTGAAATCGGCCTCTAGGGGTTGTACTCTCTTGGTGATTTAATGCTCCAGAGGGTTTCAGCTCAAGGGCAGAGCCTGATCTTTTGTCCCCTCTTCTCTCCACCTCCTTTTTCCTTCCCAAACTTGTGAAAGGGTGATCTGTGCAAGGAGACTCAGAAAAGCTCTAAAAGCAGAACAAATAAAGCCGTAGGCTGTTTTCAGTGGCCCGCCCTGATATCCTTTCCTTTCCTCGGAACTGTTCAAAATGTCCGGTGAATTCTCTAGGACACCCTCTAAGGCCGCCCGCCTGACTTAGGGAGACCTGCAAGGGGATAAGTGTGGGCAGGTGTCCTCTTCTTCTCACTGTGGGCCCAGCTTCCACAGAGCCCTCATGGGGGCAGTTTCAGGCAAGGGCAGGGGGACACACGTCCAATCCCACGACAATCCCATGTTCGAGCAAGGCTCTCGGAGAATGCTCAGGATGGTCACGTAACTGGGAGGGCAAGAGGCAGAGGGGGACAACTGCAGACCCGAGGCCGGTAGCCGGATCGGGCTTCAAACACCAGCAGCACCACTTTGCAGTCATGAGATATGTGAGCAAGCTGATTAACTGGTCTGTGCCCCATGTTCTCATCTGTGTGAGTCAGATATTAATAGTACCTACTTCATAAGTCTGTTTAAAGATTGGGGTTAGCATTAGAAAAACATTCAGAACATTGCCCGGCACCTGGTGAGTGCTACAGAAATGGGAAAGACATGGGCTCTTGCTGGCACTATAATCAAGGGTTGGTGTCCAGTAGCTCGACTGGATGGGTGTTGAGTGTGTTGGGGAAAGAGAAGAAACCCCGGAGAGACTGTTCAGGACAACTCAACACCATTTAGAGGCCTGCTTAGCTCTACCTGTCTTGGAATAATGAAGACCTAATATGTTGTGTATCTTGTAAACTTTGCAAGTATGAGCAAGTACGCAAAGGCGATTGCAATCTATACTTTCTGTTCATGGATCCTGTGTAGACACTGATCATTGAGGTTGGCTAAGACAACTCAAAGATTCATAAAAACCATGTCAGGGATAACCTCATAGTGACAATAGAAAGTTAAAGGCAGGGAAATTGCTGAGGAAACAATTCCTCCCCCCAAAAGAAGTTTCTGTTTTAATTGTAATCTCAGTGTTTGCTTTGCACCTTTAAATGCTGGGATTATATTTGGGGGCTCATAGTCCACGTAAAGTGGCTGGCCGCATTCACTTTATGCTTCCATATTTGCAAGACCAAAGGTTCATCATTTCTGGTGTCAGTTCAGCCTCTGGCTCCCTTTCTAAGACACGTTTTGTAGAGTTTTCCCATTCATGGCAGGAGAAAACTAATACCCTCATTTTTAAAAATAGTGATTTGAAATTGCTTCCAAAATAGCTAGAGTTTTAGGAGAAAAGACTGTGTTTCATATGGCCCTGGAATGTATAATGTGCTAAATAAGATAAGAGGGAACTCTTCTGTAGGAAACTCAGCTGTACAACACTCTACATCTTAGCAGATCTCCTTTCGTTCACCTGGGCACCTTCCTCTGTGAGTAAGCCATGGGCAGTGTCGTCATTTCTTCTGTTCTCAGCTACTTCACCTTCAGTGTGTGAAGTGACAGCATGAGGCATTTCAGCTCCAGAAAATTCTATAAAGAGTGTGAGAGTTCTTAGACCAGACAGCTGCATATCACAAGGATAGGTGCCCTGGGTTAATGGGACATGTGACAAGTTACTATAGTTGGCTGGGAGGATGGAGCGGAGATACAGACGCTCTATTCAAGCACCTACTATGTGCAGGGCAGAACTCTGCCTCTACTTTCTCCTCTTCTACAAACAAACAGTTCGGCTTTCTTGTTTTTTCACACATTGCGGACTTGTGAATAATACTGATTTAAACAAAATTTTGCAGCTGAAGAGCTTGAAAGAGTGGATCTCAATGGCATCCCTGCATGAGTTCTGATAATGAACTCAAAGAAACCCCAGCCTATAAGGGAGCTAGACCCAAACCATTTCAAGCATGGCCTCATCACTTTGACATGGAAACCATGCCATATGTGTCCAGACCCTGGCCACATATTCCTTCCACCAAATGCCAAGACGCATCTAACTGTTAGTCTGCAAGGACAAAGTGTTGCTACATGAATAAAATGGAAACTCTGCTAAATTCAAGAGCTGTTAGGTAGTCTTCCATTTTTCCAAAGTCATAAAATAAAAATAGTGTCACTCCAAATGTAATGGCTGCAGTTACACCTGACTCAGTAGATATTTGGTGGGGGGCGAGGGGGAGGAGATAAGTGAATGCCTGAAATGTGTCTTTTCCAACCACATTTTTAACCTCATCAAGCCTCAGCTTAGTCATCAAAAAATAGAAATAATAATTACTTCATTGTGAAGATCACATCTGATAAGGCACTTGATAAACTATAAAGCATGATACACTGTTAATTTTTTCTTTCTTTCCCATTCCTTGGGCGAGACTCTGTTGTGATGCTCTAGCCTATATCTTAACGTCATTGAATACTCCTAGGTCTTTGCTAAATTCTGCAAATCGCTTTACTTACAACTTAGCATATGTCTCATCTATTTGATGAGTATCTGTTTCAGGGTTTCGATGAAGCAGAGTGATGGACCTCACTCCTGTTTCACTGCGTGGGTTTGACGGTTACTCATAATTCTAACTTCCAGCTGACCCTGATTCAAGTAGCCCTTCTATGTTTGCTTCAGCGCACCTAATATGTGAATTTCACTTCAATTCTCAGTTATAAGGAACTCATTTTGCTGAGTTTATTTTAACTTTAAATAACACCCATTTCATTCTTGTTCATTCTTGTTGCTGTTAATCTATAAAAGCAGAAGGGTATTGGGAGGAAGAAGGTGCTACACTAGTGGTCCTTTCTACTGATGCTGCTTTTAGTTCTTTCAATTACCTGAAAGCATTTAAAATTGATCTCTCTTTTGACTAGGAAGAAGAGAAAATTCTCCAGTATAAATGCATTCAGAACATTTAGATAATATCCTAAACAAAAGGGAAAAAAACAATCTTACAAGTTTTCTTTGCCTTTAATGATATATTTGTGACTCTGACTTGTTTGTATTCTCCACGTTCATCCAACTTGAACTAATTTTTGAAAAAAAAAAGAAAAAAAATGAACCTTTATAAATTTATCAAATGAAAATAAGGGAGAAAAATAGACCAACCATTAAAACAATTTAATTAAAATTTTGTGGGTTTTTTATTAGGAAAAATATTTAGAATAAAATATGATTTTGGAAAATACTTTCCATCATCTAAGACTTTGTCTGTTGGTTCTTAACTTGAAGTCCTGTATTCTTGCACCAACAGTGTGGCATTGGGTGTGTGAACATAAGTTAAAATAATTTACATGATACAGGAAAAATCCTGATTTCTAGAAAAGATACAAAAATTGGGAAAATACATTTACTGAATTTTATTTTTCTCAAAAAATGATATTAACATAGAATAAAAGTTTTCTCATTGTAGAACCTGATGTCCAACTTTTTATGGATATGGCTCAAATACTATTTTTATTAAATCTTTGAATTGGTTGACTATTTAAACCTTAATTTAATAGATCACAGTGTGACCAAATATAAAATTATTTTCTTTTTCTTAAGAACTCGTTGGGAAAAAGGCTGAGGAATTTAGGAAGGAGGCTCTGACACTATAATGAAATGTCCAGTTTCCTCAGGGACGGCATCTTGTACAATAGCACAAGCAGGAACAGGACAGAGAAGAGTGGAAAAAAGAACCACGGGCCCAGAGCTAGTGAGGAAGACAAGCTCTTCTTACCTGTTGGAGCCTTCAAAAAGCAGTATGATCATAGGATGCCCTTTGCACTGCCTACTGTAGGCTCTATAATTAATCATATGGTGGAAAATGTCCAATAACCATTATTCTAATACTCAAAAATAATCCCCTCATTAGATGTCTTGTAAATTTTTTAAAATCTCTAACTTTCTTAACTCTAAAATATTTATTCTCATGAATTATATTCTTATAAAAAATAACGAAGAAATATCTGGAAAACATAAAGAAGGAGGAGGAAGAGAGGAAGGCGAGGAAAGTATTTACCTTAGTCCAAACAAAATAGTGCAGGGACTGGGAGATAAGTCAGTAGAAAACAGTGGAGAGTCCATAGGCAAATCTTAAAGTATATGAGAATCTAAAATCCAGTAAGGATGACATTTCAAACCATTTGGGGAAGGCTGAAGTATTCAATAAGTAGAATTCAATTCATTAGTCTCCATTTAGGAAGAAAATAAAGTCAGGATGTGTACCTCCCAACATTCCTCAAACACTTTTCAAGTAGTTCAAAGATTTGAGTGTAAAATATTAAAACTATAAAAGCACTAGAAGAAAATATAAGATCATTTTATTAAATAATGTCAGAGTGAGGAAGGCATTTCTAACCACAATACAAAATCTAAGAGACATTGAGGAAAAGATTGATAGATCAGATTATATAAAAGCTAAAAGCTTGTTTACAATGAAAAGCAACCCAATTTGTCTCAAACTGGGACAAAATGATTGCAATACATAAAATGGTGAAGGCTTAATGTCCCAAACATACAAAAATCTCCTAAATAGAGATTAGAAAAAGACAAGCAATGCAATAGGAAGAAACAAGTCAGAGAAGAAACATAGTCAAAAAGAAGAAATGATCATCTCCATTAATAATAAAGTAAAACAATGAGATATAATCTCTAGTTTCTATGAAATTCTTAGACATTCTTGTATAGTTAATGAAAAGGCAAATAGTTTTGAAAGATAGTTTAACACTTTCTATTCATCTAAGTGAGCATTCCATTCAACCCCTACACCCTACTTCTGGGAAGCTATCCTACAGAAACCACAACACAGATGTCACTGAAGTAGTAAAGACTTGTGACGAGTCTAAGTGTCCATCAGTAAACGGAAGCCTGTGCAGCGTTTTATAAAATGAAAAAATACATTCTACCTTGGAAAAAAAGTCACTGTTTATTGTAAGATAAAACATGCACACACATACACAGGGAAGAACGAAGTGGAAGTGCGAGTCTATCTTTATCTGACAAATGATGTGAGTGTATGTGTGTATACGTAACAAAAACATTTACGTATATTCTAGTAGGAGCAACACTGGATGAGCAGGCAAAGTAATGAATCTCTGGAGGGCAAACACGTTTCAATCAAAATATGCCAAATGACGCTTTCATTTACAACGAGATGCCAAAATACAATGGTCAGCAATTTTATTCAAGTAGCAGGTGTCAAGTATTGTCTCACTGACCCTAGATTAGGCTTTACAGCTTTTTTCTGGAATGGTTGACCTAGAGACAGGGCACCCAAACCACCACACCTCTGCGGAATACAATTAATTCCTCTAGATGATTCCTTCCACTTCTCATTTTACAGAACCAATTTCTGTGACAGTTTATTTTTACACAGCACTGAACCCAAAATTGTCTTCAGTATTTACGAGGGCATTTACAAAAGAAACAGAGCAAATGCAGTTTAGACAGGTTCCAATAATTCTCCCGGTCTTTCTGACACCAGTGTTTCAGAGTTCACCTTTCCTCTGCACACACTCAATTAAATTAAAATATAGCGTATAAAATGGTGGCAAAAGAATCTCAAAGGGCACTGCAGAGGTGAAAATAAAACAACTTCATATAAGCCATTCCCATTATGAGTGAATATATTTAGATTTTGTTAAAACTAAAACCCAGGATAATTATCAAAGCCTAATGGCATAGGCCAAAACAGATAGAAGAAGAAAATGAGGCCCGTGGCAAGTCGGCAACTCCTGTGGTAGTCACACTCTTTATCCTTTTCCTCAACCCCGAGCGGCAGCCCAGACGCTGCTACCAGACAGGGGACAGTGTCTGGGTCTCGTACAGCTGCTCACAGACTCATGGGGAAGGGCCCACTGCCTCATCTCTAAGTCCCAGGAACCTAGGGGACAGTGTGCACTCCATGAGTGCAATGCTGAGGAATTTACAAATGCAAACCAAAATGGCACCTTCCTTTTTTTTTTTTTTTAATTAGAAGATAAAAATTAAGACCCACAGAGTAAGTGAATTTTAGCAAAAGCGAAGTGTCTCCCAAAGCTTTGACTGGCCTCTTTTTCCTGGGAGGTACAGAAAGAAAAACAGATATGTTTATATCAATATATAGATATAGATATGTTTTTCAATTATGATACTTTGTCAAATTATGACGCTCAAAGGACAGGTTGCCTCAACCTACTACTACTTGAAACTTTCTGTGCCACTTGCACAAAATAACCTTCACTTTCCTTGGCATCTTTGTCGATTCATATTTCCAGGAGAGAGCACTGCTCGTGACTTCATTCTCCTGAGACTTGGAGCCCCATGAAGGAAGGACTGTTCTGTTTCCTTTACCCCGCGTCCCAGCACCATCTGCATATAGTGGGTCCTCAAAAATGTTTCCTGTTGTAGAATAAGAATCTCTAGATCACTTTATAACTATATATCCTCATTTGGGTTGATTTTTTATTAGTTTTATTTTCCGGGGCTAGGGGATTAGATCAGACATGACATTTAAGTAGTTCGATCATACCCAGAAAAGTTAGGCACTCTTTGTAGTATGTACAGAGGAAGAAGTTGCTATCTTTGGAGTTTACAGAGATGACTTGCTGTAATGATACTGTCCTTTGGATTATGTCCTTTCACTTGAACACCTTGTGCCCACAACAAAGCCCACCTGTATTTGAAATGCATAGTAAGCCTGACTAAAGCCCACCGATTGTTTGTAAATTGTGAGATCATGTTTAAGTATTATGTCTTGTGTTTCGCTAGATGTATATATTTTAATATGTCTCACTTGCTTATATAACCCACCTAAACATAAAGTTTAGAATATGTGCTATGTATTTTTAAATACTTCTTTGTCCCTCAGTTGTGATTTATTGATTTTCAGAAAGCTTTGAAATTAACAATTTCAAAAGGGTTTTGAATTTAAAGTGTAATTGTTTTAAAATACCAAAATGGTGAGATTATCTGAAGAAGATGGTTCTATATGCTCAGAAAAACTACTTAAAATTGGATGAAATTGAAGAATTAGAGCAAAAGTTTGAGTCCCAGCATATTAATCTAGGCTTTCTTTGGAACAAGAAGCAGGGCTGAGAAATGGCCCTCAGTTGTAAATGGAGAAAGAGTTTAAATATCTTCCTAAAGAATTATAATTTAGTTCTAGTCAGGAGTAGCTGAACAAGAGAAAACTTGATTACTTAAAGGCACTAAGTATATTAGGAAGAGAAACATAAATACCTCCAACCAGAATAGCCACTGTGGTCTGGCTATTTAAGACCCGGTGTTCTGATGGAAACTGATGGGCTCTATTACGGATGTCCATCACGGACAAAATGAATTTAGGGTGCCCTTGTGATTTCTCTTGTCTGTGGACTGAGCTTCTTTAAAAATCAAGCTATAAGGATGCAAGTTATATAACTTAATTTACTGCTGAAATGAAACATAAAGTGATTAGCTCAGTGATGCCCAGGCTCTGAGGCTTTAAAACCCTGGCAGATCGTACACATGAATTGCAGAAGATTCACGTGATACACACCTTTAGAATGAGCACGGGCAGGGTCTCAGACTGCCAGTTAGCCAAAACTGTGTGCATAGTATGCATGGAACAACTCACCCAAAGCTTTTAACTGTTGGGACACTCTTCCAGCCTAATATACATTCTGGATATATTTATCTCATGGAAAACTATTTTTTATCCGTATCACCAAGTTTCTGGAAGTAATAACTCTTTAAGTGTGTTTTAAAGAATTTATAACTTGGGTGCCTGGGTGGCTCAGATGGTTAAGCGTCTGCCTTCGGCTCAGGTGATGATCCCAGGGTCCTGGGATCGAGTCCTGCATTGGGCTCCCTGTTCCTTGGGAGCCTGCTTCTCCCTCTGCTTCTCTCTCTCTCTCTCTCTCCCCCTCTGTCGCTCATGAATAAATAAATAAAATCTTTAAAAAAAATAAAGAATTTATAACTTAAAAACCCCAATGATAGGGGTGCCTGAATGTCTCAGTCAGTTAAGCATCTGCCTTTGGCTCAGATCATGATCCCAGAGTCCCAGATCTATCAAGCCGGCATAGGGCTCCCTGCTCAGCGGGGAGTCTGCATCTCCCTCCGCCACTCACCACGCTTGTGCTCTCTCTCAGTCGCGTGCACGCGCTCTCTCTCCCTCTCAAACAAATAAATAAATTCTTAAAACCCCTAACGATAAAACTTGATAGATATCTCTATTTTAGTCAATACCTAATTCCAAATATTCTAAAAACAATTCAAAATTTTGAGGAAAACCACCTAAAATCCATAGATTCAGGTAGCTTTGGCTCTACAGGTGTTTCTTAAAAGTGTGTCCTTGGATGAACTGCTTCAGAATCACTGTGCTTGTTTAAACTGGGAGTTTCCTAGGCTTCACCCATTCCTTGATGATGATCTGTGGGGAGGGGTGAGCAAAGGTCTGGAATTTTCACTTGAACCAATTTCCAAATGATTTTTGCAAGCACCTAAATTTGAGAACCACAACTCTGAGGTCCTAATGTTAATTTGGAAGCCAGATTTAGTCCCGTCATAGGAAACTGACATCTGTATGTGTCCTTGTTTATCGTGACTTCAGCCAGGAGGTGGCTTGCCTATGCCAGGAGGCCCCCGGATGAGCAAGGGAGAGACACGGATGACACTGCAGCTTTCACCACCAGTCCACAAATTCACCAACCCATATTTAATCACGAATAATTCTATTCTTTTTTTAATTAATTAATTTTTTTGATGTAGTGTTCCATGATTCATTGTTTGCGTATAACACCCAGTGCTCCATTCATTACGTGCCCTCTTTAATACCCATCACCAGGCTGACCCATCCCCCCACACCCCTTCCCTCTAGAACCAGGAATAATTCCATTCTTTACTGTATATTCACTCTAAATAGTTGCTGCCTTTAGAAACTGTGACCATTCCTTGTTTTCTTATGATTAGAGGTTACAAAGTGCTCTGCATTCAGTGGCTGCCCAGGTCTTAAAAATAAGCAAAGGCTGACCTGGTCAGCAGCCCCTCCACTTCCTACCGACCACAGGGCAGGGTGGCTGTGTTTAGGAACACAGATTCTGCCTCTTACCTCTAGTCAAGATCATCCAACCTCACTGCACCTCAGCTCCCTCATCTACAAATTGTGGAGAACAGTACTATCAAGCATGGGTTCTCTCATGCAGATTAAATGGGTTGACAGCTATAGAATGCTTAAGACAGTGGTAGGCAAATAGTAAATACTATGTCAGTGTGTGTTAAGCAATAAAAACAGGTCTAGAAATGGTAGATCACTCCAGGAAATGAGGGAACAAAGAGAAAGATGGAGGGATCATCACCAATCTGGAATGGTCATCTTCTTACAAAGAAAAAGTATATATCATGCTTCTCTTCTAACTCCTGTAAGACAGAGTAAACATTAGTGGAACAAAAGAATTAAAAGAAGAGATGCAACGGTCAAAATAAGCCATGTGTTAGATAAGGAGTTAGAGACCGACGAAGAAAATGGAGTCGTACCTACAGTTTTATAACAATAAAGTAACTTGGTTCTGTGCATGTCTTAATTACGTCTGTTTCAATGCGATGAAGGAGGGTTGTACTTGTTGTGGGGGGAGGGAGGCTAAACAAAGTTAACAAATAACTTTGGTGTGATGCCCAGTTTGCTTGTCCTTATTCTCTCTAATCTTCTGGGACCAACATCTGGCTACTTCCCTTTCTTTCTCCTTTTTTCTTCACCTTCAGATTAAGTCAGAATTAAGCTAAATTTTGCTGAAATTAAGCTAAAAATTTAAGCTAATTCTTGCCCCTTTCTCCTTTCCTTTGTCATTCCTACCCCCCTTTTTTTTCTCACTTGCTCTTCTGACACTCTGTTTTGAATGTTTGTCACCTTTAATCTCAACTACCTCACCAAGTTCCTAACCAACATTGTACACACCTCACCACCTCCACCATTTTTCTGTCAAAACCTTGCAGTGACTCCCCTACAATAATGTCAAAACTTTATCAGGTGGTTTTTAAAGATTTTCCCACTTGGGTCTCATTTGCCTTTCTAGCATCATCTCCCACCACTGATGCCCTCGCCTCACACCCATGTTTTCACTCTCCTCCCCACAAGCCATGTTTCAGCCTGGCTCAACAAGCACTCCACCTCGCCATGCCTTTGTACAGTGGTTCCTGTGCCTGGAATTCTGTTGTGACCTGGATGGGACACAGTAAGGGAAACTTCACTCAGCCAGAAACATTGTACAACCCACTTTACTGGGTTAAATAGTGTCCCCTAAAACTCATATCCTTCCCAGAAACTCAAAATGTGACCTGATTTGGTCACATTAGTTAAGATGATCTGATACTGGAGTAGAATTGGCCCTTCATCCAAGATGACTAGTGTCTTAAAAGAAGGAGAAGACACACAGTCACACCCAGAGGGAAGAACACCATGTGAAGATGGAGGCAAAGATTGGAGTGATCCTCCTACAAACCAGGAAATGCCAAGGTTTGCTGGCAATGCCAGAATTTGGAGAGAAGGGTAAAAGAGATTCTTCCCTTAGATCTTCAGAGGGAGCATGGCGCCACTGACACCTTGATTTTTGGACTGTGAGACAATAGATTATTGTTTTAAGCCGCCAAGTTTGCAGTACTTTTTTATGGCAGCTGTAGGAAACTAATAGAGTGGGTATTGAATGTTGAGTGTCCTCAGCTATGAAGTGGAGCTATCCCGCCCTTCTTATTTCACAAAAGTGTTGTGGGTATCAAATGAGACAAACAAGGTGAGTGTGTTATTAGATGTATAAAATTCTACACAAGTGTAATGTAAAGTTTTACTTATATTTTGAAAATCTTTTCATTTCCTTGCATAATCCCTACCATAATACTTTGCCTATGGTATATGCTCAATAAGCTTGTTAAATATTTTAATTTATTATTTTAATGCATTGCATCGATTGTATCATAAAAGATCCAAACATAAATACACAGAACAAGACTCATATTCTGGTTACTGTCTAGTCATTGACATGCAGGTTTTATTGCATGTGGCGGTATTTCAGAAAGACATGATTTGGTTTGTCTAGTTAAATATAAGTAATACATTATAATATTATTCTACTGTATATTAATGTATATTAATTTTTAGTATACCAATGAAGTTAAATCTATGAATCTGAAAGTAAGATTTATTTAAGATGAAAAAATGTTTAATTGGCTTTCATAAGTATGGCTGATTTTATTTATGCTACTTACTAGAAATCTGATAAAGGTATATTTTATTAAAAATGGCTATTTTAATAGCGTTCCTTTGAAAGTGCTCATCAATAAATTTAATCAATTGCCTATTCAAACAATAGAAAAGATCTTCTAATCTTAGTACAATAAAATGATCTCTTGCAAGGAGAAGAAGAATCTGAATACTGGCAATCATTACTTAATAAAGCAAATGAGAACAAATTTCCCTTGGATACCCAACTTCTATTTAAAGTAAAACAACTAGAATGTTATTCTTGCTATATTACTTTTCCTCTAAGACTCTTTAAGCAGTTAGCGTGTGCCTTGTGATTACCAGCCTTATAATAATCCAGCAAAGCTGATGGCAGGTGCCCCTAGAGGCAGAAACTAGACGTTGAAAGTTATAAGCAAGTGATGACCAGAGCCAGGAAGAGACCCTGAGATTTCTGTCACTCCCCCACTCCTACATCTCCTTGGCAGGAGCTATCCTTAACAGATCAATTATTTCTGGGCTCTTAATGTCATTTATTAGGTCCAGAAGAAAAACACCTAAATAACTCTATTATGTTTAATATCAAGTCAGGTCCTTGGGAGTGAGGGCAAAAGCTTTTCACTTCCAAGTGGACTTCAAATAATATCAGTTAGATGTGTGCTAGGAAAGTATAACTTTAAAAGTTGTTCCCCAGGATTATTGAAGAAGAAAGGAAACGAGAATTAAGGAAAGTAATTTCTGGGTAATTTTTCCTGGCTGCTTTTGTCCGTACATTTCTGGTGAGCATGTTAGTTAGGGTAAGCTAGGCTAAGTAACAGAATATACCCCTAAAATTCAGTGGCTACAGAAACAACATGGTTATTTACTTTTCAGGTTAATAGGCCAGTGTTGGTCAGGTCCAGATGAAATGGGGAGAAGAGGTGGACTCTGGTCCATGCAGTTGATACTGGCTGGCTGATAGTGGCTTTGTCATAGTTAACATTGGCCTCATGATCCTAGTCATCTGGGAGGAGGCAAAGGCATGGAGCAGGGTACACAGGAGGGTTTGATAGACCAGATCCGGATGTGGTACATACCACATTTTCATTGGCTAGAACTAGTCACATGACCACACCTCACTGCACAGGCATCTGGGAAATGTAGTCCACCAAGCGCTCACAAGCAAGAGGAAATGGAATATGTAATTAGAACAGCCCTAGGGAGGAGCATATTTTTCTGCTTTGTTTCCCTGTTTCCTTTTGCTTTAAGAGACAATTCCTCCTCCTGCCTGTCTACTAAGTCTGTGCTGCTGTATATTTTCTTATAGAGTTGGGCTGGCTACATAATTTGTGGGGTCTAGGGAAAATGAACATGTGGGACCTCTTGTCTCAATGGCAGAAAAGTGCTGCTAACAAAAATATAATGCTTTTTTTCTTTCTCCCATGGTGTTTCCCCTCCCTCTGTCTCTCTCTGTCTCAGTTTGCCATGGTGGGGTGTTTTTGTTTTGTTTTGTTTGTTTTTATTTTTGTTTATTTGCCCCTTGATGCCACTCTAATTAAAGAGAAATTAAAGTTTTTAATTAGCATGACTTTTACCACTCATCCTTATATGGTCCAATTCCAGTTTTCATTGCAAACATAAGAGCATCTAACTTACGTGTGAAATCACTGATGTTATACAATTTGTATTTCGTAGCTCGTATATGCATATGTATTTTGTTCTTTCAAACACAAAACTAATTCAGCTGTTTTTATTTCACCTCCTAATATACCTGTATTCTACCAACACTCTATCTTCAGTTCACTAATGGATAAGGAAGGACTGAAGGGGAAAAGGACATGTGCTCTCAAGCCTTTCCCTGCTGTTCTGTGTCATCTTCAGCTAGCATTGCTGGCTACACAGGGAACTCATGTGACAACAGGAACGGTGTGACAACAGGGTTCTTTGGTCACTCATGTTTCTCCGAATGTCACTGCCTCCTCTCTGCATTCAGAGCAAGTTCTGGTTCAAACCAGAAAGCCCGACCTCTCAGGGCTGTCCGTACTTAGTCATGGATGTCACATGCTTATCTTCACCCAAATACATCATAGGTCCCCGGAATCCTGCTTCCATGGGACCACACGGGCTGCCTGAGAATTGGCAGCGAGAGGGGCAGGAGGACACGTCTTCATCCTGTCTCCTCTGCACACAGTTGTGCTCCATTGTCTCATCTCTTCAATCACAGAACACAGACTCAAAGATAATGTTACTGAGAGGTTCAAGATGACAACAGCAGAACATTAAACCAAACAGAGAGTCCTTCTGAACATGGGATCCCATGCAGCGGCATAGGTTGTACACTTTGGAAACCAGCCCTGCCACAGAGAAACTCTCCAGTGCTTTGGGAAAGAGGACCTGAGAGCTTAAAGCAGTCAAACTACCTGATTCATAAATCCATCCCTATACTAAAGAACATAGAGCATAGAGGTTGAGATAATGATAACATAGACCAACACTAAGGTCTAAAGCACTAAGAATTGTAGGACATGCCATCAATTTGGAATGGCTTTAAGAGGGAAAAAAGAAATTCTCTATGAACATACATCCTGATTGTAAGGTGCATCCTAATGCCAGATATTGTAAAATAGGGGGGATGACTTCAATTCCTGGACTTGTAATATAGCATTCTCTTTCTTATTATGTGGCTAACAATAATAAATTAATATTTGATTTAACATATTTCAAACATCCAGAAAAACATAGATGCTGGTACATAGATACCTGTGTAGCCACCAGTCAATTTTATCTAATGCTAATGGTTTTCCAGATTTGCTTCACAAGACTTTTAAGGGGGAAAAGGGGAAAAACATCCCAGATAACATTGATACCACCTGGGCATCCTACCTCTAAGTCCATTCCTCCTCCTCTCTCCTCAGAGGTTTTCCAAAATCACTATTTATCATTTATATGCATGTTTTTATACTACCAGTACATATAGCCATATCACAAACATTTTTCCTGTTTTTTCATACTTTATATAGACAGTCTGTAGTGTACATACCATTCTGCAATATGCTTTCTCGTGCATCATTATTATTTTGAGATCTGTATTGCTATGTGTCGTTCTGGTTAATCTATTTTAATTACTGAAGAGTGTACGTTGCATAAATATACTCCAATTTATCCATTTTACAGATTGTCATTTAAAATGTTTCTAGGGTGCCTGGGTGGCTCAGATGGTTAAGCGTCTGCCTTTGGCTCAGGTCATGATCCCAGGGTCTTGGGATCGGGTCCCACATCAGGCTCCCTGCTCCTTGCGGAGCCTACTTCTCCCTCTGCTTCTCTCTCTCTCTCTCTCTCTCTCTCTCTCTCTGTGTGTCTCTCATGAATAAATAAATCTTAAAAAAAAATAAAAAATAAAATGTTCCTAACCTTTCTTAATTTTAAACAATGGTCCAGGAAATCTTCTATATTTCTCTTGATATACATGAGCTAGAGATTTTTAGGGCCTATATCAAGAAGTGGAAATGTGGACTTAAAAGTTATGAGCGTTGCATCTTTAACTCTTCTGCATACTACCAAAGGACTCTCCAATTTACACGTTCAGGGGTAAAATATTAGCGATGCATCCCTTCACATGGTGGCTGACACTTGGAACTGTCAAACACTTTCATTTTTGCTAAACAAATGGGTGTAAGAGGTATCTTTCAATCTGCATTTCCGTAATGACTAGTGAGGTTGAGCATCTTTTCTTATATTAGCTAATCAAGTCTCTCTTCTGCAAATTGCCTATTTAATGCTTTCCTCATTTTTTTTCCTTGGGTTGTTTATTTCTTATTTATTTATTTATGGATATTATTCCTGGTTATATGTATTTCCAGACTTTAGCTTAATTTTCACACTCACTTATAGATTATAATTTTAATGTAAGCAGATTCATTAATCCTCTCTTTGTGGTTTCAGACTTTTGACCCTGATTAAGATAACTCTCCCTTCTCTGACCCCAAGATATATTCTTGTATAATTTTTTTCTAAAGATTCAATGTTTTGTTTCTCACATTAAAGATTTTGATCTTGGGACACCTGGGTGGCTCAGTCGGTTAAGCATCTGTCTTCGGCTCAGGTCATGATCTGAGGGTCCTGGGATCGAGTCCCGCATCGGGCTCCCAGCTCAGCGGGGAGTCTGCTTCTCCCTCTGCCTGCTGCTCCCCCTGCTTGTGCTCTCTCTCTCTCTCTCTGACAAATTAAAGAAAATCTTTAAAAAAACCTTTTTTGATCTTTAATCCATCTCAAATTGGTTTTGAATGGTAATTGTCCCAATATCATTTGAGTGCTCCATCCCAGTGATTTGTTCCAGGGCCTCGATCATTTATGACATTTCCCTTTATGCACGCATGTTTCCTCCCTCTCTTATTTTAACCACTATAGGTTTATAGCCTATTTCTTCAAAATTATCTGACATGTTTTTGACCCTCTGTGCTTCTGTTTGAATTTGAGGATCAGCTTGTCAAGATCCATTGAAAACCTTGCCGGTATTATTTTTTAGAATTACTGTGAATGTGGTATAGAATAATTTGTAAGAAATTGACATGTTTAAGAGACTGAACTTTCCCATTCAGAAACAAATTACCTATGTCCATTAATTTAGCTCTTTTTATACTTTATTCATGTTTTAAAATCTTTTTCCATAATGATTTTGGACCGTGTTGGTTAGTTTAGGAATCATTTTTTTAAATTACCTGGCTTTTTACTACAATCCTTACATTTCCTTTATAACATAATATCTTACATTTACATAGTTATAATTGAAACTGTTGTATTACACCTTGATTTTTCGCCAATTTAGGGATTACTAGATGAACTAGTGCAAAACCCATTTTATGCCAATCTATACACTTGATTTTGAATAATTTATTCAGTGAAAGATTTTTTGTGGAGAATCATATGCGATGAATTAAAATATCTTGAATAGACTGGAAATGTTTCTGTTCTGTTTTCACTTAAAATGCATTCTGAATGTGCTAACAACATAGGCGGATACTGAATTATACCTATTAAATTACCCAAATATAAAAACTTGGGATGCATCCCTATTTCAAAAGATGAATAGTAGAAACAGTACTGTTTACAGCCATGTTTCCAAATGCAAAAGGAGGGCATTTTTTACTTGAACTATTTTGAGATGAAAAAAGTAAGTAAAGAGATTTTGTGATAGCTTTGAAACCAGCAATAGTCCTAAAATGTGAAATAAGGTGGTTGTCTGTCATCCCCGCTGAAATCACAGTTGTTTAGTGAGTTCCTTTTTATGGTATCTATTTATGCCTTATTCGTGAGTCTCCCCATTCTTTGCAATGTCACACAGACTTTGGAGATGAATTTTAATTTCATCACTATCTATGACCTACAATATGTGCATTAACCATAATGTATTTCCCCTTTATGAATATATTCCCAGACCTCCCTGTTCTGCTTTATTGTTTGCTCACCAATGCTCAGTGTTATTTTATTCCTCTAGCATCCTAAACACAATACAGACTCAGCCTTATTCCAAGGCAGTATTGAATTAACTCATCAAGATCCTCAGAAAAGTCCCATCAATTCAAAGGGCAGTCCAAAGATTCCACATGTGACAAATGGAACAGAGACTCTTATACCAAAAAGAGCTCTGCGATCCCTTCATCCCATCCTCTTCAACCTCTCGACTCCCAGGAAAACCATCAGGCCTCCTACAGAAATGGGATCTAAAATTGTGCTCTTAAGTCAGGTGTTGGTCTCCACCTATGTTATAAACAGTAATAGTTAAGGTATATAAAGTGCTCACAAATTTCCACATGCTTTATATGAGTAGACTCACTCAATCCACCCAACAAAACTAAGAGGTAGGAACAAATTTCGCAGATGGAGAAACTGCTGGGGTCACATTGTCAGTAAATCAGAGTCTGGATCCAAACCGGGTGCCTGCCTGGCTTCTTGGCCCGGTGACCACTGTACTCAGCACCAGGCTCTGGGCAGGTTCTTTACAAACGATCTCATGTTGACTTCTCACCAGGACCCTGAAAGGTGCGTGGTGGTTTACCACTTGATAGGTGAGGAATCCGTGGCTCAGTTAAAATGACTTTTCCAGCCTGCGGACCCAGATCTCGCCTCCAGGCATGCTGCAGAGGCCATGTGCCCAGAATGACTGAAATGAAGAAGGGTTTGCAGAGCTTGTCAGCAAAGTGCAGGAATTCGCATACCCAGGTGCCAAATGCTGCACACTTAACATAAATTTCATACCTGCCATCAATTTGACAGTAATGCTTTTATAATTACACATTATAAAATTGTGCATGGTACTTACCTGAATTATAAAGCAATTTAAATATTATCTTGTTTAACACCTCAGTTTGGATTTGAAAGTTTTTCCAACTCGAGAATCGGAACGTGGGTCGCGAATGGGCTCCTGAAGAATAAATGAAAAATGCCTGTTTACAGCCGTGGATGAATCTTTGACAACTCTACCCGGAAATGAAACAAGTTATCGGTGTGATAAGCAATCTCCTAGGAAAGTAATTAACACTAGAGCGTTTCTTCTTCATTCCCACCTGTTAATTGCACCACTGAATATTTAGCTGACACGTTTGTTACAATTCAGGTACCTGGTTGTACTGGGTGACTGTCGGAGCCTCCTGAATGTCTTCCAGGTCCAGGTTGGTCTTGCTTGGTTCAGTTCTCTGCCTCATTTCTAGAAGAATCATCCAAAATCAGTGGATTTTTTTCCCTTGAGTATTGGTGAACACATGAGCACAGAGTGACAGTGACTGGTCACGTGCTGACTCTCCCTTGTCCCACCTGCATTACTGTCCTGTGGCTGTGCCACAGACTTGCTAGCTCAAAACAACAAAATGTCTCCTCTCACCATCCTGGAAGACAAGAGTTCAACATCAGCTTCCCTGGGCTGAAATCAAGTTGTCAGCAGGGGCTGGGTGCCCTAATAAGGCTCTCGGGCAAGTTTCTTGCCCCTTCTAGCTTCTGGCAGCTGCTGGCCCTTCCTGGCCCGTGGCTGCATCAGTCCAATCTCTGCCTCTGTCTTCACATTGCCTCTTCCTCTTCTGTGTGTATCACGTTTCCTCTCTGCTTCCATCTTATAAGGGCACTTGTGATTGGAATTAAGGTCCCCTGAATAATTCAGGTTAATCTCCCTTTGTCAGAATCCTTAATCATATTTGCAAAAACTCTTTTTCCTTACAAAGTAACATGCACAGGTTCCAGGAATTAGGACCTCCAATCTTTCAGACCATGATACAGCCTGCCATACTGTCTATGTGATTTCTTTCTTTCTTTCTTTCTTTCTTTCTTTCTTTCTTTCTTTCTTTCTTTCTTTTTTTGTCTATGTGATTTCAAGCAAATCATTTAATCTCTCTAAATTCAATTTTCTTATCTATTAAATGTGTGCAACAAAGTGTTGCTTGAGGCTCACGTGAGATAATTTACATAAAGCACTTAGCATTGTGCTTGGCAAAAAATATATATATAAATTTTCAATCAGTAATAGCTCTTCTGTTTTTCTATGCAAAGATTTCAGTATCTTTCCATCACTTTGTGTCTAAATCTCTTCGTCTTGAAAGCTGGTATGTCCATCATCTGGCCCCAACAATTTTTCCAACCTTGTCTTTTACTGATTTCTTCATAGAGCTTCTATTCTAGCCAGATTTGTTTCTAACTAGCTTCTTTGCTTAGTTTTCTTTCTTTTTTTTTTCTTAAAGATTTTATTTATTTATTTGACAGAGAGACACAGCGAGAGAGGGAACACAAGCAGGGGGAATGGGAGAGGGAGAAGCAGAATTCCCACCAAGCAGGGAGCCCGATGTGGGGCTCGATCCCAGGACCCTGGGACCATGACCTGAGCCGAAGGCAGATGCTTAACGACGGAGCCATCCAGGCGCCCCTGCCTAGTTTTCTTGATTCTCTTCTCTGGGCCTCTATTCTCTGTTGCTCCTCTATGCAATACTTGATCCTTTCCTCTTTGCTTGTCCAAATACTGTCTATCCTGCTAGGACTGGATCAGCTACATTTTCTTTTTGAACACTCCCCCTGTCAAACCAATCCAGGGTAGCCACTCCCTTTGGGGACTGTCAGTACCAGTCTTGGAAGACTTTATCAACTTGTACCGTGATAGCTGGACACTTTTACACCTTGCTGCATACAAATGCATGCTAGGTGCCAAGTGCACAGCAACGGTGCAGAAACCGGAAAGGGAGAGAATTCAAGGAAGTCAGAGCTGGACTCGAAGACTAGATTCACATCTTATCTCCTTATACCAGAAACAGAATAGAAATAGCAGGCAGTGAATGTGCCTAAAGCTGCAGGCCTCCTGAGGCTCCATGCACAGAGCAGGCAGTAGTGGCTGAGAGCCTGGCTTCTCTGGGGTCATAAGGAATAATAGCAGTCTCCCTATAGGTTGGAGATCGGGACCAGGCTCAAGGCTCAGAGGCTGGACTGGAGGATTTTGCTACTAAAATCTGCTGCCAACTGCTGCCTGGTCTGGATGGGGACCCAAGGCATTGGGTGAAGACAACTTCTAGACAGAAGTGAGTATAGACAGAGAAAGAGTGAGATAAATGGAAAAGAACCCTTCCACTTAAAATAAGCCAGCAAATAAAAATTCCTTAACACATGAAGACACCAAATGCTAAAAAAGACAGCCAACAAAACAACTAAAACATGTACCATTCCAGACTAAACTAAATTTACATAATAGTACAAGAGGGACTAAAGTATGTTCTGGATGTATGAAGAAATAAACAAGACAATCAGGTAAAAAAATAGGAAGAAGTTATTTTTCAAAAAGAATAGAAAAGCTGAAACAAGAACAGTGAGATATAAAGAAGAACAAATGATAAACTTTGGTTAAATAAAATGCAAAACCTCAGAGCATTGATGAACTTTAAACCAGAACACTGAAGGAGAGATTAGCAAGCTGAAATCTATTACTAGATGAGGAGATGGATCCCAAATTGAAAAGATTAAAGATGTAAATTCCACTGCAGCACACTGTGGACAAAAACTGGGGAACATTACAGAAAACAAGAAAATATGTAGGACAACCAGAGAGAAAGGGCAGATTGCCACAGAGCAACAGTTGGGTTGACAGTGGAATACCAGCACCGAGAGATGCATGACAATGGGTCAGTGTCTCAAACTTGCCAAGAAAAAAATAAAACTGACTACCTAACATTTTATACACAGCTAAAATATCATTCAAGACTGAGGGGAAAATAAAGATATACAAAAATTAAAAGAGTTTCCAACTCTAGGTAAAATGGCTGTTAAAGTAAGTACATCAGCAACAACAAGCCCAAACTTGAGACTGAGAGACCAGATATAATAGCAAATCCCCAAACTGACAAAACGCTAGTAAGACTCATTAACTATTTTTTTTAAGATTTTATTTATTTATTTGAGAGAGAGAGAGAAACAGCATGAGAGGGAAGAGGGTCAGAGGGAGAAGCAGGCTCCCCGCTGAGCAGGGAGCCTGATGCGGGACTCGATCCCAGGACACCGGGATCATGACCTGAGCTGAAGGCAGTCGCTTAACCAGCTGAGCCACCCAGGCGCCCAAGACTCATTAACTATTGACTGCTTTAAGAAAATGTAAAACAAAACAAAAGAAAACAGAAAAAAACAACAACAACAAAAACCCTAAAACTCTAGACAACAGTGACAGGATCCTAGAGTTTTCGATGCTCAGCTAAAGCTTTGTTTTATTTGGGAGAAGGATAAAAATACTGAATCTGGATTTTTCATACATCAAACCATGCTGAAAGATTTGCAGAAAGGGTGGAGATGGAAAATATGTGTCCCAGGCAAATATTAAGCTAAAGAAAACTTACATGGCAATAGAATATCAGACCCAAAATAACACTAATAGAGAAAGGAGAGACACATGATAATAAGAAGCAGAATCTACAAAAGTGACATAAAAATTAAGATCTTATATTGACTTCACGATATAAGCTGAACTATAAAGAGCAAAAGTTAACAGAATTACAAGAAAACTTGACAAATCCATTAAGTAGGAGGTCATACTCCTAACAAACTAATAGGTCAAATAGACCAAAAAAAAAAAAAAATATTGAAGATACAGTGTTTCTTTTATTAAGTTTTTTATTTCCATTCCGGCACAGTTAGCAGTGTTGCACTACTTTCAGGTGTACGGTACAGTGACTCAGTAATTCTGGACACTGCTCAGGGCTTGTCAAGGTGAGTGCCCTCCTTCACCCCCATCGTCCCCCCACCCCCTCCTCCCCTCTGGTGACCATCAGTTTGTCTCTAGAGTTAAGAGCCTGTTTCTTGGTTCTCTTTCTCTCTCTCTCTCTTCTTTGCTCATTTGTTTTCTTACATTCCACATATGAGTGAAATCCTATGGTATTTGTCTCTCTCTGACTTACTTCATATATATGTGTGTGTGTGTGTGTGTATATATGGGTGTATATATATATGTATATATATACCACATTTTCTTTATAAAGTATGGAGATTCCTCAAAAAGTCCTGCATCAAGAGTCATTCCATCATACATATCTTATCCATCATATAGATACAGATGATATCTATCTGTCATCTATCTATCTGTCTATCCCCACACATCTTTATCAATTTATCTGTCAATGGACACTTGGACAGCTTCCATAATCTGGCTGTTGTAAATAATGCTATAAACACAGGGGTGCATGTCATGTGTCCCTTTGAATTAACATTTTGTCCTGATGGATCCTCGAATTCGGTGAGGACATTCGTGGGCAAACTGGTGATATACAAATAAAATCTAGAGTGAAGTCAGTAGTAATGGATCAGTGTTGGCTTCTTAGTTTTGACATATGTCAGATGGTAACGTAAGACGTTCACCATCGGGGAAACAGGCTGGGAACTCTCTGTACTATCTTTGCAATTTCCCTGTACATCTAACATTACTCCAAAATTAAAAAGTTTATTTAAAGGAACAAAAAAACCCTCAAAACCTACTCATGATGAAAAGTTTTTGCAAACCACAAAGAGGAAGGAGGTTCCTTGCTTTGGCACAGCAGCAGCCTGGGAGCTGTGGGCAGCCACGGAGAGTACCCACTGGCAGCACACCCACCTGTAGAGAGAGAACTGGGGCTGAGCTGTGGAGCAGGAACTGGAGGCGACTAGGCCCGGTGGGAGCAGAGTGAAGGGATCCAACCCGAGAGACAAAAGGGGAGGAACCAACAAGTGCCCACTGCGGGCAGGGGTGAGGGAGAGGCGGGAGACTTCCAACCTGAGAGCCATGCCCCCAGGCATGTGGGGGGTGCAGCGTAGAGATTCCCAGAGAGGAAGGAAAGGCCAGAGGGCAGGCTGGGGCTTACTGAGGCCTGAGATTTCTGAGTGGACATTCCTAGAAAGTAATTGCTTTTTTTTTTTTAGAAAAATAGCTTTTAAATCTTTTGATTGATCATGCACTCCATCAGTTAAATAAAATCTGTTCGTGAAAAATGAACATACAACACACATGTACATATAATATGTTTTATATATTATGTACATTACTGTGATAACATAGAATAATAATAGATACTGTCAGATGTAATATGTATTATAATATATAGGTTACTGAACTAACATTTGCATAATAAAAACACAAAAATAAAAATTGTAAAGGATGATGTCAAAGGAAAATATGAAATGTAGGTATTTTTCTTCCTGCACCCTGTTGGCTTAGTGAATTCGAGGCAATAAGATCAGGTACAGATTTAAAGTCTGGGGAGTTGGTCTGGCAGAGGTGCAAGGAGTGGGGTCCCTACCAACCTCCTTCCCTCCTCCCCTCTGCATCCTACTAGGGTTGAAAGGTAATCGATGCTTCCTAACAGCTCTGAGCTTTACTGCTCTTGATGCTGTATCTCAAGGGTTTCTGGCTTGGTGACCACCAGCCCTCCCCACCTGCCGGGAGAGACAATTCATGAAAAGAACCCAGAATCTGGAGTCTGAAGGCCTGCGTTTGAGTCTGGTCTTCTTCTATTTTACTGTAGGATCTGAGATAAATTACTCTACATTCTGAGCCTTGGTCTTCTAATCCATAAACTGGGGATTATATACTTTTCAGGCGTGTGTGTTAAATATATACAATATATATTATATAATGTAAAATCACATGTATATAATATAAATTTTTTACATACAGAGTTTATGTAAATATATATTAAGGACTAAATGCAGCACCGTATTTGAAAGTGTTTGGTGAGCTAAAATTAGCATTTCTTACGACGCCAGGAACGATCCCAGCATTATCTGTGGTTGCTTCTGTAGGACAGTCTTGGCCTGTGCCGTCTATATTCTCTGTCTACGCTTCCATGGACACCGTGTGTCACTACCTTGGGTCCAGAAGCAGCACTGACTGACTTTTCACAGTCCTTAGGTTACCTTCTCCTGTCCCTTCTAGAGCGCTGGTTTTTAACTAGGAAAGATTTTCCCTCCCAGGGCACACTTGAAGATGTCTGGAGAGATTTTTCTTTGTCACAGGTGAGGGTAGAGGGACCGCAGCGGCGTGGGGGGTGGGGGGGGCGGGGACCAGGGATGCGGCTACACATCTTACAAGGCACAGGACAGTCACACAACAGGGAGTTTAAAGTGACAATAGTGCCCGAGTTGACACCTTTCTCCTTGAATTGTTCATCTGGCCTCCAAGCCTATGCTCCCACGAGGAATCTGAATGTGTGTCGGGGGGAGGCAGAAAGGCACTGAGCGGGTAAAGGGTATGGCAGTTTTGGTTTCTGTTAGAGGTCACTTCCCGGCACGGGCACGAGGCCCTGGCCCGGCCCTGGGTGCTGTGCACAGAGCATCCTGACACCTACTGGCTGTGAGGCGGGAGCTTGTCCCACGGGGCAAGACGATGGAGAAGGAGGGCGGCACATGCTCTGCCTTCACCTAGCGATGTTACCTTTTTGACATGCATGAACTCTCTGTTGGCGAAAACCTTATAGTTACTGAGTTGCAATCTTACATAAGTAACAGTAACATTTTACTGCTTTTCCTTCCACTATTTTTTTTCCTCCCTTCTGTTTAGTTCTCTGACCCTTCAAACTTGCGGATACTCTGACATTTCTGTGAAGTCAAAAAATCCCTACGTGCCAGATCATCTTTCTCAGGTTCTTCTCCTTCTTCCTTTCCCAAGTGTGTGTGTAGCACCCATCTGTGACCAGGAGATGCCATCCACAGCTTTGACCCTATTGCTGCAATCCCAAGACGCGGTCTTTGCCACCATTTCCTGACCGCAGCAGAATCATCAGTTACCAGAGGCAACGGGGATACTTTCATTCCTGTCCTCGGTCACTTACCCTGATGCATCCTGTTGATTTCTCAAAACAGAACGCGAGTTGGTCGTCAGAATTGTGAATTATTCTGTCTAATGGCGTGGAAATTAATAAAGTCAAGTCGTGAGACGACCATCTGTTTCAAAGTTATCTACTTGCAGATGTTTATCAAGCTAAGAAACTCGCCATATGTGTAACATATTGTCTGAAGAAAAGGAAATCTCAACTTCTTTCTGGAAAATCCTGACCTTGTACATTATGTTTTCTAGTATCTTGTTCAGGCAACTTCTCTAGCCACAGGTGAATCCAATAGCTGCTTCGCATCTCTCTCTCGCTTAGTTTTTCATAATAGTAATTCTGAATGAATTCTGTTTACATAAGGTGTTCAACCTCATTCTACAAAAGGTCTGAAAACCTCTTTTAAGTCCAATCTGTTCTTGTGTTTGCCTTACAGACTAACCTGTTTTTAAAATGCCTCTTCAGAAATGATACACTTGAATTTTTCTCATTGTGGCTTTTGTCCAAACATGTCTCATTGCTTTAGAGATAATATTCCATTCATTGTCACAATATTCCTCTGAAAATGTAGACAATATTATGCCACCTTGCACGTGGTCAAACTACAGCTTGGGGTGGGGGGGGGGGTGGTGATTAACTCTCTCCCCTGCTGTCAGCCCCTGGAATGTAATTCTCTTCTGAACATCATTTGCACGTAGCTGAATGCCCCCTGGGAAGCTCACTCTCCACTCCCGAGATAATTACTGGAGGGCGTCTTGTCTTCCTTCATTTGCCTGTACGTTTCGTATCCACGTCTGTTTGGTGTGAGTGCAGTGTATGGAATTATGAGAGTGTTTAAGGCTCAAGTAAAAGGAAGGACTATGAGCATTACAAATGGGTGCATTGTGTAATATATTATTTAAGCACACCTGTATATTTCTTGAACAGAGAAAAATGAAAATTTGGCACTTAATAGGGTAATAGTGGTATATTTATTTTCTCCATGCTTTACTTATTTAATCCTCATGACAATCTCAGTATGTAGACAGGATTTGTACTCCCAATTTAGAGATGAGTAAAGTAAGACTCAGAGAGGTTTGGTTGCCACCCTGGTATCTATACTAAGGAACAGAGTCCTTCCCACCCAACTAGGATGCATATGGCAATTCTTCCCATTGTCTCTTAATTCATTCTTTTCTCTTCCCTCTGGAACATTTTCCCTAAAACTCTGCTAACCAACCTTCCTCCATGTCCACTCCTGAGGCTTCAGATATCTAATTTCCCTAAAACTGAGCTTTTATCACATTCCCCCCCTTACTCGAAAATCATCAATATGTATCAACTGTCCCTGTGAAGTAATAAATATAATAGGTCTCTGACCCCCAGTTCCTGACACGGAGCTTCTAAAACCCTTGTAATATCCTGGGCGATAGGAGAGCCTTTGGCTATATAAGGAGGCTATTTTTGGTGGGCTCCTGAGTAGCCTCAGGATGGGGACCAAGAAGCTTGCAACTTTCAGCTCCACCCCCCAATCTCCAGGAAGAAGATAGCGCCTGGAGATTGAATTAGTAATTGATCATGCCTGTGTGATGAAGCTTCCATAAAACCCTGCAAGTACAGGGTTTGCACAGCTTCCAGGTGGGTGAACACACCCACGTGCTGGGACGGGGACGCTCCTGGTGTCAGAAGCACTGTGCGTGTGAACAGTAGAAGAGAGACGCGAGAGTTTTCTCTCTTGTGGCCTCTCAAAAGGAAATAAAAAAATATTTAGCATGCCCGCGAAGGCCTATCGTAACATAATTCAAAAATCGTTCTCCTAGACTGTGCTCGCACACACAATTTTTGTCCTCCACACCGGTCTGTTGGCTGTCCCTGAGGATGCTGTACCCTTCCCAGCTTCAGGGCACACTGTCACCCCATGTGCCGTTCCCCCCTCTCTGCAGAATCAAACCCTGGAAGCCCCTCAAGGCCTAGCCGCACACCTCTCCTCTGGAGGGCCTTTCTTTAGCAACGGTAGTAGAAACAGCCTCACACCTGCATTTAAAACTCATCGCCGCCTGCTCCTAAGCATTTGATGCATCTTTTATCCCCTCTGATGCCCAGTGCAATGCCTGCTACATGGAAGAGATTTGGTTAATATTCCTTGCCTGGTTGATACCACCAAAAATATTAAATTAAGCAGAAAATCTACCCTTGGGGGGGAAAGAAGAATGCTTAACTGCTGTCCACCTGCAGAAATGTAAGAAATTTGGGCTGAGTCTTAGGCTATCACAACATGAGGGGTGTTACTCTCACCAGACTCTTTTTTAACGCTGTTTATTAGCAACCTGAGTGTTTTGAGCATCTAGGGCCACTAGAGGCAGACTTTTGAGAGCAGTTTTCATTGTAATCACCTTTGTACCCCTCCGCGGTACTTAAGACAGCGTCTGACGTATATCATGCACTTTGTAAATATTTTTTTAAATTTTTTTTCATTATACAGCTTATTTAAAATGATATACTAAGGGGGGGACATGGGTTAGCCTGGTGATGGGTATTAAAGAGGGCACATTCTGCGTGGAGCACTGGGTGTTACGCACAAACAATGAATCATGGATCACTACATCAAAAACTAATGATGTAATGTATGGTGATTAACATAACAATAAAAAATTTTTTAAAAGTGATATACTAAGGGACAGATCCAGTGCAAATTTTCCATTAAAAAATCATTATCCTGAGCATGGTAGGATGTGTACAAGCGAAATCAGGCCATCACAAGCTTGTCAGCGTCTCACATAGAAAATATTTCGTCTCTGGCCAGAAAGTTGTGTCTAAGCCCACCTTTCTCTGTAGAGCACACCACTTTCTGGAAGAATAGGGTGACAGCACCTCAAAACCCACACATCCCCCTGAAGGCTCGGATGACCTCATAGCCCACACTTAGATCCAGTATGACAGTCAGCATATGGAAAATAAATTACAGGGGTGCGGTGTACCTTTGCAGAGTAGCCACCTTCCCTCTAAGTCTCTTCTATTTGGTTTCTGCTTTGCATGTTACTTGTGTTTGAGATGGAGCATTAAAGGCCACAGGGCACAAAGAATGCCAGGCACCTGCTAACACTGAAAATATTTTATACTCTCAATGGTTCGGTCTGTCTGTGCCTTTCATTGTAATTAGAGATTCCAGAATCACTGATCGAAAGATAACAGATTCAGCACCAGCCCCTAACTGGCTGGTACACAACTGATCAGTGATCACGCACAGTGTTCCTATAGAAGTGAATGAGTGTTTTGTGGAAACTCTATGACAGGAAAAAAGGTCCCCGGTGTCAAATTGAGAACTGCCAAGCTCTGCGGGTGGAAACTGGATCTGCTCTGAAGGAAGGCTCTCCGACCCCGCCCACCGCCCGGTTGGCATCCTTCCCCTCCCCAGAGCGCAGCCTCTGCAGCCTCCCACCCCTGCCACAGGCCCGTGAACCCTGCCACCCCCTCCCCTCAGCCCTGGCCCCCTCTCCTCCCGCCCCAGAGGCATCTGGCTCCTTATCTCCACCCCCCCCCCCCAGGAGGAGGCCTCTGGGCCCTGGAGCCTCCTGCTTGCTCACCCTTGTAGCAGTCCTTGCTCCTTGACCCACCGGCACGCCAAGTCTCCATTCCGAAAATCTGACAGGCGAAAAGCCACAAAGCCTTCCCTGCTTCCTCACTCGTTCCCTGCGGAACTTCTTGAGAACCGTCTTCTTAGGAAACCTCCATTTGCACTGGCCATTGCTTCTCATTCCCCCTGGAGCTGAATGTTTTCCTAAGACTTCTCTCAATGCAGCCCGTTGCCTGCTTGTTCCCAGACCCTGAGCCCTCCGTTTCCGGGCGCCTTGACATCCTCCGACTTCACCGCGTCCTCCACCGAGGCTCGCGGCCTCGTATCTGGGGAGTCCAGCCGCCTGACCAGGCCCCTCCTGTCTGTTCTTGCCCCTCTCCTTCACCAGGCCGGCCTCCTCCCCTCCCTCACACTGCCCCTGGGCATGCAGATCCATCAAACAGCTGATAACACCCAGGCCCGCTGGAGTTCTAGAAGATTCCACACCTCCTGCCCGCCTGCAGGCACCTGTTCCAACATGTCTAAACTGTTCCCTCTCCCGTGTTCCCACCTGGGACCAACAGTTTCCAGAAAACTCTGCCTCTTTTCCATTTCTCCAGAAGATGCAGGGACATCAGACTCCGCCCTCCCTGGGACTCCCCAGGCTCCGCCGATCACAAAATTTTAAATTGTGAAATTTTTCATTTCCCCTAAGTCTCTTTCTAGTTATGCCTTACTTCAGTCCCTCATTGTCACCTGCCTATCTCAGTGGTTTTCTAACTGGATTTCCAGCGACGGGCCTTCACCTCCCTGGCCCCACACGCTGACAATGACAATGTCTTTCAAACTCTTCAGGATTCCAGGCTAGCCCACTATCTTGTAGGCACTGCAGGCCCACCACCTCTTTGTGACATTGCTCGCATTGCTCAATCTCTCCGCGCCTCGGTTTACCATCTATACAAAGGGAACAGTAATAGTAACTACTTCACAGGTTGTTGGGAGGATTAAATAAATTAACCTCAGCCCCTGCCTGAGGACATGCCTCAGGAGCTGAGTCAGAGTGAGACCTGAGTCCGGGTCAGCACTGTGGCCAATCCTTAGTAGGACATTCGGTGCGTGTCACCGTCTGACCCCCATCTTCCTTGCCAGCCTGTTGTCCCTCTGTGCCCTTTGCCCTCTTGCTCCATCTCCTTGCCTTCTCTGCCAAGACCGCCGTCTCTCCTGGGCTCCAACAGACATACTTCAAGGGCAAATGAGTATCACCTTCTTCAAGGAGTATCCCAGGCTCATATCACCCTTCTCTCCTCCCAGAAAGCAAGAAACTAGCAGAATTATTTGTTCCCTCTGGGTTCCTATTAGACTTTGGTCATGATTTTAATCCAACAATTATAACAATACGTTATCATTCCGTCTGCTTGGTAGGGACCTCCCTGACTGTTGGAATCTGGACGCCTCCGTCTTAAAATTCCATAGCCCTTTAATTCCCTAACCCAGCAAATGGTATGCAGTGGGTCATAAATAAATATTGGATGAGTTAATTTTTTAAATTGTAATTTAGTGAAAATCAAGGCCAAGGATGATGTTTTTGTGCTGGGTTTAGATTATATCAGTATTGGTTGGGGGCATCTCTTCTGCCCTGAAACTTTAGAACCAGTTTCAGATCTTTTCTTAAAATAATGATTTTTAAAGTAAAATATCTTCTATAAGATTTGGATGTATCATATTGTTTTACTTTCTATGAGAAAACTTCAGTAAATAATATTTGGATTTTTAAAAAATTTCGGCATCCCAAAAAAGACATGAAAACTGAAAAAATGCTCAACTGGCTTTAACATAACTGTAATTTGATAAATATTTTGGATGTTTATTTGCAAAAGGATATAAAGAATCTTTATTTTAAAGACTTGTTTGGTGGAGTTGAAATGTCACCATTGTACTCCGCTAGAATGAAACATTTGTTGTACTGGGTGGTTTTGTGTGTGTGTGCGTGTGTGGTTTTTTTTTTTTTTTTAATTCCTTGCTCTTTAGACTGTTGTTTAAATCTTTTTTTTTTAATGTGTTACCAAAGAGAAAATGTGATAGCAAATTCCATACTGTAGAATGGTATGCCCTCCCTCCTCCTCCCCACCAACACACACATAATGATGTCTGAGTATGTTCTGATCCGTATCCACCGGGTTTTGTTCCAAGCCTGAAAAAGAAAGCCTCCCACTGAGCAAATCAGCCCTCCAAAGGATGTGTTTTTCTTTGGTGTTCCTGCAAATTATCACTTATCTGTGCTGTGTTGTATGGTATTTCAGAGAGGCATTTTATTATTTGTCTAAATAGGAAAATGCACAGAAGGTATGGTTTGCTTATTCCAGATACAATTCTTTCTCCTCTATTTAAATCAGCATCAGTGGGCACGGATTCAGTCCCAGGAGTGACTTGATTTGGAAAATCATGAATATAATTTGAGTCTGTCCACGAAACCTCACCCCTTGGTCTGAGAAAAATGATGTACATAGCCTTAATTTTTTTTAACTGCATGTAAATATTCAAAACTATAATTCCAGGATGAAGTATGAGATGAAATCAATGTGTTAGAAATCTACAGATATGTCATATAACAATATTCTTCCTTATAAATGCTTGGAGAGTCATTTATACTTTTGAGCCCTTAAAATCTATGCCCAAATATTTCTTCTAAAATTAGCTGTTTTTCTTCTGCCTTTAATTTCGGTTTGTTTGGTTTAATGATAGCTACTGAACGTAAATGCCCTTTATGATGGCACTTTCCAGCTGTGTGCAGAACTTTACATTTAAGTACCAATTTGTGAGGAAAGAATGCTTCCAGCTCAATTGTCATCAGCATTAGAGGTTTTAGCAATTGCCAATTATTTTACTAAATTACCTATTTTAATTAAGTAAAATATTGTGAATTTAAGATTATGAAATGTTCAACTATTATTTCATCTCTAACTAATTAGTGCAAGAAAGAATAAATAATATTTGGTGACAGTAAGTGGCTATTTATAGAAAAAATGCTTCTGTTGCTTCCAATGCCTTCATTTAAGGAAAGAAGTAGGAACTCTTCGTGAAATCCCACCACATAGAGCATGTTTGCTGGAGTATATACTCGACTGATCATTTGTTCTAATGTGTATATTCATTAGAGCCAAAATGTGGAGGATGGGGCGGGGGGGCTCTCTCCTCTGCCTGTTTATACCTGTGTAGATCCCCCCACACTTAAAAGGACCCTTTTCATTCACATTTCACAGTCAGTGGACAAGAACCAAGTCTAGAATTTAGGAAGGGCCTTAATGGTAACTGTGGATACGACAGGGTCTGTGGTTTGGTTTTGGAATTTCAATCCCTGACTTACCGCTGGGCACACATTCTACTCAGGATGAGAGTTTATTAACGGCTGTGTGCAGACCAGGGAAAATTGGCTCCCAAGCCCATCTGCCCAGCAGCTTACCACAATGTTAGAAGACATCAAAAACTGCTATTAACTGACATTGGCAACTAACTGGCATGCAAAAAAACTTTCTTTTATATTTTAGATCAGACTAGCCCCCCCCACCCCCCCTGCAAACTGTTGGGTCGAGGCAGAGAGCACACCCGCCGCTCTCTTCCTACCCTGCACACCGGGGGATGGTGGTGAGCTCCAGCGGGGACAAGGGCTAGTCAAGAACCCTGCTTGGCTGCTTCAGGGCACAGCCAGCATTCTGCAGTCTAGCGAGCTAATTATGCACGCTTGATGAGATCATTAGAGGACAATAAAGGAAAATGGAAACAATTTGCAATATGTGTGGACAAATTTCCATATAGAATAATTTTTGTTTGTATTTCAGTGTTGGGTAGAAACTTTCTATCCTGAGGAAAGGTTGTCTGTTTGCTCTTTATCTTCAGATTGAAACTTACCCTCTAAGCACAAAAGTATAGTCAGGAATTTTTATTCTTTATGGCCAACATAAGTGATATTGAGTGTTTGCATTTCCGATCTGATAACGGAGTAGTGCCCCCACACAGAAACAGGGGAGAAGAAACCCTGGATTCTCACCTCTGCATTTTCAGAGTGCCTATTTCACCCATCCACCTGATGCTAGAAACAATTAAATTAGGAGATTTATACTTTACATGTGTTTTTATTAAAATACTACTCTCGGGACGCCTGCGTGGCTCAGCTGGTTAAACGTCTACCTTGGGCTCAGGTCATGATTCCGGGGTCCTGGGATTGAGGTCCTCATCAGGCTCCCTTCTCAGTGGGGAGCCTGCTTCTACCTCTCCTGCTGCTTGTGTGCTCTCTCTCCCTCTCTTCCTCTCTGGCAAATAAGTAAATAAAATCTAAAAAAAATTTAAAAATAAAAATAAAAAAATAAAATACTACTCTCATTTTGTTTTCCAATGTATTCAAGATGCAATTTTAGGTAATATATTTTATTTTTTTTAAAGATTTTATTTATTTATTTGACAGAGAGAGACACAGCGAGAGAGGGAACACAAGCAGGGGGAGTGGGAGAGGGAGAAGCAGGCTTCCCACTGAGCGGGGAGCCCGGTGTGGAACTCGATCCCAGGACCCTGGGATCATGACCTGAGCTGAAGGCAGACGCTTAACGACTGAGCCACCCAGGCGCCCTAGGTAATATATTTTAAAACACAGAAATAATTTTAGCATTATTTCCAGCATAATCTTGTAAATTCTTGGAGTTTCTAAAAGAGAAATTTTTTACATCAGTCTAGAGCCTATGTCATGCAACAGTTTGAAGCATCTAAAATGATACAGGCAAACCCTGGGGCACCTGGGTGGCTCAGTCAGTTAAGCATCAGACTCTTGATTTTGACTCAGGTCATGATGTCAGGATTGTGAGATGGAGTCCCCTGTAGGGCTTCATACTCAGCAGGGAGTCTACTTGAGATACACTCTCTCTCCCTCTCCTCTCCCCCCCCCGCCCCCTCCCCCAGCTCACGTGCTCCCTAAATAAATAAATAAATAAATAAATAAATAAATAAATAAATAAATAAAATCTTTAAAAAAATCATACAGGCAAACTGGGTGGATGACTCAATGAAGTACAATGGAAGCCAATAAAGACAAATGCAAACTACCATCTCAAACAGTAATCCTCCTCTAAATACAAAAGAAGAAAGAAAACCAATTAGGTCTAGTGTGGGGGGGAGAGATGAGGAGGTATTTGTAAATGAAAACTGAGTACAATTGGGAAACTAGCCAACTGTTGAGCGTGAGTTGCATGGAGTTAATTCTTCCTCAGAACGGAAATCTTTCAGCTGCAGTATCGGACTCCGGAGGATGAAGTTAGGAAGGAGGAAAGAAATGATTACCAACCATGGGCAGAAACTGAAAGATGCCAGCCTCTAGGTAGAAGAACTGTGCTATTTTGCACCCCGTGGTGATGCATCTCTAAGGGAAAGTGGGCATTGAGCACGAGCTCGAGAACAGAGCATTTTAACATCTCCTCTTCCCCTTGTGGATGTCCCGAGATCCCTGGAGAGTGGGCAGAGCGAATTGTTGAGTGCCGACTCTGGGACAGCAGTGGGGTCAGCACTCCACGGATGGTGGTGCCCTGAGCAGTCAGCGCCGCACAGCCTGGGCAAAGCTGGGCTGAGCGACGCGGCAGCTGCATGAGCCAGGGCTTGCTGGCCAAACAGAAAGGTCAGAGAGAAAACAGGGTAAGCACCCCCAGTGTCATTAGAAAATGCTCTTGTAGATCCTCTGTGCTCATTTGTTCTGCAGGGAACATAAGAAAAATGGTCAGCAACCTAGATATTTAGGTTAAACATGAGAAAGACCATTTTGACAGCTCAGGGAAATACTCTGACAGTTCATCTTAAAAGGTTATGGACTCTTCCTCATTTGTAGCATGTAAGACTTCGTGAGGTGGACTTCTGGAGGAGGCAGACCAAACGATCATAAACCATAGCAGGAGAAAAGGAATTTAAAAAGCCACACTAATTTGCTGGAAGTCACTTCACTCTGGGTCTGGATATTGCTTCTAGGCTTGCTAGATTTAGCAAATTAAAATATGGGATGTCCCACTAATCTGAATCTCAGATGAGTAACAAATGACTTTTTTTAGTGTAAGTATATGTCATGCAATATTTAGGACATACCTATACCAAAACACTTTTCATTGTTTATCTGAAATGTGAGGTTCACTGGGCATCCTGTGTTTTCTCTGGCAGCCACAGTATAGCCAGCCTGTCTCATACATACGCGGTCTGTGTCCTATGGTCCTGTGTGCTACATGCCAAAACTATCACATCAATAAATCAGGCTCAAAGTTCCTGTCTTTGGAACACTGAAAGTTACTAGACGTAATTACTACCCCAGCCAGGATAAGTTAAAAAAATTAATGTGAAATTAATATGATTATATATATCATTATTGATAGTGCAAAATGATTGACTCTGGCCTCCAAAGCTCACACCCCTAGATTATTGAATTAACTAGTACCCCTTGCTTTACCCCCTCACCTCTATTTTACACAAAGCTCCCAAATCAACTGGTGCAGAACCTGTTTTCTTAACGTGACTTCCCTGCTTTAAGAACTTCAGTGAAAATCCAAATTGGCATAAAGGACTCTTTCCGATCCCCCTTCCCAAACATGTTTCTGCTTCTTTTGCCCCTGACTCAGGCCCTGTGCTAGAAAGTGATGGATTTGGCTAGTGAGGAAGAGGAATGACTAGTATAATGACCTGAAACAAGGACAAGAGAGGCATCCAATAAAGCCAGTGGGCAATTCCACCTCGAGGGGCCGGGAGAGCATGCTCGCGGGGGCGGGGGGGGAGATGGCGTTCAGATTGCTCTTTGAAGAACAGTCAAATCTGGATACAGGAGGATGGGGAAGGAAAAGCAGGTCAGCCTAAGGAGCCAGGCCCGGAGATGGGGACGCATCTTTTGTGTCTAAGAATGATGAGGGGTGCTGATCACCTGACTGCAAGACGATGCCCAGATTCAAGAAGATACTGACCTTTCTGCAATCTAGAGTAATTTTTTGAGTACTGTGGCATAATTAGAGCCATACAATAGGAAAATTTATCAGCCAGCTATTTTAAGCATCAGAAACTAGGAAGTTAATTAAAAATATCTCTGATCTGTGACTTTGAAAATTCATTTTCAGTATCACTCTAAATCCACTCAACTGACTCTAAATCCCATGCCCAGTTCAAAAATCCTTTCTGATTTTCTGCTCTGTCCTGTCCCCAGTCTAAGCAAAGATTATATTCCAATCCCCCTTTTTGTCCAAGCGCATTCTCTCCTTTCGCCTTCTAGCTCAGTCAAGCTGTTGCTAGTTCTTTGTGCACACTCTGCCATTCTGTGGCTTGTCTTCTGCTATTTCCATCTTGCTTATTCGACCCCCTCTCTCTAGAATGTCCTCTCCCCTCTTTTCTCTTCACTTCTTTTAGGACCTCCTTCTCGAGCTGGGCCGTTCTTTTCCAGGACTCTCCTGTGCTTTGCTCCTTAAGCTGTACAAAACCCTCCCATCCATCCGTGAGATGCCCTGGTTTTGTCTTTGGATCTTGGCTCGTGCAGTCTCTCTCCCTCAGATTTGTCAGCCATTCTTGGGGATTCAGCCGCCATCACATGCAAGCTCATGACTCCAGAATTTCAGTTCCATATTTCCCCCTAAACCACAGACCTACATGTCAAACTACCTGTCTTCTCCCAAAGTCTCAAGGGTATTCCAAACCCAACGGGTTTAAAGCTAACCTCTCATCTTCCCTCAAACCTGCTCTTCCCCCTACGTTGCTTTCTCCATCGACCCAGTTCGCAGATGAATCTGGGAGTCATTTTAGACTCTTTCTTTCTCTTTTCCTAAAGGATCACCTCTGATTGGGTTAGTCACAAACCCCTCTCTGTGCTATCTCCTTACTACCTCCTGCATCCACAAATCTCTTCCTTTCCATTGCTACCACCTTGGTTCAGACTGAGGCTCTGTTCCTGCAGTCTTCCTCCAAGCCTTCTGGGCTCGTTTCCTATGGCTGCTGTAACAAGTTGACAGAGTTAGTAGTCCAAAACTGCACCAGCTTACTGTCTTATGGCTCTAGTTCAGCGATCCAACACAGTCTACTGGGCTAAAACCAAGGGTTTTGCAAAGCTGTGTTTCTTTCTGGATGCTCTAGGAGAAAATGTTTCTTTTCCTGCTCCAGCTTCTATTTCTGGCCACATGGACCCTTCCTCCATCTATAAAGCCAACAGCCTTGCATCTTTCTAACTTTTCTTCCTTTGGCATCTTTAATGCTCCTCTTTTAAGGACCATTCTGACACTGATTATATTAGACACACCCACCTTATCCAGGATAATCTCCCCATCTCAAGGTCCTTAATTTAAGCACACCTGCAAAGTTCCTTTTGCCATGTAATGTAACATGTTCACAGGTTCCAGGAATTAGGATTACTGGAGTGATCTTTCTAAAACACTTCTCTTACATTACTAACTACTGCACGTAACATAAAATCCTAACTTCCTGGTTGGGCCTACAATGCTCTGCATCTCCATCCCATGTCAAGTAGCACGTGATATCTAAGAAACTATATCATGATGTTGTATGCCTCTGTACCTTTGCTAGTGCTGCTCTCACAACCCAGAGGGTTCTTCCCTGCCAGCTTCCATGAACATCCTCAAAGCCTTCCCAGATGTACCATTAGAGGTTGAAAAGCACACTCCCTCACTTGGGTACTTGCCCTACCTCGTCACCTCTCCCACTGCCCTGTTTACCTGTGGAGCCCCCTCCACCACTTGAAAGCAAGCCCCTGGCAGGTGAGAAGGTGGTCTGACTTATGATCACATCCCCAGGACTTCACATGGAGCATTATAAATGACAGTTGAGGGAGTGAGTGGATGTGCTGAAGAAAGTATAGCCCAGATCCTGCTGTTGGAATTCGTGTGTATTCCCAGCCTAACATGAGGATACTTATCCAGTGGGTTGAGAATATAAATAGTAATGTCTCAGAATCAAGAAAAGGAAACAAACTTATTTTTCACATTACTACACCACTAGTAAATTAAACCAAACCATCAGCACTGCCTCTGAGGATGCTATCATCCCTTGTGTTCTGTCCCCCATGTGGTCCCTTAGTGTTTTATTCAAGCCAACCCTTCCTGAGTGTTGAGTAACTATAAAAATTGTCATTAGATGAGAAACAAATGGAGTATAATTTACTCATCAGTTGACAGTTAATGATTATTGGCAAACTCATGCACTTTATTTTTGACATTTCTATTTGGATCCAGGAATCCTATAGTTCTTGGAAAGGAATGGGGGAAAAAATCATTTGTGGATTCACCTACAAAGCCTAATGGATAATATCCCTTTTATTTCCCACCATGACCATGTGAGGTAGTCATTTTAATGCCCTCCACTTCATGGAGAGGCAACTGCAGCCCTGAGAGACTGAGAAACTCACCCAGTTCCTCTGGTAAATGCACGAGCCCCGATTGGACCATAGCTGGTGTCTTTCTACCTCTAGGAAAATGAGGCTGCTCACTGTGTGAAGACCTGTACCTGCAGGGAGTGGCCACCTTAATTCATGTTCGAGCCAAGACGAAATGGAGATTGGCTTGAATGCAGAACTGGAGGGAAAGAGGAGGGTTTTAGTAACCTGCTTGTGCGTGCCCGGTTAGAGTGAACCACTAAACCCCTTTCACCCCTCATTACTTGTGTCTTAGGATGGGGAATGAGCTATTTGAGCTGATGAACCCTTAAAGATCAAAGATTCCATTTTTATGCAAATAGCCAAGAGCAATAAACCTGGGGAAGAGAAGTAGGGAATATAAATGATGGTAGCATGTGTATCATTGAAAGATACAGGAAGCCAGGTTTTTCCACAGAATTAAACTCGTGGCAATGACAACTTTTTAAATTTGTGTTTTAAATTATTTTTTAAATGAGAAGAGATAATGGTAAAATACAACCCTGAATTTCATTGCTTCTATAATACATCACAATCTTAAGATGACTTAAGTATGCAATTTTGAGTTACGTATTATTAGGAAATAATATTGTAAACTCCAATGTGCCAGGCAACTCTTCACCCCGAAGCAGGTGTGTGGTACTGAGACTACTGGAATCCAACTTCAGTACCATTCTCAAATGAAACATGCCTCCTGCAGTTTTGGAAACCCATTTTGTGACCACAGTGGAGTAATCCGATTGTTCATCATGCTGCCATATTAACTATGAGTCTACCTTTACATCCACATGCTTCCTGAGTAGACCATGTTGCTTGGAGGCGGAACATTCCACTGAAAATAAACTGCTTTCAAGGTCAAGAGCATGGACTTTGAAGTAACAGAGAACAGGTCCACTCATAGATGATCTACTTGCCAGCTAGGTGACCTCAGACAGTTTAGTAATGTCTCTGAGCTCCTTAGTCACTGCATATGGTTGTTCTGAGGGTCGTAATATTTTAAGGGATTTAAATATGCATCTGTCGGGCATTTGGTAAGTGTTTTTAAAATGTCATTGCTATTTTTAACTAAAACAAAGGAAATCAATGTACTCTAAAGGCAAAGTTAGTCCAGCCTTATACTTGCATTTATACCATATATTAAAAAAAATAGTGTTAGATGTCTAGTAGAAAGAGTACTGGACCAAGTCCCAAGATACGGGTTTTAATCCTGGCTCTGCACTCCCTAACTTTTTTTTCTTCCTTCCTTAGCCATCATATTCAGTATTTAATATAACAGCATTCTGCTAAATTCTTTCTCTATACTACTTTTTTTATTTAGGCAAGATCGTGCATAACCTCGATTAAGTTGCTTTTCCTTTCCAGATTCTTCTACAAATAAGAGTGTTGAATACCTTCTCAGGTCACCTCCGTAATAGTACCCTAAAGGAAGGCCTTCAACAAAGTGTTTTCTCATTCTGCTAGAATTCCAGGGCTGACAGTCCTAGGATTGTCATGACACAATTGGACACTTTTCCCTCCCTTTTGGAGGTCCCCGTCTTCATTGTTTCCATTACTGTGACTTCCTCTCCCTTCCTCCCCGAAGATCAACCACCTTCACTCAGCCCTACTCTCTCCTTCCTAGCCCTTTGCCCATATAGCCTGGTTTTCTCCTGCAGAGTGTTGCTTACCTACTTCCATAGCTTAATTATTTTTATTTTTACTCTTTTTGCTCCATATCTAAGAACCACTATTGGATTAAGAGACCCAAACCAAAGAAATTATTCTGTATTATCTGTTTTCTGTCAAGTCCAAGGGATGGATTCATTGTCATTTCTTATATTTTGTAGACACCATAGTTAGATGAGATTTCTTAATTTTAACAAAGTTAATGCTTCCAGGAAACTTAATAAAGATTCTACAGCCATTTTAATAACCAGGAAACGATAGTGAAAATATATCTGTGAGGAGCAAAAATCCATCTACTTCAAAGCCTGCCACCAGACTAAATAATAACATTCCCTATTCAGCATCCTTTCTCTACCTCAAGATGTCTTGTCCAGTGTATTTAATATCCAGGATATTTAATTGACCACAGAGTTAACTCATATATTTGTATTACTTTTCATGCAGAGCTTCGCAAGTCGCAAAGACTTAAAATAACGGAGGTCTAACCTGCAGGCAAATAATTACTTTTTTCCTTTTCATGTATTGTGCTCACTAAAATATATTGGTGCATTAATAAATGGCATACCTTTTGTCCTAAATTGTAACAAAATAGCTGTTTTATGGAAGCTTGAGTTGCAGCATGCACAGTATTGACATCACGATAGGGAAGTGAGGCATTTTTGTAATTAAGTTAAGCCGTTATTTTTGCCCCCACCACTCAATTTTCTTTCCAATTTTCCAACCCCAATTCAGAATTACTGAACCTGAAACTTGCTGAGAAGAATATATGTACTCAGCTTAATTTCCCCCTTTAATATGCTTAAGGGAACAAAACCCTCTCTTCTTGGAGGAATTCCCACTACACTCCCTGGATTTTTTTCTTCCTTCCACAGCTATCGTATTAAGCATTTAATATCTTGGGTATTCTTTTAGGTTCATCCTAAATACTATCTTATTTACTCACAAGCATCTTCTGTGGGGGGATGAAGCGACTGAAGCCTAGGGCTCCTACAGGCCCAGGGACACAATGAGGAAGTGGCATTTCCAGAATGCTGGCCTGCTGGGAAGTCCATAGTCACACCTGCCCCATTAGGTAAGGCGCTGCACCTAGTAGCTCCATGAGGGGTCATCAGCACCACGTGTCCTTGGACCCTGTCGCATTTTGCATCTTGTTAAATCTCATAGTCTGGAGTTTTGGGTCTTCTAGAATTTGGTTCTCACTTTACTAAGCCTATTTTATTCATCATTACCCTTGAGTTGGAATCTTCTCCAACAGCAAGGCTAATTTTTTATTGCCCGGGACACACCATGTTAGCATGATTCACGATAAAAGTCTTATTTAGAGTACTCCTGTTTCAAATTTTCAGGAAGCTGTTGCACTGTTTCTTGTTTCTCATTTCTCATTTTTCCTCCCATTTAATGTGGTATCTTGCAAAACATTCCCTATCAGGACATTTAGATCTACTCATTTATTCAAAGACTCAATGGATTCCTTTGTATGGCTCTGCACATCTATATAACCAGTTCTTTTTTGATGGACATTAAAGTTATTTCTAGGATCTTGCTACTGAAAGCAAATTATAACTTCTATTTTGTGTGTATACATATATTTTGTGCACTTGTATGAACACATTGGAAAAACACATTCTTCAGAATAAGATTTGCATGTTTCGTTTTGAGAGATAGTGACCTTGACCTCTTCTATCTTCTAGAAGTCTAGGAGGTTGTTTGTCAAGATCCACATCTTCTGAATTTTGAGTTTCGCCATTGGGTGTCCTTTAACACCCAGGTTGGGAGTAAGTTTGTTCTGTGGTTCCAGGGACTAAGCTTGTACTACACAGCATCCAGTAGCAATTACCAAGAGCTGCATGGACCTCCCAAAATCCAGGGATTACTTGTTTGGGTTTTAGAAAAAGATTAAAACTATAGACATTTATTAAAATTATTTGGTTTAGCCACAAAAGTAATATCTTCTCAAATTGGATTTGCATGAAATTGTAAATCTAGATCTTCTGAGTGGAACAGACTAGATATATATACCAGCCTCAAAGCACTTGGCCCAAACGGTCAAATGCAAAGCACTAGGAGAGATGCGTAACTCCATCGGCAATAAATGTCTCTGGAGCAGCCTCGGATCTGGGACTTGCTGGAGCCTCCAAAGCATGGAATCTGCCAGAAGGAAAAGCTGAGAGTAGCCAGGCAGCTCCTGGGACCTGTCCCATCCAGGGGAACCAGGAGAGCAAGGTCTGAGCAGGTGGTGATCTGCAAAGAGGACTGTTCTGCTAGGTGGGATACAGTCAGGGAGAAGCTATAAGTGGTCTTGGAAACCAGTAATCATTATCAACATGGCTCCTGGTTTAGTCAGGTCCTGGAAGGACCGTTGTTCTCAGTCTTGGCCAGACCATGAAATCACATGGGAAGTTTTAAAAGCCCTGCTGCGGATAGCTAGTCCCATTTTCCCACAACAATGGAAATTGCCTCAAATGCCTCTAAATAATCTGAGTCACATGTGTTCATGACACAGTGTTTTCAGCTTTCATTTAGTTTCAGCCAATTTCTTCCTCTCCTGTTCTATCCGATCCAACAAGAGAATATCCTTTGAATTGGCCCATGCAGATTACCAGAGTAAATGCCTGTGCGGTTTTCTCCAACTTCCTGGTCCCACAGAGACTCAGGTCTGGGGCTCAGCCTGGGCTTGAGCATTTTTTTAAAAGATTTTATTTATTTGAGGGCGCCTGGGTGGCTCCGTCATTAAGCGTCTGCCTTCGGCTCGGGTCATGATCCCAGCGTCCTGGGGTCGAGCCCAGCGTCGGGCTCCCTGCTCCGCGGGAAGCCTGCTTCTCCCTCTCCCACTCCTCCTGTTTGTGTTCCTGCTTTCACTATCTCTGTCTCTGTTAAATAAATAAATAAATAAAATATTTAAAAAAAAGAATTTGTTTATTTGAGAGAGAGAGATAGTGAGCACGAGCCGGGGGGAAGGGGAGAGGCAGACTACCCAACGAGCAGGGAGCCTGATGTGGGGCTCAATCCCAGGACACTGGGATCATGACCTGAGCCAAAAGCAGACACTAAGCCAACTGAGCCACCCAGGCGCTCTTGGGCTTGAGCATTTTTTAAAGCTTCCCAGGTGGTACCGATATGCAGCCAAGGCTAGGAACAAGAGGCTCCCAGAACTGGGAAGAGCTAGTTGAGGATTCAGGCCTCAGCAAAGCAGAGCTTAGTGGTCTCCTGTCTCTACTGTGAAATTGAAGTAACAGCAAAATGATAGAGATAGAAAGCCAGTTAGGAGACTCTGCCAACCCAGCAGGGCCAGAAAGGGCTACACAGTGCTGGGTAACTGGGGCTGCCTTAAGACCCACTAGAGACCACACAGCAAGACGAACTCAGATCTTATCAGCTCAGGCTGCTAATGTAATTCTGTTCTGACCAAGTTTTGCCAGGAAGCAAGTACAGCTCTGCCTGCGAGCGGAGGGCATCAGTAACCCCGTCAGGGAGGGACTAGAGCAAATCAGGACCTGACCTCCTCCTTTTGAAATAATTGGATACTTCCCGTGTCCACAGTCTAAAACATGGTTAGCAGCTCCCACGTGGGGATTTTTGACTGTTTCCACACCCCTTTGTCAATTCAACTACTTTTTCATCATCTCCAGTTTTGAGCTCTATTTAAATGCTAAGGATCTGAATAGTATTAAACATATTACTGTCCATATTCTTACATGATTTTATTCTTGTATCTAATTTTGTAATTGAATTTTGTAAATTTAGAAATTGTCTGTGAGTAGTTTAAAAAGGTTTTAGTAATGTATTAAATATTAAAATCTATTAAAAGGGTTTATGGCAAAATAGATTTAGACCCTCAGCCCAAATTCCTTTTGGTGTGAATAACTTTTATTATATGATACGAAGGTAAGGAAATAATTGCAAAGATGAATTTTCAAAGCAAAACAGAATTTTTAGATCTGGATTATCTTAAACCTATGGCTACTGTGTTTTAGAGGTAAATACATATGTAGTTTATTTTTTAAGTTGTCATGTATCAAAGAACAATCTCAGATAAGCAGAAATTGCTTAAATAGACACTATTTCAGATTTTCCTTTCTTGCTTTTCTGTTCTCATGCTTAATTGTGCAATTCTACAAAGTTCCACATTAAAAAAAAAAAATGACCAGAAAGAGACCTAAAATATTTTGAAAAATCTAAGGAAGAAGGGCATAATGAGGGAAGGTAATTGGGAGGTAGAAATTGGGTCACAATATGAAACAAAATAGTGTGTGTTTGTTTCTCTTCCCATTTGTTCTGCAATAAACCTAATCCTCCTCGAATTCCTCCAAATATCTGAGTCACTTGTGTTCATGACACAATCGTTTCAGCTTTTATTTGATCGCTGCCATTCTTCCTCTCCTGCTCAAGCACCTAATCCTTCGAATTACCCATATAGCCATCCATGTGGCCCCTGCCCACACCCACACACTGAGCTACTAAAGTGGGGCCCCAGTTAGGGACATAGGACCCACCTTACCCAGGGGAATTTTCCTCCCAGTTTAGGACAAGATTCTGGCATGACTTTCAGTCTGCCCTCCATATCCAAGCTGTCCTCCATGGGCTCTGGGGGGGTGATGGCAAGGAACTTTGTGCTTATCCCTTGCATGGGTGACCAGAAAAGCAAGCAAGGCTACCTTATGATCTTGTGAACCCTTTCATTATAGCAGGAGTCTTGGGAACGGATTGCAAAACTGTCAGATTAATAACTATTGCAGTATTCAAATGTGTTCCATCCCTCATCCACTGGTATATTGGTTTTGGAACTTAGACTCAAGCTGGGTCCCTTATCACACTTGATTTTAAAACCTTACTTAACTAGGCAGGCCACCTGGCTTAAAGACAGAAACCTAGATTTAAATCCAGGTATTCTTGTTAACTGAGTGGCCTCAGACAAGTCAGTAAGCCATTCTGAGGCTCATGGAGTTGACCTTAGATTTTGATCCTTGTGGAGCTGCTGTGGTGATATGACAAGATAATGTAAGCTCAGGGGATGGAAGGACGGACGGATGGATGGATGGATGGAGAGATGGATGGACGGAGAGATGGATGATGGATGGAAACTGTGATGTGCTAGACAAGGATTTGCTGCTGTTGTCTTCACAGAAGTTTGATGCCTGAAGCATGAATTCAGCTTCTCCTAAGTGCCTTGTATTTGTGCTAGGTTCTGTAAGAGTTAAGGAAAAAGATCTGGTCCCTATTCCCCAGGGACTGACAGGTGTGACAAGTGCTACATCGGGAAAAACAAAACACAAGGGAGGATGGCCATATTAATTCCAAATGGGAGCCTTGAAAGGTCTGATGAAGACTCCCCCTAAAGAGGGCTTATGATTTCTCCAGATGAACATTAAATGCATTCATTCTAGGCAGAGGGAAGAGCATAGCAAAAGCACAAAAGCAGAGGGGTTGTGGCACCTATTCAGAAAACAGTCAACAGTGTAGTTGGCCAAGAGTGTGGACAAGGAATGGGACTCAGGAGCAAAGGGAGCGACGCCTTGAGGATGCCGGAGGGCAGAGGCTTCCCTAGAATCCGCCCAATACCGAGGTGAGGCGTTTGGTTTCATGCCAGATTCAACGAGGAGAAGCTGACAGCAAGTGACGTCATTCATTCAGCCACCCACCACTTATTTATTGTTACCTAGAGGTACGAAATACACGAGATACACTGGTGAAGGGGATACAGCCGTGACCTCAAGGAGACTTCTGTGTCAGGGAGAAAAACGGGCAACTGCACCAGAAACCTCCATCCTCATGATAAATGCTATGATGGGGTGAGTAGGGAGTGCCAGGGCACCCAGAGGAGAGACAGCTGACCCGGGCTGGGGGCGTCAAGGAGGGAGTTCCAAATTCAAGACTTGCCCACCAGGCCACAGAGACGTCCCTGGAGGGAGAGAGTGCAACAGAACGGGGAGAATGGGAAGAGAAATGCATTTGAGAGACCTCTGTCGTGGCCCAGGTGAGGGGTCAGGGAAGCTCATTTATGACAGTGGGGCAGATAATGAGCAAATGAAAGGCATCGTTGCATGGACAACAAGCCTCTCAGCTATTTTTTTTTTTTTTTTTACAAACTTCATGAAATGCCAAGTGTATTGAAAAAACTTTATGACTCAAACAGAAAACAGTTTTTCTTATTTGAAGTTTTCACTGGTTCTGCCAGCGAGCTCCCTTAATCCTTCCAAATGCAAATTTAATATGAGACAGATGCATTGTGATGAGTAATACAGAAGCCCAACTTCCTTGGCCCCGGTGGGCCGGAGCACCTGCGAGCTGGCCTGGGGGTCCTGGGCAGTGCGGGTCCTCCGTCGACGCACACAAACAGGTCTGAGCTCATTTCCTCTGTATCTGCTGGAGGGCTACTGAGTGTGCTTCTCGCCCCGCTTTCCTCTGTGACTATGTCGCCTGTTCCGTTTGCCCTGTGCCACCACCACAACAAAAATGGAGATGAGAATCAACTCTTTATTTCAACAGCAGCGAAAGAATTATTTCGTTAATTGGTATATTGATATCCCAAGAACTGCTTACTGTGCCAAGTTATTAAGAATAAGTAGACGAGGGGCAAATTAAACTTTGAATCACCTGTTCCTTTGGGCAAGATACATAAACTAAATTGACTGCAACCAAATGTCATATTATTTACATGGCATGCACAATTTATTTCCCAAAAATGTGCTCAACAAAAGATTTGAATTTGCTCTTAAGCGTATAATGGATCCCACTTAATAGTGACGCTCTCCATGTGCCCTTCTCTCTATAATTAAATCATATGGAAAAATGTCACAAAACAAAATAAAATGTATTTATTTCAACCATATCTTCCCACAGCATGACATGAAGTCTGAAAAAAAGAATCACTAAGCATTTTTATGCCATCTGTGCTGGTAGGGGATACGTTTCCCAAGCACATCACTGTAAAATGTTCCATTTTGAATTAAGCATAGTCTACTTATTACTATATAGTATCTGACCGAATGAGTACCATGTTGGACAAAATTCCATATCTGATACGATATTCTTATTTTTCTATATGCTATTTTTTCTTTTAGCAAAACTATTTCACCATAATGTCTGTTCCTGGATTTCAAGAGATCCAAAAGAGAGGAGTCATCAATATATGATTGTATTTGTGTTAAAATCTCCATGCTTCTTCATCTGAATAAAGTTCCAAAAGTATTTTCTAACAATTGAAATCATAGCTTCTTATAAGCAGAATATGGATCACTGTGACAACTTGGGTAATGACATTATTTGGGGCTGATAATCCCCTGTTGCAGAAGGAGAGCTAACACTTCTCTACCATCAAAAAAGCTGTTGTTTCACTTAGCTTATGAAGCATAAAGTTATAGGCATGAAACTTCTGCTTTTCCAACAGAATAAACCTAAGGCTTTCCTTTGCCGTTATTATGACTCAATTTTATGAATACTTGTAGAAAATTTTATCTCCTATACTCAATGAGGCCTTCTCACAGTTTGTTTATGAGATGTGAAAATCCCATAAATTTATCACAGGGCTGCTTGATTGACTCAGAGAAACACCAGAGTTCCAGCTTCAACACAAATGCAACATGACTCTTAGCACAGTCTGCGTGATCCTTCCAAATTTGTGTCCCAGATGCCATACATCACGTCATTGTCTGGAAACACATGTGAATAATAAAATGTAAACTTCTTTACGAATGAAAAATACCTTGTTTTTAAAAAAAAAGATTTTATTTATTTATTTGAGAGAGTGAGTGAGAGAGAGCACAAGCAGAGGGTGGGGGGAGGGGCACAGGGACAGAGGGAGGGGGGAGCAGTCTCCCTGCTGAACAAAGAGCCCGATGAGGGACTCAATGAAGGACTCGATCCCAGGACCCTGAGATCATGACCTGAGTGGAAGGCAGACACTTAAGCGAGGCGCCCTGAAAAGTACTTTATAACTGTGTTGAGCTCCTTCTAGTTATAAATCTTCCCAAGTCAATGACATTTATGCTAAAACTTCAAACATAGCTAAATTAAGAAGATAGGATTTACTTGAAAATAATTTAACATCAAGTCGTCCATTTTAATCATGTTAGAAAAGCTACAATTTTTCTAAAATTATCAGTTATACCGTTTGTCATAAAATCAAGGGCTGGATTTACCTATCTTGATTCTACCCAAAGCTCTGAAAAGATTTAAATTTCCATGGGGTTTTGGAAGCCCCGTTTCCTTTAAAACCAATCCCACTATCTCCTGTAAGCCACTTTTTTAAAAATTTAAATTCAATTAATTAACATATTATGTATTATTTGTTTCAGGGGTACAGGTCTGTGATTCATCAGTCTTGTATAACACCCAGTGCTCATTACAACACATACCTTCCCCAGTGTCCATCATCCAGTTACCCAACCCCCCACCACCCCCTCCCCTCCAGCAACCCTCAGTTTGTTTCCTAAGATTAAGGGTCTCTTATGGTTTGTCTCCCTCTCTGATTTCGTCTTGTTTCATCTTTTTTTCTCTCTTCCCCTATAATCCTATGCCTTGTTTCTTAAATTCCATATATCAGTGAGATCATATGATAAATGTCCTTCTCTGATGGACTTATTTCACTTAGCATAATACCCTCTACTTCCATCCATATTGTTGCAAATGGCAAGATTTCACTTTTTGATGGCTGCGTAATGTTCCATTGTGTAAATATACCACATCTTCTTTATCCATTCATCTGTCGAAGGACATCTGGGCTCTTTCCATAGTTTGGCTTTCGTGGACATTGCTGCTATAAACATTGGGGAGCAGGTGCCCCTTCAGATCACTACCTTTGTATCTTTGGGGTAAATACCTGGTAATGCAATTGCTGGGTCGTAGGGTAGCTCTATTTTCAACTTTTTGAGGAATCGCCATACTGTTTTCCAGAGTGTCCCTTAAGCCACTTTTGACGATGATAGTGTGTGCAAAGGTGATTTGTGGACCATTAGATGAGACCAAAAGTTGTCACCCCCAATAATATTATTATCATGATGATCATGATAATTGTGGCAGTGACTCTTGCCAGTGTTGGTCCCAGGCCTTCCCACATGAACACAGTCCTTTTTTCTGTGATATTAATTTTATCAACTGATTTTCTTTATTTTGAGCATTCTTTTGTACCCTGCCTTTGATATTGACCTTCAGTGTCTTCTGTCTATGGCTTATTCTTCCATGTAACTGCAGGGTAGGGTCCAAATCACAGATGTTGAAGTATCCTATAGGAATCATTAGAGGCAGTCCAAAAAACATCTGTCAAAGCACTGAATGGATTCTGCTTGTGTCCCTATTCTAATTCAAACAAACAAAGAGCCCACCAAAAAAGACTTTTGAGTCTTTTTTTTTTTTTTTTTTTTTTTTTAGTGAAAATATGACTTTCCTTTGGGCCAGCGATGATTCCTTACGTATTTACCTCTTAGATGGAGCTGGGCTTTTCCTCAGGTCCAGGGAGGACCACCTTTACCAAAAGAGCAAATGAATCCATTTCAAATTCTCACTTTTATTTCTGTGAACTGTATTCTCTGGTCACCTACATGAATACTTTCAAATGAGACTTTTTCAAGTGCTTTCCCTTCCTAACTTTCGTGGATTACTAGAGGTTGTGGCCATAATATTCTAGCACAAAATATGGATTAACTTTCAGTGTGAAAGTTTGAAAGTTCACGTACTGATTTTGCCAACTGCAAAGGATGCTGATATTTGAATAAACACTTCCAGAGCTGAAGCTAATACCATTCAATGGTACACATGGTTATTTCCTCTTTCTTTTGAAATCCAGAAGGGTAGGTCTACTTGCTCCTAATTTTGTTATTAGTTATTAATTTTTCTCTAGGTGCTCTGCTAAACCCTCTTTGGACCAAATATCACAAAAAACCAAAAATGTGCAGCAATACGGATTTAAGTGAGAAGTTAATTCTGGTCGTACCTTTTTTAATTAATAAAAACAGTCATGATCAGGATACATTGCACTGAGCAAACTTAGGATAAAATTAACTACAGTGCATGGCTTCCTATTTGATGTTCAGGAATCTGGTTTAGAGAAAGAAAGGAAGGTCCACCATTCTTCAGCCTGGAGAAGACAAGGGGATGGTGGCAGGAGATGGCTCCATTTGTGAAGAAGATGTGTTCCCTCACCTCTCCATTAAAGGTCTTTACATTAAGGGTCATGTGCCTGCAATTTTCTCCAAGTGCCTCTAGAGGGTAATCTTCCATTTTTGGTAACGACCTCTCTAGTTGGTTTGGGCCCAAACTCACACATCTTTCAAGCAGAAGCCTTACTCTCTTGTGACATAATCCCCTGCCATAGGGTTAACTAATCTTTTATAGCCATTATGCTTCTTGTGCCTGATAGCTGAGAAGAGTCTTGCATCAGGTAAACATACCTCTTAAAAGGCATCGTCTCCTCCATGCATGTGCCTTTGATCCACACCTTGCATTGATGGCCAATCTCTATTGACTGTCTGTCACAAACATCCCACCCAGTGGCGGTCACTTCCACCTCTCCAAAACCAGAGCTAAGCCTCTTCTCAGCTCTTCTTCTATAGGGGTATTCCAGTTCCCTCACCCTGTCCAACTTAGATCTTTTTGTTCTTCCTCTTATTCTCCTATTCACTTTCATCTGTAGCCTATACTTAATATGGAAATCTCCATATTATCTTATAACACAGCTCCTAAATGTCAGTTTATCAAATGAACTACAGAAGTGAAAGGACTTCACCTGTGATGATAGCAAAATTCTCAGAAACTGTTAGGTTTGCTTTTCTGTGAAACGTGAACATTATGACTTTTGTGTCAACAGTTAGTAACGTAGCTCATTTAATTTGGTTTTGATATTTCAAAAAGACAAAAAAATGCACGTCCAACCATAATTTTAAAAGCAAAACAGAACATGTTGGTGGCTACATGAAGAATCATTCAGTGACAAGTAGTGTTTTGAAGCAATGGTCACTATAATGTGATATTGCCTGGGAAGAAGGAGCTCCCAAGGGAGGAGAATCACAGAGCCGATAGCTAGTAACAGCATTGACAGGCTGCTTACTGAATCCCGGGCTGTGTGTTAAGCAATGTTATCTGCTTTATCACATTTTATCTTCACCACCCAATGTTCCTACTTTACAGATGAGGAAACCGAGGCCCAGAGAATTTATGCCATTTGCCCACGATCGCATAGTATTGGAAGTGGGACTCCCTCAGTCTGTGTGCCCTAAAGCACAGAATCCTATCCATTCCCATTGATGTATCAATAACAGCATGACAACTACAGTTCTTCTCAGTGGCAAAAGGATTCACTACTAATCCAGAAATAAAATAAACTTTCCCCCCGATTTCTCACAATCTCTAAGTCTATACTGGTCAGCTGGAACAGGTAGGCAGTGATAAGGCAATGGAAATAGATGAAAGGGTGAAAAGAAGAGACAGGAAAACTTAACAGGTTGGAAAAGAAACGTCCTTCCTTGGTGTAACATGAGCCTATGAGGTATGAGCTCCTTATGGAAAGTTGACCTCAGTTGGCCCAGACTGGGAGCAGTGCCCTGAGGACACCTCTCCTGAGAGTCGGGAAGAGTCAGCTCTTCCCGGTAGGAGCACGTGGGTGGGGAGGGGACATTTTCCACCACAGACTCTACCATGCAATTATTTTTATGCCAAAATCATAGGAAGACCTTGGACTTGGCACACAAAGTTAATGGACCTGTGCCGAGTTAGGACCCTGTTTGTCCTTGGTCTTCTCCTCAGCAAGAGCCCCAATAAATATGCAAATCACGAAAGTGTCTTCCAAACATAAAAATATCTTTCCTTATAATCCCAGGAAGCTCTTACATTTTATTAAAGCCACAGTTATTATTTTAGAACAAGGTCTTGTGCCTTCTTGGTATATACTTAAAACTTGCAAATCGCTTTTTAATGTCTTAAATTTGCAGCCAGCATTGGAAATTTGCAATTACCCTACCTTGGTCAACTCAGAAGGTTTTACTCCCTCAACCTAAATATGCCAGCCTTAACTTCACATGCAATTCTCTAAATGGAAGTTACCAAAAATACAACACAGATAACTGAATTTTTTTCTACTTCAGTTATTTTAATTGCCTGAAACTATATTTTGCTTAGACATCAGGGTAAATAGCAATTTGCCCCAGAGAAAGCCTTTTCGACCCAAGTCATTGAATGATTTTTATTAGTACACACACACACACACACACACACACACACAATATGAGAATACATAAACACTTCAGCAGGACTTTTTCCTGGGAAAAAGAATACGGCATGCATTGATTAACACAATTTCTTGCTTCCTTCTCTTTTACTGGAGACTGAAGCCCAGATGAGAGAGATCTGCTGGGGAGTCAGGAGATCTGGGTTCAGGGCGTGCTTCTGGCACTGAAGAACTGTGTGATCTCCAGGACGTTCTAGACTTCTTGCCTTCAGTTCCTTTCTTTAACACAAACACCAGTATGCCAATTTGATTTTAAAATATTCACAAACTTGACCTAATCATTTTTTAATACTAGGGATTAAACCTAAGAAGATAATTAAAGACAGGAAGAAACATAAATACCTAGATATTTTAAAAGTGTGTTTAATAGTTATGGAGAAACAGAAATAAGTTAAATGTCCACCAATATAAAAATGGTCAAATAAATTATGTTTTATTCCTATGATGGAATATTATGTTGCCATGTAAATGAATGAGAGCATTTTAAGGACATAATAAAATTATCAAAATATAAAATCAAGTTAAAAATCAAGGTATAGGGGCGTCTGGGTGGCTCAGTCGTTAAGCGTCTGCCTTTGGCTCGGGTCATGATCCCGGGGTCTTGGGATCGAGCCCCGCATCAGGCTCCCTGCTTGGCAGGAAGCCTGCTTCTCCCTCTCCCACTCCCCCTGCTTGTGTTCCCTCTCTCACTGTGTCTCTCTCTGTCAAAAAAATAAATAAAATCTTTAAAAAAATTAAAATCAAGGTATAGAACATATGTGATAGAATCTTACTTGTGCACTAATATGTGTGATTAAGTACACACAAGGAAGCACGTAATGGCAGTGATGGCTATTTCTTGGTAAGGAGAGGATACCTGACTGTTCCCTTCATCCTTTGCTTTGTTTACCACCTCTTTCACAATGAACAGTATAATCAGGAAAAAAAAAGTTACCTTAAAAATTAAGATATTGGCTTGAGCCAAATTCTCTCTAAATTTCTCTATAATTCTAAACATTTATTCCATAACCAAAAAAAAAAAAAATTCAGAAGTAACACATAGGATTTGGAATTCCCAAAAATAGTCAGTCCTCAGGACAGAAACATTCTGTGCCATGGTCCCAGCTCATCCAGGGCAAGACTGTAGAAGAGCTGCGTGCTGGGGCCATAAAGATCCCATAACCCCTTTTAGGAACCCCCAACACGACTGTTCTCCATCATGACATAGGTTTCCTCCTCTGGACTCTATCTTTAGGCTTTTGAATCCTGCAATAAGGTAGGAGCATCCTAACTTACGTAAGAATCATCACTTTGCTCTTCTATCTCCCCACACATTTCAAATGATTTTTGCCTCCAGACCTCCAGAACATGGGATAGTGATTCAAGTCGCTGCTTCCCTTTTTATACAAAATGCTTTTAAGGTCACTCTTTCTACACTAAAAAGCAGAAAAGTACCTTAGTGGGTGTCTGGAAGTTCCCAAAGCAGCAGTCCCCACCCACACTTGACCAGCACTTCGTGAGTTCCTGGTTTAAAATTGTAGAGTGGTGGTGTCTAGTTCCTCCCTGATCTTCAGGCTTTACTCTGGGCTCCCAATGGTAAAGATACTTAAATGCAGAAAGGTTGGCATGCGTTCCCTTGAGCAGCTGCTAACTGAACATTTATGACGAGGCAAAAAAAAATCCAAAGTAACCAAGTAGTTCTTTCACTACCCTTTGTAAGAGAATGCATGACTCAGGAATGCACAGCCATCCACAGTGCTCCTCCCAAATAATGCTGTTGACCTGGAAGTGATTTCTTATGTGAAATCTCCTTTCCCTCTGGCTGAGAGGGCATGTTGCCATCCAGTCTGAACATGGAACAGAGGAGCGAGATTTTGACTCATACCACTTCCAGCTCCCAGTGCCTAGTCATAGGATCATAGACACATATTCTACTGCATACCAACCCATCTATCTCATTACCTTCCTGTAGAGCCATACCAAAGCCATGGCTAACTCATGGAAAGTGTTCTATTTTAGGGACCATTCAGGAGAATCGCAGACTCCAAGTTTGTCGGTTGTCACTCTCAGGCCAGGAAATGATTTCATGTATTCAACTTCTACCTCTCATAACAGTGCGTCAGTTTCTTACTCAATTCTCACTCAAGGTGGAAAATAGCTGGGCATTATATCTATGACTATTATTGCCATGACAGTCACTGTGGCTAATGGTGCTGTGGCCACTTGAGGCACCTACCTTTACCTCAGTCACCTCCTTTAATCTTCACAGCAAACATAAGTCGGAGGTCTTGTGTTTACCTTTATATACACAGGCAAATGAAAACTCAGAGTGATGAAGACATTTGTCCAAAGTGCAACTAGTTAGTAGCAGAGCTAAAATATCAACCCAGGTCTCCCACATCACCTACTTGTATAATTGAAAGCTAGTCATTTCCCCCTTTCTTAATCTTCATTAGGCGAATTGTCCCAGACTCTCATCCTATTTCCTAACCCAGAACTCTATTCCTCTAAATTCGTTGCTGATATTGTTTGTTGAGAAGAAGGGGCAGTAGATTAGTATTTTCTCTGAAACCTACTCTTTTCAGACCTGCCTTTGTGTTTGGTCTGAGGAGTTGGGGGAAGGAGAGTTAATTTTAAATCGAGGGTAACAATGTCTGCTCCAAAATCTCTCAGGGGAGGCGATCTGGTTGGAAGGGGCTAAGGACATTCTCTTGAAACTGTGTTTGCAGAGGAAGCACAGAATTCTTGCTTAGGTTATACACTTATTTGAGTTGGTTTGGTGGGGAGAGACGTAGGAAGGCCACAGAAAGTGGTTCAAGAGTACCCCCACCCAGCCACTTTGGATGCTACCACTCCTGAGGAATTGTGGGCAACAATTATTTTGGGTGGAATACTTTAGTGGATTTCTCTGGAAGCCCAAGGGGTGCATGAAAGCACTAGCTTATAGGAATACAGCTCCTGGGGTGCACGATGGGGCCTGGGAGAGGTTAGGTGTCACACAGCACATGAGCACAACATGACAGAGTGCTAAGCCAGATGGGATCTGAGTGACATCCATCAGAAGAGGAGGAATAGCTCTGCTTCCTCAGGTAGCATTTCCATCAAAGGAACTCAGCACTTTTCAATTATAAGCCAACATTTTGCTTCTGGTACAGGGTGGGTCAGAAGATAAATTGGCTTTTTCAGTTTTGAATTTCCAATCTCGGAGACTAGAATCCTTTCTGATTTAATGTTTCAGTTCTCCTATGCAAAGCCCAGGTAAAATGTCTTTTCTGTTATTTCTGGGTGCTTACCTAATTTAGGGATTTTGACTTCCAAGTCCAAATAACCTTACTCAGAGAAATAGCGAAATACAAGTAGATGAATTGAGTGATTACAAAATGTTAGTTGCTCCATCTTGTTTTCCCCTCCCTGTGGGCCTTCTTCAATCTGCCTGCATACAGGCACTCACTTCGTCTTCACTCCTCACACTCAGCTCCTTCATTTCCTCAAGTGGCCAGGACTGTAATTGGCCACAGAGGATGGACAGGAGAAGCACACACATGTCCCTGATCCTCTTGCAGTTACAAGAAAAGTTGTGCACCATCCAAGCTGTGTTACAAGAGGTAAAACTGTCCTATTCCTTAACAGACACTTTTCCCCATGAATGGAAAACAAAGGAAGATTCTCTGTGTTCACCTGCTCACCTGCACAGGTTATAGTACACTAGCCTGGCCATGTCCTTGACTCTGTTTCTTTTGATTATCATTTGTCTTATTCATTTAGTTAATGTTTCTTGAACACCTGTCCAGTAAGAGGCTCTGTTAAGTGCTGGAAATGGAAAGAAAGAGGGAGGAAGGAAGGAAGGAAGGGAGGGAGGGAGGGAGGGAGGGAGGGAGGGAGGGAGGAAAGAAGGGAGGGAGACAGAGAGAGGGGCAGAAACTCAGGCCAAATTCCTGTCTTTAAGGAGACTGCTTTCAAGTTCAGGAGATAAGCTGTACAAGGGCCATAGACAGATGCCAACGAAATGCCATCAGAGCCTGGTTTTAGAGATGAGGAAAGTTTTCATAAAACATTTCACCTAGACTTCAAAAGCAAGGCAGATGGGAAAAGCACAATCTAGGCTGAGGAATAGCATGAGTCAAGGGTTTGAACAGAAGCAACAGGTTTGCAGCAGTCGTGGCCCAGGAAAGACCTGAGAGAGAAGAGGGCCGAGGAGTAGTAGAGGGGGTTTGAGGACACGCCGGAAGTCTGGCTTGATGCCACAGGCAATAAGTTGCTGTTGAATATTTGCAAATACATGAGTGACATAATCACCACTGTGATTGGGGACAGAGAGAGTGGCAACTGCTCTGGGGAGCTGGGGCCAGAATCAGGTGAGCAGGCCTGGAGGCGACCGCACTGCCAGGACAAAGAGCAGGAGGCCAAACCCAGGCGGCCAGTGGAAACTGCAGGAGATGGTGGGCAGGGGCCGCAGCACTGCTGGGGCCCCCCAGGCATCACCCATAACTGAGCAGCAATTCATTACACGGATGGTCAGGGAGCAGGGAGGGAGAGAGAGAGATTTGGGAGCATCCATTTGAGGCCAACAACTGAAAATGTTAAGCTGAATAAATTACCAACCCAAATCTTGTGGTGAAGAAGCAAAGTAAGCCGAGAACAGTTCTGTTCAAGAACACCTGTATGTGAGAGGGGTAAGGGGGGAGAAGATGAGCCGGAGGGTGACCTAGAGGGCCAGAGCTTGGAGAGCAGAAGAGCCCCATGTCAGAGAAGCCCACAGTAGAGAGTTTCCAAAACCAGGGTTGGACACTATGTGGAAGCCACAGAGAGGGAAGGATGTGAAGACCAAGCCTGAGGAAGGGCTCCAGGCTGCGGCATCTTGGAGAATGTGTGGCCTCTGAAAGAGAAGTCACAGCAGAGTGGTACAGGCAGAGGCCAGTCCACAGGTGGCTGAGGGATGGTAAATCCCTCTTCTGAGAAACTGGGATAATGGACAATGGGAGTAAAAGAGCATTGAGAAAGAATGAGAAAAGGGAGGGGTTTTTTGGGGGGGAGGGGGTAGGTGCGACCATGTTTTCCCAATCAGAAGAGTCTTGTGAATACACTTGAGCTGGCTTCGGTTCCTCTCAGGCACTTATATGGCCTCGCGGACTTGTCCACAGCTCTTACCCACTCACCATGGCTCAGTAGGTGCATGTCTTCCCCGCTCCAGCACTTGTTCAGCAGAGGCTCCAATCTGCTCCACCTTGTTCTCCTCTTGGCACTTCAAAGATGTCCAACTGCTGATTCAAGACAGAGCAGGGAGCATTCACGCGAGAAAGTTCTGGAATAGGGAAATAATAGATCGAGAGCAGAAGGGGCTCGGCCAGGAGGAACAAGAGTGAAGAGGAGGACAGAGAGAATGTGAGGAGCGTCCTGTGCAATGTAAAGACTGTCTCCCATGTTTAAGTACACATTGAGGCAGGTGCTGCCGGATGCTGGAAACATCCATTCTCCCTTTATTCCTTCATAACCAAACTGCTATTTTGTTCAGACCACTGCCCTCAGCAGCAAGACAAGATTCATAACTACTCCTAAAGTTGGGCATGTTGACTAATTTGTGGCCAGTGACAGAGGGGAAGAAGTGTTGTGTGGCCTTCAGCTGGGGAGGGCAGATCTCTTGTCCTTCCTGAGCCTGGAACTCAGATGAGAAGGCTGAAGCTCCAGCAGCCATTTTTTTGTCTATGAAACAATCTTGAGACAGAAGATACATGCAAGACATTTAAATACAAAAGTAGAAGTCCAGTTCTCCTATGACTTTGTGGAGCTCTTAGGCTTCTTAATAGCCAGATTGTTTCCTTCCTGACTTTTATTGACATGAGAAAGAATTAGTGTCCGTCTCCCATGAGCCAATATTACGTAGGGTTTTCTGTCACATGCAAGCAAACCTAATCTTTACTGTTAGACATATTAATAAAAGTTTGTGCATTGATAGGATGGGCTGCATCTCCAGGCTCCCTGAGTCGGTGCCATAATGACCAAATGCCCAGCTTCTCCATCTTCCCCACATCCGGTCCAAAGACACAAGAGAGAAAGGAGGAATCAGGCACAGTAGTTTCAGCCTTCTATATCACTGGTAATTTTGTAGAACTCATTGCTTCAAATTGCCATTCAAAGGTAAAACAGTCATGTATTACAAGCAAATTTTGATAAAATTACATGTGACAATTCCTATTTGGGTTGATAGAGCTTTTTCTTTAAAAAGGCCGAATTCCTTCTGTTCTTATAGACTTAAAGTTTTTACTTTTCATTTGTTATGAGCTGAATTTTCAGTGTGATGAAATATGTCACGGAGACTTACCACTTGGGCCTCAGTAAAATACCTTAAGTTTAGACTATAGGGTTCTGTTTTAGAAATGGAAAGATGTTTTATGGTAAAAACCTTTGCAGCTTGGATTGCACTGATAGCTTGTTATTCTTTGCTTATGCGCTTCATCTCGAAGGTGAGGGGGATCCACAGGACCCCTGTAGGGAACTGAGGCAAAAAGGGAAGAAGCAGGCACAGTGGCAACTCCGTCTTTACCCTCTTTATCACTGACACCCCTTGCTGAGCCATTCCGAAGGAAATAAGGCACAGAGCCCCGCAAGTGACCTGGGTGCCACCTTGGACAATGAGTGTTCCTTTTAGGAGAGTCTTACATGGCTAGCTGTCCTTGCATGTCCTGTGCTTGTGGCCAGCTCCCTGGAGGCAGAGGACCATCTCCGAAAGTTCTTTATAACTATCTTAGCAATATCCAAGGCGTAAGCCATGAATCGCCATCTAGTTCTAGCCCATCCATTTACAAACGAAATTCTGAAGCCTGGACAAGTGAGCTACTTGCCCGAGGCTACACAGACCGGGGCTGTGACCTGGCACGGATCACAGCCCTCGTGAAATGCTCATGAACATTGAACACATGCTTGGCGAGCTGAATGACTGGCTCAAGTCATCCAGTGGCTAGACTTGTTTCAAGATGTCTGTGTACAGATGACATTGACTCTGATATCACTTGTATTGCCTGGCTTTCGGCTCTGATCATTACACTTCTTGCCAAGCCATACATAATTCTTGTTTTCATCCTGTTTGCCCTTGTTCTTCACCTGTTCTTCCATCTGGCCTGCATCTTTAAAAGGGATTGAGCTTTTTGCTCAAAATTAAGTTTTCCTGCCCATTTCCTGGGCGTATTCACTTCCCCGGTGGAAAGCAATGAGTCACTCGCCCAACTGGTACTTTCTGAAAAATGAGAAGCTCATAAAGATAAACGCTTCTTTCCATTGAGGGAACGTGATGCTTGGGTTTATCAACAAGAATATTCATGAAAATATCAGGAATCCTTTACAAGATTTTCTATTAACTAGTAGTACCCGCAATAACATTATTTACTATTATACTCCCATATGGAGTAATGAATTCACACCAGTCATTATGTGGATATAATAAATAGATCATGAAAATCCTGTTAAAGAGTTGCACTGAGTTTATGGGAGGGTTTCTGCGTGGTCACCATGAAGCAGTTCAATCCCATACTCTCTTCTAAGCAACTTATTTGGTTGTTCAAGTATACGTAGAGGCCAAAAAGCTGTTTCTTAGATTGGTATCATGTGGAAAATCAGCTTTTACTTTTCTTTTCTCAAAGATGATCCACAAATTATTAACAACAACCGCTGCCCCTCATGGACTGATCACTTCATGATCACACGCCAAAGGTTGCATGTGCCTTGCCTGATGGTATCTGAATTCCCATTATATATATTTTTTTCTTTGTTAAGTTTTATTTTAGTTCCAGTTAGCATACAGCGTTATATTAGTTTCAGGTGTACAATACAGTGATTTGGGCAATTCCGTCCATCACCCAGTGCTCATCAGGACAGGTGCACTCCTTAATCCCTGCTTAATTCCCACTGTACATACTTGAAAGTTAGGGCTCAGGCAGACATTTACCCAAAAGGCACTCACATGGCAAATGACAGAGCCAGGGTGTGGCCCAGATATGTCGGCTCAAAATCTGTGTCTCTACTCAGCTTTGCAGCCCTCCCCAAAAGTCAAAGCAGCACCAGACCATTGGTCCTATGGCCGGGTGCTGGTGCAGGAGAGACTGGGGCTCAGGGATGCTGAGCTCACAGAGGCCGGGCTGAGGGACCCCCTCCCAGGTTGCTGGTAGATGCCTGCACAGGGGTTTGAAATCGAGTCCGACTGACCGCATCTAACCACGTCACTACCACCACACCACGGGCTATTCGGTAAACTCAGGGTGAGAAGAAGAGTATGTGATACAACCTTGCTAACCAGTAAGCATTAGCAAACGTTTGCCTCCCCACACGGCATCTCTGTGGCCACCTCGGTGATCCGGACGGCCACTTGGGGACAGCAGAGGTTCAGGGGCAATGAAAAGCTGAGCAGAGGACGGGGATGAAAGAACCAATTCTCCATTCTTCTGTGGGTGCCTAGAGACGAACACTGTGAACTTGTTCCCGGCCTCCGCATCTCATGACAGCTGTCGTCCCCCTGCCCCTTCCTCAGCCGCCACCACCGGCCGAACTGGCCCTGTGAGCACATCCACATGTGTGGGGGCTGAAAACTGCAGATCCTCTGCCTGAGGTGGCAAAAAAATAAAAATAAAAAAATAAAAAAAACGGACATGCCTCTGCTATTATACACTTCGGGTCACTGCTTTGCCAACCGGACAGCAGTGTTTCCTGAGTCGGGAACGTACAGTGTCTGCCTGTTCTCTCTCCACTAACCACTCCATTCCTATAAATGTGTTTTAAACTCCTGAAGAAAAGCACTGTGCACACCCCAGTCCCATGAGTTTTACCTGTCAGCACTGCCTGCGAGGCCTGGTGAGGCCCAGGGAAGCGCTGCTGAGTATCACGTTGCTGATCCGGGAGATAGCACTGAACCGGGACCCAGCGCACCCAGCCTGCTGCTCAGAGCAACCACACGGCGTTGATGCCGCTCCCTTTTGGATGGGGTCTTAAATAAAGTCCCTAATCACTTCCCATCCTTACAGCTTTCCTGCTCTTAGGTAAGGTTTAAGGATTCTTGGACACATTTCAACTCAAATAAGTTACCTAGGAACCTTCTACGGGCTTAACCTACTTAATTCCCCTAGTAGTTGCAATTGAAAGTGATAGATTTTTCTAGGCCCTTTGTATTTCCCTGCTCGCTGGTGAAGTAGCTTTAGAGTCCACTTAGGCTGCTTTAGAGAGCACACTGCTTCCCACCCCCGAGGGAAGTCATCGCTTTCACCTATTTCGGAAAATTCAATTCAGAAAATCTGCTGATGGATGAAAGTTACTAAAAAAATCCCAATACTTTAGGCTTTGCTTAAAATGAATAGCTGGTTTTACTTTCTTCTGGTTCTCCATTAAAGCACAATGCAAGAATAGTCTTTGGAATGTTCTCCTCTACAAAATCAATCCAAATAAGACTGCTGATGAGGCTTATTGTCTTCGATCACGATAACAATCCTCACTAATTTCTGTGCTGCTGAAATAATCTCTAGAGTCATGATCTATTCAAAAAGAGACTCTTGCTGTTTAATATGGTGCCTAATCTCAATATGGGTCTGTTTTGCATCCAGCAGGCTTTGTTGGAAAGAAGACTCTCCAAGTATTTAATTAACAAAATTAAGAAAACACACATTTAAACACTGATATGGATGTGAAATGATAACTCCTTACATAAATGTGAACTTCGACCTATATTATCTCATTTCATCTTTCCAAGTAAAATGGTGATATAAGCATTCTCCTACTTTATTGACAAGGAAACGGAAACTTGTAGGTATTCCTGTTGGAATGTGACCTGTTGGAGGCCACAGAAGCAGTCATTTGCTGAGCGCACTCTCGTTGGATGGTTCTAACAGGGACTCCATCTTGCCTACCCTGAGGAGAGTGGTCGGTAAGCTGGGTGCTGTGAGTCTGGAGGAGGGAGAGATTCTGGCAGCCTTTCTCAGTCAAGGAAGCTTGTGGAAGAAACACAGCTTGAGGAATGGGTAGGATTTGAATGGTCTAGAAGGTGCAGACATGAAACCATGGGGCTGGTCTGCACTGTGCGACCAGTACACACTAGTTGAAGGAGGGAAGAATGAGTGAATGAGGATGGAGGGCATCTGAGATCAGGAAAATGATCTAAGAGGGTAAGAAGGCGAAAATCCCCCTGGCATGCTCAGGGGACACTGAGAGGACAGTGGCTCTGGGAGGAGTTCCATCTTGAGCAGAGGAGGACGGGAGCTGGGAGGCGCTCTGTGGGTGTGCAGGGAACTGGTGCCAGGCCAATGAGGGGAAAACTGCCTGCTTTTGACTGAAGAACTTTATCCTGAAAACAATGGGAAGCCAATGGCCACCTGTAGGGACGTGATGTGACAAAGCCCCGTGTTTTAGGAAGATGAGCGGGGACTGAAACACAAAGCACACAGAAACATCTGATGCTCCTGATTTTAAGAGTCTCACTCTATGCCCCTCTAAAGCCTCCTGTCAGCTCTTCCATGGAAGAGAAGCCGAAGACTTAAAGGTCAACCTGGCTGGTGGGGGGGGGGGGGCAGGGAGGGAGCAGTAAGGTTTAAAGAAAACAAAGAAAAAGAATACCTTTCAAACTTCCCATTCTTGACTTGTACCCAAAGAGATCTGTTATATGGTCATTCTTTTCATTAGGGTTTTTAAGCTAATCAGTAGGCTTTATAAAGAATTACAAAGCTTTCACTGCAGAAACAATTAAATGAAGTAATTTCCTCTGTCTAAAGTGATCAAATATGCTTCTGAAATTAGGAAAATGCAGGCTTATCATAAAAATATAGCTGTAATGAAACTGTATGGTTTTATTGATTTTATTATAAAATATTTCCTTTTTGCCTTCTTAATTCGCAATGAAATGCTGATTTGCTTTGAAATAAAATATGGAAAAATCCTTGTACTGTAGGAAGCTTGTCACTCTAATGGGTGTCTTGCTCACTAGAACAGTATTTTGGCTGTGTTGGAGCACATTGAAAGGAATTAGATTTAGCTTTGCCAAAATTTCGCTGTGAAAGAGTTTGCTATAACAGTGTTTTATTATATTCTTATTGAACTTCAGCCAGTTGAAAATAGAATCTCCTCACCATCCTTTTAAATTAGCCTTAAACTGCAGACAAAAGACAAAAATCAATGTGCAAATTTAGCTCCTTGCATGCAGTTTCTTAAGAAATTTACCCTGGTGCTAATATGCAGCACTCATAGATAATAGAACATAGAGTAATTGGAAATTTTAAAGTAACATTTCTTATTCAATTTAGGTCCATTTAAGTGTCTAGTCAGCCCTGTACATAAATTGTTTCGTTAATGCTACAGGTTATACCTAGTCTCTACATATGCCTCAGTGCTAACTCAATAAAACTGTCCCTGATACCTTTCCTGTGCCCTGACAAATGGTGAAATTTGGAGTATCAAGCTATAATGAAAACTGTTAGAAAAGAGTCTTGCCTAAATAATGCTACAATCTATTTAATCTTGTATTTCGTTAATAATTGCGAAGAGCTCGGGGTATCTAAACAGGAAAAAAGAAGGGCGCGTGTGTGCGTGCGCGCACGGCTCATTCCCATTGGCCACACCAGGTCTGATGTCTCCAATTGCTCTAAGTGGTCCAGATGCAGTGAGTTCTAAGCCTCACTTAGGGCGCGACCACAAAGAAACGTATGTAAAGGCATCACGCGGTGCGAGGCGGGAGAGAAAGCTGACCGGCCTTGGAAAAGACAGTGCTCCAAGCTTCACAAACAAGTGCGCCAGTGTATGCGAAAGATAAGAAGGCAACGATTTGGCTCCATCGGAGACCTGGTGGGCACATGGAAACGGGACAAACAGTGCAAATGAGGCCAGATCACTAAAGATTTGTTTCCTGGCCTGATACCTGAAAGGCTGGGAGAGCTGAAGCCAGAAAGGCAATGCAATGAGCAGAAACCAAAAAAAGAAAAAAAGAAGAAAAAAAAAAAGAGTTAACCTAGCATGTGTGGTCGCAAGGGGCCCAAACACTGCTATCAACAGCCAGGGACGGTGGGCGAGGCCTTCACTCCCCATCCGGCAGCCCTGCAGGGCGCGGGGAGAGGAAGAGAAAGGAGAGATGGGGTTTACTTGGGGTTGTCACACTCGATTTTTTACTGAAAAAAGTAAGTGGGAAGAACTGTCCAGAATAAGCCTGGATTGTAGTCGAAAATGAAATTAAAAAAGAAAGATCAGAGGGACCTTGTTATAAAACAACCCACCCAACTCCTATAACATAGGGACATCTTAATAGGATATGTGAAGCTCAGGTCTTAAGTTCAGCCTGAGTAAAGCCCCAGGATAGTTCCCGGTCGTCCTAGGAAATCTAGATGTTTCAAATGAACTGGGCTTAATGATGTTAAATGCTGTTGCTTTAATAATCAGTACATTTCACTGCAAAGATAGTAACCAATTTTTAGGAAAATACTAGGTGATTTAAAAAAATTTCATAAGCAGGAGAACAAATGGAATGCCTACAGTGTAAACTGGTGGCCTAGTTACAAGTTCATCATCTTTCCGTTACTACCTGATAAGATCCTGAAGGAAATAACCAGATCATCAGCCTTATCCCATAAAATTCAAAGCAACCACCTTAGCTTAGGGGCGGCCATAAAGGAAATGAGGAATACCAACTGAAATGTTCATTATTTTTCTGTATCTCAGTCAGTTTCCTGGTTCTGAGTCCCCACACCTCCCAACCAGGTCCAGTCAGGACACTTACCGTCAATTACAGGGGGATAATTTTGCCACAATTAGGTTTAAGCTACTGCTCTGGTTTGTTCCATCTCCTTAGCTCACCCGCCTCTATTCTAAGGCCCAGGAAGTGATCCTGCCTCCCCCAGGCAGGGGGAAAGGGCCCACTCCCCACCTTTCTCTGCTTCAGCCCAGCATAGACAGTAGCCAGTCTTCCTCAAGTGGTGACCGGGCCATTCTGCTAACACTCCACCATGGCTTATAGCCCCTGGCACTACGCATGGCCGACAATCCTCTAGAACCCTCCTGACAGTCTAGCTAGCCCATAGCTTTTGTGGTATATCTGCTTCTCTGGAAACCTTTTGGATCTACTCTCTTCTGCTCAGAATGGAGCCCCAGGGGCAGATTCCAGAACCCTGGGCCACCTGCCGTCTGTGTCCCCACAGCCCCCCCCCCCCCCACAGTCCAGGGACACAGGCTACACATGACTCCAGAGCTGCAATGAAAAAGGAATACTCCGTGGTCTCCCCTCTCAAATTTCCCTCAAATTTCTCCTTCATGCAGCTAGTGCAGGTTTAGAGACCTGCTTTCCCTACTTGTGCCCCAATCAAATCTTTTCTGCCTTATATCCTTGCTAAGATTTTGGGTTCTTGAGTCCATTTGTCCAGTTCCAGCACCCCTCACTTGGAACCTGTTGTACCTCCTGTCCCAGTGGGAGCAGGTGCACATCTCAGACGACTGCTCAGGATGACTCCCTTCTGCACCCCAGCCCCATCTCACGGACTCGAAAGGGACAGTCCCTTGCTCCAACTTAGTTTGATAGAATTCACTTCTCTTCCTCAAATAGTTACTAACCACCACTCAGCCCCCCCCAACCCCCACCCCTGGAGGCGCCATTCTGTCCAACTCCTCATTGGCACAGACAGCAAGCATTTAATCAGCCTTGGTCTTCCGCCCACCCACAGTACACCCAGAATGATGACTTTGACGGTTACTAGTGGGCATGAAATCTCGACATTCTCCTCTTTGATCCTTCTCTCTTCACTTGCATTCTCTGACTCGTTCCCTCCACCCACCCTGGAGTGGCTGATGTTCCACACGGTCCTGGGCAATTTCATCCACTTCACTTCCAGGTCAGCGGATCCTGGGTCTATTGTTTTAAAAGCCTTCCCTCTCCGGAATACCAACTGATGTTTTCAACTGCCTTTTAGACACCCGAAACCCAGTATGACCAAAATTGAATTCATTGTCTGTTTCCTCCTATTTGTTGCATGCCCAGTATTTATTAATAAATTGATCATTTCGCCACCCCTGCTGGAACCCCAGAACCATCTTGGGTGCTATCCTCTTGTCACCACCCACATCCAGTCAATTCACTCAGTCTTGGGGATCCAAGTGGTAAAGGCTTCCTCATGCTCTCCTTCCATGGCCTCTGTCTGAGCTCAGACTCTCCCCATCTCACTTCATCTCACTTCTGGCTTGGCATGTAAGTCTCCTGACTGAGACTCCACATTCCTGTCTTTGTTAGTGCACCTGCACACAGCCACAGGAACTGACTTTCTAAACACAAAATCGCATCCTGGTGCTCCCTGGGCGAAAACAAAACTCCCAATTGTCATTTTGCAGCTAGTTTGAGGTTCTGTGCATTTATATTAAATCTTTTTCTAAATGGAGTTATGTGATCTGCAGAGTCCCCAAGCACAGTCCTGGCTTGCTTCCCAACACAAAGGGATAAGCCCTGTATCAACCATTCTTTGTGTAGGAAAGGTTCTCCCAAATAATTATCTTCTTTGACTTGTACACAGTAGGCATTTACCAAATGTTTAGTCAATGTTGAATTGACTTGGTCCTGCATCGGTCATTTTGGTGACAGCCAATGCTAAACCTGTGCCCGATCAAAATGACTGGTTAATAACTGTGAATCCAGGAAGATATATTTCAGTCCCCAAAGCTGCTATAGCAAACCTATGTATTCTCTTAGATGTGACCTTGATAAAATTCTAACCTGATCCCGGGGCGTCTGGGTGGCTTAGTTGGTTAAACGTCCGACTCTTGATTTCAGCTCAGGTCATGATTTGGGGATCGTGGGATCAAGTCCCTGGTTGGGCTCTGAGCTCAGCAGGGAGTCTGCTTGAGGATTCTCCCTCTCCCTCTGCCCCTCCCCCAACTTCATGCATGCACACTCTCTCTTTCTAAAATTAAAAAATTCTAATTTGATGCTATTTTTGAGTGTAACCCCTCCTTTATTAAGTCTGGGTACTAAGACTCCAGTCTCAAAGACTGTTCCTCGGAAACAGGGCCCATACCAAGGGATTGGCCCCGGGAACCCAGAGGTCCTTTCTCTGGCTTGAAAATGTGAAGAGTCTTTGATTCTGTGGTTCTAAAGGGCAGCCTCCCCATTTTCTCTTCCCCTGCTTTGTCTAATTTCATTTTTATGATACATTCCGCACCAAAATTTCCTCATAGTTGCAAGCCCTTATATGTTATTCCTTTGTCGTGTCTGAGAATCCAAAACACAGTTGTTGTCCATCTAGATATCATTTGGTAGTAGCGAAAGGATTTCTTTATATATAACAAGCTCCAGGCTTGGGACCTTTCCAAATGCTATTCACTTGTAGATATTTACTAAGAATAATTAAGGAATGTATGCTAGAACTTGAAAAACATCTTCTACATTTTTATCCTTCTTGTAAGCAATCAACATACTTTCCTTGGAAATAGTAGAGATCATTCCCTTTTTAGCCTAACAAAATATGAGGGGGATAATTTTAAAAAAATGTCAAAGATGGTGAAGTGGAATGATACTGCAGAAAAATTCTGCCAAAAGAAATGAAAGTGGAGATTTATAATTCATGTATAAAACCCCCTTTGTATGATCAAAGAAAGCATCATCTGTGCTACTAAGTTCTATGCCTAATATAATTTTGTTGCAGAGGAATCAGACATGAAATGAACTGATAAGAGGTTTGCTCACAAATACGTAACAGCTGTGATGACAACTTCTGGTTTTAGGCAACGCAATTCTATGGGTGAATTGTTAGCCAGTTTGTTAACACAGTGTTTTAAGAATCCCTTTATAGATCCATGGAAAAGGAAAAGTATCTATTGCTGCCTGGGCATTTGTTATACGATATTCGAGAAGAACAGAAACGAACTAGATGTTTTGTGCTCTGCACATTTATTATCTGCTACCTTTAAAGGCTGAATGACCTTGCCAATCATTTATTGTAGCAAGTGCTTCAATCAACACTTAGTTTACAGACTGCTAGTCTCTCCCATGGTCCCTTTCACACGAAACAACAACGCGTTCGGTTTCATTGAAAGTTGGGCGTGGTAGTCTGCCGGCAAGCTAACTCCGTGTTGGTTTCTTGGAAAAGAAATACAAATGAGTTTGATTTTTTTTAAAAGATTTTAGCGAGCAAGTACAGGCAGGGGGAGTGGGAGAGGCAGAAGCAGGCTCCCCACCGAGCAGGGAGCCCAACGCGGGACTCGATCCCAGGACCCCGGGATCATGACCTGAGCCGAAGGCAGCCGTTTAACCGACTGAGCCACCCAGGCGTCCCAAGATACAAATGAGTTTTGTGAAAAAGTATTTAAATGCAGCCACCAACCCATCAGCATCAACAGAGTCAGCTGCTCCCAGTACTACTCGCCCAATGCCAGTGACGGACAAGGGCTTGCATTCACGGCCCCCAGTTTATGTAAATGCTGACACACCGGTCCCGCAGGACACGCTCGGTTAACGCTTGCACGGTCAGACTCCCAGGTGTCCTGTCGCTTGTTTTTGTGAGTAATATCTGGTAACGGTAACGGCACAAAAGCGGTGGAATTCATCCATAAAAGTAGAAGTGACAGAATCTGAAAAGAAGAATGATAACTCCAAGTAGGCAAGGTCAACCATCTGCAGAAGAAAGTAGGTTTTGAATGCAGGTCTTAATAATATAACTGTGTCCAGATTGCATTAAATTGGTTTTCCCTTCTCAATAATCGGCAAATGAGGAAAAACAGCTCATTGCTATCCTCACAGAAAGGTTTTAACCTGTAAACCTTACCAGCGATGACTCATTAGTAGCCTACTAGGAGCCAGAAAACTTGCCTAAATGTAATAGAAATAGAATTTCAAATGAAAGATGTAAGTATTCTTCAACGAAACTCAAAGTCCGCAAACATCTGCATGTATATTTGTTCCTCAAAAGCACAGTCATAAAGATGCGGCCCATCAGCAACAGTCTGCCTTGAGCCCAGTGTTTGAATCTAAGTTTTCTAAAGCTAAAATACAGATTAAGGAACAATCTGGTTGATGCAAAGAGTTGCATTAGGCTCCAGTGCTCTGACAGGCCCCACAGGAAGGGACTCAGGCTCTTAAGCAAAGAGCCCAATGCACTGAAGTAATTCTGAAGGTTAAATATGTCTGAAAATTGTCTAAAGGCCCTGCACAGAGGCACAGGGGGCCTGGAAAGAATGTGCTTTCTTATGAAATCTGAATTTCTTTCCTTAGAGAAGGTAAAAATGATCTACTTTCTACTTTTCTTCTGATCAGACTTCAAAGGTCAAAAACATTAACAAGAACAAAAGTTAATGAGAACAAACTAACCCCTCACTGCAGAACCTCAGCAAAATCTGTGGAAAGGCCCAGCCTGGAATGGGGCAAAAGTTTAAGGTTCTTTCTCTTGTATTAAATCCACTCATCTGTTCTGTTAGCCTGCCCAAAAGACAAAGTCAAAACCAATTTACTTTTCTTTCCCTGATGAGTCCTGTCTTATTTTGTCTTCTGCTAATGATGCCCACAAAGGCAATTGCAAGTGTGTTCAGCCAACGTTCCCATGCTGCTCTCCCTCGTAAAGTCTTTTACCCAAACGATCTCTTAGCAATGTTTTCTGTGCTCCTGAAACAACCCAAATCAGAAATCCCTTATTTAACACATATTAGAATGTTAAAATTAAATATTATTAACATATTATTATTATTATTTCAATGTTACTTGAACTCAAGTTAGAAAAGGCATTATTAATTAATCCTTGGTTCAGGAGAACAACATAAAATATGAGCCTCTCCTCCTCAACCCTTCCACCTGGATGGACACTCATACCACGAACGCAATAGTAAACAAATTCATCGTCACTATCCCTCTGAACCCTCCAAATCAAATTCCCTCCAACCTCAGCACCAGATTTCTGTAAAAGGCCTTCCCTGGCTTTACCTAGGTGTCAAATCTCGATGTCATTTGACTTTCCCCCTCTCTCTGACCTCCGCATCTCTCTGTTCTGCCTCATCACCCTCTGTGAGGTGCCCCTCCCACTCCTCATTGCCTTGCCCAGGGCTAGCGTCCTGCTCAGATCCCTGTTTCCCAGTTTGGACTGCACTAATGCCCTCCACCCGGCCACCATCCATGCAAAGTCAGTGCCCCCCTGGCCTGAGCCGGCTCCTCTCTTGAGCGAAGGCACCCACGTAAGTCCTTCAGAAGGTTTCCCTTAGCTCTAGGATTGTATGAGTCTGTCCTTTAGCTGTGAGATCCTGTGATTCTAGCTTCACTCGTACCCCCCACTATTTTTAGCCAGGAACTTTGGGCTCCATCCATCTCAGTGACTCGTCTGTGGACCATACTTCACACTTTGTTCTCACTCTATCAACAGAATGCTACCTTCTCCCCATTCCCGCCCTCCAACCCTAAAACCCTTTGTGCTTCAAGACCGTTCTCAGGCAACCTCTATCTGGCAACATTTCCATCCATCTCTTTTTCTCTAAACTAACGCCACACTTCATCATTGTCTCTTATGAAATACACACTTTGTCTTGCCTGTGTTACCCTGTCTTATACCCCAAAGTAGACTGTAAGCTCCTTGAAGACTATGGCTCACTCCTCTCTTCAGTATATCCCCTCCCAAACCAGCACTGCCTTCCACGCAGTAAGCACTGAGGGAGTATTTGTCGAATTGATTTCAATTAATTCAGTTTTTAACTGAATCAAGCAAAGGATGTCACAAGCTTGCTTTTATAACTAAAGAGAGCACAGTTCTGCAGCTGTCGACAGAGTCTCTGGGGGTTGGAGGGAACAACACAGGGAGAATCCTCAGAAGCCAGCTGACTGCTGGTCAAACCAGGTGCAAGTTGGGAAAAATTCTATAGTGAATGAAGGAAAATAAGATGCCCAGTGGAAAAGAATACCAACATTCTTGCAAATGAACCTTTAAGTATTATTTTTACAAAGAACACAAGGATTATTTCATTCCCTTGTTGACTCGTTTGTATGTTCTTCCTACAGATACTTTCGGAAAAAGACCTATTGTTTGTTTTTCTCTGTGCTGACACAGTAGCCATTGTTTATAACTGTAATCATAGCACACATAGTTGAAAATGTGGGATCAGGGACAAGCTGTATTTCCCCCTCTGGTTCTTTAGACAGTGAATACTGTGTTGTTTATGTCTTACCACAGCTCTTTTGTCAAACATTTAATGATTTTTCCCCCTGACAAATTTGTAGTTTGTTATCAACCATAAAAATGTCTTTATGGCCTTGTTTTTAAACATTTAAACTTTGGTGTGTATGTCTCAAGATGAGCATGAATTAAGGTGTTTATTTCATTTTGAATACATTGTTTATTACGGTGCATAAAGCTAGATTTCTCCAACAAGGATGGCTTATCTAGAACTATATTTAGACTTGATGAAAATAAATTTTCTTTTTTGGAGGGTGGTTATGCCTGTTGGTTCCCAGGTCAGGTGTGTTGAGAGCATTTGTCAAATGTTAAACAGGCGCGGACATCTGTAACTTTGTGCAGCCTGTGGCTGTCACTAGATTTCCTGCTGCAGAAGCGATCTGACACACTTCTCCACACCTGGGATTTCCATTTTTCCAAATGCCCAAGATTTCTTACTCTTCTGTAATTCATAAACCTGAGACCCAAGCCTTTGGGAAATTAAAAAAAAAAAAAAAAACAACTTTTTTACACCTCATAAATAGGAACCCTTTGTTTTTCCTGTTTTAAAAAATTACAATATGTTCCTTGATATGACATTTGAAGGCTTTAATTCAAATGAATATTTATGACAAATAAAATAAATTTCAAACACATTTGGCATGTAACTTCAGGGCAATTTTAAAAGTATCCATTTTTTAAGCTGGCAGTGGAATCTACAAAAAGTCTTAATGTGCCACTTTATATTTTTATGAATATCAAATTATAGAACACATTTTGCTGCTCTAACCATTTCCATGAGACTTCACTTAGATTGAAGGGATAAAAAATGATTGTCAGTCTTTCAAACGCCTAGAGGAAAACCCTCCAGTTTTGTTTTCAATTTGTTTTCAAGGGCTAATTTAAACTTTTTAAAGACAATGTGTGAAGAGGCAAGGTCAGAGTGGGTACCTTCACCATTATTCAACTTGGATTGCTCTAACTTCTCTTACAAAGTATGAAACACTACTAGCAAGGCAGTTCTTCCCAGGGATTATGAGGCAGACAATTTTTAAGAATCTAGATGTTGTATACAAAATGTGGGCCATATATAGTCCTCCTTGAGAACAAGAAGGAAAACTCTGAAGACATGGATGCATCAGCTTTCAGCTAAGGAGGTACCTTTTCTTAAAGCTTTGTATTATTTAAGTGGATGACTTTTCCTCAAAGATAATTTTGTAAGTTTTCATATTCAACATTAAAAATTGTACCAGCATGTCATGTTTTGAAAGTTATACCTACAAGTATTTCAAAAAAAATGTCTTTTCAGTGTTGTACATATTTTAGATATGTTGGAAGACATATAGAATCAGAGACTTCTTCAAACCCATGTTGGATTAGAAGTCAATCTCTTACTACTGGTCACACCGGACAACAAGGAATCATCTGTGCTGGAGACTGCACCCACCTCCACTGTCCAGAGATCTCATAGCCAGTGTCCCCAGTGGCTGTATTTACTCAGGATGCCCCAGAACTTAGTTTTAATTATTTCTTTTAGTCTGTCTCTTTCTATCTTTTATTCTCCACCCCTCTCCCCTTCAGAGCTTTCTGCCTGTCTTCATTTTGGTCTTTCTTTCTCACAGTGGGGCCCCTGAGAACTCCCCAGCTGGTGGATGCTCACAGCCACGTGCTGCCTGCCCACCACACATAAGACGGGCTTACCAGGGCCATTCTACCCCCGGTCCTTTGCCCTGGATGGAGCATGGCTGAGGTTATGCTGCATTTGGAGTCCTCCTGGCACACCTATACTGAAGAGGCTGCTATTTTTTAGGCCATGGTTGCTTCACTCATCCCGATAGCCTTATTGTAAAGGCATCGATGTCCAAGTATTTTGGAGTTACTAAAACTAGCCATGGAAATTAGGATGTGCAGATCTGTTTGGCCACTGGGAATTGGGCCAGCTGCCCCAACTCCTCTCTTTTTACCTCCTTCTCTCTCTCCTCCCTCTATATCTGCCCCTTCGTTGTCATCAATACATGTTGTAGGCATCGAACACTTAGGGATATTCCAGGTGGCTCCTCCCCTAAAGTTAAGTCTTGCCCTCTCTCCTGAGACGGAGAGACATCCTCTTCAACTTTCATCTTGATGTGGAGTTGTCCTCAGAGAGAAGCCACTTCCACTGACCCTTAGCTCTCACTGTGTTCAAAATGAGGCAATTTTTCAAAGGTGACAATTGAAGGAGTCTCTTTGTCCATGCACAAGGAAGATAGTATTTCGGGCTGTATTGGCCCTCTCAACCACATACAGATGAATGATCTTTGATTGTTTTCATATTTCATTTTAATGTTCTATAAATTACATTAGTTAGTTGTTTATTTCCTTTATAATTCCTTAAATTTCAGTCTTATCTTGAAGCCATTAAATCCAAAGAGAGTGCTGCTAAGGAAGCTGTTAACTATACACGCACCCTGACCACATTTCTGAGACTGTCTCTTGAGTTCAGTTCTACTGACATAGTAAGTTTGACCGTGAAATCCATTAAGACATGCATCCAATGAAAAAGAGCATTGAGCCACCCTCCTCTTTCTTTTTCATATGTCCTGATAACACCGTGTTTTCCATTCCATGCAACTTCCTTTTGCTAGCCACCAAGGATTCCCCGCTCTGCCCCATCCGACGTCTGTCTCCTGGAAATGCACTGTAGAGACCGTTTACAGGCAGAAGGGGATCTCACTTGCACCAGCACTACCTGGAGCCTTGACAGCTAAGGACAATTAAACAACTCGCCCTGCCTCCCCTCCGCTCTCCCTTCACCTCCGTTTGAATCTTATGGCACTTCTTTCTTTCCTTGACTTGCCTAGAAAGGGAGCTTCTGTGCCTAAGATACCATTTCCTCTCCATGCGATCACATTGTTCTCATCCTGAAGTCAAGTTTCAGTCCCCACCACAAGTCTACAGCTGCTCTTTTGGAGAGCCATGACCTTCATATTGCCAGATCCGAACTGTCTCTCCTCAGAGCCTCTCCTTTGACTGGCTGACCCTGCAGACCTCCTTCTGTCTTGGCCTGGCTTCTGAGACTTCCCCTCACAGCTCGGCAAGCATTCCTCCTACCCTTCTCTCCTTCGTTCTCCTGCTCCCTGACTGCAAGAGGCGCCTCTTCCAGTCACCAATCTGTGTGATGGCCTCCATGGCCTCGGTGCCGATCGCTCGCTCATTTGGTTCTTGCTCAGACTCTGCCTCTGTGCCTCAGTTACCCACCCAACATCTTCCCTGGCTCATCTCATGGCCACATCCAGAGCAACATGTCCAAAGTCCAACCCATCATGTTCCTCATGGAGTCACTGAGAGAATTAAATGAAGATGCTCATTATTAGTTACAGGTGCATGGCGGTGCCTGCCACCCTGACAGCATCCACCATGCCTAACGTGAAAGCTGTTACTATTATCACTTCCCAACAGCCCCTGATAGCTTGTTTGTCTCCGTTAACGGCACTGCCCTTCCTCTGCTCAACCAGCAGCTACATCGCGCAGTGGTCCTTGACTCTTTCCTCCCCGTTCCCCACAACCCCTCTACCCCGAGGCCCCTCATGTTCCAGTGTTACTAGGAACTTTTCTGTAGCCTCACCTCACTATGTGACATTGAACAAGCTGCGGAACTACTCTCCACCTTTGCAGAAACAAAGTCGAAATAATGAAATCTACCTTAGCAGGACTTGGGGTAGCATTAGGCCAAATGGCTTCTATAAACAGTAGAACAATCATGCTTGGCACTTGGTAATGGATAAATATCACCTCTTACTGTGTTATAACTGTTGGCCTATTATCTGTGTGAAACTCCAATGATAATTTCTTCCATTTAAGAAGGAAAAAAAGCCAAGAAATAAAATATAAACAAATATATCTCTATATAACACAAGACCTGGGATAAGTAGATGTCCAAAAGATAGAGACATAAACAGGTAGGTAGATCATAGATGGATAGACAGACAGGCAGGTAATAAGGCACACCAGAATGATGGAATGACACAAAGCATAAATGGGAAAGATAGCGGGGGGAGAAAACTGAAATAGAAAAAATATGTTGAATTTAGGGTTGTATTACTGGGGATATTTTTACTTTTTTATTTAAAAACTTGAGCCTAAAATTTTTGAGATCGTTTCCTTTTCCCCAGGAAAGAAGTACATATCCTATTAGTGGTTGTTTAAGTTTTTTTCACAGTAAAAGTTTCCTTTCAAATGCAGTTGTAACTGGCTTTCCGTTAGTGCTAATCCGTTCTCATCTCTATGGACATTTTCCGCGCTTTCGGCTGTTTCTAGAGTATGAACCTATTTTGAAATCACCTTTAGCTATAACAGAAAAAAATACCATCTGTAAATGCTTTTGTCTAGAGGTATATCATCAAAATAAAGTCCCACTCACCCACTGTCCTTATGAAACTGGTGGCGATTTTCTACTCTTATTTTAAATTTTCTCTCATTACCTAACACTTTAAGGAAACAATTCAGAGCAAAGGCCATCTTATCTTTCAGAGGAACATAGAATTAGCCACATCCAAATGGAAATTAAAAAGAATAGCTCTCTAGTCCATGTCAAATGCACAAAGCAAAAAGTGTGAAGTTGTGATGTCATATAAAGCATTTTGAAACATAGAAGGCACTGTGCAAGGGTACTAGTCTTTTTAGTATTACAGAGGAAGAGGTTTCTAGATAGGCCTTTCTCTGTGTGACTTCCCAATTCCTGATAATGTGTGCCAATGTCTTCAGGGAAATTGGAATTAATGTAAAACCTTTTATCCCGTAATACTCTTTCTTTATTGAAATAGCCATTTTATTTATTTATGTTTTGAGGAGAAAAATTGGGCTCCACCTTTTATTTTATTATTTTTTATTTTTTTTATTAACATAGAATGTATTATTTGTTTCAGGGGTACAGATCTGTGATTCATCAGTCTTAGACAATTCGCAGTGCTCAGAGCCTGTGGCAGCCCCTGAAGAGGGAGTTTTTCTCTTTGAGCCATCAGAAATTGGGACATAGGCATCATGTCAGGATGAGAGCCTCCCCACCCCCCACCCCCCCCAGGCATGCACGCACACACACACACACACACACCTGTCCTAATGTCTACATGTCTGATTCCATGATCTATAACATTTGCATGACCTCACTCTGAGGCAAACAGTATTAACCTTGGACTTTAAGCGCCAAGGGTATGAACGTGGGCACGTGTCACATACTTCTAAGTTCATGCATACTTTCCGAACAGCACATAGCCGTGAGTAGGAGAGGAAAAGGGATTGAATTGCATGAGCGGCATTCCAAATGTATTGATAGAACTGCAGAAAGAGTCCTTTTTCTAAGTTAGGTCAAACGTTAACCTTTTATTGCTCAAAATGAGAACGTCTGATCATACTAATCGGTAAGCCAACGAATACTAAAAATTCTCAATAGCTTCAACATTCTTTGCTGATCCTTGCTTTGGATAGCACCTTGATGGGGTGGCCAACCATCCTGGCTTGTTCCAGACTGAGAAGTTGGCCAGGACACAGGGCTTTAGTGCTAGATCTGGGATGGGTGGTGGACCTGTTAGATGTCCTTGCCCTGGGACGATGGAGAATGCACTGCTTCACCTCCATTCCTGAGCAATCTGACACCCGGGCACTGGGCCATTCCCAGCAACCAGAAGCCGGGGTCTGGGCTGGATCCGCAGAGTATGGGCACCCTGCTGGTCAGCAGTTTCGTGTCCTTGAGTTCTGTCTTAACGTTTCTAATCCTCCCATGACAAGGCTTTCATGCATTCTGTAGAATATAGGTTTCCATAAATGACATTAATTATTTTTTACCTTACAATCCGTTAAACAATGATAAGGAAATTTAAAGTGACAGAAACATATGGGAAAACACTTCTAAAGCAGCATGATGAAATAAGTGCATACTTTAAGAGAATTATTGAAAACTTTTAATTTACAGGGAGGATTCATCATAAACCCATTTTTACACTTCATTGGAGTGCATATGTTTTATTATTTCTTATTAGTACGTACAATTTTTTAAAGGACCAAGAAGTCTTAAACATCAATAGTTTCACAACTGGGTCTCTCTTAGTCTTGATATATGCCAGCATACATTTATGTTCCGGTTTCTCTAGAAACGGAGCCCTAGAGAGATAGAGGTGCTTTCTGCGGCCCAAGGAACATCAGCCCCTTGTTGGGAGCCTCGTCAGAGATCTAGCTGTGGAAAGACAGTCTCCTCATGACCTTCGGGCATGGGGTGGGATCAAATCACCCAGCTCACGGACACCTTTCATATCTACCTCCCACCCAATTCTATGCAGCAAATATTCACTACCAGCCACAGTGCTCGGCGGGGGGAAAGAGGGGAAACAGCCCAAGACCCCACAGTCGAGGGAGGAACGCCGTGCCCCTCAAGTGCCTGGGCTTGTAGAGCAGACCCATGGGGCCTCTGTCCCACCACATCACCTGTGTCGCTCAGGACCAGCGACGGTCACGGTTCTGTTTTCACATGTGGAAAATGGCCTGTGAACCGACCTTGAGAGGTCTCTATAAGCGCCAAATGTATGCAAAGGCCCTACATACCCAAGGCTCCTTACAAATGTTAGTTGCTGTTTCTGCTCCTTGATAATTAAGGAGCACGGGTTTAGCAGGGGACACAGAGGTGCCGACAGAGTGATCTTAGAGGCCAGGCTGTGAAGTCAGAGGCCGAGGAGTTCCCAGGAAGGTGGTCGCGGGGAGCCTTCCCTGAGGTGGGGCTGGAGCTGGACTTCGAAGGGCGAGAGTTAGAGTAGCCAGCAGAGGGAACAGTGAGAGCACCCGGGGATTTCAGCAGCCACGGCGGGGGGGGGGGGGGGGGGGGGGGGGGGCAGCTGGAAGGACGGCCCTGTAGCTCCTGTGGCTCAGAAGACAGGTGTGTGCAAAGGAGCCGTCCCCACTGACACCCACCCCAGGGCAGCAGGGGAGAGGCCCCAAGGGAGGAGGGAGGCAAGCCAGGCCTTCGCATCTTTGCCGGTGGAGAGTTAGAAACTAATCAGTAACTAAGGAATGAAAATGAAGTCGGCCTAAGTGGTGAGCCCCCTCCAGCAAATGACCCCTGATCCCTCTGGGGTCCCAGCACTGCCATATGTCTGTTGCTGCTGCTAAGACAGTATATAAATGTGTGTGTGGGGGGGGTGCGCGCGCACGCGCGCGTGTGTTAGAGATTCAGATTTTCATTCCTATGTTTTCCTACATTCTGCCAACAGTAATAGAACAAGTTACATAAATTGCCACCAACTGTCAAATCTTCAGGATTCTCCATTCTCAGAGTTCAAAGAGAAGTAGTTGTAATGATGGTTTTCACACTGAAATAAGAAATAGTAAGCCAAGCTAACCTAGAGAGGCTTCTAGCGAAGAGATCCTGGATTGATTCCTTGCCTGAGATTTCAGTAATTTATACCAGAAAAAAGTAAAATAAAAAATATGCAATTTTGCCTAAATCTCATGAATAATTGAGAAAAAGCCAGATTATCTGGGCCTCAGTAAGCACTTCTGCATAGGGATATAAATAAAGAACCCCGAAGGAGTGTGTAGGAGACCAGGTTCCCAAGTCAGCCTGAGAGTTCACTGTGGGGGCAAATTTTCATCTCGAGTCTGTTTGATGGGCATGGAGTGACTCTCCAACAGTGAGAGTCTGGGGAGCCTCAGAGTGTTGAGGTGTCTGCTTGGTGCAGCTGATGGCCACGAAGCAGGGAGATCATTGTCATACCCCCCTCACTGTCTGTCCCTCCCCCACAATTGTCACTCGCTTAAACTGATTTACTTAAACAATTTGAGATGAAGGAAGCACCCTCTCTGTGAATCAAATGCACCATTTCTGAAGATTTCCTTTGATAAAAAACTTCGTTTGCCTCGAGTTTGTGGTTGATGCTTTTCCTCCTTCAGTTCATTAGCTCCTGCAATAGCCATCTTGGTGTGCATCTCACTTCGAGTGCCCTGGAGGAAAAGATCATTCTGCTGCTTCTGAGTCCGCGGGGCAATCGCAGCAAACTCTGAGCTTGTGAATGTACGTGGTGTCGCCAACTCATCAGAGAAGGCCGTGAGCTGTATACCAGCACTGTTGTGGTCATGTCCCTTCAGGAGTCTAATTACTTTGAAAATAAAATGAAGAGAAGTCACCTGTCAATTAGTTGCTGCTCATACGAGCTCTTCCTAGTTCATGCAGGTGGCCACAATGATTTGGGGCACATCTTATGCAAACTCTCACAGATCACATTGGGGTGTGGTTGTTTGCAGCGTTCATACCTGAGTGGGGTGTGATCGTGTTAGTCCCCTGTAAAGAGAAATTAGTTAATTAGTCCCCTGTAAAGAGAAAACAGACTGCATGAGGATAGAACCAGGCATCCCTTTTTGTGGTAAACAGTGATTTCTAAGAAAATCATGATTGAGTTTCAAGGAACTGAAATTATGGAGTGATGCCCAATTTGAATTCTGTGGCAGGCGCAGAAGTTTCTCATCCCTAAAGGGCAGTTTCTTCTTTGCCATTAGATTCACAGGCACTGGAGCACAGACAAGAACTGTGTTTGCATGTGTTCGGGAAAAGGTGTGAGAAAGGACTGTTAGCATTAGGTTGGCCTCAAACTATTTCTCCTCTAGAAATGTCTGCACCTTGTTATAGGTAAGTGAGAGACCACTGAGGTTCCAGATTCTTTCATTATAAATTCTAGTCTACCTTCGTCTTCCCCACGGTATTCAGTTTTCTCTAAGATGATTTGTCACACAAAAGTTCCCACCTTTGCTCCGTGGATTCGTATTTTTCTTCATGTGCATGAGTTTCTGTGTATAGCATAGCCAGAAACCTGGACAGGGATGAAACACCCCCTTTGTTTCCCAGTCCCCCTCCTCTCCCTTCCCCCCACCAATCCCATGTGGGACACTGGGAATCGGGGGGTTGTAATGCACAAAAGATCCAGAAGCTGGGAGATACCCAACCAGGTAAGAGGCAAATCCTACAGCCGAAAGCCATAGCAGGTTATCATGAGCTAAGAAAGCCCTGCCAAGTGGGGGGGGGGGGGGGGGCAGAGGGATGAAAGATGGAGGAATGTTCAAGAAAACAGTGTTTTTTGATTCCTGGAGAGGTCCCCTAAGTGGGGATGAACTGAGGGAAGAGTGATGTTTCTGCTGGCCTCTTAGGCTTCCCAAAAGGAAGCTAAGTCATAAGTAACCTCAAATCCAGATCTGGAAGAATTGCTAAAAGAAATGAATAAATTCTTAACCGAGGAAATTACACTGAGAGAAGATGCCAATATCTGTTTTTGTTATTTTCAGTTTGTGAAATGCCATACTCCTTTTAAAATATTTTTATTATGCATTTGAGTGTACTATCATGTCGGTTGGGTTTATGTTGAATATTTCTCTAAGGTTTTACATTTTTTTCTCTCATAAATTGTAAATCTTTGTCAGTGTCCTTTCTGATTTTTAAAAAGCTTCATAGAAAGTGAGAATTTTCTTTAAATGAAAAAAAAAATTAGTAACGTAAGAGCACACACTCTTCTGTGATCTATTGTCCAAGCAGTGTTTATCTCCTCCTAAGAGATCAGGCCTTCCTTCTAAGAAAGTCTTCTATGCATTTACCCTGTTCTTTATAATTCAGGCTGTGGTTAGTCTCTTTGCTGACATAAAATTAATGACCACTGCCCCTGGTAGGTCTTCACCACATGGGACAGGTGATGCCAGGGTTTCAAGAGTCTAAACACAACACATGTTCAGTAAACAAAGAAATGAATGTGTAAGGCCTAAAATATTCAGCAGAAATAAACCTCAAGAAATACCAAAATTAACTGTCATTCTAAGAAAAATCCTTTGTTCACATTTTCACTCCAACTCATACCTGCCACTTCTGCTAAATTCACCTCCCTCCGTTTACACGTGAGACCAGCACCTTGAAACAAGAACATGCAAGCCCAGCTCTACATGTGTTTCTTATTTTTCTGGCTCCTCACCACATAATGCATGGATGATAACCTGATTCATTTCGGGATGAAATTAACATGCATGCAACTAAGTTCTTTCTATTACAATTAGAAGATAAGACTGTCAGGATCCATAACAGTCCCTTCAAAGAAAGTGGAAGCACCTAGTATTCATAATCTTATTTTTGCAATGAAATTATGAATCACTGTTCACCAGTATGAGTGCATTAGAATACCAAGTGAGACCTGACTGTCTTAGAAGAGGCAGGCTCTCAATCTGTGGCTACCATCTGGATGTCGCCGAGAAGGAGTTGGGACGGGCCGGCAAAGCTGTCAGGCGATGGGGAGCATATGGAAGTGGCCTCTTTGGGGCCACGGACCATCGGTGCTGCTGCTTTCTCTCTTCACAGTTGTCTAACATATTGCCACTGACTACGTGAGCATAACTTAAGAGTCAATTTGAATTCCATTGTAGTTAAACTGGGATTGCCCTGTTAGTAAGCTAGCTGACATTGCACACTTTGGTCCAAAGTTTATTTTTGCTTTATTTGGCAAATAAAGCAAACACTCTGTAAAGACTTGAAATAACTTCTATTCAGAGACTCTTTCTGAGCTGGGTCTTTTTTTTTAACCTATTTTTTTTTTTCTGTTCCTAAGACATAATATGCTCCATTCCCTCAAGGATAAAGATAATGGTGAGAGTGGTGGTTTTTAACAGTATACAATCAGAAAAAAAGAAAAGAGCAGAGCTCAACTTTGAAGCTAAATGCTGTTTTTTAAAAAATTGCTAGATGGTTATGTTTAAATTAGAATTTTCTACACATTAATCAGGTTGTGTCAGGAAAAGTACAGAAATAAAATAAAAAATAAATATGCATTTTATCTCACTGTTTTTGGCACACACTTGGCTTTGAGCTGCTTTGGCTGGTCGTACCTTAGGATTTCATCTTTTTGGCATAGCCTCCTAGGATTTTAGTGCAGTGGCTCCCAAAAAGAATGCTAAAATATTACTTGCAATCCAAAAATATATATATATCTTCTTTGTGTGGAATAAAATATGAACTAATTTGGAGAAAGGAACAGTTCTAGACATGTATTTCATTAATATAAATATGCACCTCACACTGTGTGAATTAACATCTCTTAGAATTGATATTACAATGCTAGTACGCAGAAAAGAAATGAAAGCACTTTTCTACCAAAAATATTTGCCTAATGTCTAATGTGAGATTATTAAGCAGAAAAATGCATTAGTGAATAAGAGAGGATATTTTTCTCCTAATTTATTTCTATTGTCCCCTTTTGTGTTAGACTTTCTTTAAAAGATCTAATAGGGGTTAATAGATAAGTTGTATCTGAGTAGCTACAAATAGAAGCACAAGTCAAAGTAATCTATAGCCGAGCACTCAAATGCATTTACTAAATAAGGTTGTGAGCAATATTAGGTACATTTTTCTGACACCTTTCCCTGTTGACAAGGAGTTGGGTGAATTTAGTAAAGGAAGTACACAGTGAACTGTTGTTAGCATTTATCAGCAAATGTGATGAGTGGCCCTGAAATAGAGCATCTTATCATCCAAATTTCTCAGTAGCCTTAGTAAAGAGTAGCTGGAGTCGATCTAAACAGTATTAATGCGACAACCCACCTCACTGTGAAGGTGGAACTTTGAGAAGAAACAAAAAGATAGATTTTGATGGGTAAGGTTAAAAGTAGTTGTAAGAGTCGGTCTAGCATTTTGTATTTCATTAATCAATTCCTAAATCTATAATAAAAAAAAACAACAACACAAAAACTACAGTGAATGGTTGGGTATAAGGTGGAGATTGAATGGTACCAACAACAAATACTTGTTAATATTGACAGGTTATGGTACAGGGATTACCTAATTTCACAGATGAGGGTAACACAAAATGAGACAACTTCTACATAATGTTTATTCTAGAGGAATATTATGACTTTACTGAGATTTGTAATTTCCTTCATATTGATTTTTTTCATGTGTGAAATAAACATGCATCAACCTAGTTAATACTTGAACAAGACCCTAATACAGTCAAACCATAATTTGATATGAAGCATGAGACACAAAGGAAATATTATATTGTAAATTAACAACTGAAAATTGAGGTCATGCCATATATCTATTACACAGGTGATGCCAGTGATATCTTTTTTCTTGAAAAAGCCATTGTGACTCAGCACTAAAAAAGCATTATGACTAAGACAGTCTATCAAATCAGCACTCCATGCCACAGTCAATGTGTGCAGTCCTTGAGCCCAGCCACCTAAAAGTCTGTAAGAACATCAAACTGTGCTCGTTGAGGAACCTCAATTCTCAACCGAATGTTTTGTTAATTTCACCATTGGTAAACATCTCCACAGGGACCATTATCACTGGGAAATGTGCCTGTGATGCCCAGGAAAGTCATAGCTTATTCTTCCATCTGTATTTTAAATTCTATGAAAGTTAACAGAGCAATCAGATGAGTAAACAGACAATTAAATTGAGAATATAAAAGGCAGACCAGCACAATGTATTAATTTGCTGCTCTTTAATGGACTTTATCTGTGATCCATATATATTCCTTCTCAAGTATTCATTGAAAAACTATCAAGGGAGTTTAGATATTTTTATGCCAATCCCTTCCATAATGCATAATATCCTTCTTGAATGGAATACAGTGCCAAGTACTTGGTGGTCTATAATAACTGTTGAATGTGAGGGAAAAAAAATATATATCCATTGGAGAGTTCTCATTAAAAAAGATCCCATCAGGGTGCCTGGGTGGCTCAATCAGTTAAGCGTCTGACTCTTGATTTTGGCTCGGATTGTGATCTCAGGGTCCTGAGATCGAGCCCCACGTGAGGCTCTCTGCTCAGTGGGTAGTCTGCTTGTTTCCCCTGCCCTCCGCGCGCTCTCTCTATCTCTCTCTCTCTCTCAAATAAATCTTTTTCTAAAAAAATCCCCAGCAGGAATAAAGCAGAAACCACCAGAGTGGACAGTAAGCTAGACATGGCCTTAGAAGGTCTGGGCCCCATCAGGTGCATCCAGTTCTGCTGGGTGTGAACAATAAACTCTGAGCCTTAGTTCTCTCTTCCACAACATATGGATGAACATCTACTGCAGAGGTATGTTGAAGATATTGAATTAATGCATATTAAAGCAGCCATTAAATGTCTGGATTCAAGCTAGGAGTAGACTCTCAATTACATTTATGTACCTGTTCTCCTTACTTACGCTGAAATGAAATAATATCAGTTCATAGTGCACCCAGTTTGTACTGAGTGGCACAACACTGAATTTTTAAAAAGGAATTTCCCCCTTAGAATAATGCCAAATATGGGACATATTAAATAAGAAACTGCAAGCTTGTAAGTCATTGAATAGCCAAGTTTAGGGGGAACAGAAGGCATTTTGTTTGAGGAATCCAAGTGCTGACCTGGTCAACTCTCCTCATCTTGGGCAGTCCCATGCCCTATTTAATCAGAATGTAAACAGACCTAAAGTTTCTTAAAATGTAAAAATGCCTCCCTTCAAGTAATATCAACTTAATAAAAGTCTTTATTCCTTCATTGAAGCCTTATTTGATGATACTAACTTTTTTCTCTTAGGCTTGCATGAGAGGTTCTAATCACAGAAACTTTCCTTTAAAAAAAAAATCCCTTTGGCTTTTAACATTGTCATTATGACAGCAACACTTAAAGCTGACCTTTTTTTTTTGACAGAGTTAGAAATTCTTCCCCAGGCAATGTGGTGATTCTTTAATGCTTATGTGCAAATTATGCACATCACATCACACAGGGACATTTCATAATCCTGTGTACTACCCCCTTCCTCAGCTTAATGAAAATATTAATGCTGGGTTCCAGTAATATTTTCCATGTAATAAAGTTGCTGTTTTATAGATTAAAGGAGCAGACACTTGAGGTCAATCAAAATAATTGTTTTAAAACTTACCATGGTGAACAAAATGTTCTTTCTTATCCTATCCACCAATACCAGAGAAATGTAAAGCTGCATTCACAGGTAGCTTTTTTCATGAGAATTTAGAACTTTGCCATGTTTAATTGAGTATTTTTATAACTTAAATCTAAGCATAGGTCTATATAATGGAACTTTTAAAAAATAACTCTTTGGACAAGAACAAATACTGTGATTCTCAATATTTATATCAATTGCACATAATAAAATAACTCATGAAAACATTTTGCTCAATATGGAGATCTACTACAGTAAAGGTGGCTTCCTGGTTTCTCGCCCTCAGAACGAGTTGCTATGTGTAAGCAGTTGAAATGTTTGAGCCTCTTGGTTTTGCAGTCCTCTCCAGCTTCGTTGAAAACTAGAGACATAGACAGGGGATGCAGGGTAGGGAGTTCTTCCTCTTCCAACAGTTTGTCCAAACCACTAGGTGGTGCCCAGCACAATCAGTGTTCACCTGCAGTGTGGGAGCCTGGGTCCAGAGAGGGGTGTCAGAGCCTGAATAGTGAAGAGGACATCCACATGGTGGGAAGCAGCCCCGATGGCCCCACAAAGGGAATTGGAACACAGAGTGACAAGAAGGACATCTGCACTAAGGTGGGAGAGGGGTGTAGGGCAGTGGTGGCAGTGGGAGATTGGTTACATGTGGCAGTAGATCAAAAAAACTCAATATAAAAAGGATAATGAGAGCCAAAGGAGCTACAAGTCTGGAAAGATAGAAAAATAGAGCATACCCTCTGATGTAGAATTAGAATTAAAGATATTGGTGTAAACTTGTGATTTTCAATGTATTATAAAGATAGATGTAGAAATAAGCATGGTTATAGCTATTGGTGTACAGGTATAGTTCTGTCCACTGAGAGGCTGGGAATAGTGGCACCCCAAAAGCACTGAGCACAACTAGTACTTAGATTTTGGTTTCTAAATACCATTCTTTCCAAAAAGGAACCAATCCTCCTTGGAGAAATGGTGGATTCCAGGACTAAGGCAGGGAAAGTACAAGATGAGCCTGAAATAGTTGTGGTAGGAAGAAAGGAAGGAAGGAAGGAAAGGAGGGAGGGAGGGAGGGAAGGGGGAGGGAGAGAAGAAGGGAGGAAGGAAGATAAGGAAGGGCTTAACAAAAAATGGGACATGTGAAAGGGACACCGATGCCAGCCTAAAGGGGCCCCCAGTTGCCAACCCAGGAACAATTTGAGCATCATAATAAGTAATGGTAATAAAATGGAGTATATGCCATTGACTAGATTAGGAATTGGATGAATCCACACTAATATAAATAAATAGATGAATAAAAATTTGACAGAGAACTGGATATTTACATAGTTTCACAGCATCTCCTCACAAGATACTTACTAATTACAAGGGAAGAAGAGCAACTTTACCATGGAGATGCTTGGCAGGCATAACCTAAATCAAAGCATCACAGTTTACATTACCAATAAAGGGAGAAATCAAAGTCATATGCCACCTGGTAGAATGCAGTGTAATGTCCCTGCCAACACACATAACCTGAATACTCTCATTAGGAAATATCAGACAAACTCAACCTGAGGAACAATCTACAAAACAACTGGCCTATACTCTTTAAAAATATCAAGGGCAAGAAAGTCAAGGGGAAAAAGTTCTGAAGATCTTTTCCAGGTAGGAGAATGAAGAGACGTCACCACTAAACAGGACATGTGATTCTGGATTGGAGCCTTTTGCTGTGCAGAATGACAATGGGACGATTGGCAAAATATGAATGGAGTCGTTTCCTGACTGCAGTGCTTATGTTGCGCTATGTAGGAGACTGTCCTTGTTTGCAGGGAATGTACACTAAAACATTTAGGGGTGTTTCTTTCTCAGTGACTGAGGTAGAGTACCTTTTCATATGATTAATGGACATGTGTATTAATTTTCCTATAGAGTCCCTATTTACATTATTTTTCTATTGTTCTGTTGTCTTTTTCTTATTGCCTTGTAGGAGCTTTTTCTAAATTAAGGAAATTAGCCCTTTGTCAATTATATGCATTGCAAATGCCACCACTTCAAGTGTATAAATAGATGCACTAATCTTTTGTTCTGGAACATTAAAGGGTTTTGTTTGTTCTGTCTGTACATTTTAAATCTCTGTTCTATCTGGAATTTATATTGGTGTATATAAAGAGATAAACATCCAGGTGTATATTTTTTCAAATGGTTAGTCAGTTGTCCCAACATCATATAAAAAAATAGCCTCTTTTCTTCACCTTTGAAAAGGAGCCTTTATCACAATCTATAAATTCCCACATTATTTGGATTGAATTCTGGACTCAATTCTGTTCTTACTGTTTCCTCTCCAGTGCCAACCTGTTTCCATTATTAAAGTTAAATCATGTATTAATAGAGCAGTGTCCAGTAGAACCTCTGCAATGAAAGAAATGTTCTCTGTTTCTGTATCCAGTATAGTAAGACACTAGTCACACAGAGTCCTTGAAATATTGTTAGTTTGACTGAGGAGCAGAATTTTTTTATTTTATTTATTTTTAATTAATTTATACTTCAAAGAGCCACATGTGGCTTGTGGCTACCAAATTGGACAGCAGAGTTTTAATATTTTGTGGGGCTAGCCCCTATTCACTTACCTTCTTTCCAGAATCTGCCAGGCTATTCTCACATGTTTATGTTTCCTTATTTTCTTCTTCTCTTAAGAAAACTAGATTTTCTAGTTGCCCAGAAAAAGCCACATTGAATTTTTAGGACACTTCAAAGGGGACTTGTTACACTTAGAGTATTATATCTTCAAGCCTTCTTTTAAATCCTTCAATAGAGTTGTTAAGTTTTCTTTATATAACTTTATACATCTCCTTTTAAGTTCATTCATAGGTATTTTATCATTTTGTTTTATTTTCTGTTTTTCTATAGTAAACAACTTGTTTCCTTCCATTTTTTGTTACTGTATTTTCCCATAGATTATTATTATACATAGTGCAACTGTGGTATGTATACTTACAATCTTATTGAATTCTCTTATTTATAATAGTTCTTTGGGTATTCACTTTGTATTTTCTACTTATTAGTCATAAAATCTACAAAAGGTAGCACAACTCTTCCAATATTTTCGTACTTTTGATTTATTTCTCTTGTTTAACATCATTGCTTACAGTTTCTTTTTTTATTAAATTTTATTTTATTATGTTATGTTAGTCACCATACAGTTTCAATAACAGTTTTAAATGGTTGTAGCAATGGTCAACATTCTTATCTTGTTCCAGATTTTACTGGGAATATTTTTAGTGTTTGATCATTAAGCCTAATGCTGACTTAAGAAGAGTATCTATCAAATTCTTACCTCACCAAAAGTTTTTAATTTTTTTATTTTTTTAAAGATTTTATTTATTTGACATAGAGAAAGCACAAGCAGGGGGAGTGGCAGGCAGAGGGAGAGGGGGAAGCAGACTCCCCGCTGAGCAGCGAGCCCCATGCGGGGCTCGATCCCAGGACCCTGGGATCATGACCTGAGCCGAAGGCAGTCACTTAACTGACTGAGCCACCCAGGCACCCCTCATCAAAAGTTTTTAATATCAGAAATGAATGTTGATGTTTCAAAATGCCTTTTTTGATAGCTCCTATATGACTTATCTAATTTGCCTTCTCTAATTTTTACCACTATATATTGATTTGACCCCTTTACAAATTTTTTATGGGCCCACCTATATTTCCAGGAAATAAATGCCACCTAGTTGTGGTGTATTTTTCTTTTAATGTACTGCCCAATTTCTCTAACAATTACTAAAATTATGTAACAGAATAATTATCTAATTTAAAGCTATTCTGTCAAGTTTTGGTGTCAGTGGTATGCTCTGATCATTTTTAAAAAAGGACTGTGGAGGCTTCTTCCTTTTAATAGAGTTTAAGGGAAATAAAAATTCTAGGGAAAGTTGAATCAATTCATTTCTAAAGCCATCTAGGCATGGTGTATTTTTAAAGATAATTTATTAATAGCTTTGGTAACATCATCCATTGCTATTAGTTGGTTTTCTGTCTCTTCTGGAGTCAATTTTAGTAGATCCACTTTCCTTGAGTAGGCAGATATTGATGCCATTAACCAAGTGCTAAATTCAGAAAGAGAAGGTTGAGGAAATAGGATGATCTGAGTTTTAGATATGTTGAGTTTATGATGCTTATGGTACCTCAAGGTGGACACAGTCAACAAGTAAAATAGAATACATGTCTTAGAGATATTTATGAGAGACCTGGGCTAGAAAGATAGCCACCTGCATGGCTGTGTTAGTAATCACAGAGAAATTAAGAAAAATGGTCACTGGTGGAATTCTGGAGACACCAGCATTTAACAGGGTAGGAGAGAGCTGGCTCCTATAAAAAGTATACGGAGCCAGTGTCCTGACCATTTGCATTAAAGAAAGAGGACACTGGAGACCATGTGGAGACTCAACACTGGGCGCAGCAAAGAGGTGTCTCTTTCCCAAGGGGAGAGAATATGGGTGACAGCTGGAAATTGAAGGACTTTCACATTATCGAGGAACCTGAAGCAGAAGAACTTGGACCAAAGCCTGATGGAGGATGGGGCAATAGAGAATCGGGACCATTGGATTCACAGCACTGCCATCAAGAAAAAAGGGGAAGAAAATTCAAAGGAACAAAACTCAAGGCAAGATTTATAAGGGAAATATTTATAATGCTTGGAAACTGTATCATTAATGTAGAGTTGAGCTAGATGAGAAATACAAAAAGAAATGTGAAACAGAAATTAGAGCTTGATGGTTTAAGCAAATCAAAGTTGAGTCTTACTGCTTCAGAGATCCCTCCACAAACACCACCCAGCCACCCACTACCCTCCACTATCCCCAGTGTATATCCATACACATACAATCATGCAGTATGCAGCAGTACAACTTCATAATAATGTGAAACTCATGACTGGCAATGTTGCTGTATTTCCCTCCATTTGCATTCCAGCTTAATTATTTTTACTTAGGGCACCATCTTCCAAGAAAAAAACCTATTCTTTAAGGCTATGCTGTTATTAAAACACTGAAACTTCACAATATGTGATATGCTTGCTTTTGACTATCCTCATCTCCTTCAATAATCCATATAAAAACAATGGTCATTTATACTTGCTGTATCTACAGAATTTTGTTCCCCATGAGGAGCTTTAAAATGCCTTTGCAAATCTGAATCTTCCCAATTTTCATTCAAAACTTCCTTTGAGTCCTAATAGGACTGGGGTGAGGGCACCAGTGCAATGGGGCAGACTCAAGGGTTGGTGGTGGAGAGGGAGCTAAGTGAGGTCTAAATCTCCCTGTGGAAGTCAGAGGTGCAGCCCTATGGTTCTGTGTATAATGCCCAAAAGGGTAAAGAAGCTCCGGGCTCCAGGTAGCAGCTCAGACCCAGGAAATCCTGCACCTGCACTCCTGACAGGTGCCTCCAGCTCTGCTTGCCTGTGCAGCCTTGCCCACCTGCTCCCTACCTTACTCCCTATGGCCCCCACACACTGGCCTTTTTCCTGTTCCTCAGAAACACCCAGGCAATTTCCTACTCAAGCTCGTTATGATTCACACTGTCTGCCTGGACCCTCCTTCCCCCAGCCCTTCACAAGGTGCACACCATTGTTCAGATCTCTGTCCAGACGGTTGTCCCCAAGAGGTCTTCGTGGACCACCCAGCAGAAAAAAAGCACTTCTTTCTCCCCAGAGACTCTATCTCCTTCTCCCACTTTATTCTCCTTCACAAAATGCATCACTATTTGAAATCAACTCATTGTTGACTATGAACTGATTACCTCTCTCTCGCTCTAGGTGAGCCCCACCCTGGTCAAGGATTCTCTCTTTTCACTGCAGTGAAATCTAGATGAGAGATGGGACCAGAAGGAACTCAAAATATACGCAGAGTGAATTCTGTATTTCTGCCACAGATGGAGCCAGGGCCAGGCACTGGGGTGGGAGAGGAACAGCTCCGTCTTTATAATCACAACTCCCACTTCCACAGAGCACTTTCTGTGGGCTTTCGCAGACATTATCTCCTTTTACCCAGGAGATGTGGTCTCCAGTGCTCAGCCCTGGCGCCAGTGCATGCTGGGACAGCCGGCAGAAGGACAGGCTGCTAAGTTGGCACAGGTGGGGCCGAGGTGGAGATTCATGTTACACCCTCCTCATGTTACCACCCACATCATAGACTCCAGAACAGGAGAGAATTGTAAGCTTGAGAGCCCAGCTTTAAGGCAGCAGAAATAATGCAGGAAAAGATAGTGGTTATGAAGACTCACAGAACACCGTAGATTCTCCATCATCTATAACACACTGAATTAAATATGGAAATTGCAATCTGGTACTTAACACTATAGGCCAGTTTTTGAAAGTTCCAAACATATGTGTGATTTGGAGATACACATTTGCATAGCTTTTCTTTTATTATCTTTCTTTCTTTCTTTCTTTCTTTCTTTCTTTCTTTCTTTCTTTCTTTCTTTCTTTCTTTCTTTCTTTCTTTTTTTCTTTTCAACAGAGAGAGAGAGCGCACAAGCAGGGGGAGTGGCAGGCAGAGGGAGAGGGAGAAGCAGGCTCCCCGCTGAGCAGGGAGCCCGATGTGGGGCTCCATTCCAGGACCCTGGGATCATGACCTGAGCCAAACGCAGATGCTTAACCGACTGAGCCACCTAGACACCCCCTTTCATTATATTTCTTAATAGAATATCCGGAGAAGTTAAATGTTGATGATCGCATATAAATGTTACAAATAGTATCTAGAATGGCATTATCATCATTACTAATAATGGTTAAAATATATTGAGTGTTTACCAAGTGCCAGATATCATCCTGGATTATTTTAGTCAATCTTCACAACACACCTAAGAAGTGAGATTCATTATTATCCCCATTTTTGAGAGAGAGAAATTTAGGCTTAGAGGTGGCTTATGACCTCAGGGCAGGTCACACAAGTGAAGGGCAGAACTGGGCTGACACCAGGGTGGGGACTCTGAACCACCTGTTCTGTTGTTCTGACAACTTCACATTAGAAGCAAGACAAAATAAGAGGAAACGATATAGTCCAAGAATAAAACAAGCCTATGTGCAGATTGCTATTGAAAAAGTCCTAATGACAAGCCAGCACTTTGAAGGCAAAATCCATAGGAAAATGATGAATCCGGTCTGCCTCAGCTGTCCATTTCATTTTCTTGTAAGTAAATATTACATAATAAAATAAATATTCTTCCTCCCCACATTTTATTCAAAGTTGCATTTCCCTAGTTCTTTGAACCTTTGTTTACTTGTTCTTGTGTTCCCCAAATAAAATGGAACCTGAAGCTCGGGATCCTCAGAAAATTGCTCCACCCTCAGAGTCTAAATCTGGGAGTTGAAGGAGTGATGCTGTGTCCCTTCTGGGAAGGATAGCTGGGGCAAATGAGCCTGCCCTGAGTAGACATCATCCTTTTATTAATATCATCATGTACTGCTGACATTTCATGGATGTGCAGTGTGTCTGACATAGCATCCAGAGTCCTATGCCTCAGTCTGATGACCAGGAAGGGAAGGTTATTTGTATTCAAGGGAACTATTTGAAAATAATAGCAGTTTTAAATAAACAAGAAAAAGTAAATAAATAAGAGTCCAAAGGAAGGCAAACCTGTATGGTACCCTTGCCAGTGTGTGCTGTGTAAGCAGAAGCACTTCATTTCAGTGGGTCTGGGGAAGACCCAATGCTCAGTGTCATTTGGACGCTGATGGCAGGGAAGATGGTGCCCATTCATGGTCCCACCTCTCCAAGGCTCAGTGCATTGGAGAGAAGAGCCAAGGACCCAGGCCCTGGGAACTTGAACAGCCGGGCTGGTAAGGGGTGGACAAATATTTTCTCATCATGGGTTGTGGGATTTTTGGATCTGCTTGAGGGTAGGAGTATATAAACAGGCTGCATCCTGGTGCCCCAGCGATGTCCAAATTCAGTGCAGAGGATGCCGAATCCAGAAACCCAATGGAACATTTTCCCTAAATAAATCAATTAATTGAAATGATCAAATTATAACAATAAGCTGATAAGTAATTTTTAGAATCTTTATGATAGACTACAGAATTAATTGAAAAATCAAGAAAACTGACACACCACAAAGAGTATTTTAGTATGTAATGTGGTTATAAAAGAAACAGGTTGGAATGCTTAGGACTGGCCTTCTAGAAATGGAAGATCCCCAGGACCCATAACCACCAGCTGCCTTCCTGAGTGTGTTGTGAGGGTGTGGGAGATGGGAGTGTGTGTCGATAAGAATGTGTGAACAAGAGTGTGGCCCAGAAAACCACTTTGATAAGCACCATTTCATGCAAGCTCATAAATAATGAGGAAGGAGGAAAATTGGTAGCAATCCTAAAAGAGCTGAAACATTTGTCCAGTCTGTGCTAGAAAGAAAAATTAAGAAATTTGAACCACTGAGAAATAATGTAGGCTCTGCAGACATCAGATAAATAAGGAAACATTTATAAATGTTAACATCTATAAAATTACTAGGTCTAGACTGCATGCATTGCAAGTAATTAAGAGAATTTACTATAATACTTAAAATGTTACTTTTGAAAAATCATTTATAGTTGAAGTAATATCACAATGCCTTAGAGAAAGTTAACGATTACTGAGCTCAGAAAGGGAAATAAATGTGACTATAATATCATTGGGATTATTTAATCTAATGTATAGACATATCACCCTAAATAATTACCGATTAACTTTTATTAAAAAATTTAGAAGCACGGTATGTGTATACCATACATGAGGAAAAAAAAATAAAATAAAAGAATATGAAGAATAAATTAAAATATCAAGAAAAAAATGTGTCTTCCCCGAGAAAGCATTGGCTGGTTGCCAGCTGGGCTCCGTCCGGGCAGTGCGCCAGGCCTGAGTGGAGCAAGGGCAAGTTCAAGCAAGAATGAAACAGGTTCCCTGCCCTCAGGGGACCTGCAGTCTGGGGAGGGAGGTGGATGATTCCACGTGCAGAGTGCAAGGGAGAAGTCCATGCTGTAAGTGGGGAAGCTGGAGCCAAAGCCTGTAGGAGCAGGTGATTTTGAACAAGGGAAAGGGAAGGAAGGTGATCAAGAGGCGTGGGGAGGGATGTGTTTTTTGCTGGCGTTGGCTTGCACTGGTTCCCATTGAAAGAGACCTGTCTAGGGACAGGGAAATGCCTGAAAAGAGGCAGGGAGGCCTCAGTCGTAGGGGGAGTGCCTTTCTAATTGCACTGTTTGTCTAAACAGTGGATGGAAAATGAAATAGAGGTGCAATATCCTGTCTCAGTCCGGTTTCCTGGAAACAGGCTCTGAGATGGAGATTGTCATGCAGAAACCATACCTGTAAAAGAGTGGAAGAGGACTGGCCAGAGGGGAGGCTGGACGGCAGCACGGTGGAACCAGGGTCCCAGGTGATCCACTGAATTAGGGGCTTGGGTCTCTGTGTCCAAATGGCAGCCACAACTCATCGAGTGTGCGCTGCCCAAGAGATGGGGCAACTTTGAACAAAGAGCTCCCATCTCAAGAGGAGGGCAAAGGCCAGGGAGAGAACCTACATTCCAGCACTGGGAGTAAGACCTTCAGTTCTGAAGGGGACCCGGGCAGCCCTAGGGAGCAGCCTCCAGAGTGCATGGTACAGTGAAGTGATAAACGAAGAGAAAAGCGTTTGCATCCTTGACCTTGACTTCTACTTAAACAGCCACCTGGATTAAAAATCATGAAAAACCATGCATGATTTCATACTAATTTGCATGCAGCATACAAAAAACATGATTTCCTGCTCTTCTAATAAGTTAGAAATTGAAGGTGCAGCAAATATACAGAAAGTGAGGCTAACAAGAAAACTATGAGCCATTAGAATCCCTCCTGAATGAGCAGGTGCCGTCAGCCTGCCTTATCACAAGATGTGCCTTGTCTATATTGGCAGTCGTGCAAATAGCTCTATACTGACCAAAACTACAATGCTTTAACACCTAGCTTCTCAAAAACATTCACTTTTACACACACACTCTCATATGCATTTGCAAGAAGACTGGCCTCGTGTCACAGAGATGAACTGCCCACCCTACAGGAAGGCCCAGCCTAGAACTTGGCATCGTCAGCACGTTTCTCCTACCAGATTGACACGACCTGCCCGAGATTACAATAATAAGAAATAAGGCTGATGCAGCTAAGCTAATAAGATAGATATAAGTTGGAAAAACTAATTTTAGCTTGGAAAGAATATCACATTGATGAAGATTGTTAAAATTAATACATTGATTAAGGATTGAACAGAGAGGCTGTGGTTGTGTGTGGGATTATGAAAAACACATCAAAATGAGCATGAGTTCAGTTTGGAAATTTGACCAAACGATTTTTTTTAAATATATATGTGGACAAATTGAATTGTTCACTATTTCTAATGTCAATATTAGGTAAAAAGGAAGTAGAGGTATTTTTCAATCTTCTACCAATGATTTTCACAAAAAAATCCATGCCCACCCAGGAATTTGACTAGTTCTCCAAGCAAGGAATTCTTCAAGTGAGAGCTAGTGGAAAAACTTGCAGAATCAGGAAATGTAAGCCAAGTCCCTGAGCCCAGACGGTGTTTTTAATCTATGTTGGAAAAGTATTGAACTAGATCAACCTTGTCTAGATAAGTTTTGGAAACATTTTCTAAGCAGACCAGTCTTTAAAGTTAAATGAGAGAGACAGGGACGGCGGAAGGAGGGGGAGAGGGAGGGAGGGGGAGAAGGAGAGAAGAGTCCAGAAATAGACCGTATAGAGTACCTGGTGCATAGTGAAAGCTCAGCTTTGTTGAATTAATTAATTCAAAATTAGGTTGGAAACCATTTATTGCAAAAGGATTAAGAGAGCGCTTCTATTTTCTGACAATGTGATATGATTAGTAAAACTCTTTTCTACTGAAGACTTCCTTTTATGGAGAAAGCACAATCCTGTAGTCTAAAACAATTTGGATGATGCTGAGGAAGCAAAGGGACCACAGTGAAAGGGTATGGTAATTTTTATAAAATGCCCCAAAGTAAAAATTTCAAGTGAAAATAAAAGAAATATTTATAAATTCAATGAAATGCAGACTGGACTAATTTTCTGGGAAAGTGGCCTACATTTGTCAAATAAGTCATATAGGTCATGGAATGAGTTCAGTTATTTTTTTTTTCCATTCTAGATGGCTTGAAATTTAATGTCTGTTCAAATGTCTAAAACTATAAAACACCATCTAAAATAAGTTTTCCAAATCGCCAGTTCACTTACCCCCTGAAACATAAAAAAGGGGGAAGGGATGTCTAATTCTCAGACAGTTGACTCTTCGTTTGGTGTTTTATTAAAATATTAAATCTAACTACACTAGGGACGCCTGGGTGACTCAGTAGGTTAAGCGTCTGCCTTTGGCTCAGGTCATGATCCCAGGGTCCTGGGATCGAGTCCCACATCGGGCTCCCTGCTCAGTGGGGAGCCTGCCTCTCCCTCTCCCACTCCCCCTGCTTGTACTCTATCTCTCTCTCTCTGACAGCTAGATAAAACTAAAAAAAAAAAAAAAAAAAAAAAAAAAATCTACACTAAAAAGTGCTAAATTTCATATGTCAATTTAAAAGTGTTTGCAAAATCATTTTCAAACACCAATTCTTCAGCTTCTCAGAGCAGTGAGATTATAGCTCTTTGCTTGCCAGAATCATTTTATGGTTTAGCAAAGAATCATTGGTGGGCTTTGCCCCAGTAAGAGTTCTAGAAACTTTCAGTTTAGGCTTGAATTACCAGAGCCTCAACACCAACACCACACTGATAGTCAAATACCATCATTTTCTCCTTTAATCAATTTCAGGACTTTAAAAAAAAAAAAAGTAATCCCGTAGCTGTCAAATACTATTGGGACTCAAGTAGTTATAGGAGAAACCTTTTCTGAAGAGAATTAGAACAAAGAAGAATTTCTCTTCAGAAAGAAGAGAAGATGGAGGAGAAGAGTCTGACTTTCTCTTTTAAGGACCAACAGACTCCGTAATTCCTTCAGTTTCTGTATCACTAAGACTCTGAACCTTCTCAGGTGACAGTAGAGGTATTTTCAATTTCAGGTCCAAAGATTCCCACTAAGCTCCTATAATTTAGAACCTAATTCACTTCTGACCCTGAAACAGTTTCCTTCTGGGCATTAAAATGACAGATTTAATATTGCTATTGTTGACATCCTCTCTAGTGCCATCAGAAAGGCTCCTTAATTTTTTTTTTAAAGATTTATTTATTTGAGAGAGCGAGAATGAGAGAGAGAGAGCACACGAGAGGGGAGAGGGTCAGAGGGAGAAGCAGGCTCCTCGCCGAGCAGGGAGCCCGATGCGGGACTCGATCCTGGGACTCCAGGACCATGATCCGAGCCAAAGGCAGTAAAAGAAAAAAAAAAAAAGAAAGGCTCCTTAAATCCCTGTTTATTTCCAAGTGGCCACCCTCCACAGCATCTTGTGCCCCTTTCTGAAAGCGCTTTGCAAAGAATAATTTATGTCCATATATGTAATATTTATGCCGCGTTACCTCTTTAAAGAATTTTCCAAATGCGAACCTTCTTTACTACACAGCATTCCCTTAAGATCAGGCATTTCAGAACCAACTTTTAATCTCTCCCTAGCAGCACAAGCAGCTGTGTTCTTTATAGGAGGGATTTATGCCCCTTGGAATACAAGTTCTCCAAGTTACCAGCCACCAGTATCAAGGAGTACTTGCTATGTGTCTACGTATCTGCTTGTTGCTGCTGGGAACACCAAAATTAGTATTCCCCTTAAAAATCCCTAAAACATAGTTGAAGATTCAAGTAAAGAGCACAGGACGGTATGTGACAGAATGCTGAGTTAGCTTAAGTCCAAAGGAGTTTCAGGGGGTGTACCCAAAAGGTTGTCAGAGCTTTAAGTTGTCAGAGAAAGCTTTCTGGAAGGTGTGGACCTTGATCTGAACTTTAAGCGGCAGTATATGGAGAGAGGAGATAGGCAGAGCATCCCTCTGGAAAGGCAGTGCCATGGGAGAGACGTCTAGAACACAGTAAGGAACATAGTAGGTCAGATGGAGGAGGGGGGAGGAGAGGTAAATACGCTGTAACATGCAGGCATGGCTGAGAGGCAAGTCCCTCCCCGCCAACCCAGAAAATGGAGACCCCAGAGGGGGATGCCCGGAATGGCCCAGTGGCTGCTGGCAAAGGGGGTGGTATAGACATGAGGAAGCCAACAACACAGGCCAACCAGCCACAGGACAGAATGCCCTGGGCAGAGTCTCTTCTTGCCTGCAGCTCCGTCCATTCTCCAGAACTGCTTCTTGCTGCTTTCATCTCCTTCCCCAGCCACTAACTTTTCTGTCCCCCATTAACCACTCACCGCTGTTCCAGCGAATGTGCTCATAGAATGACAACAGTTGTCCACGCCGTTTTCCTCACATCCTGCCAGATCCTAATCAGTTTTCTGACCACGCCCTTCCAAAGCAGTGGACAGTCTGAACCTGTTACAGAGCACAGTGGGGTCGTGCCACTGTGACGGTTGCACCTTTACATGTACCCCTGCGTGCTTGGACACAATCTGATACAGATTTATTAGCTATTTTGTAGGTCAGGACAACTTTGGGACCAGTTCCCATAATCTGTTCCACTCAGTAAGAAGTGACTTCACTAAGTGTGGCTTGAAGAGGGTAGTAGTCCTTGACTTAACTCAACCCTTCCAGAGGACAAGCACCCAACTACATGACTCAGTTGCCCTGCTTTCCACTTGGTCTTTTAGTTTAACCTCTGCACCCTCTGCTGCTGCCTGAAACCAGCCACATCTACTTCTTCTGAGCTCCCTAGCTGCACCCAGGAGTGCGCTGAGTAGAGAAGGGCCAAGAGGAGAGCCAGCATCTGTGTAACTATGCTTGCCCGAGTCCTCAAGAGGACCTGGGAGACATTTGTCCCTGAAGTGGGATAGAGGAAGCAAGTCCTCTACCCTTGCCATGGATCATGCTCAGACGTGCCTGGGCCAAAGAGGAGGATGTGATGCCCCGCATCTCTCCTCTACTCCAGCACCTGCCACATCTTCCCTCTACCCTTGCAGACACCGCTCACCAGCCGTAGCCCCTCACCATGAGCTGAGGGAGTAATTTCAGAATCAGTTGGCAGTTGTCAAAGTTGGCCACAAGATGAAGCCCGTATGCCCTCTCTGAGCTAGGACCTCATGCATGCAAGAACCTCCCTGGACCCTGGGCTGCAAGACCAGCCACAGCCCAGCCCAGGAATGCTGAGCACTCCATGACAGCGTGAGAGCGAGTTCTTGCTTCGCTCAGCTGGACTTGGCATTAAGTTGGTATTATATAACACTGCATTTGCAGACATTCCACTGCAGGATGTGTTGAAATGAACAGATAATTGTTTAGAATAAAATAAACTATCTCCTGTGCGGACTACTTGATACAGCCCATCTACTTGCCCAGAGTCCTTCATGCCTGCTCTGCTCTCAGAGTCAACCCCTACTGACTGAGACAGCATCCCACAAACCACAGAGACTGTGGAAAGAAGGGCATGAAGGTTAGTGACTGAGGACAAGAGTAGGAAAACAGTCCAGTATGATCTGGGAACACACCACGTTAACAAAGATTCCCTCCTGGGAGATTTACTCCCAGCTGGAGCCTGCGAACCCTGCACAACTGGCCCCTGCACCTTGCCTCCAGGATCCTCCACCCCTAAACCACCCCTCAGCCTCTCCTGAGCTAGTCTTCTAGCTGACACCTGCCCCCAGCAACAGGGCCAGGTCCCTCTGGGATTGCAGTTGAGTGTCCCTGCTCAGTCAGGCCAGCCACTGTAGCAAAGGGCATCTCCTGGGAGGAGATGGTCTCAGCAACAAAGCTGGGACTTCAGATGCATTTTCCTGCCAAAATGTTATGATGTATGGTGATACTACATAGTACTGTCAGCAGGGCTTTTGGTTCCCATGAAAGTCTTCTTTGGTACAGTCTGCTTCATCAACTTTTTTGCACAACAATATCATCATATGTCCACTCAAATTTTCATCCTAACTGATACATGGATAGGAAGAGCTTGTTTACTGTCCTTCCTGTCCTTATCACCAACTGGTATTTTATACATGCTTCTTCGGAGACTTACAGAATTTAAGGACAAAACTGGAGATGGGTGGGTAGATGGATGGATGGATGGTTGGATGGATGGATGGATGGATGGACTTATTGATGAATAGAATATGCCTGCCAATCAAAACAGGGAATTAGAGAAAGAATCCAGGAGGGGAAGGCCTAGAAGAGTTTTCCTAGACATTCATTTAAAGAGAGAGAGAAATATGCTATTTTCTAAATCACTTTTCAGTAGATTAGATGACTTTTGTGTGCTAGCCACACACCCCCAAATAACTACCCTGTATTTCACTGCATGAGAAAATATCAGTGTAAACCATGAGTTTAACTATGAGTTTTTTTTAAAAAATGGAAAATGTTGGTGTAGAGATGATGAGGGGTAAGGATAGTGAGAGAGACTATTGGGTGGGTGGGGGTACTGGACACAACACTCTGAGTAAGAAATGGCAGTGGTTTCAATGTGTTAGTGGCAGAAGAGATGGAGAGAAATGGAAATCTTTGAGAAATATTTAGGAAATATAAAGAAAGTTCTTAATTACAGAGACTTGGATGTGAGCAAGAGCAATGAGTATAAGATGAAAACAAAATTCTGAAATAGGAAACATGCAATGAGAAACAAGTTTGTAGGAAGGAGAGAAATAGTAATTTGCACTTTCATTCGTTGAGCTTTCCCCGTCTAAGGGACATCCAGATGGAGACATTCCCTAAATCACTGGACGTTTGGTTCTGCAACTCCATTAAAAAAATGTCTGGTAAGAAATAATAGATTTAAAAGTCATTTGGTTTCAGAGGATCATTAATGGAGGAGATGGTCCGTGGAATGTGGTGCAGAGCGAGGGACAAGTGAGGCCTAGGGGGAAGTCCTGAGAAACACCTACATTTAAGGGACAGACAGCTGTCAAAGGAGACCAGGAAGATGCAGCCAAGGATGTAGGAGAGAAACCAGGAGAGTTTACTTCCATGGAAGCCAAAAGAAGACTGTGTTTAAAGAAAGGGGACAGAGTGAAAGATCCCTTCTAGAGGCAAAATAAGATAGTCTTAAGACTGGAAAATGTCCATGGAACTGAGCAAGAATTCTTGCTCTTGGGGAGAGCAGTTTTCATAGAGAAGGAGAACAGAAGCCAGATTACGATGAGCAAAACAATACATGAGATGTGATGAAGGGAGCAAATGTAGATAACTCCTTCAAGAAACTCGATTGTGAAGGAGATAAAGGCCAAATTTTGGTAGTGTTTTGGGTATAGGAGAAGAGATGTGTTGTTTGTCTTAAAATGGAAAGACATAGCCATGTTAAAATGAAGATATAAGCTCCAGGAAACCGAAGGTACAAAAGAGAAAGGAAATAATCTATTGGATGAGGCCCCTGAAGAGGTGGGAAGACATGACTGGAAGGACATAATTGGAAGAATTTGCCTGAGATTAGAAGGAGCTCATCTCTTCCATTTTAGTAGGAGAGAAGAGGGCAGAATGGATGGTTCCAGCATGGTCTGAACATTTTAAAAAGTACCACATTTCCTGCTGCTCTATAATATACCCAAGATGTGTAATATTTTTCCTTCCACAAGTTATATTCTACTGATAGTCCTGAAGTATATGACTCTATTCCACCTCCATTAATTAAACACGGTATAACCTTCTGGAGACAGAGGCTTAATTAAAATAATTTCCCAATTTCTCTGTTGTACATAGCTGCCCTCCATGAGGATAGTTTATAGTCATAAAATATCATTTGAGTAAGTGGAGGTGGTTTTTGTGACTAGAAAATTTATGTCTCAAGAGTATAGTTCTCATTTCCATAGCATAAAATATCTGCTTCCAAATTCCTCAGATTGTCCTCCTTTGAGAACGGGTTTTCCTTGTTGCCTCCTGCATTGTTCATCCTCTGTGTTAGTATACATAAGCCTACAAAGAAATAGCACTCTTAAAATACAATAACTTACTAGAGCCAAAGAGAAATTATTAGAATTACCACTTTCTCTTGTATATTTCTCTCTGGAAAATGTTCCCAGCTCCATGAAGTTTTAATGTCTATATTATAGAGACTTGTTTTTAATTTTTCAAAATTTCTTTACTCTCCAAAGGGATTCTTAAAGCGTACAGTTTCCTTTTTAAAATTCTGCCCTTGGCAAGCCAATTTACAGTTTGGTATGGTGTTTTAATATTGTCAAATATTGCTTAAAAGGGAGACTTCAGGAAAATCTACAAACGTTCTGCTTTCAGAGGGGAGGGGGGTGTGGGGATGGATTAGCCTGGTGATGGGTATTATAGAGGGCACATTCTGCGTGGAGCACTGGGTGTTATGCACAAACAATGAATCATGGAACACTACATCAAAAACTAATGTTGTAATGTATGGTGATTAACATAACAATAAAAAATTATTTAAAAAAAAAAACTTTCTGCTTTCCCAAAGGTTACTTGTTATAGAACTGATCTCCACATATATATCTACAAACATCTTTCTATAGTTTCTATAATTCTTCCTATATGAAGGCAATAATCACTGCAAGATACTTTGAAACCATGATGGGCTAAACCACACAGGGTACTCTACAAATGTTGGGGCTTAATAATGTAAAAGTGAAACCACTGTCACCCTCCATTTGCCAAAGTACATCCATTTTTCTTCAAACCTAGTGAAGTTTTACTTCCTAGTGGGTTTCCTAAACAACACTGCCCTTCTCCATTCCTTCTAGCGCCATCTTGAACATGATCACCTTCTCCTTCCATGTACTCTTTCAGTTATCTGTAATTATGACTTATTTATGTATATTTATGCTTTTCTAGCTTTTTTCCCCTTTTACAAATTGAACTTTGTGACAGAAGGAACTGAGTTGAATCTTTTTGATGTATTCTTAAGCATAAGTATACTTTGAGCACTCCATAAATATTTGCCTACTGACTAGTTGAAGATTTAGTCTTATATAGATGCAAATGAAAGTCATCTCATTTTCTAACTCAGATTGGTTGGTAGTATGGCTGGGCTACACAAGATTTTGAGCCTCTGTTTACCTCCAGGAGAATAAGTGGACATGATTAATCAAAATTGTCTACCGTAGAGACTTTGGGAATAGTGAGAGGAGGTGGGGAATATGCAAACCCATGCCAAGTATTTGCCATCTCTCTTTTGGGGGTATTGAATGGTTGGTAGATTATAGTAAAAGGGTTTTAAGATAAAATAATGTAAACATTTCCTTTAAATAGTTAGCATGATGAATTTAATCAGCCTTAAATATGTGATATGTGTTTGGTTAGTTGTTTGGTGGATTTGGGGGGTGGTGATTGATTAGCTTCCATCTCTTTAGTCTGACTGTAATTTTTCATCACGTAACTGTTTCATAAAATTATATTGGGATTGGGTACACCTTGGTTTACAGTAGTTTTATTTTCTTGATAGATATAATCTTACATAAGTGGATTTGTGACTTAATGAATATTTTCTATATAAACATTTTCTGCCAATGTAGATAATTTGATGAGATGTTACTAAGTAGGGAGAAATCTAGCTTTATTTTCTTTTTTCTTTTGCTTGAGCTAAACAAAAATGCTCAACTTTTGTTGAGAATGTATGTAAGGCCAACAATAACATTATTTTTAAAATAATAATTTTTTAAGACAAAGTAAGTTGGAGTGGTCTCTTTGTCATTGCAGTTACTGTCTCTAAAGCCACATTTCTGTTCTCACAAGATAGTTCCTATGAAAAGAAATTGAAACGCCATAAATTACATTAGTGTAAGGTCACAAATTAATCACTTTATAGCCTGTTTTCTCTTGAAAACTCTTTCTTTGTAGAAATTCTGCCACAAAATGCTTCATACCATTCAATTTCATCGGTGATTACTGCATGTTTTACTCAGTATTCTAAACCAAGTCATTAGGAAATGTTATAGTTGCCAGCTGCCATTGTCCTGTTTGACATCAATAGGAAGATGCTTTATTTATATTTTCTGGTGTAATTTATTCCCTCCACAAGATCTATGCATTTTGTATGCTGCTGAAATCCCTGGGGCCTTTCACTGATCACTTAAATGAAGGATATGCCTTAAGGAACAGCTGTGGAAGATAGTTTTACCAACTCTTTTGTATAAGATGGCAGTTATATTTCCATTTGGGTTAATTGAAAAAGAAAATGTTCGATGATGGTATGGACTAACATCAGAATTAATTTTACTCTACAATTAAATTTATGACCAAAATGTCCATATTCCTATTGTTTCAGAATGTGTTATATTTTAAATGAAACAAAGACTGTCCATTGCTCCCTCTTTTCTTCCCTTATACTACACACGAACACATGTAATGATTCAGGAAACTGTTTCAACAGGTGAGTCCTCTAAAACAGTAAACAGTTGCATGCAATCAATTCCAGAGCTCAAAGCTGACCTCTTCTGTACAAATATTGGTGCTAGTTGGATTGAATCTGTCACTTACAACAGTATCACATTTGGGGAAAAGGATTTAAATACCAGGAAAGCACAGAATTTGGATTGAGTTTATATGAGAAGAAGTTTTCTGTAAAGTGCTGATATAATGAAAAAAGAAGTGATGTGACATAGATTCTTTCTGCTTTCAGTCCGATCTGAAGGAACCCTTTCTTCCTAGCGTGCCACATGGGGCATTTGAGCCGGGTGACTGCTGGTGGTCTCAGAACAAAGAAGAAACACTTTTAACACCCATCATCAAGGACCTCCACAATCTCAACTCTTTCACTTTGAATAACTCTTCTTTGAGTTCTATTGACTTTAATCTCAAATTTTCTCAGCATTATAGAATGGAATATTTAGACTTCCCAGAATATTCCTCTTGTGTGGAAAAAGCTCTCCCCAAATGTTGTCTCTTCTGTATTTCTATGTATCCCTCTTTCTTCTTTGCCTTTCACGCTTCAATTAACTCATCTCATAATACTTCAACGTCACTTTTGATCTGTAATCATTGAGATGATTTTTTGCTCTCTACCAATAGAAGTGAGTTTCATGAATAAAAAGATAGTATTTGTCTGTGTCTGTATCTCCAACAACTGCCCTAGCGGTCAGCACACAGTGTGTCGTAAATATGTTTATGAAATCAATTGAAAGAAAGCTTTTGAAATTTCACATCCAAATCTCATCCCCTAGATGATGACTTGAAACTAAGCAATCATTCTTTTTGAGTATTTCCCTCATTTATACAGTGAGGCTAATGAGATCTTCTCTCTCGGTTGTGATGACCAAATAAAATAATGGTTGAGATACAAAATACTTCTCTGGCTTCATGTACAAGAAATTCTGTCAAGATGTTCTACGTGTCCGACTGGAATTCTCTTGTGTGCTGCTGGCACTCAGCAGATACTTACTGCCTGCTGGAATAAGTCTTCTTTTATTATAATTGTTTTAAGGCACTTGCCTGCTCTCTTGGTTTCAAGGACTACCTTTACAAAAGGAAGACCCTTCAAGATCTACACTTTATGGTATTTGATCACTAACCTCTCCCCAGATTCATGTCTGTAAGAATTAGCTAAGTCAGAATTACAACCAGGAAGCCCTAGTTGGACACCTTACTCCTTCTAGGCACTAAAATTAAATGTCTGTCTCATCAACTCATTATCCTTCTTGCTATTACAAGATGAAGCGCACACAGCCCACGGGTCATCACCCTCTTCCCTTTTACACCCCCACACCCACACACACTCCCGCACTCTCCCACACTAGAAATGTGCTTGTGAATCATAGGTGGTTCCAACTGGGCTAAATCAAGGGCTTCTGCTAGGCTTTAGTTTGGGGAGTGGGACTCTGGTGGGGAGACTGGACAGAGCTATCTAATGGGAGGAAGTGTTTGGGGAAGGTTGAGGTGCAGGTGGAAGTGTGTTAAGGAAGAAACCTATGGGAAAAGGAAGCTGGGATAAGGAGAGGAAATTTAAGATGGGGCAGAAATATTTTTTTTAATGTTTAGGAAAAGTTTGGCTGTCCAAGTTATAAGCAGTCTACTACCCACCTTGTGAAGGCTTCCATAAATTCCATAATTAAATATTTAATGTTTGCTTTTAGTGTTGAATTCGGGACCTATAGTGAAGAAGGGTGAGGTTAGGGGTGATGGAGGAGGCCAGGTCAAACATGTCTGACTGCCTCTCAACATCTGTTGCTTCTCTGACCTGAGGTGCTTATTAGAATCATCTGTGATTTCTCTCCCTCCTCTGACACCATCCTTACGGCCACCGGGGGCTGACTCTCTGCCACTGTAATATTGCTCATAACTTGCCTTCTTTGGGCTGTATCCTCAATTCAATTCAGATTAATAATTTTAAATACCTCTTTTTCTAATTTTTGCTCCTGCTTTGCTTGTAGGCGCTTACAAGGTCAGTCTTCTCTAGATACACAAACCATACAGTCTAGAACTCTTTATTCATTTATCCAACAATTTATATACACTCCTGGTGGGTGGTGCCATGTGGAAGGTACACAGTCAGAGGAAAGGGCCAACCAACATTCCTGCAACCAAATCCCACCTCTGCCCCTAGTAGTTGGGTAACCTGAGCAAGTTACTTCCCCTAAGTAAACTGCTAGAACAGGTTTTCTTCACAGCCTATAAGTCTGAGTCATCTTCTTTCATTCCTTTTCCATGTAAATATTCATGTTCCAGAAAGATCTGTGACATCTACTTGAAATTTTACAAAAGAAAACATTGGATTCCTTTTTTTTTTTAAAGATTTTATTTATTTATTTGACAGAGAGACAGAGAGAGAGAGGGAACACAAGCAGGGAGAGCGGGAGAGGGAGAAGCAGGCTTCCCACAGAGCAGGGAGCCCGATGTGGGGCTCGATCCCTGGACCCTGGGACCATGACCTGAGCGGAAGGCAGACGCTTAACGACTGAGCCACCCAGGTGCCCCTTGGATTACTTTTTTAATGTTTTCTAATTTCCTAGGAAAAGCACCTTAAGAATGTCTTTGATATATTTATATGCCAATCTTTCTTCAATTCTTAATGGAAATTACATAACAAACTGTTGTTTGATATTTTTAAGCATGTTTCCTAGTCAAAAGGTTTTATATACCATGTAAGTTTCATTGATTTAGAAAGTTAGAAAAGGTGACAGCTAGCATTGAACTAACACATTGCAAAAGTTTCATATAAATTCATATGTTCTCATTTGGGGAAAATCAATAAAATATCCAACTGGACAGTTACAGTTTTGACAAAAATCTCACTTTATCTTCTGAAGCCTTTATTGGATTTTCACATGAAGAAAACCAGAAAAGATTATAGGTTAGAATATAAAACAAAACAAAGTCTTTATGATTATTCCAATTTTAACCGAGAAAAAAAGTGTGTATATGTGTGTGTGTGTACAATGTACTGTCCATCCGTGATTTGGCTGTTTCCTTATGGGGATGATGTAGCCAAGGCTCCAGCCAACTTCCTCAGGTGGCTCTCAGCCTGACATGACATGGGAGGGGGAACTGGTGGGCTGTCCAGTAAGGCACAAGGAGGGACGAGCCAGCAGGTAGAGAGCCCGGGCAGCCAGGGAGCCCCGGCCCAGAAGTGGCCAGATGGGGACCAACTAAGAGCCACCATAAAGTTGAGTCTAGGTGGCTGTGTGGTAATGTGAGTTAAGGTGCATGTTTATACCCTTTGAATGTGAGAGTAAGGTGAAGGGTTGCCTTCCACAACCAGTCAGGAACCAGAAAGCAGGCTACGTGGGTGGGACCAAGCTTAGACACTGCACATAAGCCTAGAGATGGGGGCAATGAGGATAGCATTGCAGAACTGGATTCTAAAGCAGAGCTCAGCCCCCATCAAGATTCTGACATTCATGTCCATCTATGAATAAATCCGGTGGGAAAGGAGTAAAGGGTAGAGGTGAGCGTGGATTCTGACTCAGAAACAACGTTATTGCTTAATTGGCTTATCCAAGGTTAAAAGATTTTTTTAAAAAACAATTATGTTACCCAAAGCTCTAAAAAAGATTTTAACTTATCTTTGAGCTGTAATTTGTGACTGTTTTTATCCATGCAACGAAAGATGTGGGATCAGGAGTCAGAAAATTAAATTAGGTTCATTCGCAACCAAAGATCTCTCCTCCTGCCCTATGGGACCCGCAGAGTCGAAATTTCATCTTCCTTCTCCTTGTAGCATTTTTAGGTAAATGGTAATCATCTGATGAATTGCACTAAAAGCTAATCACTAATAGATATATCAGCACCACCACTTTCTATTAATTGATGCCATTGTGTGTTGTGCCTGTAACAAATGCAAATTACTTAATGGGGCAACATTGATTTTTTTTTTCCCCATGCATTCCTCAGTGCAATTCAGATCCCATTTGGAAAGCGCCACTTGGTGATGGGTAGATTGTAATCATTGTAGCATTTTCCTCTTGATTTATAAGGCTCAATTACTTTTTTCAGTTATATGAAATGTCTTCTCTAATAAAAGACCAAAGAGACAGTATTTTTAGCATCAGACACAGAAGGGTGATATGATAACATTAAATTTCCCTACAATCCAGCAAACATTTTCAAATACTAATAAGGAAAATGAGGATTGCTCATCCAATGTGTTTTGGCCTCAATGGATTCAGTTAATAAGGCAACTAGAAAAATTAAATATGGATAAGCCACAGAACCTTTAGAATGCTCAACATATTACCGAGTTGTGTCAGTTACAGCAACAAATGTTTTCAGGCTGAAAGCAAAAAAAAAAAAAAAAAAATTCATTTTACTTGAGAAGAAGATGATGTCTCCAAATATTACAGGGAATTACTTCTTTTGTGTTCAAATGAATTCAAACCTAAACCAACATTTAAATGGGCTTCAATCATGAATTTCAAATTGCAGTTGAAATGAGCATTGTTTTGCTGATAGTGTAGTCTGAAAACAATTCCCTTTTTCCCTACCAGCACAGTGCATACTTGATTAAGTGGTTTTGGTGTTTTTTTTTTTTTAATTTGGGGGTTATTTTCTTTGTAACAGACCAACATTTGAATAAATGAATTAACCCAGGGAGCCAGCCTTGGTCCTGACCCAAGCCTGACTTTTCTCTGTACAGAGGTGTCATGCAGGAGCCTTCCTTCCTATGGTGGGAGAGTTTGGTGCCCTTGACTGCACTCTGAGTTTGGACGCCATGGCCCTGTTACTAAACAAATGTCCCTAACACCAGAGTTTCACTCAGGCTCTGCAGCTGGCTGGAGCTGACACACACAGTCACTGGGAAGACTTATATTCCAGAGGCACAAAGATACGTCTTTGGCAAAATTCTGTTAAGGACACTCTGCATTTGTCTTACACACACACCCCCAAGGGTGTGCTTGCCCCCACAATGAGCATCTTAGGTATATTTTTATTTATTTATTTATTTATTTATTTATTTATTTATTTATTTATTTATTTTTAATTTTATTTTATTATGTTATGTTAATCACCATACATTACATCATTAGTTTTTGATGTAGTGATCCACGATTCATTGTTTGTGTATAACACCCAGTGCTCCACGCAGAACGTGCCCTCTTTAATACCCATCACCAGGCTAACCCATCCCCCCACCCCCTCCCCTCTAGAACCCTCAGTTTGTTTCTCAGAGTCCATAGTCTCTCATGGTTCATCTCCCCCTCCAATTCCCCCGCTTCATTTTTCCCTTCCTACTATCTTTTTTTTAAACATATAATGTATTATTTGTATAAGAGGTACAGGTCTGTGATTCAACAGTCTTATACAATTCACAGCGCTCACCATAGCACATACCCTCCCCCATGTCTATCACCCAGCCCCCCATCCCTCCCAAACCCCACTCCAGCAACCCTGTTTGTTTCCTGAGATTAAGAATTCCTCATAACAGTGAGATCATATGATACATGTCTTTCTCTGATTGACTTATTTCGCTCAGCATAATACCCTCTAATTCCACGTCATTGCAAATGGCAATATTTCGGGGGTTTTTGATGGCTGCATAATATTCCATGGTATATATATAACACATCTCCTTTATCCATTCATCTGTTGATGGACATCTTGGCTCTTTCCATAGTTTGGCTATTGTGGACATTGCTGCTATGAGCATTGGGGTGCACATATCCCTTCAATCACTACATTTGTATCTTTGTGGTAAATACCCAGTAGTGCAATTGCTGGGTCGTACAGTAACTCTATTTTCAACTTTTTGAGGAACCTCCATACTGTTTTCCAGAGTGGCTGCACCAGCTTGCATTCCCACCAACAGTGTAGGAGGGTTCCCCTTTCTCCACATCCTCACCAACATCTGTCATTTCCTGACTTGTTAATTTTAGCCATTCTGACTGGTGTGAGGTGGTATCTCACTGAGGTTTTGATTTGGATTTCCCTGATGCCGAGTGATGTTGAGCACTTTTTCATGTGTCTGTTGGCCATGTGGATGTCTTCTTTGGAAAAATGTCTGTTCATGTCTTCTGCCCATTTCTTGATTGGATTATTTGTTCTTTGGGTGTTGGGTTTGATAAGTTCTTTATAGATTTTGGATACTAGCCCTTTTTCTGATATGTCATTTGCAAATATCTTCTCCCATTCTGTCAGTTGTCTTTTGGTTTTATTGACTGTTTCCTTTGCTGTGCAAAAGCTTTTTATCTTGATGAAGTCCCAATAATTCATTTTTGCCCTTGCTTCCCTTGCCTTTGGTGATGTTTCTAGGAAGAAGTTGCTGTGGCTGAGGTCAAAGAGGTTGCTGCCAGTGTTCTCCTCAAGGATTTTGTTGGACTCCTATTTAGGTCTTTCAACCATTTTGAGTCTATTTTTGTGTGTGGTGTAAGGAAATGGTCCAGTTTCATTCTTCTGCATGTGGCTGTCCAATTTTTCCAGCACCATTCATTGAAGAGACTGTCTTTTTTCCACTGGACATTCTTTCCATTGGATATTCTTTCCATAGAGTTGAGGGTCCATTTCTGGGCTCTCTATTCTGTTCCATTGATCTATGTGTTGTTTTTGTGCCAGTACCATACTGTCTTGATGATGACAGCTTTGTAATAGAGCTTGAAGTCCGGACTTGTGCTGCCGCCAGCTTTGCTTTTCTTTTTCAACATTCTTCTGGCTATTCAGGGTCTCTTCTGGTTCTACACAAATTTTAGGATTATTTGTTCCATTTCTTTGAAAAAAGTTGATGGTATTTTGATACTTAGGTATATTTTTAAATTAGACTTTAAGGCTCTTGAGTCTCTTTCTGTGTTTGTCAGGAGAAATCGGCCTTTCCATCTGTAAGATGGTATAAATAGTTGAAATCCATGTGCACACACACACACACACACACACACAAGGGCATGAGCATATGCCTTGGGTCCCCAAGCACTGTCCAATCTACTCCCGTGGCTTCCTCTGAGTCCTGGACATGGTCCTGTCTGCTCATCCTCTGAAATGGATCAAAATGCTTAGAGACCAAGAAGACTTGTGTCAAACCCTGAAATGCTGGCTTGATTGAAATTTTGTTCTATCTAATTTAGAAGATAAATAATTGCCTTAATTGTCGGTGACTTAAAAAGAGAGAGAGATTTATTGTGGGAGTCCAAGGCCCAGCTGCTGAGACTTTAGGGGAAGCCAGGGGACCCATCTCATCCTGGTTCAACAAACAGGGCCTGTGATTAATGTTAAAAACTAAATGTGGTCCAACAGAGTAAGCAGAGATGAAGCAAACATTTACTAATCTAAAAGTATCTAACAAAGCATTCTTACATTTGTAGTCTCTAGTTTGACTACAGGTTGTTTTCAGCACCACTTTTGTGTCTTCATTCAGTGATTTACAAGGACGAATGCTTTTAGTACCATGTATGATTGTATTTCAGACAAGGCTGAAGTGTCCTAATCTATAATCCATTCTTTATTTCATTTTATAGACCACGATAGGGCAGTTCATTTAATATCATTCATTCAAATTATTCTCAGTAGGTCTTTGGTTTTGGGTTTTGGTTTTTGGTTTTGGTTTTTTTGTTTTTCCCAAAAGACTCCTTTCTTAGTTCTCTTCCTTAATTTTTCAGTTACATTTACTTTTGGTGGGGCTGATTTATGGCACTTTTCTATATAAGCTTCACCAAGGATCTATCCTTGAATCATCCAGTATTTTCTGTAATATTCTGTAATATTGGACCAACGGGACTTAAAATGTGCACTTTATGTGTACATGTTAGACAATGAAAACATAGTGCAGCATCTTGCTCTTGTACAAATAATTTAAGAGCCCCTCTGTCATAAGAATGACCTGCCTTCCTTTGTCGTGTGCTTCCATTTACAAAAGGAATTTCTTGTTGTTTGTGCTGTGTATTTTAGAAAAGAATGCTCAGTACTATCTATACTTCATCCCACAAGGCCCCATCTGATCAGTTCAAGAGCTGTGAGGCTGAATCCAGCCCATGAAATTACAAGTCCAGCTGACGACTGTGACTTTGAGTATCTAATTTAGGGCTATGGGAAATACTGCTTTGTTTCTCAAAACAGCTATCCTCTAAAGGTACCAACTCATTCAGTTGCCAAACTAATTCTTCATTTTGATGTAATCTTTTGGGAGAGTAAAAGTGAACAGTGCAAAAATGAAAGTTTTTCAAACACTAATGGAGCCAGAACTTGAGATTTTAACGTTGGCAAACATGATAGCCACTAAGAAATTGCAGAGTGTAAAAAATTGCAGAGGTTTTAATGGCGGAAAATACATTCTGTTACATTTCTGTTTTTAGTAACCCAGTGACAAAAAAGCTAACTGCCCTCTGCGTGAGTGAGGGAGGCGGGCAAGACGCCCTCCCTTTCTTTCTGCCACTCGCTACCATCGCCATTTTGGAAAGTCTGATCTTTCAGTCAGTTTCTATTTCCCAGACTAAACTCTCCAACAAATAATATTAATTTCAAGCATTTCATATATTTAAAGTTATTTCAAAACGAAGTAAAACAAGAGATTACAATAATTTCTTTTTATCTGAAGATGCCCCACATACATTCAGTAGGAGATTATTATGGCCTTATCTTTTTTTTAAAGAGTTTATTTATTTATTTGTGAGAGAGAGAGATCATGAGGGGGGAGGGGGAGGGGGAGAAGCAGACTCCCCACAGAGCGGGGAGCCCGACACGAGGCTCGATCCCAGGACTCCATGATCATGACCTGAGCTGAAGGCAGACGCTTAACGACTGAGCCACCCAGGCGCCCCTGGCCTTATCTTTTGAAGTTCACTTTGGGAACACTTTTTCACTTAATTCTATACTGTAAACTATCACTTTTTTAGAAACATACAATTCTATTAGAATTTTAATGATAGCCTAAAGCTAAATTTAATTTAGCAGATGATCAGACTGGGTGGTTTTCATATTCATCACGGAGGACTGTAGTTAAGTACAGCTGTGTTCATTCAGAAACAGTCAGGTCAGACCAGGCTTCTTGACACAGGTTTGGACAGCTACATGTTAGCATAGGTGTAGAGGCCATTATCAAGGTGAACCATGAATCAGAGGGTTAGTAGAGTTCTGCCGTTTGTCTGCTTCTATTCTTTCTTTGTATCTGTTGTATCTGTTCCCTGGGGACCTCATTCCATCTCCCACCTTTCCAAACTGTCCATGCACTGATGCCCTATACTTGACCCTGCTCCATGCTTCTAACACCTGAGTCTGGCTTCCTAATAAGCAACTGCTCTTGGGTGACCAGTGGGACCTCACTGAATGTATTCAAGGCAACTCTTGACTTGCCTCTGGACACTTTCTGCCCCCACCCACCCATCTACCAAGAACCCTAGAGTTACCTTGAAGCCTTCGCCTCCTACATCCAATTTGACAGTAACAACTCAGTGTTATACTCTATCATCTGGGTGAATCCGGATACTCCTGAGTCCTTCCACCAAAGCCTCTCACCCGGATTGCTGCCACAGCTCTGAGAAGTCCTTCTGTTTCCACTACTGTCCACTCTCACTTCAGTAGCCAGAATGGTCTTTCTCAAAATTAAATGAAATTTTGTTACTCCTTTGCTTAAAATCATCCAATGACATCCACTACATTTAGAATAAATTCCAATGTCTTTACCACTGTATATAAGACAATATATAACATCATCTGGCCCTTACCTAATTCTTTGGCTCCATCTCCTCTCTTTCTTACTCAATATTCACTATTCAACATTCTCCCATCCCACCAGACATTGTATTGTTCCTCCACCACTCCAAGCTTGCTCCTTCCTCTGCCTGGAACACTCTTACCTTGATTCTACACATGGCTCCCTTCTCCTCTCTAATCAGATTGCTGTTCAAATGCCACCTTCTAATAGAGTCGTTCTTTGACCACGCTGTCTCTCTCTCTCTTTTTTTTTAAGGTTTATTTATTTACTTATTTTAGAGAGGAGGGTAGGGGCAGAGTCAGAGGAGAATTTTAAGCAGACTCCATGCTGAGCTCCACGCTGAGCTCCATGCTGAGCGCGGAGACCGATGTGGGGCTCACCTGAGATCATGACCTGAGCCAAAACCAAGAGTCGAAAGCTCAACTAACTGCGCCACCTGGGCGCCCCTGACCATTCTGTCATAAGTAGAGATCCAGACCTATAGGCCTTGACACACTTCATCAAGGAGGACTATAGTTAAGTACAACTTTACTTAGTACAACTAAGTATAGGAGATCCCCGTACCCTGCTTTATTTTCTTCATCATATTCACAACCATCTGACATTTGTAATATTTATAATACATACATCTAGAATATTTATACAGCTGTTTATTAGTAGTTGTAACATTCAGCCAACTAGGATGGTGGCAGCAAGAGAACAGGGGGTCCATCTTGTTCAGAGTTGAAGCTCTCATTCCCAGAAGGTGCTCAAAAAATATTTTTGAATGACAAAAAGTTAGAAGACCTCTTTTACATAAAAATACTTCCCTCAGTATTTACACATATTTACTTCTCCACTCCTTTTCATAAAGGATTTGAAACAGCTTTAAGCAAAAACATATACAGGGAAGTTCAAAAAAAAAAATCTAGCACCAAAGGAAAAAAAAAATAGGCAAAAAAATAAGTAAGATGCTCAGTTACAACATTATCGTGAGAAAGTAGCAAAGTAGAAAGTATACTGTGCTTTAAGAGAACAAAACTTTTCCTAAGATTAACTTCTTACTGAAAGTTCTCTAGGGAGCTTTCACACAGTAAAGGACAATGTCCACAGCAATATTTGTAAAGCAAATGCAATGGTCCTTTTCAAATGTGAGTTTCTTTGATGATGGCCAAGGGCCCAAATTAAAATGCAATACAATGAAGGGGAATCATTAAGGGGCTGAGCTAATATGCTCCAAGAATATAGTATTCTGGTGTCCTTACTTGAACCAAGAAATGACTTTCATCTAGAAAACTCACCTAATAACATAGTCAGCATTGTTTATTGCTAAGAATTAAGGTGATTTCAGTAATTTGATGAAAACCTTGCATTAAAGAAATGCCAGTGTAAACATGCCTTTATTTATACTGCTCCAGCTAGAAAGCCCTCCATCTGGTGGGCGGGGTGTTAGCCTACATTTGCCATGTCCCTGGAAGGATCCTTATTATTTTCTCTTACAAATACCCTTCCATATATTTTCTATTCCTTATTAAAGCTTAACTCCGGGGATACTTTGTTCTGTTAACTCTTTTTATCCCATTTCTGCTCTTTGTTTATGGTCTATCTTTCCCCTGAGTTTACTTACCTATAAATGTTTTTTAAAAAACAACTATCATTACTAAAAATGTTAAGAAATATCAAAAGTTGCAACGTATGTTATCTTCTAAAAACCAAAATACGAAATTATTATCACTATGGTTATTCTGTCACCTACTGTGAAATTCAGGACTTGACTTAGAGCAGAACCAGAATTTAATCCGAGGACCATCGAGTGTTCCTTTGACAATATTTTAATCGGCTCTAATTTTCAAGACGTATTTTTACTTGTGGAAAGTCTGCAGTGAGCCTCAGGTTAAAGCTGTGGTCATTTCTACTGGGATCCCCTCCATAATGGACGATGTGTAAGAGAGAGACATCAACAGCTGCTATACCTCCCTGGGGACTTGCCATAGCCCCAGCTCATCCATAAACAAGCAAGATTTTGTCACCTTTCTCACTGAGGCCCCTGCCCCCAGCTCCAATCAGATTCAAGACCAAGTCTTTCTCACTTTTTCCCCGTGAAATTGTGTATCATTTTATGTGTCAAAACCAGAATCCTTTGAAAGATAGGCTTCTGTCATATTGGCACAGGGAGAAACACATTTCTGTGTTTACAGAGCACATCATCTCTCCTTCCAGCAACAGACTTCCTGGTAAAACCAAGACCCTGTTAACTTTGCCTCGAAATCATCCCCAAGATACATGACATGTCCACGCCCACACCGAATGGTGGCCAATGTCTTTGACGCTCCTCCTGACTTTGCAAAGGGCAGCGAGACAATGACAAGAAGGACATACTTGGTACCAGGCAGAGAGATTTTTGAATGTTGCAGGGATAGGGCGAGGAGGCTGTCACAGTCATGTGCCCCCAAGAAAAATATCCCCTTTTATTTTTCATTCAGCTGTCAGTGAGAATCAAAGAATGCATTGGTAATTGCTATTGTCTGTAGGATTATTCGTGGTTCACAGCCAGATGACCATCCTTCACTGAAAAGCTGATTGTATCGGATTTACTCAGCCCCCTTCCAGGGTATCTAGTGTTTTGTGTTGTTATTGCAGACAATTTGTGGGGGAAAAAAAATTTTTTTTTGCTGGTACCACATTGCTCGATTATTCCAATATATGCCGTCAATAGAAATATTTACTCATAATGTAAACACATTATTCCAAGAAGCAAAGTACTTTCCTTAATGTAAGTTGTCTAATGGCTTATCTGAAGGATGCACTGCTGCAGTAACCACCGATGCCCCTGTTCTATTAAGCCACAGAATTCCCAATTTCTGACCGAAGTCCAAATCTAATCCAAAAATCTATTTGACATCTTACAGCTATTAGATTTTCTAATAATCCTGAATAAGTAATGACCACATTCACTTCTAGAGAAAGCACATGCCCATCCGCCCGTTTAAAACAAAACCAAGTACCTGGCTTGGTCTGAAAGAGACCAGAACCTCGGAAGTCACTTGAATTTCTCACTTAACAGTATTTTCTTAGACTAGAAAGAGAAGCACGGATACAACAGAGCACGGTTTTCCCCGGACAGTTCTTTTCTGAGCACTGATCGTGGCTTGTGGCCTGGACACTGAATCAAGGCTTCACCCCAAGTCTCTGCAAACTCAAGTTTCTCTTGACATTCCAACGTTATGTAAATGACATGACTGATCGTTTCAAAACATCTGAAGACACTTTCAAATAATAGATTTTCCGTTTCAAAAAAATACGTGTCCATCTTCCACTGAGTAGTGCCATATTCACTTGTCATACTCATTCAGGTTGTTTGGGGCCAGAGTAGTAGCTGACTAGCTCAGATTACCAATGGTAATCTTAAATTGTGGTTATGACTGAAAAGGTCACAGATTAATTTTGGTTAACGAGCCTAAGCCTTCGAGAAGCAGGATCCTGAGCCGCTGGAAACGAAACCCGCCCCCCCGGCCCCCTCGGCAGGCAATGGCACGCTCACATTCCAGGCTGTGAGCGCATCATTACATTCTGGGGGGCAGGGTGGTCTCCGTGTGCTGCGGGCAGGGTGCTGAATGCCAGGCCTCGCGGACTCAGCGACCCAACAGGAGTCCCTGGGGTTCCTGGCAGCGGGGTACTGTGCCCTGCGAGCTGGTACGGACTAACGGGGCGCAGGCTCCAGGGGGCTCGCCTCTGGGATGGCTCCTCAATGCAAACTGAAGTTCAAGGCAGAAAAGGCTGTTGTTTAAATTGAAGAGAATCCTTTTGTGCCAAACCACCATCCATCCTCTTTTGTCCCTCTCAAAAGGGAAGTGACGCTAGCCCGCTGGTCTGAGGCGAGGCGTCGGCACCGGGCGGGTCAGATGACACTTTCCTTCCCCAAGCGCAGTTTCGACCGCAAGGGGTGGCCGCGGCAAACCTCCTGCAAGGCAACATCGGGGACCACCACTTCTCTGAATAACCGGTGGCGTTCTTCCAAGTGGCCACAAGGTGATAAACACATTTTTTAATCATTGTATTGTCCACCGCCGGAAACTACGGTTACCCTGTTTTTGTCCACTTATGATAAATCCATCCATCATGGACGATTAAATGACAGCTCACAAAACAACACCAAATTCTGACAAATAAGGACAGAGAGACAGCAAGACAGACTGCCCACTCAGCAGCTTCACCAAAATGTGCCCTAAGACTGAATTTGCATCGTAACCATTGAAATACAAGAAGTAAAAGACAGGAGGTTTTTTTTTTTTTTTGGTCCACTGATTGCCTGGTAAAGAGACTGCTTGCCACAGTGCTTGGCTGTAAATTACTTCCCAGTGGAAATGCTTAGGGGCCTCGTGCTCAGCCCCAGCGGTTCGTCTACATCGTGCTTTCTGGGGCTTCTCCATTTAGTGGGAGGAAAGCACTGCATTTTGCTACTTTTAGAAAATCACACATATTAGAAAAGAACTAGAATAATAAATCTTTTACTGAAACTTCTGAAACTTTAGCTCTTCACTCTTCGGGTTCTTGCATATTCCATATTCTTTTTTTTTTTTTTTTTTGAGAGAGAGAGAGAGAGAGAATGAGAGATAGAAAGCACGAGAGGGAAGAGGGTCAGAGGGCGAAGCAGACTCCCCGGCTGAGCAGGGAGCCCGATGTGGGACTCGATCCCACGACTCCAGGATCATGACCTGAGCCGAAGGCAGTTGCTTAACCAACTGAGCCACCCAGGTGCCCCCATATTCCATATTCTAATGAGAAACTGTCCATGACCTTGTGAATCACTGTGATTGGGTATTTTAGTGGATCCTAAACTGGTTTACCAATACTCAGTCAAAATCTTTAGTAGCTTAAGTAGAAGAAACATCTGTTTCCCACGGGTCCTCAGATATTTTCCATAAATATCTTGGATATGTTCTTGGATACATTCTTAGATTATATTCATTTCCCTCCTTAGCCTTCTCCTTCTTTGGCTAAATACTCCATGAGGTCATCAGTAGAAGGCTTAAATGTGAATAATCCCCATTATCAGTGCATTCTATATTGCCATCCTGGGGACCTCCATAGAAAAAGTACAGGGACCAAATACAAGTGACAGTTCATTGTCGGCATGTCATATAAAAGCAGAAATATAAATACCATAGTACTCTGACATCCAGGGCATCTGAGACATAATCATTAATAAATAGGTTTGTAATCATAGATATGACTATGGGAGATAGTGAGACCTGAGTTGCAATTTTCATCATTCACTACCTGAGTGACTTTGTAAATTACTTAACTTCTGGGTTCCTCTTAAAATGGAAGGATAATAATCCTGGCTTCTGGGTATTTATCTGAATGAAATGAAAACACCAATTCAAAGAAGTATATTCACCACCATGTTCCTTCAGCCAAGACATGGAGGCAACTATGTCCATGGATAGATGAGTGGATTTAGAAGCTATGGGGTGTGTGTGTGTGTGTGTGTGTGTGTATGTATGTATATAGGTATATATACAATGGAATATTATCAGCCATAAAAAAGGATGAAGTCTTGCCATTTGTGATCACATGGATGTATGTAGAGGGCATTACGCTAAGTGAAATGAGTCAGACAGACAAAGACAAATATTGTATGATCCCACTTATATGTGGAATCAAAAAACACACAAATAAAACAAAGCAGAAACTGACTCACAGGTACAGGAAACAAAATGTTGGTTACCAGAGTGGGGCGGGGGGGGTTTGGGTAGGTGAAATAGGTAAAGGGGATTAAGAGGTACAGACATCCAGTCATAAAATAAGTCACATGGATGTAAGGAACAGCATATAGTCAATACTGTAATACTTTTGTGTCGTTACAGATGGTAACTGGGCTTAGCGTGGGGACCATTCTATAATGTACAGAAATATCAAATCACTCTGATGTGCACCTGAAACTGATAGGATAATGCATGTCAATTATACTTAAATAAAAACAGTTTTTTAAGCCTGCATCACATAGGAAATAGTAGAGAAGTTTTGAAACTATGCATGAGTCGATTGTGATAGAATTAGGTCCAGTGATGTGTGTGTGGGTAGGTGTGTGCTTCTTCTTCGTTAATTGTTTGACCTATTCAGATTTAAACAGCTACAAAGAAAATTCTAGAGAAATCAGAAAATGTGAAAACTTGATGAGCTTTTGTGATATTTCTAAGAAACGGAACTCTATTAATAAAATCAAATTGGTTGGACTCCAAAAGCATTTTAAATTTCCAGAACAAGTGTCTAAATATCTATCTAAAAATGAGAGGATTTCAGGAATAGTGGGGAAATCAAATGTAGTCTACCCATACCCTCTTCCTTTACAGGAGAGGAAACTGAGGCCCAAAGAGTTGACATAGTTTGTCTAGGCCCACAGAAGCAGTTGTGAAATCAGACCCAGAACTCATTTTCTCTATCTCCTGGCCCATTACCCTGAACTGCATTCTCTATTTATAAATATAATGCCTGTTATCAGGGCCAGAGTAGTATTAGAAGAGATAAAGTAGCATAAAACTATCTTCCCTCGCCAGGTGCCTTCCTAAGCCTGAAATTCCACTGTTAGATAAGCATTCTCTGGGAAAACATATTTCTCAGTTGGTCTGCTGCAGGGTCCGCAGTGGACTTGGAAATGCCATGGCAGCCCAGAGCCAGGCCACGTGCAGCTGGGGCAGAGGAGAGGACTCGAGGAGTTCCTGGAGCGGAGCCCCCACAACAGTAGCCCAGGGTGGGTGCAGTGGGTCAAGGAGGGATGAGAGAAAGGGAAGGGGGGGATGACACCAGAGATTTCTCCTGCCTCCTCGTTGACGCCTGCCTTAATAGGCAGCAATTTCAACGTCGCCGTTAGCAAACTGAAAATGCAAATTAAAAAAAAAAATCTCATCCATCATGTAATATTTCTAATCTGAAAACTGACATCTGATTTTTGAGGAGGCTGCTTTGGGAAGAATTTCCTGTTGGTCTCAAAAGTCCCTGAACCCTCATTAATGACCAGAAGTAGGTGCCTGAAAGAGAGAAAGCCCAGGAAGGGGGCAGGGGTAGGAGAAGATTCCCCCCCACCCCAAAGTGCTGTAGGAAAAGGCACAGCAGTAAAAACAAGTAGCCCCATTGAAGTAGAACTTCACATTCCACCCTAAAAAATCCCAACAAACTGCCCCATTGTTATTTGTTGTTTTGCTACAATTAATAGACAAAGCAATTGTTAGGCAAGACCAGAGCTGCCCTGTGGGCACATAGTCCGGGTTCTTTGGCTTAGGAGTGGGCTCAGAGGGGCTGAAGAAGTGTGGGTGGCTCACCCCAAGGTCATTCTCCAGGAACAGGTAAATAAGGGCTCCCAGGAGGTCTCAGGTTAATTAAGCGGCGACTGTAATTGAATTGATCCAAGGAGGACAGGGAGAGCAAGGCTGTTCTAGAATCCTCCACGGGGCAGTGGTACAGCGCGGCTCCCACCTCAGCTGGGGTGACAGCCCCCACTCTGCCCTCCTGTGCCCCACCCCCCGGCGGGCCAGCCGTGTGTTTCGGAAGGAAGACGATTACACTGAGCCAGGTGGGCCTGCAGTCCGCTGAGGACACAGAACAGCGGAGAGCCTCAGCCTCGTTCTGTTCCTAAAGTCTATTGTTAGCTTAAAGCCTTCTTTTTCTAATCGACTCTTTAATTATGCAAACCACAGGCTTTCTAAGGCAGGTTCTCCATTACAAGTCAGAACAGAATTTATGCAACACAAAAGAAAGAACCTATCACACTGAGAGGTTAATGGTTAACCTGGACTTAAACCCATCATCAACCAGGGAATGTGAAGGACCCCACAGCCGTGCCAACATCCCACTAAAACAGCGCCTCTCCCCAAGACGGGATTATGCCCCACGGCACTCTCCAGTGCCATACATGTGGAATTGTTACCACAGCTTGGGACCTCTCAGGAAAAGACAGCCTCGAGGAGGCAGAGGGGGCTGGGGTCTAGGTTCAAGGAGGACCCGTCCGGCCTGGGGGAAACCAGCCTGGCCCTGGGCTTAGTGTCGAGGGATACTGCAGGGGTCCCCCAGCAGGACAGGCAGGCAGCTGACGTGGCTCTCCAGGCCAAGAGGAGGTGTGGGTCCTGGGCAGGGAGAAGGGAGCCAGCTTCCATCCCAGGAGCAAACACAAAGCAGAAGGTCAGGCCAGAGGTCATGCAGGGATTTGGGAGCAAACTGACCCCCAATCATCTCCAGTACCAGCAGGTCCTGACTCTTACTGGAACTGAGAAGGCACTGATGGTACAAAAGTTTTAATTTTTAAATAGTTGAATCTATCACTATTAGCTTTGTAGCTTCCTCAATTGCTTCAATTCTTTAAAAGGGACTATCCTTCCAGAGACTCCTGTACTATTCTACTTTCTGCTAATTTTTCTATGAATTTTTAAACATATTTGACTTTAATTTTCTTTTAGTACACCGGATAAGATGTGTGTCTAAATTAATTTTTCTCTAATGTGCTATATCTCAAAATCATATATCAATTAATTCTCCCCCCACTGTTTTGTAATGCCTGCTTCACTGTACGTTAAATTCCTACTCGTAACTTGGTCTATTTGCATTCATTCCACAAACACACACTGAGGCCTCGCCACGTGGCAGGCACTGTTCTGGGTGCTGGAGATACAACACTGAGCAGCCAAGCCGAAATATCTGAGCCATTTTGGTTGGAGGGGACAACAAACAATGTAGTCTATCTGATAGTCATACATTCAATGAGGAAAAATAAAACAGAAGGGGAATGAAGACTTCCAGCCAACGTGGGCCAAGTACAATTTAAAATCAGGTCAGGGAAGACTTCACCAAGATGGAGACAATGTGACAAACACCAACGGGTAATGGACCCACGAGGGAACCATGTTCCCAGCTGACAGAAAGCAAGTGCAAAGGCCCTGAGGGCAGGGCATGTTCAGATTACTCACGGAGGCCATGGTGGCTGGACCAGATGAAGAAGAGAAATGGTAGGAGATGAGATCAGAGGTGAGGTGGTCACCAGTTCAGGTGGACCACGTGTATGGACATTGACAGTTACCCTGAGCGAGGTGGTGGATTTGTTTCCTAGGGAAGTTGTATCAAATTACCACAGCTTGGTGGCTTGAAACAACAGAAATTTGTCCTCCCACAGTGGTGGAGGTCAAAAGTCTGAAATCAAAGCATTGGCCACATTGGTTTCTTCTGGAGGCTCTGAGGGAGAATCTGTCCTATGCCTCTCTCCCAGCTCCTGGCGGTTAAAGGTAATCCTTGGCATTCCTTGGCTTGTAGATTCACCACCCCATTTTCATGTGGCCTCCTCCCCTGTGTGTCTCTCAGTGTCTTTTCCTTGTCTGTGTCTTATCCTACATAAGGACGCTGGTCATTGGATTTAAATCCACTCCAAATTTAAATCCGGGATTTAATTTCTCAAATTGATCACATCTGCAAAGATCTTGTTTCCACATGCATAGGTTCTGGGGGGTTAGGACTTAGACATATATTTTGGGAAGACACAATTCAACCCAGGACAGATGGGCAGCCATTGGAGTTCTTTGAACACAAGAGTGAAAAGATCTGATATGATTTACAAGGATCCCTCTGGCTGCTGTGTGGGTATGCATAAGAGGGTCAGGGCCGAAACAGACCAGTTAGGAGACTACACTTGTCATCCGGGTGACAAATGATTAGAAGTAGTAGACATAACACTTACATAAGAGGTAGAAGTCCTCATTATAGAAGAGGTAGATTCTGATCCCTTAGTCAGTCCCACTGATTTAAATTGCTTTTTTTTTTTTTACCACTACCAAACCATTTTGATTGCTCTTTCACTGTTTTTAAATCTCTGATAGAGTTAATCCTCCCTTCTTCTTTTTTCTAGTAAGAATCTATTAATTTGCATGAGAATATTTTGTCTTCTCATTCAGGAATATAGGTAGATAGATAGATAGTCTGTTAAAGTATTCATCTTTTGTTATCGTTTTTAAGATTTCTTAAAAATGTTCTTTACAACAACTACATACACCTCAATAGGTTCATCCCCAAGGGTATCTTAACAGAAAAGGGGTTGCTCTTGTGATCAGGATCTATATTTTCATTACATTTGCTGGTTGCTGCTGATAATTAGCAAAGCTATTAATTTTGGTATGTTTATTTCAGATCAAGCGTTTTATTGAATCATTTTATTAAACCTGATTATTTTTGCTGACTTTTCTGCGTATTCCGGCTTTCCGTTATGTTAAGTGCAAATAATGACCTTCTCTCTCTTCCCATTATCATACCTCTTTATTTTTTCATGTCTCATTGCATTAACCAGAGTTTTCAGAACACTATTAAGGAGCCATCCTTGTTCCCATTTTTAAACAGAATTTAATTTGTCTATCCATTAAGCACCATATGGGCTCCTATTTTCCACAACTTTATCATGGTAAAGAAGTAGCCTCCATTCCTAATATCTTAATACTGTGAGGAACATTATTAAATGTTATCAGTTGTCTCTTAGACGTTGATTCAGTTAGATTCAACCTACTGTTGTTTATTGTACTAATAAATGCTCTCATGCTCAATCTTTCTTGCGTTATGTCACATATCTTCCAGAAGACTCCTTTAAGAAAGATTTCAGGGTGTTCGTTTTTATGTTTTTTGTGTTTCTTTTTGTATCTTTTTAAAATTAGGTGTCTGCTTTATTTTGGTGAGATCGTCATTAAAATCAATATTCTGACATCATACTGCCATATTTATGATGATTGTGACACCCCAGGAGAGGGTCTTGGGAGAACTGCCTACCGATAATTTTTATTAACACTTCTGGAAAAAGCACTAACTTTCTATATCAACGTTATTGTAAAAACATGTCTATGAAATGCCTCTAATAAATCCTGATGCTCTGGTATAACACAGAATAGTCCTTGTCTCCTCGGAACTAATGACAACTTGCAGATTGCATAGTCTCTTACGGTTTATAAGCCTTCTCCACACAGATTATCACAGGGCGGATTTATTGTGCCCATTTTTACAAATGAGGAGTCTTGACAGCGACATTAGGAATTTGCATAAGGTCACCTAATCAAGCGAGACAGCTGAAGACTGGAGGCGAGCTGAGGAGTCCTGATGTAAACCCAGGGCTCTGTCAATGCGCCGCACCTGAGTCGCCACCTGGCCACCAACTGAGCATTTATAGCTTTGCATGAGAGCACAAGGGGACATCATATTCTCCAGGAAGGGGGAGCATTCACTCTTCTGGGGAGAGCCTGGAAAAGGTTCTTCTGAAAGTTCCATGCTCCCCAGGGCCACTTCCCAGGCGCCATCTGCACACCCCCTCCCCCAGCCTTGTGTAAGCCCGTTGCTCCTTCGACATTCAGGCCTGAGCCCTCCTGACCTCTGTCGTCTGCAGACCCTCCCCCACGGTGCCCTGCTGGTCTCGGCATCTGGCTCACAAGCTTCCTCTCTACCCCAGGTCCTCATCCATCCTGAGGATCCCCAGACCCTTACGGAGGCCCACCTAAGAGGGCCCCTTTTACTTCCTGGATCCATTCAGTTCTATTGACAGTTTGACATCACCTCAGCCACCTGCACCCATGGCCTCACTTTGAACCTTGTGAGGACCTCTCCTCTGCAACACTCCTTCTCACCTGTTGTCCCTTGTCCAAACTTTCCCCCCTTGTCCCGTCTCTCCTGGCCATTCCTCCCCAGGCCAGGCCACATGGTCGGTCATTCACACCGTGTAAGACCTTTCAATGGGCTCCCATTCATTTTGACAGCAGTTCCTTGGGGTTGAGGGATGGAGTGGGGGACAGTGTAAATGGGGGAGGAAGGAGAAGCAGAAGTCTCTGAGGAGCTGTTTCATGCTGAGGCCCCATCGCCTGGAGGATACAGCAGAGTTTCGGATTGGAAGAAGGGGCCGCGGGTGTTTCTGATGAATGTATCCCCTCCACCCAGGGAAGAACATCTGACAGCTCCAGTCCCCAGCCCTGCGGTTGTCCTTTGTGCCCCAAGTCTCTACTCTGGCTCTCCCTTCCGTGTAGATCTCCACCACCCCCCGCCCCCCCGCCCGTGTCCCCAGGCACTGTCATGGTGCTCTGGCATTGCCACCACCGGCCATCATCCAGAACCTCGGCGGACCCCTTGACCTGCACTGCCTGGGTCTGGACTCTGTCCTGCTCCCAGCCTGGTCCTTTGCCATCCGGCTGCGCCTCATTTCCTGCCACAGGGAGCCCTCTTCAAGCTCCCACATTGGTCCAAATTGGTCTGGTCCCTACTAGGCTTCAGAGCCAGTTTACAAAGAACAAAGGCCAGTTAGTCTCTAACTCTGCAATCATTCAAAGTTGAGTCTTTAAAACGCAGAGATTTTTCTGCTTCATCTACCCACAGCTCAGCAACTGTATTTCTACAGCTATTGTTATTCTATTTCTGTTCCTAATTGCTATTATAGAAAACCGTGCCTAGCTGAAGCTTTGGGAGTTGCCAATCTGTGGGCTCCCTTCAAATGTAAATGTGTTATGCAAATGTCTTCTGGGGCTGGGAGTGGGATACTGTGGTCTTCCCTGGATTGAGACAGGAAAAGAATACTTTCTGGGATGGCTGAGAAATAGAAGACAATTCTCTGCCCTCCTGATTTAAATACACACTGTTCTGAGATTGTTCCTGTCTCCAACTTCCTCTCCCACTCTAGCAGCTGAATTTAAAATGCTTGCTACAAAATGCTGCTGCTTAACTCTTTCATGGTCTCTCCCTGTGGGGACACAGGCATGTTGGCCCGCTGAACTCCCTCCCTTCGGCGGCTCAGTATGTTGGGGGTAAGGTAGATGCTCTTAGAATCTGGGAACCTCTTTTTCGTTTTAATATGGAAACTCACCTCTCTAAATACTGCACTGAAATGGATCACTGTGTTGTTAGCAAATCCTTAAAACTAGGGTACAAATGGAGATAGCACCATTCCAAGCAGTTACAAGTCATTGAAAAGCAAGCTCCTGAGAGTCAGTGGAGGTGTCCTCTTCCCAGGAGGCCTCTGGTGTTGGAGCATTGGCTCCTTCGTTCAGGCTCTCCCAGCTCCTATACCCGCAGCTGCCCTCCCCGCTCCCTCCTTTGTGCTGGGCTCATCTCCCTGCTTCCCACCATCACCAGGAGCAATGTGGCCCAAAAGAAAAGTTCTCACCTTCTGAGTTAACAGGTCCTCAAACCCACTGGGACATTGACTTAGGGACTCGCTGTGCTGTACCACACACCCTTGTAATGCACTTGGCAGTATTTCTCTACCCACTTTGAAGTCATCAGTAGCTTCTGTGGTCAATATTGTACATTGCTGACATTTCCTAAGTGGGGGTTCTGGGGGGAAGAAGTTACCACAAATGCGTAGAAATGTATCCTGTACGTTCTAAGTCAATTAAATGCTAAGCTATATGAAAGTAGAGCGGCAAATCAGGAAATGCTGGGAACATGGCCCTAGCCCATGATGTTTATTTAGCTGTTCGTTTTGCACACCGTCCTATTACTGAATATTGCCCACAGCTCCGCTGTATCATTCTGAAATCCAGAGGAAGAAAGGGGAACGCACCCTTCCCTGGAATATCATTTATGTTCTAAAGTTCTAAAAATACTTTAAAGTGCAATTAGCTTATTTAAGAGGCAGAGATTATAGAGTTCTCTGCCTGCCTTGTAGGGTCATTGGATGATAACAGGGGTGGGTAATACATATTTGTGCTCTGAGCACGGTAGGAAGAAAATCTTTGTATAAATTTGAGTTGGCTTTGTAATTATCCAGCAAGATCAGAATCTGATCTATTCAGTTACAACATGCTCTGCCTTTTTTTTTTTTAGGTTTAATAATATATTACAAATTGACACGTGTTTGCGAACATGATTTATGGTCCAATTAGATTCCCTCGGTCGGTGCCATATGAACGTCAGTTACGTTCTACCCTTTCCTGATTCTCATGGCAGATTTGCCTAATAGTTCCTGTTGCTGTAATAGCCTTTATCGTGTTTTTTTCGGGGAAGAAAGGGATCACTGACTTGCCTAAAGTATACATTTATGCGAAACTGTGAAAAACAAATAAATTTACATGCCAGACTCAAGGCCCTGCTTTTTAACTTTGCTCCTGGAGCCAGGTCCTTTGCACCCGCTGTGGCCTCTCTCACTTCTTGCAGACACATGACTTTCACTGGCACAAAGCGGTGCCAAGGCCCCAAGGAGCCCAGGAAGAATTCTGCAACAGTCTGTGAGCCAACAAGACTCTAAGAGGATGGCTGACCTCGCTCCCCAAGAGAGAAACGTTAGCCTACAAGAGCTACCCTTCTAGACGTGCTACCAATGTGGAAATATCAGGTCCCAACTGCAGCCTACTGTGTACCAGGGACGGGACCCTCCACTCCAGAGAAAGCTCCATTACACTCAGAAATACATTCGGATTGCAAACCCTTCTCATTTCGATCACAAAAGCTCTTTGATAATTTCTCCTACCCAGTCAGAAAATGGTGGGAAACTTTTCTCACATTAGGCGCACAATTTTTTCTGGCAATATCTGGAACTAAAGACCCGGAGTCAGGTTAAAAATGACATTTCCAGTGGAACAATTTATGAAAAGCCTATTACCTAGCAATTGCATATTTGAATGTAATTATGTTAATGTTATTAGTACATTATGAATGGGACTAATATGATTATTGTTTTGTGTGGTATTACGGGGAAATTAATTTAAGTGGATTTACATATTTTCAGATAAGGGCCCTGCTAACGTGGATAAATAAGGGAGCTGACGTTACTTTGAAACAAAAATAAACAGTAAGAGAAAGCTGGGTGGTGACTTCATTTGTAATCCAAACGCAGCCATTATTGTGGGTTTTTTTTTTTTTGTTAATGGAAACATTTTGCAATTTCCAAAGTGTTTTTCTTGTGTAAAGGAGCAATCTGAATTAACCTCTCAGCTGCTCTGGGGCATTCCTTGGCCCATCCTTCTACAGTTGAGGGACTTGACAATCAAAGGATGAACCAACCTGCCCCACATTACACCCAGAGTCTCAGGCAGTGCAATATTCAAACCCAAGTTGTCTAGAGCTCCACTCTTAGACCCAGATCACAGGGGAATCCAGCTTTTTACTCAAAACATGTAGAGTTCTAATTAAATAAGGTAGGTCCTCTGAAAACCCTCCTTCCCCGAATTCTAGTGAAAAGAAATGCCTATGCAAGAATCCGTGTTTGTGTCTGCATTCAGGGAGGCTTCCCTGCCATCACGGGGCTGGCTTTCTACACATTTCCATCTCCTCCCGAGGACAGTCTCCTAGACTCACTGAGCACCTGCACGGTGCCGGCCCTGGGCTGTCGGAGCTCTGCTGCGGGGACCAAGCGCATATATATAGGAAACCTGCGGGCTGCATAGGACCAACTGTGCACTTGACCCCTGCAAACAGTCAGCGCTAGCTGAGGGCGTTTAAGAGTGAGAGAGAGGTCCCTGGGGGTGGTCAGGAAAAGCTGCCCAGGGGCCAGATTGGGGCTGGGCCTGGACGCATGAGCTCCACTGGCCAAAAGGAGACTCAGGGCATCTGAGGTCAGGGGAGCTGTGGGTGCACCAGGCAGAAGCAGGAATTTGCAAGGCAAACCACGGAAAACGGAGGGTAAGAGCAGGTTGGTGACACACTGTAGATGACCTGTAGGCAAATGGTGGTGGGGGTGCTGGGTGTTGCCGCAGGCTTCTAAAAGCATGAATTTGACATGGGGAGAAGCTGCATGCCGTGCGGAAGGAGTTGGAGAAGGAAGAAGCGGGTTAGGAAACAGGAGTCTTTTGCAAGTATCTAGGCCTGGGGTGATAAGGGCTGGAATGTCTGGGAGTGGTGGCCACTGTCGCGCCTAAGGACAGCATCTCATCTGACGCAGTAAAGATTCCAGTCTCCAGTTTTATGGTGACATGTGCTAATGGTTGACGATTTACTTTTAACCCTAAGTTCTTTGAGGACCAGAATTTATGTCTGTGTTATCTTCAGCACAAAGTCAATAGCAAGCTCCTCTTATATACTCGCTGTATAAATGAATGCATGCAGGTGTGAATGAATGAACGGACTATAATGAGAGTCTGTTGGAGATCATTTCCTAAGGACAGGGACTCGAGGCATCCCGATAAGCCTATGAGGAAGCTGCTAGGGTTTTGTCCTGGCCTCCCGCAGGCTACATAACCAAGGCACAGGACCCTGCTGGTCCACATCCTTTTGCCTGGATAAGACTGAAGGCTCCAGGTGTTTCCTGTGGGTCCTTGAGGGACTTGCAGGCTTCCTTTCACACTGCAGGAGGACTGGAGTGGTTTCTCTCCCCAGTGTGCTTGAGGTGGACGTTCTTTTGGCCCATGGGTATTTTGTATTAGTCTTAAGAAATGTGAATAACTAACTACAGTTTCTGAGTAGAGAATGAAATGAAATGGATAATATTAATTCCTACACTATACGGTTGTTGTGAGGATTGAATGAGTTAATAATTATAAATAGTTTAGACTAGTCACGGATGTGTGTTAGCTGTCGTGTTATGATCACAATTTCTGACCTAGTGAGTTGCTCCACCTATTAAATACAAAATATTTTCATTCTAGGTATAGGCTGAATAAAAATTGTTCCTTCATTTTATTTTCAGCTGTGCAGACTTTCCTACTTTCCTTTGAAACAACAGCTGGTTTGTTGGTGATTGAGGTTAACTATTCCACCAGTGTTTTATTTTAGTGACTAAAAAAGAGAAATAAACCTAAATTTTTATATTAGCATTTACCATAATAGAATGTTTCTCAATTCTGGATCAAAGATTAATATCATAATATTTTGACTGTTAAACAGTTCACTTCTGCAAATAATAATTTGAGCCATAAATTTAAATGGATATTTGTGTATCTCTCATTATTTAGCCTTAAAATCATTCTGTCATTACTTTCTAATTATCTTTACATGAAAAAAAGGAATAGATCTATTCTTATAAAGTAATTTGTGTTTAATTGAATTAGTAGTTGTCTTTGATTAAAGTATTCTGAAGCCATTATAAAATGAACCTCTTATATATCTCAGATTGGTGAATCGTTTTTACCTATGTTATCAAGATGGCTAGAAATACCCATTATAAGGTTTATGAATGAGAAGTGGAAATGGGTGCATTCTTCTTTTTCAGAAAAGTGGGTGAAAATACTATAAAATTACAAACCAGATTTAGATTTTAAAGAATACAGGTAAATATAATACTGGTAAATACGATATTTTGTAAAGAGAAAATACACCATAGTTTAGGAATTCAATGCAATATGAAGGGAGTAATTTGGGGTCAGTTTAGTATTTTGCCATCTTGCTATTTAGCAAGAGGGTAGAGCATACTTACTTATTTTGTGTGGATCTGAATTTCCTGGTAAATGCCACAGGGATAGAACAGGACTCTAGGGGAGTGAGTCGCACAGTTCCCTGGGAGCCTCCAGAGGGGATAGGGCGAGGTCAGGCAGGGGCCCGTGCTTGATGAGCATCTTGGATCTAAGAGAACATTCTACCACCTCTCCACTCTCTCATGCTCACCTTACCTTCCTTTTCCCTAACATTTATTGATCATTTACAAATAATTTGCTGAGGGCTTTGTGTGCACTATCTCTTAATTCTCAAAAAGGTCCCATGAACTAAATACTCTTGTTGCCCTCATTTCGCAGAGGCTCCAAGACTTGCCCTGTCGGCCGGCTAGGCTGAAGCTGGCCTCTCACATCAGCTTCCAGGGCTCATGCTCTGGACTGTTGCCTCTCCTGAGAGCCACAAGATGGAGGAAATTTCCCTCTCCCCACGTTACTCTCTTTTACAGGCTGTACAGCTCCTTCCTGCCCTAATTTACAGTTAGCACCACACTATATGGCTTAGCTTCAAAACAGAAAATGTCTAACTAAGGCTAAGGCTGAGGCTAAGGCTAAGGCTGAGGCTGTGTGCCCAGGATCTGGCCACAGACCTGGAAGGTCAGAAAGACAGAGGGTGCTAAGCGGCATGTGCACCTTGTGACCGACTCAGCATCTTGAAGAGGCAGTAGAGTATTCTGGATGAGTCCCTGCAAGGAATAGTGCTCCACGAATGAGGCTCTTCCTGAGATTTCTACCTGCAGAGGCTGGGCCTCTCTCTTGGCAATGCTGTTGGCAGAAGCCTTCAGCCCTGAGAACATCATGCTTCATCCCTGTGCCCACAAATGACCACCACATCCTTCCACAAGTCGTAGGTTTCACTCTCAGAATGGTCTAGTCAATTTCTGACTCAGAAAGGGGCATTTCTGCCCCCAGAACATCATGCAAACCCATCAGTGTATGCGTCTCAGTCTTTTTGTGAATAAATGATTTATCTTGACTCATTTATTTACTAAACAACTATTGAATGCCTACAATGTGCCAACTACTCAGCAGTTCTTTGGTCAAGAAATGAGTCAACATATGAGAATAGAAGGTGTCCTGCTTCAAAGTCCTAATTTTTTAAGGTATTTTCACAAACTTACATAGCCAACAGAACCATAATATTTCACACCAATTCTACAAAAATCTACTTTCAATTAATAGAAAGCTTAGATCATCACACATTTGAAAGGTATAGTTTGTTCTTTTGAAGTATCTACCAAAACTCAAATTTTATTAGTAAGCTATTACAGAGGACATGCTTTAAAAAAAAATTATTTATTTGAGAGAGAGTGAGTGAGAGAGAGAGAGAGCACAAACAGGGGGAGGGAGAGGGAGAAGCGGACTCCCCACTGAGCAGGGAGCCCAACCCAGAGCTCAATCCCAGGACCCAGGGATCGTGACCCGAGCTGATGGCAGACACTTAACTGACTGAGCCACCCAGGTGCCTCACAGAGGACCTGCTTTAAAGGCTAGATTAAAAACCAATTTTGGGGGGCCACTTGGGTGATGCAGTTGGTTAAACATCTGACTCCTCACACTTGTTCCTTCTCTCAGGGTGTGATATCGAGCCCCGCGTAGGGCTCTACCTGCACTGCAGAGTCTGCTTAAGACTCTCTCCCTCTGCCCCTCCCCACTGCGTGCTCGTGCTCTCTCTCTCTCGAATAAATAAATCTTTTTTAATAAAGTAATTTTTTGTATATCAATGCCCCTTATATATGCAGACCTTTTAAACTGTTATTATTTAAAAATAGTGTATTCTTAGACAGTATCATATAAATCCCGTCATGTTTAAATTACTTACTCTGTGAGTAAAGGCTTGCAAAGCAAGCAAATCTCAACACAGTCCCTAATAAATTATTGCTAATTCCAAATTAATGTATTCTGTCTTTTTTTCTCTTCTGATTGTTAACTTTCTGGCATATTCAGATCAGTTACTTCTACTCTTAAGAAGTGTTTATAACTAAGATAAGATGTTGGTATTTTCAGATTGCTACTTAGGAAAGTATTAAAGTAATTTAAAAAGAAAAGAAATTTAGTTGAATCATAATGAAATTCAGCATATTAATTTTAAATGAATAACATTTAATGGAAAAGCAAAGTAAACTACATGAGGCTTTGAAAATATGGAAATATTATAGATGATAATCTTCCACTCAAACAATGTGCATTTAAAATCTCAACGGTCAAAATCTTTTACTTACCTGGTGGAATTTATGACTTCACGTTTCTGATATAGTAGGAATATTTGCTTTGGTTTTTTTGTAAGAAAGCACTAATTTAGTCTGCTGTTCGTATTTTCTTTTTCTGACAACTAAGGCCTTATTTTTGTTTAAATTGTTTTATGATTCTATCAGCTATAACACCCAATTTGCCAACTTTCATTCCAAAAATCAGCAGGTCTTACCTGCTTTTATGTAATATTCATTTGTGTTTTATTTCTACCCATGCTTCCTTAAAAAGCAGGAAATTGGATTTGGATCACTGTCCTATCTGTCTACACTTTTATCCCCCGGGGCTAGCAACTGCTTTCTCCTCACACTTGTTCCTTCTCTGCTGTATGGGGAACCTCATGTGTGTTTCCAGCTTGGGTGGACAGACCAAAATCATGTGCTTCTCAATTTTTCCTAGCTGCTCTTTAAAATTTTCAGACTACACTCAGCTTTCTGTAACAGCCTTCTCGTCTGTCAAATAAATTAAAATATGTACTGGTCTTTCCTAGATCCTAGCAACAGCCGGTTGGAAATGGCAGTTTTCAAAAGATCTCATTCACAATTATAAGGAGCTATAACCAACACTGTGTAACTCCTTGAAGTAACTGTAATAAGAAATCTGCAGGACCCCTATGAAAGAAACCGTTTGCGATTTTGAAGACTGGAATAAATGGAGAGACATACTTTCCAGGCTGGAGCTGCTCTTGGTTTTGCCCTCTAGCATCTGGTAGTGGACCATTAGTTTTCTTTGGGGCTCTGGCCTGGCCATTACAGGCATCCTGGGTAGGGTGGGACACTAGAGAGGCCCTTCCCGCCTGCCTGGCCCAGAGGTGAGCATGTGAATCCGGCTGGATCACCTGGGACAGACTGAGATACTTGGAGATGGTTAGGTTATTCCTGATGGTGGCTCCTGAAGAGGCCCAACTTAGTTCATACCACTCATATTCCCAGACTGTCCCCAGTTCCTGCCTCGTTTCTGAGACCTGGCTCTTAACTGTTTTCTTTGATTCTATAAGTTACCTCATGCCTTTCTAGTAGTTGCTTTTTACGCTTAAGTTATTTAAAGTTAGTTGTTGCTTTAAGCCAAGAACTCAACTATTATAATTTATTACTGTAAAGATGCTCCACTTCAAGTTAATGAACCGATGGGAGACTTTTATGGATCTCAAAAAAAGTGATTCACATATTCATATGGGAGAATAAATGGGTTAGAAAACCAAGTAAGTATTAAGGAGAAAAAGAGAAAAAACGGGACATGTGCTCTACAGATTTTAAAACAATGGTAATTAAAATTTGTGGCCCTAACAATAGTATAGGTAGACCAATGTAATAGAAATGAATCTAAAATTATATTAAAATTATTTAATATTTTATAAAGATGGCATTCTAAATCAGTGAGAAAGTAACAGCTCATCTAATAAGAGGTGCTCGGTTAGCAGACTAACTCCGTGGGGGGGAAGAATAAATTGTAATAATTAAGCCTATCTTGTACCATTACTAAAATTTAAAAATACAGATGACTTAAAACAATTAAATGTAAAGCATAAAGTGAGATAATTTTTTAAAAAGTCAAAATATAATAAAGGCAAATATAATATCAAAGAAAGAAATAATAAAGGAAAAAGTAGATTTGATTACATAAAAATGAACGAAATTGTGTGTGTCAGAATTCCGCCCATATATACGCCTGTGTATTTTATTGTCTGGTGTTTCTTATCTGCCCCACATGCCAGGAGCTGGTCTTTTAAAGTGTTTCTAGCAATTATTGCATGTGTATTTTTATATATGAAATTTGGGATCAATGTGTCTAGTTAAAATGAAAAACCTATTGGCATTTCTGTTGCAATTTCTTTAAATTTAAAAACTAACTGAAGTAAAATTGATATTGTTACGATATTCCGTTTCCAAATCCTATATAGGGTATGTCTTTCCATTTGTTCCTGTCTTATGGGTCCTTCCATAGTGTTTTAAAGTTCTCTTCCTACAGGCTGTATAAAAGCTACTGAAGGGGCGCCTGGGTGGCTCAGTCACTTAAGTGTCTGACTGATTCTTGGTTTCGACTCAGGTCATGATCTCAGGGTCCTGTGATGGAGCCCCGTGTGGAGCCCTGCTGGGGGCTCCCCACTCAGAGTGGAATCTGCTTGAGGTCCCCCCCACTTGCTCCTTCCCCCGTTTGCACATGCTCGCTCTTTCTTAAATAAATAAATAAATAAATAAATAAACAAATAAATAAATAAAATCTTTTTTTAACAGTCTGTATATTAATAATCAATCCTACTACTGCACTGAATTCTTTTGCCTATTCAGTTGATTCTGTTAGGTTTTCCAGGTATAAAATAGGTGTCCTCCAAAAAGTGGTTATTTTGTTTTCTCCTTTCCAATTGGTTACCTCTAATTTCTTTCTCTTGCATAGTAGCATTGGCTATTATCTATAATATAATTAATATATAATTATAATATTACATAATTATAATATAATATAACTGGCTATTATCTATAATATATAATATAATATAATAAAATATATTATTTATATAATATAAATAATAGTGGTAATAGTGGGGGATACTTGTGGTATGTCTCCATTTAGCATGATGCTGGCTTTCAGATTGAGATATATATATATTAACTTATAAAGGAAATTATCACACTCTTTGTTTTTCTCAATAATGGTTGTTGAGTATCTTCCAGTTTCTAATCATCATCTGTGGAAATGATCATAAATATTAATTCCTTAATATAATTAGTTTCATTAATAGAAATATATAAATGATATTAGACTATTGTTTACTTTCTCTACAACTTTTATGTTTTGTATATTATATTTTCTAGGGAGAAAAAATTTGGTAGTTGCCCATTTTTTCACCGTAAACTCTGGAAAAATACACTGGATTTGTGTAATTCTCATCCCTAGTGATTTTTTTGTTGTTTTGTTGATTGCAGGGAGAGTAGCTCTTTGATAGCTTTCTATATTTCTCCCATAGTCTTTTTAGATTTTCTATCTCCTCTGGAGTCAGTTTTGACAAATTGCGAATTTCTTAGAATTTTTTCTATTTCTCCAAAGTTTAAATTTGTTTGCATAGAATTGAACAAAATAATGTCCCATGTTTCTTTTAATTCCCTCCATTTTCTGTTACTCACCCCCCCACTCCACCCTGCTTATTGTTTCCCCTTTGCACATTCTCCTTCAAAAAACATCTTTTAGATTCATTTTGTTATTATGCCACTTTTTGTCTTCTAATTTAACTTTTCCTCTTAAAAATTTCTTCTGATTTTATTCAGTTTATTTTCGTGCTCCTTTTCTAACTTTTTGAGTTAACTTCTTTTTTAATTTTTAATTAATATAAAGATTTGAGGTGATACATTTTTTTCCTGAGCATTTTAGTGGCCTCTTGTAACTTCTGATATGCAATATTTTTATTATGCTGCTTTCTATTTATCCTGTACTTTGGGATTGTATTTCCTCTTTGAACTAAACTTGCTTAAATAAAACCAAGTCACTTGGTATTTACCTTTGCTTTTGTTCGATATACTTATTTGTCTGTCACTTGAGGCATCAGCTTCAAATGGTGCTCTTTAATCCCCAACGATTGCAAATGAGGCAATCAGCAAATAAGCTCTACTTCCCATCTTCTTTCCCCCATCTTTTTCTTTGCTAGTTGTGTCATTTCTACATTGTCAGAGCATATTTAATATTCATATTCTGTTTGGCCACCCTAATTCCTACATCATTTTAGTCTCCATTCTTCAGTTAAATCTACTCAGTACCCAGCACTGATCATGTTTGTTATCTCTGGGCAAACTGAGGGTTGACTTCTAGTATTTTTCTCAAAAAGAAGAGAAATAGCATTCTTTAATGTCACATTTTCTCAAAACTGTTTGTCTTTAACCTTCGTACTTGAAGACTAGTTTGAGTCTAAAATCGCTGATGCATTTTATTTTCTTGAGTTTGGATAGGTATTGTCTCTATTATCCACTGACTTTGAGGATAGCCGTGGAGAATTCTGAGACCAACATGAGTTTTCTGCTTATAAGTGGCTCAGTTCTTTTGTCTGGCTACCCAATTATTTTTCTCTATATTTAAAATTCAGTGACATAGGATATATCTTGGTGAGATAATACACAGGATCAGATCTTCAAATTAGGCTCACAAGAATCAGAGATCTTGCCTCTTTATTAATAATTCAAATGATACAATTAACTTCAAGACACAGGGAAAACATGAAGTCAGACTATGTAGCTCCCAAGGTCCTTCCTGGACGCATCAGCATGCACTCTCTGACAGATAACTTTTGAGGTCCCCCAAGAAATGTGCAGAGAGTATTACTTTCAATCATGAAACATCTCCATTTTATAGTCCAATAATTGGCATTTTTCCCCTATGTTTCCCCTAATAACACTGTGAGGAGGTTCAGAGTATGTTCACACGAATATGTGGTCATTTCTTTCTTTCTGTCTCCACCTCCATCCCCACCCTCACCCCCGGGATAGAGAATGAGTTACAGACCCACCGGTGCTGAGCATTCTGGGGCAGCTTTCCATAACACATGGTGTGTTCTTCCAAAATATGGGCTCAAGTCTTCCTTTATTTTAGCAATGATTTCTTGAATTAAGTTTTTTAATATGTGTTCTGTCCCAATTACTTCTCCTCTCAAGAGCTCCGATTATGCATATTTTAAAAATCTCTATGCCTGTCCTCTCTCTCACTTCATCTCTCCTCATTTTAAATTCCCTATTTCACTTTGATTTTGATCAAGTTCTCTAATTTCTATTATTATTTGTCTTTATCATGTTTTCTGTAGGACTGTTCTTCCTGTGCTGCTTTCAATTTGATCTTCATTTCTATGATTTTTTTCTCTTCTTTTCTGAGTTCTGCCCCCTTACCATTTCCTCTGGTGGTCTATCTGTCTGTTCCCTGAGATTTTGTGGGCTTGCTTGTTTGTGATCGCTCCTTTGTTTATTTATCAGTTGTTATTAATAAGTTTTAATGTTCAACGTTTCAGAGACTTCTGTGTCTGACCACAGGCCAGTGGTCAAAATTTCATGACCCCAGCAAATTTCACAACCCCTTCTCATACTTTTTCTTCGAGTATCAGGGCTGTGCCAACATTTGTTTCAAATTCCTCTATGACATGACTTGGACTTTCCAATAACTTGGAGGACCTTCTTGTGAGAGAAGAGGGTCCACTCCACAAAGATAGAGTGTTGTTACCTTATTGTATTATCTGGGAAGAATTATTTTCCCTGCTTCCTCAAACCAAATCGACCTAGGAAGCCATCTGCCCACGGCCTACCCTGCTCATCCTGGGTCAGGTTCTACTGCTACATCAAGCCGTATGTCCGACAGTCAACACAGGTGTCTGGATGGGAGGGGGAAAGGGCGCGGCAGGGGTCCACATGTTTGAAGGTCTATCTTAGAAAGTGTAAACTTGCAACATATGCAAAACAGATGGAAAGTCAGGGGAAATCAAAGAACTCTAGCACAAAGACTATAGCAATAGTTAAAACTCAAGTTAAATCGTTTTTTCCCCTCCATATGAAATCTATATAGTGTATGTTTAATTTCATTTAATTTCAGAAATAGAAATCTATAGCAGGCTCTCTAGAAAATGAATCTTCAGATTAATCATTTTGAGGCTAAAATTTAAACAGCTTATATTGAATAATTGCTGATTCTAAGCCAAATACAGCTTTCATAGAATAATGATATGTAATTGACATATACTGTGTATGAGTCAGGCTACATTGAGCTAACCTTTTGATCTAGTAATTTAACAGCACAGGAAAAGAAATGAGGCCTACTCGATTTGAACAGGCTTTCCAAATTCAATTAACTTTAACCAGTATATTGACAGCATTCTCTCTTTTCTTATTAAAATAAAATATCTTCAACATTCAAGATAAAATCAGATGAGTATCATGTCCACAAAAAGCAGATCAAGTTTTTCAAGAACATTTTAAAATTATTATAGATTAAATCATTAGCAATAAAAGCATTAATTTAAATATTCTGGCAGGTGATCTTTCCTTTAAAACTTTTCTTGTTTGGATCACTTGAAGAAAAACTACAATTTTCTTTTCCTTCACTGAATAAAGCATTCAGATGATGTTAAGACATTTAAACTGAAGGCACCATAGAAGAAAAATTCCACCTTAGCGTCATAGATTTTAAATCAAAGCCTATGAGGTGATACGCATACTAATGTTAATATACACACAGGCTTACACCATATAAGAAAAAGAAACATTACCGCCCCCTCTACGTAGTCATCAGGTCAAACTTGTCCTCTTAATGCCAAGAAGTTAGAATCTAAGCAAAGTTTTAGGTCAAGAGGTCTCAACTCAAATGCTGCCTCCTGCATTTCTAATTTACTCTCTGCGGAAGTATTTATTCCTCTCGCCTTTTTATACAAGAAAATTCATTTACATAGCTTTGGAATTTGCTATGAGAAGACTCAGACCATCCAGTCTTCTGCACTTCCTTTAGCCATCAGATGTGACCGGAAGCAGCAGTTTCTTTCTGCAAACACGCGGTGCCCCATGGCCCCTTGTCCAGCCCTCCTCAGTGTGGGTTTTCAATCCGTTGCTACAGTGGCCTGATATGTGTACACGTTTTGTGTAATCATGTAAACTGTGGTGATTATTATCAAACAAAAGAAGTTCTCACCATGCCGAGATAAAATGTATTATGGAATGTTTTTCACTACTAGTTCTTGGCATTTGGTACTTTTGTGTGTGAATAATTAAAAAGTCATTTTGAGACTATTATATGCATAGCTATCTGGCATTATAATGTCATTATTATATGACATTATGTTTTTTATGAAAGAAAACCAGTCAAATTTTAAATTGATTTGAAGGGTATTTTTAATTTATATATCATTCATAACTGTGTGTGATATTAATGTAATGAACAGTGATAACCTTAAAGAACAGTGTTTGATGATTCTGTTTAGTGATGGATGCATATTGTGGTGTCTGAATTCTTAACTCCTTTTACACAAATCTCCTGATGATTTCCCCAAACAGCTTGACTTTAAGATGTGGAAACTGATGAAACAATTGGCTCTTCCAATTTATAACCAGCAATTACATATCAAAAAAGATTAGAAACTAATGGTCAAGTCAAATGAACAAAGAAATGGACATACATTTTTAAGATTATATTTTTCGTAGTAGGATGTGACAAACACAGTGTTATGGATACAGAGACAAGTGTTGGATTTTTCCAATAAAAACAAATTTAAATAGAGTTTAATAAACATTCATTTTACATTTTTTTAAATGGTTGCTATCCACAAGAATTATAGACTTGGAAAACTCCAAGTGACTTTAGGGATGCTCCTGTCCCTCTCTCCATCCTATACACAAGCAAACCATCCTTCACGGAGATTATAGCTGGCCCATGGCCACCGCAAGAGCTGCCTTCTAGACTGAACTGGTTCCCACCTCATTAGTCTGTTCTCCCTGCCCTGCGTCCCCGCACAGGTCTTAGGCAGGCAATCATATGATGAACAGTGGTCTGGCAGAGGGAGCCCTGAACTAGCGACTGGGAGATGTGAGTGGTTGTTGGAAAATGGCACATGAAGGTCCTAAGTATATTTAACAGATAAATCTCATTTTAGATATTTTAAAACTTGGAACAGAGCGGTACTGTAACCCAGATGACATCATATAATTGGTCTTCCTGTCTCCTGATGGCGTTTCAGTTCCAGATGTGGAGGGCCACCTGTCTCCCTGAGGACGCCTCCCTGAAGAGGTTGTCATGTGTCCACAGGCAAATCTGTACCCTTCCCTCTACCTCGAAACTTCGTCCTCTCTCAGTGTTCCCTATTGAAGCTAATGCTGTTGCCACCTATCCATCTGTATAAGCCAGAAACACAGACATCCCCCTCACACCCTCTATCAAATTTAACACCAAGTGCTATTTTTTGTATCTTCCAAAGTATGTCATCATTTCTCTATGGCCCTCGAACAAACTAACTTTGATTGCATTGCACCTGGACAGTGCAATAACCATTTAGTTTATCTTCCCTCGAACGTTGTCGAAACAGTAGCCAAAATATAAAATTAATTGTCACTTGTCTATTTACAACCATCCTTAATATCTAATTTTACCCTTAGAATAAAGGTGGATGACCATCCTTTATGTGGCCCGTATCCCCTGATGTCATCTGAATCCCACTTACTTCTCCAGCTTCACCTCAAATACCCCCTCCCTTCCTCCAGGTCCACTAGACTCATCTCCGTTTCTAAACAGGTCAACACTCTGCCACCTCAGGGCCTTTGCTCAAACTGTTCTCCTTGTTTATAATCCTTTACGCCCCCTTTCCCTCCCTATTCCTCCAGCAGGCTTGCCCTGAATCATCCAACTCAGGGAGCTCCCCTGACCCTCTCTCTATGCCTGATCAGGCTTCTAGGTCTCACACTCCCATAGCATGATAGAAGTACATGTTTATTCAATGTCCCTCTTCCCTGCTAGACTGAAGTTCCATGAGGTCGGGGACTGGGTCTTCTCTCAGCCTCTCAGTTCCTAGCACAACCTGACATCAAACTGAAAAGAGAGTCTATCTTTGATTTAATCTTGCTTCCTGTCATGGCAGGAAAAGCCAAAGTCGCCATGGAGATAGCTGCCCGTGATGCCATTAGGAGGATGCTCAGTCCAGGGAGCTAAAGCGGAAGCAAAGTCCAAGGGAAGGAATGCAGTAACTATGATGGGGAAGCAGGAAGGACACCCACTTCTGCACAGGCAGAGAGCGGACCATGCCTGTCAGAAGAAGGAGCTGAGCTGTCACAGCAGGTGCTGTGATCAGTTTTCCGAGATGCATGGGCCATCTCGGCCCGTAATTACATGGGCCAGCATAATTATGAAGCATATACTCTGCTGTTACAAATTTGTCATGGGTAGATGACAGCACCCAGCAGAGAGCATTGCCCACAGTAGGAGCTCCATAAGCATTGTTGGTTTGAATTCAATACCAACGACGAAATGAGCCCAGCTATTTGCCCAGGCTTCGGGAAGGAACAAACGGCTCAGCACTCCATGACACACGTGGTTAGTTGTATTGATTTCACTCCTGAATTGGAGGAAAGGGCTGTAGTACATGGTTCCGTCATGTAAATCACTTTAAAAAATTATTCTTCCATTATTCTTCCATCTATAAAATTATGCATATTTTGGAACATGATCTATCACTATGGAAGTGGAGGGGTGAATGGAATATTTCATCAGAATAACTATTTACTGACAATTCATACTATTTTATAGTCCATGTCTTTTGGAATGGATGGGAGTTCATTATTCACTGGTTTATAAAATCTTCCAAACTGAATGATGAACTCACATCTGTTACAATTGGTATGGATGATAAAACTGGTGTGAATTGTCCATAAATATTTATTGTCAGGAAATATCAACACGAGTTGCTGTTTTTAGGAAAATAATGCATGTTTTGTTATTGATACATAAAGCAGGACATTTATGTTTACTACACATAATAACATAGCAATGAAATAATATTTTGTAGAATATCAGACAGAAACAAAGACGAAATTTTGGATTCTAAAGGGAGTTTTACGAAAACATTTTTGAAAGGCCATGCTACTAACGTTAGCTTCTTTTAAGTATTAAAAACTTTCACTTAGTCAAGAATTGGCCATTGAGTTTCAGGATCAGAATGCAATTATAATTTCTGCTGTCGAAAATAGATGGTTTGCAAAGACCATCCTGTGGATAAGTGGTATATTCAGGATAAATTCAACAACCCGAGGTTCTTAATATGAGCCTTGGTCATGAGCCATGAAACATATTCCTCACTGAATTCCATATTGTCTCTTCTCCCCCCCTCAACAAAAAGCTCTTTTGGGGAAAAAATTTTCCACAAGTAACTCTAACAATATGTAAATATGTATATGTGTCTGTGTGTCTTCATACGTGTATGTGTGTGTGTCTATATGTATATGTGTTGCCTTAAACACCATCTGATCCTACATTTTTCCTGAAGAGCAGATAAAACATAAGAGTTCACATCTAACTTTTAAAAGTCTTTATGTTTATTGGTTGGTGGCACCGTCAGATGAAAGCGATTTTTTGGGGTGATAGAATGCTACAAAATCCAGAGCCCTAAGGAAAGGAACTGTGGGCAAACATGGGGTTCATATTCATTTTTGGTGTTCCTTGTAGGTTAAAAAAGACCGCATGCTCTCACTTCATTTCACCAAGTTGAGTCAACATTTTTTAAAACCTGATCGATCCTTCTCAGGCTTCCACAAGAGAAAAGGACCCCTCCCCCAGCAAACAGAGTCAAAGGCCAGTTTCCCACCCCAGCAGCTGGGAGAGCTTCAGTCCACGCCGCCTTCCCACAGCAGGGTGGTTCCGGGGGTTCCATCCTCCACGCCTCCTTGCTCCACATTGGCCCCAGGGGCCTTGGGCAAGGGCTGTACTCGGTCTTTCCCCGCAAGGCAGTGCCAGGGTTAGCCCCCAAACTCTGACACAGCCCCCCAGGGTTTGGAGTGCCAACTGAGCCAGCTCTGGCACCTCCTTCAAAGTTCTACATTTCTTACGTTTTTCTCTTAAATTCTGACTTTCTCTTCTATAGTCACCCACAGTGAGCACCCCAAGCCTCAACAATGTACACAGATGCTCTTTGGACACTTGAAATTGGAGTGTTGGGGCAAAGAACCACCAGCTTTTTTTGCTGGATGTATGAAATTGTTTTTCACAGGTTGACGTGGATTAGCCCAAGTACCGCTTCGCTTTAGTGCTGCGTTGGGGGTAGAAGCCTCACGCAGTGGGCATGGCTCGGAGGTTTTTGAAGATTTCTCAAAACACACCACAGCAGAACTCTATGTCTTTTGCTTGGTTGTTTTCTTAGAAATTAAGGAAATGATTTTTGAGAGACTAGGCCTCCAGTTCCTTTCTTTCTTTTCTCTTTGCTCCACAAAATTTAGACACTATCCAAATCATGTTTATTCTGTATCATCTTTTTAGAATTTGTTTTTCAGAAGAAGATACTCAGCATTCAGCTTGTGACAACGGTTAGTTGTTGAACCTCGCTGAGATTCTTGTGGTTTTTTCTTAATTGCAATTTCATCTCATGCACTTGAAATTCCAAGGTGCTAATAGTGTTGGAAATGAGCTGGCATCCGATTTACCATCAGAATGATGCTGAACCTTCAGTCACGGGAGTTATACACTTGGCCGTGGTAAAGAAACACCTTTCTCCCCTCGGGCTCTGTGTACATGGTGTTGTGTAGCGGGGGCGCCGAAGCCAGAGTGTTGGAGTGGCAAGGGCCCACAGGCCTGAGCTCAGGTGTGGCTCCGAGTCCGGACAGCTCTGATGCTGTACTCATCACCTCCAGGGTCTCAGCCTCGGTTTCTCTACTTGTCAGATGACGATAAGACCCATCGTGTGGGACTGTGAGAGAATCAGACTCAATGTCTATAAAGTGCACACCGCAGACGAAACACTGCATAACTAATGGCTATTATTAACGTCACCCAACATTTGAAATTTAAAATGAGTGTAAAAGAATTTGGCCATTATCATCATATCTCTGAGTAGGAACTAAAAAAAAAAAAAAAAAAAAACACCTAAAAATTGCTTGTTGTTGCCAGGTTTGTAATGTTGAATCATTTTATGCAGTACTTTACCTGGAATTTGAGCATAAAATTGGTTCCTGATTATCTGAGAGACATAATGCATAGAGAACTTTTTAATCACAAAATAACCACTCATCTATACCACCAAACACTTGTGAATGACTTTCTCAGTTATCTCCCCAAAATGCAGAGAACATAAAGTCGTTTTATATAATATCTAAAAATATCTACAGTGATGACAGCGCGGTAATGTGTATGTAGTAAAAATCATCAGGTGCATTCTAAAGAGAAATACAAACAAATTTAGGACTGTATGTTCTTTCGGGTGACTTACTCGGCAGCTTCTCGTCATTAGTGCAATTAACTGTGGATTGCCATAATAACAATCATATTATTAGAAATTAGATATACAAACAATTAGAAATATAGATATATAAATTACAATCAAAAGACCGTGACCAGTGAAGTTGGGACCAAGTGATAAAAGTAGTCCTCCTTCGGGGAGGACAGGCGCCAAGGTCAGCCGTAGGCTATCGCAGTGTTAGACGGGGTCGTACAGACAGAAGGCTGGAACCCACGCTCATGTACACAAATGTGGAATTTCCCACACTCATACTTAGCCCACACAGCCAATGCTGGGTTCCGCCACAGCCCAACCTCTGGGTTGAGGGCTTGCTGATGTCCAGAGTCCTTGCCCGTCCTTCAGTCTTGTTTGTTTTGATTGGCTGACTTTCCTGATTCGGCATTAGAGGCATGAGGGCCAAGTCCGTTAAAAGATGTCTTTCTTTATGGGATTCTTTTTCCTAAGTATTTCCAAAGCACTCTGCTTAATGATGTCACAGATTGTAAGAGTCATTATATTTCTTGTAAGAGTCTTGTGTCAATGTCTCTGTTGTAAATATCTCTGTTTTTTCACAGACTTCCTCAATAGTTCTTCTTACATGTTTTTAAGTTTTTAAATATGGAAGATTATATTTGAGATAGAATTCAAGGAAAGCTAAGAAAGCCTTCTAACTAATCTAGTTCTACTGCGTGGTTCTATGAGGTAACTCCAAGATGACTCCTGTCTAGGTGCCAACAACCGCCACGATCGTATGTCACGCGAATAATGCTCACGTGCGCCCCATGCTGCGCTGCCCTGTCCCACCTAACCCTGTGCTAGTCCCAGGAGGCAGTTCCTGCGATCCCACCGGGCGCGGAGGAAACGAAGACCGGCAGAGTTTAGTGACTTGCTTGTCCAGTCCCTGCAGCTGGTGGGTGGGGCGGACGCTGGACGGTCCCGGCAGGCAAGGCTCTTAGCCTTTGCCAGGCTACCTCTCAGCTTTCTTTGGGCCACCCACTTCCCACAAATCATTGCTAATCCTCCCTCTGTGCCAAAGCTGAATTCACTTAATTCACACGCACACAAACAATCCCCGAGGGACAGGCTTAGTGGGGTCGGGTTATATCCATAATCTATTTTATAGGAGAGAATTTTCCAAGGGAACCAGAATGTATAGCAGCACCCAAATCTCAAAGCCACTGCTACCCTTTTCTTTGGCTCATGGAAATGCTCAGGCAAGCCCAGACTGAGCCAGTAGGAGGAAGCAGGCCAGGAGCTCCTGGGCAGAGGGGTGGAGCCCTGACTGCATCAGGCTGCCCCCCTTACTGCCCAGTACCAGCTGCAGACCTCACTCCATGTCTCTAATGCTTCCTTGCCCAAACTCTAAATGAGGATACCAGTAACAGCACCTGCCCCGCGGCCTGTTGCAAAGGTGAGATGAACTAATGCATTTCAGCACAGTACAGTACCTGGCAATAGAAAACATGCAACAAACATCAGCATTGCTATTATTATTATGTCATGGTTCAAGGGGGAGTGCTCAGCAGGGGCCCATTCACACAGCTGTCACTGACAAAGGATGCTGCATTAAATGAAGTCAGATCTGCATGAGCTTAGCGTGAAGTCCAAGGTCAGGGCGAGGATGAGACAAAAGTTTCTTCAACACCTACCATATTAAGAGAGACAGCATAGGAGGGGCACCTGGGGGGCTCAGTTGGTGAAGCATCTGCCTTTGGTTCAGGTCATGATCCCAGGGTCCTGGGAGCGAGTCCCGCATCGGGCTCCCTGCTCAGTGGGGAGCCTGCTTCTCCCTCTCCCTCTGCCTGCCGCTCTGCCTACTTGTGATCTCTCTCTCTCTCAAAAATAAATAAATAAAATATTTTTTTAAAAAAGAGAGAGAGACAGCATGGGAAATTCAAGGATAGTTCCCGTCTTCAAGGAGCTTAACTCTCGGTAATTGAGATATTTTCACATTTCCTGTAAAATGGGGTACTTGGTAATAAGTGTTCTAAGAAAAGCATACATTCTGTGTAAATGATTAAAAGAAAAATATCTTGTGATTTTTGTGATCAGGAAAGTCTGATACAATGAACTTTATAGATTTTAATAGGCAGAGGTAGGGAAGGGATTCAGAATGAAGGAATGGCACAAAGGAAAAATGAGCAGGTGGAGAGCCTCTTACTCTTGGTTGGGGGTAACAATTATTTCACTGGGGCCCAACGTTCCTGTGGGAGATGATTTAAAAAGGGCTTAATGCCAGGCCAAGAAAGCTGAAATTTATTCCACAGATAATGATAAATTTCCAAAGGTTTTCACCAGTGAAGAAATGCAAAACAAACTGAGTTAATGAAGGTTTAACTAGGTGGTTAATTCTAATAATCCTTTTCAGGATGAATTTGAGGGGATAGAGAGACAGAAGGCAGGAGGGAATGGTGAAGTTGTAATAGTAAGACAAATTTGGAGTCAGATCATAACGGACTAAGTGTGGTGGCCAGCTCTGACCACTGAAGGGATGTGGAGTGTAGGATGAGTCACTCTTCTTTTCACAAGCGACAAGTCTGAATTCTTTTGGTAACATAGTCCAATGTCTAACATTTTTCATGGAACAAAATTTTCATTAAAATAAAGCATAATATATTCAGAACGAAGGAGGAAATGTTATAGGAAACTGTCATTTGGCCAATGTTTGTTTTAAATAGTGCAAATTCAAAGATGCTTCTACTCCCTAACTGGCTGTATTAATATTCTTCAATAATATTGAGTAATCTAAACCAGATTAATTCAAAATTCTGTTTCTTCCAGCTCTCTAAAAAGATCTTTCTCCCTGCTTTTTGAGTGCACTATTATAGAAGATGGGTATTACCTTCCATCCAGGGCTCAGTGAAATAAGCATGCAATCTCACACTTTGGCAAGGATTTTTTTCAAACATAGAAACAGATATGGATTGGTCCTGAATGTAAAAATCAAACACAGTACTAATATTTATTAGACACCTTCCCAGTGTATCAATGAATTATTCAAGTTACCAGAAAAGATTTTCCATTTCTGCCCTTTATTGTTAATATGAAAGTTGTAACAGCAAGTAAAGTTTCTAGAAAAATCTTATGAGCCATGTTGTTCTTTGGAGATTTTAACAACACTTGCATCACGAACATCAGTCAATAATGAACTATGGATTTCAGCTCTAACGATCGAATGCAGGGGTCTTGATTTTTTGTCTGTGGCATCACACACACGCGTGTAAGCACGCAGCAGGGCACGCGAGTGTGTGCGCCCCGAAGTTACCTCTGAGGTTTGGAATATCTACAGCCAGCCCAAAGGCGGGTCTTGTCTCCATGCTGGGAACCAAACAGGCTTCACAAAGGGCAACAGTCAAAGTACAACAATGGAGTGAAGCCTTCCGTACTCATTTCTGGGGTGATCCAAGGCAATGGTCTGACCAAGACAACGCACCCTTCTCGGCAGAGAGCTGTGGAGTTGAGAGTCGAGAGGTACATCAGGAATTATGGGAATCTAATTTTGGGGGAACTTCAGTTATTACCAGTATACATGGTCCATGAGATCAGATAGATTTGCAACTAAAATGTTTACTTCCATGTAAAGAAGTGGGGGAGCTAAGAAGATGATATGGACAATAAGACAAAATTATGTAATGAAGTCTAATGAATATTAGAGAAAGTTAGCACAAATACTCAAAGAATTATGGGTACATGTATTAATGTACGTCAGGTCTGGATATATAAAGAATAGAGGCTCGCCATGTTGTGAGACTTTTAATGAAAGTTTTCATTTTTGAAAATGAAATGAGGACCTAGAAAATCATGTTTTATCAACATCAATGAGGAATACAAAAGAGATAATGGAAAAGAAAATAACAGTACTAACCACACTTTGAGACATTCTCATAGGCTAGTAATACCCTCTAACACTTTTCTGTTTTAATTCCAGCCAGATTTTATTTTTGTCAAAATACCACCTAGCCTGATACCTCCAATAGCAATTACAGAAGATGACCCAATTATTTCTTTAAGAAAAAAAAGATTTTTTTTTTTTGGTTAGGAAACTAGATATTTTAATGAAAATGATCTAAAAAATGCAATTGTAGTAAAATAGATGAGGAAATTGTACTTCCTTGTATTAAACTATTTTTCATAAAACATTAAAAATATATTAATGAGAATTTAATCTCATATAAACAAGTTAATCTGCTATAATATTGCTTTATGTATGTTTATATGAAATTGCATGGGAGTAAAACAAATTATGTCATCATAATATTGTTTTGTATCCCCTATGGAAGTACTTGTATAGAACAGTTTAAAAAGCATATTATAAGAGAAAAAAAAAAAACCTTAGACTTAGTGAGGATGGTATCTTTAAACAAGTTATTTTCTTGGAGGAGCAAGGAAAATTACTAAAAACAAAATTCACATTTAAAATTAGCCAGTAAATGTCAAGTGTCAATGGTGGTCTCAGTTTTCCTCAAATGTTAAATGGCAGCTCAAGGAAGAGAGAACCATTGGGCAAAATTTGGGAAGGAAAGAAATATTTTGAAGGATCAGATATAAATTTATTTTTTATTTTACAGTAAATTTTCTGACAACCATATCTGTAGCTGCATTTAATTTTTACTAATCACGGTGGCTCAAAATTACAATTTGTACAGTATTAATTTCATAGAGTAATTCCAAAACAATTGTAACGACTTAAAGAAATTTGTAATTTTATTTACCTTCCGGCTTTTTAGAACCCTAATGTTTGGGGTCCTAGTTATGTAGTTTTATATAGGATTAATTGGTGGTTTCCTGGCGGACTCAGGACCAGAGTGATGGCTGGAGCAACGGGCTAAGATGTGCAGCCCTCCGATGTATCTCATGCATTTTATTTTACCTGGTCTTTCAGATGGGGCAATAATTAGACCCACCCGTAGCTTTTCCAAATGAGAAAACAACTGTAAACGCTTCACACTGATTTCTGCAAACAGCTTGCTTTTTCTTAATTTATAACATTGCATCTTATAACAGACTGTCACTACATAAGAGGAGGTGATAAGAGTCCTGTGTCCTGAAATGTCTATCCAAATAATTCTATTTTACCTCATTGAATGGTATGTCAATTATCAATCTGAACTTTCAATATTCAGTGCCAATCAGAAATTCAAAATCCTTTATAATGTTTGTTCTTACCTTAGTATCTGCTCTCAATGCAATATGCAACTTTCTTTCTGCTACAAAGCTTTGTTTCATTAATTAAGGTGAAATGAGAATATGTAAAGACTTTTTGTTCCCTTGTTATTCACTAAAGAGGGTGGGCAGGTTCATCATCAGATCTCAAAACAAAATTGACACAACTGTGCTTATTTACACTTAAAAGAGATATTAGTACACTCACTGAAATGCATCTCCAGCCAGAGGTCAGGGTTAAGGTTACTGGCATGGTTTTATGAGGACGCTCATGTTGCACCTGTCTGCACTGTCCCTCTCCTGAAGATAAATAGCAGACTTCAGTTTCCAAAATAACAGTGTTCCTCTGTATGGCCTCATTTGTAAATAATCCAGTTTGAAGGTAACCCCAAAGTCTTGATTTAAGGCACATTGTAAATGAGGGCCAGACCAAATCGCTGCAGGTGGTGCCTGTGACTAGCCTCATTAGTAAGTGAGCTTGGTCCTTCAGAGGATGACCTAGGAAGCAAACTGACAGGTAGGCAGCTGGATGGGTGGTTGGAAAATCATAAGGGAAGGTTGTAAAGAAAGCTTTTTAGAAACTGAATCACTGTAAATGCTCCTCCTTCTGGAGGTGATAATCAGTTACTCTAAGTAATTTATTGATTATGCGATTTTCTCCAAAATCCACAGATTTCCTCCACGATCCCTCAGATTCTTTCAATTCCCAGGGTAGTACTGCCTCGGGGCACTTCAGAAGTAACAGGAATTTCTTCAGGCCATCCTGCTGCCCTCTGAAACAGTGTCTATTGAATCAGTCAAAAAGAAATGAATGCCAGAATGTCTTGTGCCCTAGAAAATCTAACTGGAGAGATCTTGCCACTCCCTAGCTTCCCAGGATGTTATGAGACTTTGTTTCTCTTATAAAAACTACCCAGTAGATAAACAGGCTAAAGAACAAATCATTCTCATGAGAAAAAAAATGAAACCCACATAGCAAAAAAAAAAAAAGGAAAAAAATGTTAGCCTTCCTAAGTAGTGGGAAGAACACTAACTAAAGTAACATTGAATAATATTTCATGTACATTGAATCACATTTCATGTACATTGAATCAACAACCAGGATTTTCATGATAGCACCCAGGGCTGCGGTGAACAAGTAAACTCAGATGTTGCCCGTAACATTCTAAATTGGCATAACCTTCCTGAAAATCAGTGTGTATATATATATATACACACCAACGACTGCAAAAAACGTTCACAGTCTTTGAAGCAGGAACCTTGCTTCTGAGAATTGGTTCCAGGAAACAACAGAACTAAAGAAAGAGAGGGTGCACACCAAGATGTGTATGTATTGCACCGTTCTTGAAAATTGTGAAAATCGGAAAGTAGACAATGTCCCTAACTAGAGGAGGATGGCCACATAATTTACACTCCCTCAACTCTGCAGCTGCTAAAGAGTCATTAAAAAGTACAATTATGTGTAATGTGTATCAATGTTGAAAAGAACGAATGCGTGATAAGTTGGACAAGTTGGTGGAAACGTGCACTCTGGTGACAATTTCTTCCAACCTCAAGGCCTTTCTCTGCGTTTATGCTTTGCCACAGGGCATCCTTCCCAGGCTGTTTGTTACAAGCCTGTTTCTTCTCAGCATTCAGGTCTCAAATGTAACTTTCTCAGGAAACCTTCCTGGTCACCTGCCCGGGACAGTCCCATCCCTCGTTGCCACATGGCCTATTTGCATTCCTCGCTCGAACTTCTCACTCTGGGAAATGCTCTTGGTCGGTCCTGGGTTTCTTGGGATACCTTCTGCCTCTTCCACCGGAATGTGAGCTCATGTGTTGACCAATCTTGTTCTCCACTCACTACACAGTGCATCTTCTTGAAATCACAGAGGTTGGAAGACTGCCTCTGAGTTTAAATTAGAACCTGGTTCCTGGTGTCCTCCGTGAACTTACCGCCTCGGTCGTCTCAGGCTCCAACTGGGAAGCCAGTTTGCAAACGGTGCTCAGAGCGCGTGACAATAGTGTGTGAGCCCTGGGCAGGCTGCGCTGGGAAACAAAGAGCCTCTGCTCTGCCCCTGAGACAAGCAGCTTCTCTCTCCCACGGCACCCACAGGCACCCCTCCCACAGCCCAAGCCCATAGACATGGGAGGGGTAGCCAGCCTTACCAGTCCTGCAACCCTCAGCGGAGGCCAGCCTACTCGGAAGTAGGGTAGGTGACGAATTTGGTGTCTTCCCAGAGGCCAGGAATGTTGCCTGGCCTGCGCTAGACCCTGTTGACTCCTGAAATCCCCACCACTAAAGCTGCTTCTTTGAACCAAATATCTCTATAAAAATATAAGGAGCCTAGATACAAGGACCCACCATCACATGGCAGATCTTTTAAGACCAAGAATATAGGTCTTGTCCATAGAAGCCTGTAGAGGGGCAGCATTCCTTAATAGACAGTATTTCCAAGAGACTGAAATTAAATGGAATGATTTACTTAGAGGCCTTGGGTGGTACAAGACAGAAGGATAATAGATCCCTGGTAAGAGGACCCTGGAGTAAATGATGGCAAGAAATCCGTTGAGCCTTGAGTCCAGGTCTCTCCCTCTACCTCCTGGAGGTTTTTTCCTGTGCAGATCTAACATAGCCAGAACCATCGGGAATAGAAGTTACACATATGTGCTTGTTTGCCAGGACATTTGCCCCAGTTTGTTCAGAAGCTCCAAGTCTACTTCGCTAAGGTCAAATGTGGGAGCCTGGCCAGGGACAGGGGCCATGAAGTCCACCACCATCCCAAGGGACCCAGGGCCATGCTTTGAAGAGTCTAGAAGAGGAGAGAGAGCTTTTCTGGCCAAAATAGCAACCCATGCAGTGATGGTGGTAGATGGGCTGATTTTAGCTAGAATAAGAAACAGGAGAGCAAGTGTCCTAAAGCCCCATGTCAGTCAGTACTCTTCCTGTGGGAATGAGCTATGAGCCCGAACACTGCTCCATTTCTTCCTTTGGTTTCACTGTGTCTTCACCAGCATAGCTTTCTCCTTGTGGTCGGCAATAGGCAAGGATACCTTCTCACTCCACCCCCGTCCCCCAGCTACGTGCTTGATATAAAATGGCAATTATAACACATTGTTGTTAGTACGTACTAAGTGCCAATTAGTACCTCAAAACACAAAATAAGGAAATCCAAATATACGTTATTTTGCAAATATTAAGCAAATATAATGCTACATAATTATGACCTAATTTTGGCTTGAGGCACGAGCATCAGGTCTGCGTTCCAAAAGACAATCTGCTTTGTCCTGTTGGCTCACTAGGACTGCATCTCACACAGTCAGCCAGCAATCTAGGGAACTGGCTCATCACGAACTGTGCCCCTGAAATTAGACAAATCAGGACTTCGTCGAAGCGAAAGAGAAATAAACAGGGCCGCCAGTGCTCAGAGAGGCCAGCCTGAGCGCCATTTGCAGTAACCCATCTTTCCCCCACTCACTGAGGCACCAGCATATTGAACCGTCCCTGGGGGAGAAGAGAGCTTAGGAAACTCTGGAGGATAAGCTTAAGCCATAAATGGTTTGCTTAAAAAAAATCCCACAACCAAGTATCTTGATCGAGACACAAGCAGGGTCCGAGGAAACAGTCTAGACTAGAAGGACAAACAACACCTGAGTAGGACGACCGGAACCCCAGGTTCTGGTGAGTCTGGGTGACAGTGAACTTGTGCTTCTGCATGACCTGAAGATAGCAGGACTCGGGTCTGCTCCTTCTCTGAGGCCTTAGAGTGAACCCATTTTATAAATGATAAAGCAAAAGCTTCCTCCATGCTCTTCTGTGGGCTGTCCCTCCTGTCTTGCCCCAGTGGAAAGTTAAATTATGGACAGTCCACTGTTATCCAGGTGCAGGGAGCCTGACATCCTAGTGGCTACAATAATAACCACTGTGGAAATTTCTCAACAGCTTTTTAAAGTCATAAGGACATAACACAGGTCCTCTCATTTTATCTGGGCACCTGTCCTCACAGGTAGGTATTACAGCTGCTTCGATCAGAGATTCGGTACCAGGGTAAAGGTCCCACGGAGCCAGGATGCAAAGCGTTTGTGTTCAACAAGCCCGGGTGCATTTCATTGTCCACTGGCCTCACCCCTTGGGGATACTATTGTTTTACTTCACCACGCCTTTGTCTAGACTCACCTCCTCTTAAAATCCTGATTCAGAGGAAAGCAGTTGTGTGCACTAAGCTGAGGAATCTTCCATGATAAAAATGTAACTCAGGCAAATACACATTCTTCATTCGAAAGTATCAGAAGTCAGCATATTTCGCCTACCAGCATTTCCAACAAGCTTTAGTCTCACTTCTCTCACAAACCTGATTTTCATTCCCAGCTCCCCAACCCCACAATTTAGATACCTCTTTTTCTTTTTAACTACGTGTCCAAAACTTTGATTGGGCTTTAGCAAAACCTTGAACATTTGTAAAACTTTGGTTGGGCAAGCTCAAGTATTTTCAGATGGCATTCTGTGTCAACACACTTGGTGGCAAAGTGGATGTCTCTTGCCACATTTAACTCACCAGTGTAGAGGCTGATAAAAGTTGATAGAGCTTTGGAAGATATTGCAAGGTTATTTTAAACCGGGACAGCCGTAAAAGGCTTGAAATTTTTCACTGTGGCGCTTATACGGCAGTTAAGTCAGCTCAGCCCAACAGATTGCTCTGATTTGTTCATTTAATATATTATTTTGCATTAGTCGAGCTCATTTGATGAGAAAGGTTCCCACTCTGTAAAATTTCCAGCTAATGGCTCGGAAATCTATTTGAATTTTGCACCCAATAATTCATTTTAGAATTTCCAAGGAGTAGGTAGTTAAGGCAAGCTGAGATAAATCCCAGATAAGCAGGAAAGCATCTGATCAACATGTGTTTTCACTGTAAGCACCATTAGTGAGTTTATCTCCTTAATTATTTTCTGCAATAGGACAAAAAGTGCATCAAGGCCATGGAGGCCTTTTACTTTGTGGCTCCGTGCCCGCTGTGCAGGTTATCCATCTAAAACAATCTAACCAAACTTTGTCATGTTGGCGATCACCAGCGTCGACCTAAGTAGGCTTGAGTTCGGAATTCATTACATAGGTGAAAGTTCCAACAAAGGTAATTTGGGAAATATATCTGCCCATAGTTTACTGCATTTGCTGGTAACATTTGGTAGAGATTTGAAATTTCCTTTTTTCATTTTTGTGCCTCAATTACAAAAAAAAAAAAATTAGAGCTGAAAGTGGGTTGTATCATTAATGTTTCCTGCTAATGGAAAACCGTAATAACAGCTGTCGTTTTGGCTCATTTTAAAAAATTTTCAGTATCAGTCTAAAAGTAGTAAAATTATTTCCAATAGGTTTGCCTCACTCCTGAAAGCAGCAATCAATATTTCTCTTCCAGTTAAAATCATGTATTTGGTTATCTCTGGAGCTGGTTGGAAATTACTGTTTGGACATACAAGAAATTATATTAAACAAAATTTAGATGTTAAACGAAGACACTATAAAAAGTGGGCATTTTCTCCATCTTGGAATAAACACTGCTAATAAAGTGAATGGAATAATCTGATTTTTCATTTTGGAAAAAAGTTTTCTCAAATTTGAGGGTGATCCAGACAAACCCCACTTTAAATATAGGAAGACTTTGGGAAAGAGATGAGGCTGTCTGACTATAGAGACCCTCCGTGCACTTAAACACATTTGATCAAACTTGTCTAAATTCACATAGATGCTATTTCCATGGATAGGAACTCCCAGGCACGTAAATAGTGAATAAAGAATAAGCATTAGGCAAATTTTTGGCACTACGTTTAACATGTAGTTTATTTAGAACTGAATTTGCTTATATCAAATCTGGCTTGGGTAAACCCACAAAGGAGTAATTTATTCATTCATTCCTTCCCTTTACAAATGTTCAGTTTGCATTTTATGCCAATGGACAAGGTTTATGCTATAAGTAGTATGATCCTGTCCTTCAAGAGGTGGTAAAATGTAGGAAAACTAAGTAAACATCAAACACTTCCTAAGGGTTCCAGAGTGGCATGGAAATAAGGAAGCTGGATGGGTTGCCAGCTATGGCCCTAGGAATTCAGAAGAAGGAAAGATGACTGTGGAGTCAACTTCACAGAGGAAGGAAGTCAGAGCTAGCCTTGGAAAGGGTAAGGTCAGACTTACCAGGAGGGAGAGGGGAGCATACTGCTAAGGGGAATTTCAAAGACAGAAATGAAAATTGCATGCATTGGAGTTAGGAAGAAATCTGGTCCGTGTGGAGCAGGAGGTCTTGATGGGAAGGAGCAAAGTAGGAGATTGACCTCATGAGGAAGAGCAGAGTATCGAGGGCCCAGATGACCGGGAACTTGAATTTGACACATCAAACGATGTAGACACAGATGTTGGTTGTGGTCAGGAGAGAATGCGATTAGGAAAGTTAATCTGCAGGCTAAGTAAGCAAGCAAGAGGAGGCTGCAGAAGATGGGAAGACAGAATAGACTATTAGCTACAACCCAGGGTGGCCCGGGTTTATGGAACAGACCCACCATGCACTACACATTGCAAACTGAATACAGCGAAGGGAGGAGTCAAAAATGGCACTAATCTTCTGAGCCCAGACTCAGGGCTTGTGAGATGAATGAAGTCAGCACTCACCTCGTGGGTCGATTTGAGAACCTCTGCACAGCATTAGATTCCATCAAGGACTATTCAAGGATCATATGAAACAGTGTCCTGAAGGAACACTTAAAAGACGATGGGGACCTTGGACTTTGTTCCGTAACTTCCCCAACTTCTGTGGCTTTGAATTGGCTTTTTTGTTTGTTTGTTTTTTAAAGATACAGAAAGGTAGCTACGAGATTCCTACTGTCTACCTCTTCACCCTCTTCTTTTTAAAAAAAAAAAGATTTTATTTATTTATTTGACAGAGATTGAGAGTGTGTGTGAGAGAACACACTCCGGCAGGCAGAGGGAGAGGGAGAAGCGGAGCTGAGCAGAGAGCCAGATGCAGGACTCGATGCCAGGACCCTGGGATCATGATCTGAGCTGAAGGCAGGTGCTTGACTCAGCCACCCAGGCGCCCTAAGAGAGGTTACTTTTGGGGTCTAGGAACACTCAATAATTCTTCCATATAAATTAAAGGTAATTGCTTCTTTGATTTATGCTACTTTGGCTTACAAAAGATTTCATAGAAATACTTTACTTTCAAAGAGCAGGGGAAACCAGTAAATCATAAAATGCTCATAAAGATGGGGGTATGGAATGTAAAATTAATCCTAGAATTTCCCCCTATTCCTCATGTACTGTATGGCACTGAAAAAAAAGTCCTTGAAATCGGCCAGCCCTGATTTTTGTCTTTCTGCACATCTCTGTGAAGGATGTCATTATTTCAAGCATTTATGATAAAGATAGCATAATAGTCCGTATCATAAAAAGGAGGCTAAGATGAGTTTGCTGCCCCGTGAAACACGAATGCGTTGGTTGCACAAGTCCAGTATCGGCCCCCCCACCCCACAGTTATTCCCCTAGACCCTCTCCCCCGATGGCATTCCTCCTCTACAGGCTTGAAATTCTTCTACAGCTAGAAAGGCAGAGCTTCTGCTACCTTGTGCCCTCCCTGTGTTGATGTAGGATGCTGACACCTCTCTTTCTGGGTCTTCCTATCATCCTTCTTGTTGCAATCCAGCAGACACCTGCCACAACTTCTGTGTTTCTGTCTGCAGGATCACCCGCTGTTTCTGTTGCTCTGTTGACCTATTTCACTTCCCTAAGCTGAGTTTGCTTGTCTATGGAGGGGAGTCAATAATAACAGCTAGTTCATTGGGCTAGTCTTTGTTTTAAGTGACGTTATGTTATCATTACTGTTGTTATTATTGTTACTCCACCATGAGATAGGCCAGCAAGAAATAGATTTAGGACAGAGCTGGACATAGAACTCTCTGCTCCTTTTTAGAAGCAGTCTTCTCATTGAATCCTGTTGGCCAACAAGAAAAGAGCTACACTCTCACTTCGAAAGCTTGAATCCAGTTTAATTCAGTGACCACTGAACCTATTGTTATAATTATCCTGTAGAGGGATAAATTGGTCAACCCACCTATCTTTTTTCAGTATAACCTCCAGGTTAAAATGGTCATTAATCAGAGATGAACCTAACTTGCTTTTTTGTAATCTTGATCAAGTCACTATCAATTGAATATATATAAAAAAAAAAATCAACCCATACATTTGGTCTTTAGTCTAAGAAGTCAAAATCTATATAGATTTATTGAAATAGCAGAATGGAATCACTTTTCACAGTGTGTCAACAAATAATTTGACTTTTTGACAGTGTTTTCTTTCTTAACTAGAATTATATAACCACTAGGCCTTTCAGGTTTTCTGAGAACTTGATTTGAAAGATGAATTTGATGCTTTAAGATTTGTGACTTACTTTGAAGAATTATACATTTGCTTTATGGTCATCTTTTCAGTTGAAATACAATGCATCTCTTGAAGAACCATCATTTCCAAAAAGCTTATATTGTGTTCCAAGTTACATTGTGATCTTACAAAACATAATGTTAGGATGGTAGGAACCAGAGATCACCCAAAGTTCAATCCCTTCTTTGTACGGGGGAGGTAACCGAGGTTCAGAGAAATTAAGCAACCTGTCCAGAGTGAAGCATCTAGTAAGTTATTGAACATTGAAGCTGCTGAGTTGTTGAAAAACCATATTACAAGTCATTTGCCTTGATATCCAATGTTATTTTTACTGTGCCAGTACATTCTAATATCATAATTGTTAATATTTATAGAGAAATACATCTAATTTGCAGTTGGGGAATGGCAATTGTTTAGAAATTTTCATTGTCTCTCTGAAGGAGAATTTTAATATTTAATTGACATTTGGGCCAAGATCCATGATGTCTTCAATTTCACAAGTGATCAGTGGCCCCATTCAGAAGATGAAAACCCTTCCTTGAGCTTTCAAAACTGTGTTGGCTTAGTAGCCTCTTGCTTTAGTCACCCAGCCCCTGTGTCAAAAAGAGAGGAAGAGAGAGAGAGACATCCAACTGGGAATCGAGGTCTTGCTTCAAAGCTTTTATCTTCAGAGGAAAAAAATCTTGTGAATTTCATTAATGTCAACAAGATCTGAAAAGATTTGAAGTATTTAAGCCCTTGGGCATCTCCAGCATGCAAAATGCTATGGTTATTATAAGTTATTGGTTGCAAAAGCATTGCAACTTTGATTCACACCCCCATGAATGAAGACTTTGGAAATACCCATTGTACAGTCATACTTCAGGGTATGTTGCAAACTGTCACTTTCTAAGAAGATAAGAAGTCAACAAGGAAGTGGTGGCTAAGCTTAAGCCAAACATGGAAACACCTGGAATTCCGAATGGGGTGACATACGTTATGGTGAAGAAAAAAAAGATCAGTTCCCTCAAAGTACCATAGCAAACCTAAGAAAGAAAACAAAAGAAGCATTGGTTTAGGATTCTAAAAACAGATGACCCTCAAAACATCTCCCCAAAAGTGTCCTTCTCGCAGTGTAGAAAAATGAATTGAGTTATAGGATTTTCTTTCCCTCTTCAATTTCTCCTCTATTCCCTCATCTCCGAAAAGGATCAGACTGGAATTCACAATTGTTTCCACAGTACTTTTCCAAACTTTACGGGAGAAAGCCCTTTTATTCCAAAACAGGGAACTGTTTCTCTAGAGTAAATTGGGTCCAAGCTAACCCCAAATAGAGAGATATTTCGAGTAAAACAAATATTGATGATTTAAGCTAGGTCTTGAAAGTGAAAATTTCTTAAAAAGATATATCTTTTGTTTCTCTTTTCTTCCTTTCTTAGATTAAAAAGAAAAAATTCAAAAGCAACCCTTTCTAAACCATTTCATCAGTATTATGAGATATCATTTCAATGACATCTTTTTTTTAATGATAAGAGTTATCTTTTTAATAAATCTCATTTGGAAAATGTTAGTTTTATTCTACTGAAGCTGACATCTGCTGAAATACCAGTTAAGTGTGCCCAGGGAATTCCTGTTTGGGTCATCTCAATCTTGTAATTGCTAAATCCATTACACCCAAAGGAAAAATTTGTTCAGACTCATCCAACAGAAAATCTGTGATGGCTCAATGTGATCAAGAAACACCTTGCAATAGTAATAATAATATTGGCCGTAGGGTCCACCTGCACATACCTGCCACCACCTGAACCCAGGCCTCAAGGGCTCACTTCCGTGCTCCGCAGCGATGATGTCACTGACACCCAGCCCGAAGGAATGCAGCTTTGCTGTGAGGGTGGCCAGCACAGGTTACAGGTCCTGACAGGGCAAACGCCTCACACTGGGTCTTTAGAGCTCCTGAAATAGCTCAGTGCAGCATTTGAGAAACCAAAAAGTGCCTTTTCTGATCCAGAAAGAAACAATTTGGTTTCTTCTGTCAGCACTTTTTTAAAAAAATTTCACTCAGTGTTGCCTCGGGGACATGGTCCAGCCCCGGTGGGCCACACACCGTAAGACCAGAGTCCTCACTGCCCGCTCAGCTCACCAGCCTTTTCACCTAGGGAACTGGTGCGACAAATGTGCCCCCTGCAAGTTGCTTTATATCAACGGATGCTCTTGTACTGAGAACCGCTTTGAGCTGGACTTGGCCTGGATTCACATTCAAATACGGTGTCTGCAAAGTGGCCACGCTTGACAACGCTTTAGACCCCACACCCGCTTGGCCAGAGGTGGGTATAGCCAGACCATGATGCGTCAGTAGCAGTTTCTTTCAAAGCCCTGGTTTTAGGGCTGTAATTTAGCCTGAGGTGCGCTGCGAGCTCGGCTCTGCCCGGCTCACTGTCTGGTGCGGCCAGCGGAGGCGGTGAATGTGGCTCTGTCAGGTTAATCGTCCTTTTGTCTGAGAAATGTGCTGATTTCTCCAGTTGTTCAAGGTGCTGTCATACCCGGGTGAGGTGACACGAACCGCCGTGGTTGTTGAGCGTGGGGAGTTAACATCACAAAGTCGCAGCTTCCAAAAGTCAGTATTGAGCATAAAGTGACAACAGTCTGGACAGCATTTGAACCCTTCTCATCATTTCCAGATCCTGCTTTTTAACAGAGTTTCCCAAGCCAGCGTTTTCTCTCCAAGTGTGTGGTTCATTAGCTTCTGAAAGCACTCAGGTCTCTCCCGCGGGGTTCCTGCTCTGCCCTTGGGGGCCAAGGTGCCGCTCCAGCCAGGACATCCCCCAAGCCCACAGAAGTGTTTCCCTTCTGGAAATTGTGCCTGGCCATCTTCTTAGTCACACCCAGGAAGTACAGGTTGAGTTTATAAATTATTTCATCTGTTGGCATCACATAAATACTTGAGGCGTGTGGAATAAGCCACCCCAGATAAGTAGTTATGGGTTTTATATTTCTGGCGCCTTAAATAGTGCTTTCGCTTCCAAATAACTTACCTTTGCATAGTACTGTTCACATGAGAGTATCTCCACATTTAACATTTAAGAGTTTTTACCCAAAACTGTTGAGAGTCAGAAAAATCCAAATTGGAATGTAACTGCTTGAGCCTCGCTGTGGCCGTCTGCGTCTCTAAGGGAGGAAGTCTGGGGCGTCTGATGGAAACACACAGATAAGGGTGCTCTCAGGACACAGGTCCCCAAGACAAGACAAGCAGCAAAGGGTGTGCTTGTGGCACTGAGGGTCTGTGAGGCCAAGGTGCACGAGCCTGTACTACCTTCCAGCGTGCCTGTTTGTGATCAAGGCATTCTACAAGAGGGTGCTCAGAGGTCCCCAGGGAGGTGATCAGCTCTCCCAAAGAAAAGAGCCAGTTTTTCCAGGATCGCATTACCCTGCGGTGCCTAGTAGAGTGCTCAGTCTACAGAGGGCATCACATCGTAATGACTCCTGGTGGTGCCGGGACCAAAGGCACCCTCAGTGTGGCCAAGCAATGCTGCCAACACCAACCTCAGTTGACGTGGGGAGGCCTTGCTCCGGCCACCAAGTGTCCCCTTTCCTTCTGGCTTTGCTTCCCTTGCCTTCTTTCCCCCCTTCCTGTAGTCACGCTAACTAGAGGGAAAGAATGCAGCTTCTACATGGTTTAGAAATCACAAAAGTGCTAAGAGAATATGTCATCAGAATCCTACGTGATCCGTATCTGCTACTGGTCCGTGTCCACTATATGGCAGATATCTGGGTGAAATGCAGACATGTCTCACGTCGCTCCCCTTTGAGGTGGCCCTTGGTGACGAGGTGTGACCATAGTCACGTCTCAGACAAGCTGAGTTCGTCACCAGGAGCATGCTGGTGCCTGATGCAAGACAGGGATCCATACATCCCAGTTCTGACCAATATGGCTCCTGGAAAGAGAAAGCATCCAGATCAGGGCAGTTTAAAGAGGGGTGTATAGAAAAAAAAAAAGTATGCATGTGATGAAACGTATTGCCTACATCACCAACCACTTCAGCATGCAGAATAATAAATGCACTTATGAGGGTACCTAATCAGGCACAACTTTCAATCACTACCTGTATGCCTCCTTCATGAAAGAATCTCCCAGAAGAGAAGCTACACCCTGCTCTGCTTGCCTATTAGCCTTTAGAAAAGCAATCTGGCTTACACCTTTGTTATAGCCCTATTTGTTTGGTTATAAATAAAACATATCTTTTCCATCATTGATGTATCTTTACAGCTGCTGGACATAAAACAGATTCCTAGCTTCCTAAATAGAAATGTCATCTTCCTAATCAGAATTGATGATTGTAAATAACATCTGGGTTTTTTTTTTTTTAAGTGCCCTATTCTTACAAGTCTCCTTTCCAACAGCTTCACATGTATTGAAAATGGTGAGCTCCAGTTTAGATTCTCAAAGAAACCGGCAATATAGCTGTTTGGAAATGGAGACCATATTGCTCACCTGCCTCTCAGCATGGTTTGACACTAAACTGTGCCCTGTCATCATAAAAGCATGCCGAATAAGGGATGTGTTCCTTTTTGGTCTTTTTTCTGCCCCAGTGATATACATTCTGCAACCACAAAATATGCCAACTCCAACTCACTTTTTGAATAAGCAACTTCTGTTCTGTTCTCTTTTATCACTTGGGTTTTTACACTGTTGAGAAACAAAAAAGCCCTACATAGTTTATTTACTCCTACAGTTAAATATTTTTTAAAAAGTAAGAATAGGTTATTATTGAAATAAAGTGTTGCTTGTCATTGTAGACTTCTGGAAGGCAGTGGGAAAAATGGGGTGTGTTAAGCTTTCCATTGTGTGCAGACTTTCCAGCCCCCTCTGCCTCTATCAGGAAAATATGTCTGTCCCGTGATCTGTTCAGTTCTTGACCTTTTGACTAATATGCCAACAAAAGATGCCATTTATTAGTGATTAATTTACATATTGTTGCCATAAGGAACTAGACCAAGGCTGTCACCATGCAGCACCATCACCAATTGTATTTGCCATGTGTCCTCCAGGGGTTTGTGCAATGGGCTTAGAGCTCATGCCACCTTCTCCCTAAGTCTACCTCTTTCATGGCCAGGAGGAGTGTATCAGGAATGTCATCTTGGAAAAAGAGGCACAGAAAGATCAGTCAAAGACCCCTGCTTGACATTCTTCCCCATTCCGATTGGAATTCTGGGAAGCAGAAGCTGTTCCTAACAGATGTGTTCTCTGATATTGATCAACCTCATCACAAATGAACTGTCTCTGACCCTCCTGCCCCCTTTTCTGACTCTCTTTCCTGCCTTCTTTGGACTTTCTTCCTTAAGATCTTTTCTTTACACCTGTAACAAATATCAGTGACCCCCTCCAACACACGCACACACACGCACATGTGCGCGAGCTTCCTTCTTCTCTCTTAATTCAATTCAAAGACCTTCTTTTCTTGGAAAATTCCCCCAAGTGGATTAATACCACATTGTCTTCCCTAGTGGGCAATTCTGACTGCAGGGATTCTCTCCTCCCATCACCATGTAAATCTAAAGGGGGAAAAAATAAGCCTGTTACTTTAAGTGTGCATTGTCTACATTTTCGTTTTTTATTTTTTTTTATTTATTTTTTTATTTTTTTTATTTTTTTTTAATTTTTTTTTAAAGATTTTATTTATTTGTTTGAGAGAGAGAGAATGAGAGATAGAAAGCACGAGAGGGAAGAGGGTCAGAGGGAGAAGCAGACTCCCTGCTGAGCAGGAAGCCCGATGTGGGACTCGATCCCGGGACTCCAGGATCATGACCTGAGCCGAAGGCAGTTGCTTAACCAACTGAGCCACCCAGGCGCCCAACATTTTCGTTTTTTAAAAAAAGTTTATCTTTTGCTCAAAAGCAATAGGGTAAAAATATTTTTTCAAACATCTTATCTCTTATTCATTCTATAGTAACTTATATTTTGGTTCTTTAGGATGATCAACTACCCTGTACATCAAACTTTAACTTAAATCGAGCTTTCTTTTTTTTTTTTTCTGGTTTGTAAGTAATTTATCTTTTTTATTTTTTTATTAACATACACTGTATTATTTGTTTCAGAGGTACAGGTCTGTGATTCATCAGTCTTACACAATTCACAGCGCTCACCATAGCACATACCCTCCCCAGTGTCCATCACCCAGTTACCCCTTCCCTCCCACCCCCCACCACTCCAGCAACCCTCAGTTTGTTTCCTGAGATTAAGAATTCCTCATATCAGTGAGATCATATGATACATGTCTTTCTCTGATTGACTTATTTCACTCAGCATAACACCCTCCAGTTCCATCCACGTCGTTGCAAATGGCAAGATCTCATTCCTTTTGATGGCTGCATAATATTCCATTGTATATATATACCACGTCTTCTCTATCCATTCATCTGTTGATGGGCATCTAGGCTCTTTCCACAGTTTGGCTATTGTGGACATCGCTGCTATAAACATTGGGTGCATGTGCCCCTTTGTATCCCTACATTAAATCGAGCTTTCTGTGCTATCACAGAAATGCTTCCATCATGAGCAAGAAAAGCCCACCTAGTTGGGGTGCCTGGGTGGCTCAGTCGGTTAAGCGTCGACTCTTGGTTTCCGCTCAGGGCTGTGAGATCGAGCCCTGCATCAGGCTCTGCGCTGGGCATGGCACCTACTTAAGATTCTCTTTCTCCCTCTCCCTCTGCCCCTCCCCCCCACCTCATGCTCTCTCGAGTGCGCGCACACACTCTCTCTCTAAAAAAAAAAAAAAGAAAACCCCACCTAATGACAATGGCTTTGCATTATAAGATCATCTGTTACAAAAAATTAATATACACCATATAGCTATTTGACTCATAATCTCACTTTCTGAAAATCAGTGATATTTCTGCCTGCCTTCAGCCCCACCGAAAGAAACTAACCAGGAGAACAATTCCCATTTTCCTTATGCTACAGAAGACTGATATTTCTCTAATAAGTTTCTGGAAAAATCAAGCAAAAGAACTGCTGATCTCTGCCATGTGGGGCTGCAATTGTTACTTTCAATACTGGTCTGAACCATTACTCAATCTTTCCTTAAGTGTCCCAAATAACTGAGGAAAAAAGTTTGAAATACCATTTTTCCCTCTATAATTTTCACATTCAAGCAAAATCAACATTTTGGAGCCATACTTGAAATATGGATAGAATAAGGACTTTTATCTGCAGCTCCCCACCCTATGCAGCCGCGGCCCAAGCCCATCCACTGCACCTCACTTCAGCAGAGATAAGATGGGCTGATGTCAGCAACTTGGCAGAGGCCTAATAATGCCCCGCTTACTGGGAGCACAAGTGTGGCCGAAGCCCTTGGAAATCTGTGAGTGAAGTGCAGCATGAATGTGTGTCAAAGACAGCCCCTGGGGGAAACCTCACGGGACCTCCATCCTCCCGCTGGAAGCCAAGGGTCTCTGTTTTAGTCAGACTCCCCACCCCCCCCGCCCCGACCTGGGTAATTCCTGCAGACATCGTACAGGTTGGGCGCAATCAGATACTTCTCATCCAAATCGTCTGAGGTGGAGGCCGATCTGGGGAGTCCCTTCCCTCACAGAACCTGAGGGGAAGCTGCAGAGGCCCCTTCAAAGCTCTGCGAGGCCCGGCCTTGGCTGGGTCCCTGTGAAACCATAACTCATAGCTCTGATCCTGCTCAGTGATGAGCAAGAGCAGCCACAGCAGGAAAGGCAGTTTCCTCCTCGCCCACCCACACCCGGGGTGACGGAAATCATTGCAGACGAGTGACACTTGGAGAAGGGGCAGGTACAACAGCACCAAAGGCACAGGGACGGGCTCAGCCTCTCCTTCCCAAGTATATCCGTTCAAACCGCGTAGGGCCAACGCCCTGATGAGAGACCGTTCTTTTGTCGGGACTTTGAAGAACTCAGGGTCCAAGAGAACGCTCTTTACCGTTGTCAGACGAGATTTGTGATCTGTCGTGTAACTGTGATCACCCCACTTAGCTTTGGTCTGCTGTTTCTTTAGTTCAGAGGAGTTTTCAGCAGCTCAAGTGTGTGGGGCTTTGTATTTTTATAGAGTTGTTAGCGCTCCTAAAACTCCGCAAGATCACCTAGAACGTGTTGCACGCTTGCATCTCCTAACAAGCGTTCGGAGAAAATGCCTAGACGGATGTGTAGGGCTTTTTGGAGAAAACGGCACAATAACGGGGCTCTTTGTGTGTTTGAACCAGTGAACTCGGGAGATGGCATCGACTACAGCCAGCAGAAGAGGGAGAACATCGGCGACCTGATCCAGGAGACGCTGCAAGCGCTCGAGCGCTACGGCGGGGAGGACGCGTTCATCAACATCAAGTACATGGTCCCCACCTACGAATCGTGCGTGCTCAACTAGCGGCGGGCGGCCGCGGCGGCCGCGGGCTCCCCTCCCGGGCCCGCGCTCCCGTCATCCGTCTCTGCTACTTTCGGCATCTCATTCCTGGTGACTTCTACAGCTTTCTTTTCTACAGCTGCTAAAATAGTGGCTTATGGGCCATTGGACCGTTAGCCCTATTGAGAGCAAGGCTTTCCAATACATAAATAGTGCCTGTTTCTTAGATTACAATAGCGTACTGTGCTTATTTGTTCTCAGAGAAGAATTGCTTCTTTATACAGCTCGGACAGAAGCAGGAGTCCGAGTTAAACCTTCAGTTGTATAGACAATAAAACTATAATTTTCATGTGCAATTCAGCAATTGCTATTCTGTGTCTGCCTGCCCCGAGGGTGATGTCAGAGGTTGTAAGGGAAGAGTTTATGCTGACTGCTTAATAGGTGTTTGTCATGGAAGAGAAACCCTCGTTCTGCAGCACCTCTCCAGCAGCTGGGCAGAACTCTGTGCTTTGACATTCAATAAAACTGTTGAATCTCTATTCCAGTTGCCGAAGGACAGTTTTGTGGCCTCTTACGAACCTCAGCTACCAACGTAATGAATGCTTCCAGCCCACTAGTCCTCTGGGCTTTTGGGGGCTTTCTGGTGCATGTTTGGGGGGGCCTGGGGGTCGGGGGTGTGAAATGCAACACACAAACACGATAAAAATGCTAACGTGAATGCTTGTCCCTCTGCATTATTACCCGCCGCGTCTGAGGACCCGGTGTGTTCTTGACAAGATGTCATCCAGCAGTTTGCTCAGGGCTTTCGATCATTTTCGAGAATGACATATGCATCTTAACGATTCTTTGGCAATTCTCCTTTCCTTTGCTTCCTCTCAACGAGGTGGATGGGTTCTCTCTGTAGGTCTGAGGCAGTATTTTGGAATTTTATTCTAACCAAAAAAAAAAAAAAAGACTAAGAACATGTACTTTTTCATCCAACTGAGAAAGAAAAAAAGGCGCCCAAAGAGAAGCCCAACCGTAAGGCAGTCAGCCCCGACAATGGCTTCTTAGGCATGCCGGGTGCTGAGCTTGGGACATTTGAAACTCAGCCCAGAAAACTTCATAAAGACGGAACACTGACTTCGCACACCTGAGAAATGCTGTAACTGCCCAGAAATGCATAGCCTAAAGTATCTCATTGTGTAGCAAAGTGCAGTTTCTGCACAAAAGTGAAGACACAGAATGTGTTCCACCATGCACCGAGCGTTGGCCTCGAGATTACTGTCACTAATTATTTAAGACTCGAGTTTCCAAAGGCAAACACCAAATTTGAAAACTGGTTTATTATTCATCTTCCTTGATGACTGGCTCAGCATACGAAATCTAGTATCTAAGTAGCTACCACCACCTAGTTTCTGTAAGCAATTTTTAGGATAAACAGAGATATACATGACTATGTAAAACAAAGTGGCTTTCATGTATATTTTGAAAAAGCATAGTTAGAAGCAGACACTGACAGGTTAAGGCAGGTTTTTCTCCAAACTGCAATGTTCACTTACACCCATTAGCTCTTGTCCTGGCATCACTGATGAATTTGAAGGGACACCCAAATCCATGAGATTCTCAGAAAGATGGTGACTTGTTGGTGCCATTGAAAGTTCTACTCGAATCTCCTGCCTTGTCTTGTTAGGAGATGGAAGCAAGCCTTGGCCTCACACAGAAACTGGCCTGGCTTCTTGCTCTGGGTCATGTTCTTGAAAGCTACCTGTTACAGGGAGCAGGAAGATCCCCACCCCCCTCCCCGGCCCAAGAGCCCCAGCTTTGGCTTGGAACTAAAACTTCAGGATTAATCTTCCAGCTCTGTCATTTACTAGTTCTGCTGCCTCAGGCAAGTTATTCACTCTCTCTGAGTGTCAGGTTTCCTCAGCTGTAAAGTAGAAATTATTCCTACCTGTAGGAATGTTGTTAAGGACTAGAGGTGATCCATGGGAAGGGCCTAGTATAGTTTCTTATACCTTTGGCGTTTTATTTCCAAGAGAAACATTGTGAATAATGACGAGTTTTTCCCCCAGCAAAGCAATATATATTCAGAGAATCTTCAGACAACATGGTACTTCCTCCAAAGCAATAATGAGTTCTTTGTTATAAGGAGATAATTTTGCAGAAAGCCAAAATAACTGCATAAATAGCACCACGTTCTCTGGAGAATTCTTCTTCATACATTGTTTTACCAGTACAGAAATAGGAATGGCCTGCTTTTTAGATCCTACCCTAAGTTTGTCTTCTACTTCTCCCAAATAATTTCTTTTTTTTTTTTTTTAAGATTTTTAATTTATTTTTTGACAGAGACACAGCGAGAGAGGGAACACAAGCAGGGGGAGTGGGAGAGGGAGAAGCAGGCTTCCCGCTGAGCAGGGAGCCCGATGCGGGGCTCGATCCCAGGACTCTGGGATCATGACCTGAGCCGAGGGCAGATGCTTAACAACTGAGCCACCCAGGCACCCTTCCCAAATAATTTCTGATTAACTCAAAAGAGACAGGGGTTTCTTTCACCTGCTACATTTTTACACTGAAACTTCCTTTTAAAGATGCCTAAGGGAATGAAGCAATGAAAAGTGGGAGAAGTCGATTCCTGGTGTCGGCAACGGTGTTTATTTGCCTGTGCATCTGTGTGTGATTGTTTTATTTTTACTGGAAGACGCCATCCCAGTGTCACGGTTAGTCAGGGGAAGCAATCGGTAAGGCCCTGAACCGTGAGAGTCAAGATCTGGGCGGGAACTCCGTGAGCTTGGTGCTCAGGAGCTTCAGAGCCCAGAGAGAGTCACTTGAACCTGATTTCATCACCTCTAATAGCCTCTACTTCCCAGGGTCGCTGCAAGGGCCAAATGACCGATGCAGGGCACAGTGACTAGAACACAGGAGTGGGAACCTGGCAGATCTGGGTGTGAATCTCTTTCCACCGAGTAACTGCCTTGTGACTTTGGGCAAATTATCGAAATGCTCTAAAACTCAAATCCCTCATCCCAGAACAGGCTCTGCAATGTCTTCCTTGCAGATTTGTTACAAGCATCACATGACAAATGCATGTCAGTGGTCAGCGCATCAGGGTGCCCAGTGGGCTAATGTGATCCTAGGAGGATTTTCCTGGGAAAGCAGCCAGCCCAGTGCCTGCCACAGGTAGGCAGGTGCTCAATCCATGAGGATGCACAGGGCGGGGCCGTTCTCACTCTGTCTAACGAGGTCCTATCGGCCAGAGGGTGGTCTCCAGCCCCCTCACAGTCACGGACCTTGGGTAGAACATGGGACCTGGTCGGAAAGACATCAGAGCTTCCACAAGCCCACCTGCCCTCACAGAAGTCATCTCGGGAGGTACGCCCTCACCTGCAAGAGTGGCTTCCGTCTTCCACCACATTGGAACCCCAGCACATAATTGTTATGGCCCAACTATAGCTGCAAAATGTCAGGCAGAAATACAAAGTTCAAAAGTTCTGCGAAATAGTTGCATACTTGGGGAACAGGATTTCAAAACTGAGTTTTCTTAAACAAAGAAAGCTTTAAGTCCTCCTGGGTTTACTTGCATGAGCTCTCTAGAGAAGTGTCTGTGTAGGCTGTGGGACATCTCAGAGCACTGTAATTTAGAGAAGTAAAAATTAAGTCATGTTAAGTCTATTTCAATACCCACGGCATCTCTTACTTCTTTTGGCTATTTTGAGATGTTTATCACTAGCCTCTTGCAAGCTGAGGCTGGGAAGCTCAAGACTGATTTTATTTTAAAGAAGTAATATACCTTGGGAAATATTCCCTGAACATTTTTCAAAATAAAAATTTCTACTCTCTGATAGGATTTTAAGTGAAGGCAGAAAAATCTCAAATGTTTTTTTAAACAATTGTCTCCACGAAAGCATCCCTTTTCTAAGAAAGCACCCATTAACCAAAGTTCGTCCAACATGGGACACTTCCAGATCTAAACTGAAAATGACCAAGTTCCCGTTCACACCAAGACAATTCACATTCACTGTTTAAATATTTGGGGCCCAGGAGGACCTCTGCACTCACATAGCCTGCAGATGAGCGGGGCTCCAAGCCAGACTGGAGCCACTCAGGCAGTAAAATCCTCCTCATGGTGACTTTCCCCACCCACGTGTCCCTCTGGGGGCCCTCACAGAACACCATAGCCTTCTAGAGACCCAGAAGGAAAGGCTTTCCCAAGCTCAACCAACCTCATGTCTTCTAAAATAAGATATTTGAAGTACATTAAATTTCTGGTTACTGCTTGTGCACGAGACTCAGCACCACTTTGCTCTAATGAGAGAGCCCACCTGCGCTCTCAGAGGGAAAGGCCTTTCCGAAATGGGACTGCGACCTCATGCCACATGACCATTTGTAATCGTGCTGTTATAATACAAAAGAACCGCAAGCATCCTCTCTGCCCTGAAGTGGAAAATAATAATAATAATAATAATAATAATAATACAAGTGTGCTGGGCTTAATCAAGAGCACTTTCCACAGGAAAATACGTATTGGTGTTGAATCTGGTGCTAAAAACACCTCTTGTTGCCTTTGTCTCTCTTGTGGTCTTAAATGTGTGAGTACGAAATCCAAAACCCACATCAGGCTTTGTTTCTGAGAAATCCTAACTAACAGTCATTCGCCCCTTCAGCTCAAGCGCTGACGATGATATTAAAGCAGAAGTCAGTAGCTACATAGTCCAGTCCAGAAGGTGGCTCAGCGCGATCTCCTGAGGAAGGAATGGTTTATTACCTATGCTCACACAATGTTACCCGACCTTAGGTCCTGCTACTGACGTGGTTTGCGTCTTCCTACAAGTTGCTTGGATTCTGATTAGCTGATTCTCCTTGCACTAGTTAATGATGATATTTGGCGGAAAGTGCTCTTTGCACATTGGCTCATTTGCATTTCTCTGTTTCAGGAGTTGGATGCTTGCTTTCCCCAGTGGGAATATTTTTTAAGGTACTTGGGTCCTTTATTCATTTTTACTTTGTGAAATTTCTGTAAGTTTCAATCTGGGTAGAAGGGTCTGTTTTCTTCCCGTGTTCCATAAGTCTAAACATGTATCACATCGGCTTTGTGGTTCTTTAGGAAGTACTGAGAAATATCCCCTCCTTTTGCCTTAAGAATCTGTTGGAAGCTATACACTGTCTACGCAGGTGAGAGCATGTGGCCCACGGTACTTTGACGATCATTTCAGGGCATTTCCAGACGTGCCTGTCCCCAGCTATGCACCGTGGGACGCCACATTAGGAACGCTTTCATGAGGAGGTGAAGCCGGGCTCTTGCACTGAGAAATGGCATGCTTCCATTAAGAGAAGAACAGAATGTGCTGTGTACCCACTTAGTGACGGGGCCCCTGGGAGACCAGGACAAATCCCATTAAAGGATAAGCCTCCTGTTGGGGAGATGCACTGATGCTCAGACACTCCGCTCTTTCTTATCTCCTGCGCTGGCTCCTTCATCTCTTCCTGACCTCAAATATGTCAGGGCCCCATGGCTAGGCCTCTGTCTCCCTCCCCTTCTCCACCCATGCCCTAGGTCACCTCACCCAGGCCCAGGGCTTCAGATGCCATCTATACACCCCCGATTCTCAAACTTAATGTCCACTTCTCGAATTCCCACTGAACATTCCACTTGGATGTCTAGAGGATGATGAAACCAGACATATGAAACCAAACTCTTGTCCGGTCTCCTCCCATGCCCAGCATGGTCCAGCTCAGTCAACAGGAATCCACTTCACCACTTACTCAGATCCCAAACCTAGAATCCTGCCTGGCTCACTCTTTCTCTCTGATCCCACATCCCATCCCTTGCGAGTGCTGTCTACAAAATCATCAGGATGGCCGCATATCTGCCTGTGTCCTGAGCCCTTCCTCATTCCAGTCCAACCACTGCCTTGCCTACTCACTTGTGTTCCACGGGGATGCTATGCACAGACGTCAGTGACCCTTCAGACATAGGTCCCCTCAGATTAGCAAGCTACTCCCAACGCTCCAACCATGACCCCCTCATCCCTGAGAGTGACTCCAAACCTCACGATGGCCACACGCTTCCCACGCTCCGTGGCCCCCGGCTACGCCTGACCTCCCCGACCTCGACTCCCCCGACCCCCCACTGCCTCCTGGTCTCCCACTTCTCCATGTTCCAACTCTGCTGGCCTCACCCCTGCCCCACAAACAGGCTGAACATTCTGGTCTCAGAGCTCTGTAGACCCTGCAGCCCAACACGCCTTCCCCCTCAGGTTCGCTGCGCTCCCTCACTCCTGGCTTCGTCCTGGTCTCTGCTAAATGTCACTTCCTCAGAAAAGCCTTTCTTGGCCCCCCTTTCCTCCTACTCTATCCCTTATTTGCTTCACTTGCCTCAAAACGCTGATGAGTATCTGACATGCTAGTGCGTGTTCGCTGGCTCATTCATCGAACGCAGGCTGCGTGAGCACAGGGAGTTTGTTCTGTGCACGATGGTGTCCCCTTGCCAAGAGGCACGTCCGATGCGGAGTCAGAACTCAGTAAACATTTGCTCAATCAGTGAATGAGTGGCCCTTATAAAATGGCACAGATGGTCCACTGTCAGACCCGTGGGTCAGAGAGAGCTTGGCCCCTCCTCGCATGTTCTGGCGGACAGACAGGGAATCCTGAACTTCCTCGGGGTGTCCTGAGAAAAAAAAATTATCAGTCCAACATAAGAGTCACTGAAGACACTCAGACTTCGGAAAATTTAAAAAGGCTCTTCTATCGTGGGGACAGGCATTCATTATTCTGCTTAAACCAGGTGAGAGGAAAGTGTTTTAAATATCCTCCCCATCTCCCAGAAACACAGGGCCCATCTGTCTGTCTAAAGACGGACCAACGGCCTCCATGTGAGCTGTAACATCAACATGGCTTTGGCACGCGGTGCTGGGTTTCGGGCTCACCATCTCCTCTTCCCGTACCTCCCGCCAGCTTCCTCCAGGAACACCGTACCGGGCTAGAATCAGGAGGACCATCAGGGTCAGTTCCAAACACCCACAACTGTATGGATGTTTCCGTGGGGGACTCAGCACGAATGGACTCAGATGTCCATTTAAATCTCTGTTCTCAGGGAGGCTAACCAGAGGTAGCCATCGATGCCCGGAGTTACCCACCCAGCACATGCTATAGCCCAGTGGTTCTCAAAGCGGGGTCTGTGGCCTTAGAACAACATCACCCGGGAGCCTGGGAGGGATTCACGTTCTGGGACCCCTGCTCAGATGTGCTGAATCAGAACTCCAGCGTGGGGCCGAGCCTGCGCGGCTAAGCAAGACCTCCAGGGGGTTCTGATGCCCTGCAAAGTTTGGGAATGACAGTTCCAAACCAAGGTTTCTGTCCTGGACATTGAATCCAGCCCTTGTGAAGGCCTGTCTACACTAAAAGTCACTGATTTTGTGGCACAGGTCTCCATGGACCCTGCTTTCAAGCCGGCCACTCTTGCAATTTTCCATTTGGCATAGGACCCTTCGGGGAAACTAATTTAACATAGCCTTTATGAATAATAGGAAAACCTCAACTTCCCTCATCAGGAAGATAACTAAATTGTTCTCAGTCTAGAGAACGAATAGGTGTACCTTAGAAAAATATGGTTTAAACCAACCAATAAAAAGCCAATGGTAAAAACCCATCATCTTTACTTCAAGTGTTACCAGAAAAAAAAAAAAAAGGCTTAAAGTCTCACTGTTCAATATTACATTTCCAAATATTCAGTGTGGTTGTCATCTTTATACTTGAAACTTAAAAAATTGAATTACTTATATTAATACAGAAGGGGAACTTTCTAGCAAACTGGTCAAAATTCAGAGAATTCGGAGCAGCTGTTCTCAAACAGCTCACTTACCACGTTAGCCACCTCGCCCCCTTCCTGAAGTCCGCCGCCTGCATGGGCATCTCCCACTGCCTCGGGTTTGCCTCCCAGGTTGGTGAGAGCACCTGCAGCTACCTCTGTCCATGTGTGTCACTTCACTCCACTAAATGCCAAGTAGGAACCTTCTAGAACCAGAGCTTTAAAGGGCCTTTTGTCTCGTCCCTCATGCATCTGGGGCGGTGAACATTACATTAAAATGCAGCAAGGAAAATGTCCTCTAAAGAACTTTATTGACAAAAAGGTAAATTTTTAATAACCTGTCTGTAGGCTCCATTCGAGAGGGGGAAGTATGTCATAGGAATGGGCTTTTTACATTTCCCCTAGGAATTCTCCATATTAAAAGAATATTTTCAGTTTAGAGGAAACCCAAGTGCAAAACATTCCTGAAGTGTGACAATCTCGGCCCCAAATCCCGTCTATTTGGAGGATCTTTGTTGGCTGAGGGGGAGTAAACTCCTCTTCTGAGGTGGCTTTTCCCTTCATTCAGAGCACAACAAAAATGACCCAAACAAGGAAATTGATTAAAACGCTTCACTGGGAGGGAACAGACAGAGTTTTTCTGGACTTGCTTGAATATCGAATAACGTCACTAACAGTAAAGGCCACGTATCTAACAAATACCACAGCGTCTCACAAGAGGTCAGAGTCCTAACTGAATAAAGCCTTTCTCTGGAAAATACCCGTCAGAATCCACCGAGCGGTTAAATGCATAGAGGGCTCTGCTTCTCCAGCAGCGAGAGGGGCCGCCGGAAGGGATTTGGTTGGGATTCAGGTCAAGTTTTAAATTGCAGCTCCACCACCTGCTTGCTCGCCAATGTTGATCTTCCCGTAGAATCCTCCGAGCCTATTTCCCCATTTGGAAGATGGGAAGAAAGAGTATTTTGGAAGGATTAAATGAAGTATCTTGTGAAAACCACTTAAAACTGTGCCTGAGACTTAACCTCTCAATAGAAGACATCTGGGACACACGGCTACCCGTGTAACATAAATGTACAGCAAATAATACGATGTGAATCCACACCCTCCCCTCGGAAGGCCCGGACAGGCCCATCTCAGAACACGTGGCCGCTGCGATCACGAAGAGACAGCACGTGATGGATGCTGGGTCATGCCACGTGGTGTGATTTCCAGCGTTGTGGGAGCGCTGCAGCGCCGACCCATGGGGACATCCCACGCAGAGCTGCCCGTTTGCTTACTGCTGAAGAGACCAAGGCACATGACTACGTTTTTTCTTCCGTGTTTCTCACTGTGAGGTGATTTGGGGTGTTGCTACAGAATACCAGAAAGCATTTATTTTTAGCCACGGTGAACATTGACTCCATTGCATTAAAATGTTTCCTCAGCATTTTCTTAGTGGAAATGTCAGCTCGGCTCAGCTCACCCTACCGAGAGGTTGCGGCCTGCGTTTATGGGCGAGTGCCGCCCAGCTCCTCGGGCCCTCCAGGCATGCTGGCTCTCTTCTCAGCCTCCCCAGCCTCAAAGCACCCTCTCCTCTCAGATGGGGTTCCGTCCCTCCTGGGCCTTAAAACGGGATCGATTGTCGGTCATTGGACAAACATTTGTTTTAATTTCCCAGGAACCACAGGCAGGGAGCGGGGTGAGAGGGAGCTGGGATTTAATGACGGGATTTAATTTGTGTATTTTAAGCTCCGTATGAAAGTTGTAATTTTCCCTTCAGAGCTCCACAATTAATCCTCCTCGCTTCAGTCCCGAGCCCTGCAAACGGGGCTCGTCCTTGGCCCGGAGGAGGGTGCTGACAGCTTTGTTCACGCTTCCTCCCGCCAGACTCAGGGCTCGGTGCTCGGTGCAGCCCGGCCCGATGTCTCTGCTCGCAGGGCACGGGCACCTGCGGGTGCGGCCGGGGTGCCCTCAGGTGGGGAGGAAGCGAGGGGACGCGCGGGGTCTCTGTGGGCCTTGGCTTCTGATCGGCGGGCTGCAACCACTGCGCCATCATCCGAGGCTCCTTCGGGGTCAGGGTAGGGGCCGTGCGTGCTCTCTTCCTGTTGGCTGACTCTGTGCCTGCGCCCCTGTCGTAAGTGACACGAGGAACACAAAGGCCTCAGGGTGCGTGGCCTGCAGTGTGAGGCAGAGGCTCACTGGGCGCTACACACTTCGCAGGGACCACTGCTCACACAGCATCCCCACTTCCATCTCAGAGATGAGAAATGGGCGTTCGGAGCAGCAAAAGAGCTGGTCCAAGGCCACACGGCTGGCAGAGGGTGATGCCCAGAGTGGGGCCTGGTGCCGTGGGGCTCCCAACGCCCCAGTCCTTCCACCACGTGTCAGCTGGAGCATCTCTGAGGGAGGCCGTGTGGAAGCCGGATCCGGCTTCCCACCCGTGAGCTGGAGGTCTGTGCGAACACTCAAGGTCCATGCGCTGTTTAAACCTGACTCGAAGCTGCCCAGCTGCCCAAGGAGCTAGAGACTTCCCTTCTCTTTGGGAACTTCAAGAAGGGCCAGGGACCACCAGAGACCATCCCAAAAGGGTTCCCACAGTGGGCAGGAATCTGGTCCACGGAAACTTAGAAGTCTCTTATAACCCTAACATTCTGTGAATCTGTACAACAGCATCAACCCCTTCAAGAGGTTAGGAAATGTGAAAGAGCAGATCAGCCAAAGGCCAAAGCACAAAGGTGGGAAGGCTGCCTTCCACAGACACCCGCTCCCTGCTCATGGCATTTTGCATCCCTTCCTGGAGCCTTCACCCCCCCGCCCCCAGATGCTGATCTGCCCAGGACTTCCCTTGTGGGGTTTCCACCAGGACAGCACCCCTCATCGGCTCAGAGACCTCTCTCAGTTTCCCATCCCCATGTCCTTTCCCCTTCCAAGGGGCACAAAGGGCCTGCCCTCAGCTGGGGTTCAGGAGACCACCAAGCAGCTGAGAGCTCTTGGCCACTGAACACTTAAATCCTCTGGGATTTAAGGCCTCAGTTTCCCCTTCTGTAAAATGAGGTGACAGGGCTAGGTCTTGATCTCAAAGTTCCTCCCAAACATTAGACTCTGGGGTTCCAATCCATGCTCACAGAGGCCAGTAAGGTACTACGTCTCCCACACAGCCCACCGTGGCTCCTCCACCGGCCTTTGGAAGGGAGTAAATAACATCCAAGTGACTCCAATCTGGGCCACCCTGCAGGGGAGGGCGCTGCCCTCCCCCCCAAAGATGCGGCAGCCCCTGCCCCCCCTCACGGGGCTAAAGCTTTTCTCCGGGAGGAAATGGGGCGTGGCCAAGGTTGTCTGCGGGGCCTGGGAATGCGCCTTCCTGGGAGTGCCGATGCCGCGGCAGCCGGTGCCGGCCTGCAGCCCTCCCGGGCTCCGGGGCACCGAGGCCAGGGGCCGCTTTCCCTGAAGCGGAAAGGGGCCGGCCTCAAACCCTTTCTCACAGTCCCTCTGCTGGGAGGAGAGCTCGCCATGGCGGTCACGCAACGAAGCTGCTTTGTGCTGGCTTGGGCTGCACTTTCTTCTCCTCTTCCCCCAGATCCTTTCTGGCCTGGCGTGGGCAGACCCAAGGGGCCGGGCCCGTCCTGCGGGGGGCTCCTGGGGCAGGGCCCCACGCTGGGCCCGTCACACCGCGTGGCCTTCCACCGTCCTCACTATTGTCCCCGAGAGTCCCAGCTTGTTTTCTCGTAAATCTTGAAGAGCTGGAACTGCTGCTGGGGGCGGGGGGGGGGGGGGGGGGGGGAGTTTCAAGTTCAGGGGAGGGGGCTTGATGGCACCTTGTTCTAAAGGAATAAGGAGAACAGTTGGATCCCGTCACAAATGAGAACCCTCGGGAAGGGGGAGCATATTTTTATCACAAGGATCCCCACCGTGGAAGACAAAGGGTAGAGATCTCTCCGGATTATAAACTCTTATGCTCATAATCTGCTCATTTGTTGATCACTATTTTTCGCCAGACTCGTTTTAAACCTGTACTTAGGGCACCGTGGGACCTCCGGTGGATGGCGGGTCCCCGGTCTCACTCTGCCACGACCCCTCCAGGGGCACGTAACTCCGAGGCAGGGCAGACAGCTGAGGGCCGTGTGTGCCTTCCTGCCCTTCCCCGCGGTCTCCTTCCCCCTCCAGCGGTTTCTCCCTTCTTTCTCTCTTCCACCTTGTCTGTGGCCCATTCGAAGGTCTCCCAGTGAAAGTCCCGGGCAGCTTCTAAGGCCACAGAAACAGCAGTGAAGTCCTCCCACGATGAAACGAGTCCTTCTAAATGAAGGGGGTACACCCACAGAAGGACAGATGAGGGGCGGTCACGGGAGCACGAGACTGAGTTTGAGTCGCCACGTCCAACTGGGCGGGGAGCGGAGACCCGGCAGGGGCACGAGTTCCGGGTGGCTCCCTGGAGGCTCTGATTATTCTCTTGCAAACCATCTGAGCTGGCTCAAAGGGTAGGCCAGGAAGGGTAACGAATGTCACTCTCCATTCGAAGAATTGGATTCATTCTACCTGACACTTGAAGAAAGCTCTTTGGCGTCATGATTCCCCAACGCCAAGAGGCCAGTCCCGGAAGCGGTGCCTCCTCCCCTCCTTGTCCTCAGCTTCAAGCTCTGCACTTCTCTCCCACCCGCTCCAAGCCCCAGAAGGTGAACTCCTTAGGGTAGAAGGGTCTTTCTGCTCCTATTGCCCCGTCCAACCGTGCCCCTCCCGATGCAGCAGAATGCTCTTTGAGAACACCATCCATAGAGTCCTGGGTCAGCAGCACCGGTCTGCCAGCCTCCAGTACCTGCTGGTGACGAACTCAGCAGACATCCAGACAGTGGGAATCAGGAATAAAACGATGAACACATGTGGCCTCGCTTCTTCTCAAAGACCACTTCCTAGCCACATGTCTTGGATTCTCTTCACTGAAGGAGGAGCAAGAAATTTGATTCATGTGTCCAATGCCTATTTGAATAAGTTCAACAATAGCTATAGTGCTTATTAAGGAAAGGGGAAAAATTAATTTTAAGAGGTTACAGTCACAGAAGAATTTATACAAATGGCCAATAAGCATGTAAGAACAAGTTCTCACCATAAATTGCTGGGGAAATGCAAAATTGAACCGCACTGAAATACCACCACATACCCACCAGAATGACAAAAAATAAAAGGCTGATAAATACCAGAACCCCCATACATTGTTGATGAGGGAATAAGTGTTGCAGCTACTTCAACTATGACCCACGAATTTCACTCCTGGATATTTACCCAGGAGAAATGAAAACATTTGTATGCAAAGTTACTTGTACAAGAATATTCATCGAGCTTTATTTAAAATAGCAAAGAACTGGAAAGAACCCAAGTGTCCCTCAGTAGGAGAAGGGATAAATAAGCTGGAGCATGTTCCTACAATGCCATACTGCTCGGGAAATAAAGACAATGAGCTGCTGACACCTGCCTCACCATGGATGAAACCCAAACTAGACTCAGTGGGAGAGAACATCCTGTCGATTCCCTTTACATGAAGTTCCAGAACAGGCAAAATGATCTCTGGTGGAGAAGGCAGTTACCTGAGGGTGGGCCAGGACTGACCGGGAAAAGGATACATGGAAACCACCAGTGATGGGATTGCTCTGTATCTTGATGGAGGTTTTGGTTATACAAGTGTATACATTTGTCCAAAAAAAAAAAAAAAAATCAGCAAATATATGCATAAAGTTTGCGTGTTGCATTGTAAATTGACCCTCTAGAGGAAAAAAAAAAAAACACTGTAAATGCTGGAGAAAAAGAGCTATGGTCTTTCTTGAAAATGGTCTAGGAGGGAAATGGCAGAACACCAAGGCCTCATCTTGCAGCAGTGTGGGGCTGGGCCACTATGGAGGCACGGGTCTGGTGGGAAAAGCATGGCGCCCATCACCCCACGTTAGTGGGCGTGGTGTTGGGAATCCAAGGGCAGAACTTCTCAGAACTGGAAATCTTGGCATCAGTGTGGGCCCCAAAGGGTAGCAATCAGGGTGGCTCAGCAGACCTGCGCTGCTTCCCCTCCCGGGGCCAGCTGCCACCAGATAGGGTGGCTTCCTGTCTCAACTACCAGAACCTTCAAGTTGTCAAAACTCCAGTGTTGCAAGGAGCACTGGAGGTCAGGTGCTACCTCCCTGCCAAGGCAGGGTCCCCCAGGCGCCATCCTCAACCTAGAAAGACCCGGCCTGAGTCCCCCAGACATTTCCTGTCGATTGACATGAGGGACTTGGAAGTGGTTGTGATGCCATCTATGCAAACATGCCTCACTTGAGTGAAGCCAATGGCTACAATGAGCCCCAGGGTCTGGGAGACACGGGGGACAGAGGAACAGGCCAAACGACATCTCAAAGAAACGGTCGGACAAATCCAGCAGGGAGACACTATGTGGCATCACTGCCCAACCTAAGTCAATGTCACAAAGGGACAGTGATGCTTAAAGAGACTAATGGACACAACAATTGGTTAAAATGAACAGCCACGGGTGGGTTATTGGTTTGAGCAAAACAAAACACAGTTTGAATATAGGTTATGTACCGAGTGAAGCAGAAAGGTAAAGACGGTTGAACGAAGCAAGTACAGAACAATGTATACATTTTGTCCCATTTTAAGATCTCTTTTTCAGAAGGAAATGCTCTATGATATTCAAGGTGGTCATCTCTGAGCAACAGAAATGTGGAAATTTTGACTTTTCTCTTTTTCTGAATTTCTACAATGTATATGTACCATATCTCATGAACTGAATTATGCCTCCCTGCTCCAAAACTCATATATTGAAGTCCTAGCCCTCAGTAACTGATAATGTGACCTCATTGGGAAAGAGGGTCATTGCAGACATCATCAGTTAAGTTAGGATGAGGTCATACTCCTGCTGGAGTCGGGTGGGCCTAGCCCAGTATCACCGGTGGCCTTATGAAGGGAAATTTGGACACAGGGAGAAGGCCGTGTGAGGATGAAGGCAGAGACTGGGGTCATGCTTCCACAATCCCAGGACCACCGAAGACTGCCTGCAGACCCCGAGAGGCAAGGGGAGAGGAGCGGAACAGACTCTCCCTCCCAGCCTCAGCAGGAACCCACCCTGGCGACATGCGGATCTTGAACTTCTAGCTTCCAGAACTGGGAGGCAGTAAATGGCAGTTGCTGAAGCTGCCCGGCATGTGGCACTTTGTGGCTACAGCCTAGCAAAGTAAAACGTCTATAAAACAAATAAATACTTAAATTTAAAAATTAAATTGGAAAATGTGGGGCTGGGGGCGGGGGAGGTGCCTGATCGATATGAGCTCTCACCACGCCAGGGACATCTATTTCACTGGTCACTTGGTTCCGTTTTTTAAACAGCTCTAATGGCGAGAACATTCTTCCTTCTGTCAAGCTAAAAGCTGCCTCCCCAGCCCTCCCGCCCATTGCTCTCATGAGTCAGGCTCCCCATGAGTCACTTCTGCTCCCTGGAGCAGTGCAGAGGAAAGTTTCATTCCTGGGGAGCCCCCAGAAGCTGTGCCACTCTGCTCCCTGCCTTCTCTTCTCCCCTGTGTCCCTGCAATGAGTTCTCCCTTGGATGACACCAGCAGCGCTCAGGAGGGAGGAAGCACCCCAAGCCAGCGAGCCAACGTGGTCCCACTGCCCTCGGAGAGCCACCCGCCTCCAGTGAGCTCGGAGTCTATTATTATAATGAAACGCCTCATCCTCCTATTACGTGGCCCTGAGGCTGGGCACAGAACCATGAGCTGACGGGGGCCAGCAGATCAAAATAACTCCCAAGAATAACCCAGCCTGGGCTGCTCGTCCTGAGCTGCCCAGTGTGGGCCCGGCTGGGCCCCTGCACTTCCTCCCCACACTCCCCAGGAATAAGGCTATCATGTCTCACATACTGAAATTCAATAAACTGAAACAATCAGAGGAAGTGTGGAGCTTTCTCCACATGGGGAGTGAAATGGGACCCTGCTTATCAAAGTGATGAGATTTATTCAGTTGCTACAAACTTCCAAAGACTTCCTTTCCCAAAAGAAAGGCCGGGAGGAAGGTCATGTCCTTCGGTCACCTCCATGGAGCCAAGAGTACCATCTGCTTCACTTCAAGCAAGCTTTCAGGCACACCCCCACACCCCCCCCCCCAGCGATCCAGGGCCATGGAGGGAGCGATCCATCTTTCAAGGGGGTCCAGGTGGAGGAGGCCCACCACCCCTCAGACCACGGGCAGTCCCCAACATGGGGAAGCCAGCGCAGCCGTCACTTACCTGGGTGTGGGGAAGGGGGCCGGGAAGGGGAGGAGAAAGGAAGAGAAAGGTAGATAAGGAGGAAGGGGCAGGGCAGGCACCTGCAGGGATGAACTCCGGGAAGGGGGAGGAGCGGAAGAGAGAGGAAGGGGCAAGGTCCCTCCCCTGCACCTGCCCTTGGCGCCTTCTGTAGGAACCCAGGCCCTCCAGCCCAAGACCCACATCCTCCAGATGGTTCTCCTTGCTTCTGGGCTCCCCTCCACTGCCTGCTGGCCTACTGCAGCCAGAGACATCTTCCTACAATCTCCTTTCCATCATGCCCTCTTCCTACCTGTCATGCCCTCTGAGTAGTACACATCTTCTGGGCCAAGTGATTGGGGCTCTCGGTTCCCTGGCCCTAAGCAGGCCCCAGACCCTGTCGTGGGCCCTTGCCCATGCTGCCTCTTTGTGGGCCCTCTGCTCTCCTCAGTGGCCAGGCAGAGGCTCCCGCCAAACCTGCCGAGCCCTGGGCCTCTCCCCCTGACCCTGTGCCTAATGCCCTTCCTCTGGGATGGGCTTAACGGCCGTCCCCATGCTCCTCTGCCAGTACCCAGCTTGGGATGGGCTCTGAAAACGGAGGCACCTGGGAGTCCGCCAGCCACCATCAGATGAAAAGGTGCTCCAGGGGTAGATGGAAGCAGATGTACCGGGGCTGACTGATAAACCTGATGCCAGTTCATTGGTTTCCACAGAAGTGGCTTAAGAAGAGCAATTTCATCTGCTTCCTGGAGGAGGTATGGCCTCCATCTCAGATTGTCTTTAAACAGAGAAGTAGATCAAAGGGAGCGGGCCTTTTAGGAGATATGTGGACCCCCTTTTGATGGTCTCTACTCTGGAGGGGTTCCCTGACTTTCCTGCTCGAGAAGCCAAGAACCAGTCCTTGGGAGGATGAGCATCTCATCTGTGTCCTTGGGAGACTTAACAATAATTGAGGCTAAGTTTAGACAGGGCTTCAGAATCCTTCTCAATACTACAAATCAAATCAGTCAGAGTTGGCCTCTAAGAGTTGAAACCTTTTTGCCCTACCTGCTCTTCGTGAGGATGACTCTCCGCATCCACCCACAGGTGACCCGACTCCCAAGCCGGCAGCCCATGGGCTCTTCCCTCGGGCATGGCCCTCGGTGCGGCACCCCAACACCCCGGCTTCCTCTAACCTCGAGGTCTCCCTCATTCTCTCCTCCGTGGCCTGGCGGCACTGGGCAGTGGGCTGGAGCATGAGAACAACACCCTCCAGCTAGTAACCTCCTCCATGCGGCCCGGCACATGCCCGTGCGCGTGGCATTTCCAGACCTTCTCCGGGCTTCCATCTATCCATCAGTCAATATTGACTGAACACCTCCACAAAGATCCTTAACCATGGTTGGCAGCTGATCATCTAATGAAAGCTCTAAATGGCTGCATTCATGTTAAGTGCATCAGCTACAAAAAATAGAGAAAATTCCGTTAAAAGTGCCTTAAGAAATAGGACATTTATTGTGTCACATAACAGGCACAGTCGACTCATCGGGGCTCATGAAGGCGCACTGGGAGCCCCAGGAGCTCCCGACGTCCCACTTTGTCACACAGCAGCCTCTGTTCCAGGTGCTGGGTGCGTTCCAGGAGGAGCTCTCCCTCTAGGCTCTCCTGGTCCTTAGAACCGTCTCTCCCAGAAGCTCCCCGCCAACCGCCCTTCAGGTCCCCTGGGTCCAGAAGGCTACCCGCCTAATCCTAACCCGAGCGCCAGTAAGCGGAAGGAGCCCTCTGGGATCGGCCCAAACCCCTGGGGGCTTTACTAGGACAAAAGAATCCGGGGGACCCTTGTTTGGGGGCCTCAGCAGTGTGGGCATACAAGCCTGGCCCGGGATTTGGGGAACTGCCTAGACCCCCTGAAGTCTCTACCTAGACCACACTCGAAGATCCCCCCGGGGCCTGGGGGCCGGACACTATGCCAGCACTGTGAACTGGACACACGCCTCCCCTGGAGAAGCACGCGTTCGGGTAGGAGGGGACCCGCAGGTGCCTGTCGCTGTCACGGAGGCTGGCCATGGGAAGATCGCCGTCCGAAGTGTAACAGCAAGAAGGGCCAGCTCGCAACTGCTCGGTGGTTCACATGGAGGGAACTTGTGCTGGGACGAGGTGGGGAAGCTGAGCCGACACGTAAGCATGGACCAGGTTCCAGGGGAAGGACAGGCAGGCAGGGGGCGTGGCCCACAGACATTCCAGACCCAGAAAAAGCCCCGAGTTTTTCACGTGACAGGGGAGATTGCAGCTGTGGCTACAGCTAAGCCACTGGCGGGCCTGAGGCTGTGTTTGTATTGAGTCCTTTTGATGACAGCGTGAATTCTGAGAACAAAGCTTCCAGGCCGGGGCTGTGTAACCAGAACCCAGAGACAGAAATAGCTTCTCTTGCCATGCATGTGTAGGGTCTGATCTGTCGCTTTGAGAAAGTGTTTGTCATTTTAAAACTTAGCGGGTTTCTCAAAAACCACAAAACAGGTGAATGACGGAACATTTCTGTTTGGCTACTTTCATCATGTATAATATTCTTTTAGTTCTTTGGTACTTTCCTAATTAACTTTCCCTTCTCTGATTGAAAAATCCAGTAACTTTTCAAGGTGTTTCAAGGTATAATAGAGAATGATCTAGCAGATTAGAAGGTTGGAGTTTTTATAGAAACATGAAAGAGAGCATCAGGGAACCAAGAGCAAATCTTGAGGAATAAAGTTTTCCTTAGAAAGACACATCCTCGTGCTCAGGTGGTACTTCTAAATCAAGTCAGGAAATGCCCCAAAGAGGACCTAGCTCCCTTGTGTCCTAACTGAATTCCTGAATCGGGATCTTTATACCTAAATACTGGTCAATACAAAGTGAATCATGAAGAACTATGGATTCATAACAGGTACTATGGAGAAATTAAGATTATATAAATACATTTATTAATAAAACAATATATAGCTAATTATATCCAAATCTCTTTACCAATATAAAATGAATTGCGTTTCTTTATAGTTTCCTTTCATATGTATCTGTATATATTTATGTTACTTTTTTTTTATTATTTTTTTTAAAGATTTTATTTATTTGAGAGAGAGAGAGAGAGATTGAGCACGAGAGGGGAGAGGGTCAGAGGGAGAAGCAGACTCCCCGCCGAGCAGGAAGCCCGATGTGGGACTCGATCCTGGGACTCCAGGATCATGACCTGAGCCAAAGGCAGTCGCTTAACTGACTGAGCCACCCAGGCTCCCTGTATTTATGTTACTTTTAAAATATTCGCAATTACTTCAATAAACTGTATCCTACCTGACGTTATTTTGTAGACACTGTATTTTATATACACTCTGTCATTTTAAATCACCATGTAATGTTATCGAGTTAGTATTCTATGGCAAAGTAACCATTACTGTATTATTGGATTTTTAAAATTCTTTTAATTCTACATTCATTGTAAATGTAACTTTCTCTTAATTTGGATTATTTCACTCTCCGGAACAGAATTATGGGGTCAATGTGTAGAATGTTATGGCTCTTCATGATAAGTCTTCCAAATTCTTTTCCAAAATAATCAAACAAATTGGTTACTTCCATCAGGAATTCCTGGATATTCCTACTTACCTGTTTCTTCCTTTAACAACAGCATCTCTGTTGTTATAATGATATTAGATATTTGCATTACTTTGTGCTTCACTACTAGTGAGTTTAGTGAGTAAAGAATTGTCACTGAATTCATTCATTAACTTTAATTTCAACTTCTGTGAACTGTGAACTCTTTTGGCCATTTTTGAGAGAGTCTTATATGCTTGGACATTTGTGAGAATCTTTTATGTATTTTTCACATCTCTGTCATTTATTACAAGCATACTGACTGTTACCACATTATTATTGTTCACCATTTATTATTCTTCCTATGTGCCAAGCTCGGTGCTGAGTAACCTCATTATAACCACGTATGAGGAAGCACCATCCCCATTTTATAGATGGGAAAATAGAGGCTCCACCACTTAGACATTTTGGTCAACAATACAAAGCTAGAAAATGTCAGCCCTGACTCTAGATGGTCCCTTACTGCCCTGCAGTGGTCCCAGTACTTGTGCAGTGTCTTTCTGTCTTAGTGTATTCTGGTTACTTGGGTTTTATAACATTGTGGCTTTTAATTCCATATAATCATATATGTCCATATTGTTTTAAATTTGTTATTTCTCTATAACCATAATTGCCACTAAGCACACGTTCGTTGACTTTGCTTGATATGGGTATTATATAAGCCCCAGTGAAGAGTTCCCAATCTTATTTTATAGAGGGATTTTGATATCCCAGGCATCACTTGAAGTAGATTGTCACCGAGACTCAGAGAGAGATCTTTGTCACAGAGGATTTTAATTTAGAGGGACTTCTTTTTCCATAACTCAAATCTACCCATTTTAAAATTAGCATGAGTAATAACATTTTCCAAGTGGGAGAAGAAAAATGAGGCCCTCCTGAGCTGTGCTTTGGGGGGAGAGCAGAAGTGAAACAGACACAAAGACCCTGAGCTGACCCTTGACACCGTGCTGGCTTGCAGCTCCCGGGGGCCACCTTAGACCACCATGCTTTTATGATTGGGGTGAATCTGCTCCTGGGGGCAGACCCTCCCGTCACTGACATTTGAGGACGAGTTGGATACCCTTCCGTGGCTCCCGTGCTTTGTCTGCTGCTTACCTTTCACCAAGTTTGGACACAAACCCTGAGACTTTGGGCCCGGCTCAGCTGTTCCCAGCCCGGCCCCCCGCTCCACTTTCTGCCCCAGGAGCCATCCTGGTGCAGTGCCCACGCCAGCCGCCAGCCAGGCTCTCATCAGAGCTTTCTTCGGCGGCCCAGAGCCGGCAGCGCACACCAGCCGCAGGGTGTGAGAACCGGGGCTCTGGCTGCGGTGTCTCCGAGGTGACAGGGGATTCCTAAGCCACTCATACTATCACTTGGGGATACAGACCCTTTGATCTCCGAAAGAGCTGCTCTGCTGCTGCCACCCTTCTGAGCAATTCTAATAAAGGAGGTGACTCTTATCAAAGGATTGGTTCCTGCGGTTCTCCCAAAGCCAGACACCACGCTCCTGACAGGTGGTTCCATCCGTCTCTCCCCATTGCTCCAGGGACGACGGGGGACCCCGATGGCTCCCTCAGGTGCTCCTCGGCCCACGACACTGCCCTCGCCATCTTGGGGAGCCTGGCTGGCCCAGCGGGCAAGCGTTTACTGCCTGCTTTACCTCTGGGAACGTGAGCTGGAGCCTGCCTTTTATTTCCGACTTCCCCCCTTTTCCAGAACTCTTGCATCTGCTGATCTACAGACCTCGTGCATTCTTCTCTTTTCTCCCATCGCTGCTTGCGTTTCCCTGGCCCTCCACGGTGGTCATTTCCACTGCAAGCCCATTTATTTCCTAGTGGTGCCTGTGTGTGTTTGAGCTCCAGGCAGTTCAGCCCTGTCTACCTACCTGGTCCTGCAGGACCTGCGCGCACCACTAGCCCCCACTGCGCTCTTTTTTTTTGGCCCAGAGTTTATTCTGTGGCTAAGATACCCGTACCTCCAGTATATGATCATAGTAATCGATGGTATTTATCGTAATGACGACTCTGTTTTTAGGAATGAGAGAAACAGGCCGGACCAGCTTTCCGGGGCCGCTGCAACAGAGTGCCCCAGACTGGGGGCTGAAAACAGCTCTATCCTCTCACCCTCTGGAGGTTCCAAGTCTGAAATCAAGGTGTTGACAGATAGGGCCATGCTCTCTCCGAAGCCTCTAAGGGTGGCTCCGTCTCTGCCTCTTCCAGTCCCGGAGGCCCTGGGTGGTCCTGGCGGCTCTGCCTCCACCCCCCCACCCCCCACCCCCGTCTCCACAGGGCCTTCTGCTCCCTCCTCTTCCTGTAAGTGGCCCAGTCAAACTGGAGTAAGACCCACCCTGATGACCTCATCTGAACTTGATCACATCTGCAAAATCCCTATTCCCAAATGAGGTTACATTCATAGGCACTGGTGGGTAGGACTTCAACGTATCTTTGGAAGGGATACAGCTGAACCCCTAACATAGGCAAAGTCTATCTTTGGCCTCCTTCCCCATCACCCTGTTCTGCATTTCCACCCCCAGCCTCCCAGGAACCCCTTCCTTCCCCTATCTGCTCTCCAGCCCCATTGCAAATTAACACCAGCACGAGGTAGGAGGGAAGATCGGCTCATGATGAGGTGGGATTAAAAATCTTACACTCGGGCACCTGGGTGGCTCAGTTGGTTAAGCGACTGCCTTCGGCTCAGGTCATGATCCTGGAGTCCCAGGATCGAGTCCCGCATCGGGCTCCCTGCTCAGCGGGGAGTCTGCTTCTCCCTCTGACCTTCTTCCCTCTCATGCTCTCTCTCTACCATTCTCTCTCTCACTCAAAAAAAAAATAAAAAAAACTTAAAAAAAAAAAAAAAAAAAAAAAAAAAAAAAAAAAAATCTTACACTCACAGAAGACACACTGATGATGGGGTTGTACGCATATGTGAAGGACTGAGGAAGGCAGGTGTCTGGGGCCTCCAGATCCTTTCTGGAGGCATCTGCTGGGTTTGCTGACACTAAGGCTCAGGCTAGAAGCCTGGTGTCCCTGGGTCTGAGTGAGTCTGCTTGCCCCTGCACGCCCCCGCACCCAGCTGCTGGCTGCTCACTCCTTCGGGGGGGAGGGAAATGTCAAGGAGAGCAGATCTGTGAACATGAAATGCTCAGGTGCTTGAAGACCCAAAGGGTTACCGTGAAGAAACAGGGGGTGGGGAGCCATGCGTTCCCACTTTAATAGATGAACCATGTTGGGGGACACTGTGCAGACAGGAAGCCAATGATCCCAGACCAGTATGACCAATAAATGACACACATGTTGTCAGGCTCCTTTCTAGCACCTGCAACTGACTCAATCAATCCGTTAGAGGTCGCTGATTCCTCTAAGCCTGGAGGTGACCTTAACATCCCCCCATACAGTGGCCCAGGCAGGTCAGCACTCAGGAAGACCTGACACGGAGATGAAATCTGTCTGCCATCCTTTGTCTGGACCTGGAAGGACAGACATCCCTGGAGTTCTGACCTGAGTGCTTTGGGCCACCATGGTCCGTGGGATGGACAGATCGGCCCCCTCCCCGGTGTCTGTGTTGTGGGGCCAGGGACGAGGAGGGCTGCAAGCCTGGCAGGAAGGGCTGGAGCCATACTCTTTCACTCCTTCAGGCAGCAGGGACCACTTCCCTGTGCCTACCTAGCGATGGTGACGTGGTGGCCGGGGCCAGGGCCAGCCCCAAACAACTTGTCTCTTTACCCTTGTTGCTGCTCAGGGCTATAATGAGGGCTGAGAATTCCAGCTCGTGGCTCAAAGGGCTGTTGGCTAGAGGGAAGTTGGGACCACTCACAGATGCACTACTGGGGAAGTATCCACGGTGGGAGGATGCAGGATCTGGGGCATTTTAGAATTAGCCATCTCTTCTAAAAGTACATGTATGTCATCCTGGTTTTAAAAAAAATATGCTGCATCAAAGTTCAAATTCAAGCAATAAAGTAGTTATTCATTTAACAAACAGGTTTTGGTGCCTCCTTCAGAAATTTATTTTCAGGGCACCTGGGTGGCTCAGTCGGTTAAGCATCTTGCTTTTGGCTCGGGTCATGATCTCAGGGTCCTGCTCAGTGGGGAGTCTGCTTCTCCTGCTCCCTCTGCCCCTCCCCTACTCATGCTCTCTCTCTCTCTCTCTCTCTCTCAAATAAATAAATAAATAAATATATTTTAAAAAATTTACTTTCTTAGAAGATCCAACCTATGTCCTTCAGGTGCCTACTCTTCTGCCTCTTCTTTAAAGCTCTTTCATTCATAATAACTCATTATGCCATAAGCTGTACAGGGCGAGTGACACCTGGACGCGAGGCTGTCAGGTACGGGCTGAAATATGCTGGTTTGCCGTATTGAAGAAATCCTCCACTTCCCTTTAGTAGGCACCCACCATTTATCAGACATAGAAGGAAAGATCAGATAACTGAAAATAAGTTTGCACTTGGCATTAAACTCTGTGCAGTGTCCGGGACCTGCCACCAACCCAGCCCCCAGGGACCCACCTCGGGGTGGCACACTCTCCCTTCTGGGCTCCTCCCCCAGGGCAGAGCTTCAAGCAATCCCAGCAGCTGCAAATGTGGACTTACTTCCCCAAAGTCAGATTGGGAAATAGGACCCCCCCTGCATGCTCGGACCCCGACTCAAGCAGGATATGTGTGAAAATGGGAAGGAAGGGCTCCTCCGCAGTTGTTGAGTTTTTAGCTCACATTCAGCAGTTTGTCTGGGGCTCGCTCACCCTTGTCCAATCTCCTCCTCAAGGACATCAGCTGCACCTCTGCAGGGCTTCCTCTTCTGCCTTCCCCCCAGCTTTAGTCCTGCAGCCCACCTCCCACCCCTGGGATCTGCCTGGGGTCCCATGAAGAAGTCAGATAGCTTACCAACCTGCAGTATAGTCAGGGCTGGAGAAGGATTTTGGTCCACTGCAATTTCCAAATGCATGCCCATTTGTGCTCCTGCACTAGGCAGGCCCCTCCGGGAAGCAGTCACAGATGCAGAGAAAGGGCAAGAGATTTAAAAGGTGAAAGGGAAGGAAGCAGCGTTGAGCAAGGGGAGTCTCAGCCTGTGGGGCAAATCTGGCAGAGTCTCGGCCGGCTCCAGAGCAATGACCCCCTGTTAGAGGACCGGGGAAACGTAGAAATGCCCAGGCCCTCAGACCGTATGCCCCACCCCCAAGTTCAGTCACTGATGGGGCAGCTCAGGAAGAACATGGCCTGGGCTGGAAAGCTGAGTGCAGCTATGGAGAAGCTGGTTGCTCCCTGAAAGAAGATACGGCGATCTTAGTGGTACACCTCCCCATGGGTGCCCCAGCTCAGATGAGTTTTGGTGTGTGTGTGTGTGTGTGTGTGTGTGTGTGTGTGTGTGTGTGTGTGTGTGTGTGGTTTTGCTGCTTCACTGGGGGTTCTTTCTAAAAAGAGACCATCTCTTCTCTTCCCTGCCCTTGACCATTAACGGGGGTCGCGTGCAGCCAAGACCCCTGTCCTTGGTGTCTGGTTCCAAGGCACATGCAGTATCACTGCTCCCAGCATCAAGCCAGGGCCCCCTCTGCCTCCAAAGTACAGAGAGGCTCAAACCTTGAGAACTAAGCTCAAGGTACCTCATGGTGCTTTCTGTACCTCCTCTGGGACTTTTCCTGAAGTATAAACATGGCCGGCAACACCCTGGTGCCTCCACGGTAGAGCAGGTGGGCAGCGGTCTTGATGGGTCACAAAGTCTTAGCTGGATGAGCGAAGGGGACTGGTCTTGCAGGCTGGCAGGGGGCGGGGCTGAGTGCCTCCCAGCCCTCCCTGCCCCCCCTTTTTCCTCCGCACCCTCAGGAGTCCTGGGATCCTGCCCTGGCTCCCACTGTCCGGGCCCCAAGGTGAAGGACGGCCGACCGTGAATCAGCTCAAGTGCCTTTGGCCACCCTGTTCGAATGCTTGGGTTGCAGCCGTGTGTTAAACATATCGCATCAAAACATCCCTAAAAATAAGGGCTGATGTCATGAGGCTGGACATTGAAAGCTTGAGGTGAAAGGGCAGAAAGAAAGAGCAAAACCCTAGCAGTGTTTGTCACTCCTTAGTCTTTTCTTCTGGGGACACTGAAGAACCCATTACAAGCAAAGGGTGCCCTTCACCTTCAGAAAGACCCTGAAATGCTTACTTTCCAGATAAGGTTATACAACGGGAAACTTTTTCAAAATTTGTTTCTTCCGACCGGAACTCCAGCACAAAGAGCCTCTCTGCTCGGCCCCATCCCTCCCCTCCTCCTCCCGGGGCCCCCCCTCCCTCCTGCCTTCTCCCTCTCCCCCTCCCCTCTCTCTTCCCTGCTATCTCCCCTCCCTCCTCCCGGGCCCCCCCCTCCCTCCTGCCTTCTCCCTCTCCCCCTCCCCTCTCTCTTCCCTGCTATCTCCCCTCCTCCTCCCGGGGCCCCCCCTCCCTCCTCCCTCCTGCCTCCCCTCCCTCCCCTCCCTCCTGCCGGGGCTCCCCCTCCCTCCTGCCTCCTACTCCTGCAGCAGCCCCTTCCAGAGCCGCCCTGCAGGTTTGGACGGAGCCAGAGCTGCTGATTCTGCAGGCAAGCCGGCTCCTTTACTGCCTTCCACACTGTTCTCACGGACGCTGACCCCAGGAGCACAAAGAGCACTTGGAGCCCAACTGCGAGGAAAGGGCCCCAAGGGACAGTGACAGAGGCCCATGCCCCAGTGGGCTCAGCACGGGCGCAGGGGTCAGCACCTGGGGAGAAGCTTCTAGTGGTCAAAGGCCTGGGAATGCCAGAGTGCCAGCACTTGGAACAATTTTATTTTATGAATGTTAACACACTAGAAGCTCATAACACGGCCAAGTGGTTATGAGCTCAAAAGCTTTGTGAGAGATTTTCTCTGAGGACTCGTTAACGTGGTCTTTTAATGGAATACTCCCGAACCTGAATCCTTAACGGGAGCTATAAATAGGCTGATAAGTACTTGACAGGGAAGCAGCCCCAGCCTAAGAGCCCTTCTTGTCCAGGGTTTCTGTTTGCAAAGAATATGGATGGGACGGGGCAAGGGGGGAGGGCGACATCAGCACAGGTGCGGGAAATGTGCTTCTTGGCACTAACGACACACGGTAGCCGGGCAGGGCGGGTGCTGCGTCCAGAGAGGAGTTTAATGGAGTGGGTCGAGGCGCATTCCGATTGCCAAGAGCCGTGGAGTTGCCTCCCAGCACTACCATTCACCTGGATAAATCCCGCAAGTCAGCCCAAGCATGCACATCAGCGCTGCCCGCCCCCAGGGCCTGAAATCCTGGGGCAGGGCTCTCCGCCTGGTGACTCACGGTCAATGTCCCGGCCCTGCCCGCCTGCCTGGAGCCCTGCTTGGTGCCACTTTCCCAAAAATCTTACAGTTGAGGGAAATTTCTGGGGATATTTTTGGGAGACCGCTGTTTGTGACTCTAGCCTGGAGTGCTGGGTGGCACTGGCAGAAAGGGCAGGGCCCGGGGACCCGGCTGGGGAGTGTGGGCAGGGAAATGTGGACAAGGCGTGCCCAGGAGAGCGGCATCTTGCAAACCCTCACCAGGCGGATGGGTGGATGGATGGGTGCACTCGGGGTGAACAGTGAGGGACCAATTCTCCCTCTGCCCTGGAAGGTGGAGTGGAGGTCCAGCAAATCCTCGCCAGATAGTTCTAAAAGGAAATTTCAGATCCTCCACGTAGAATTCCTATTCCCTCACCAGCATGTGGCGGCCTGCAGAGAAGGAGCCAAACAGGAGGCTCGCAGCGCTGCCTGGAATCTGTTGAGGCAACGCCCCAAACCTGTGTCAGACGTGGACCTGCTCTTGCAGGGCTGCCTCTTCCCAAGGGGCTGAGGTGTGATTCCTGAGACTGGGTTCCCGCTTTATCCCGAAAAATGAATCAGTGTTACATGAGGGCAAAAGAAAACAGACAAGGAGAGATCTTGGTCAGACAAGATGGGAGGATACCACATAGCCAATTCCTCCCTCAGATTCTATTAATATACATTGGCATATTAAAAATTGGAAAAGTTCACCGGGCGCCTGGGTGGCTCAGTCGGTTAAGCGTCTGCCTTCAGCTCAGATCATGATCCCAGGGTCCTCGGATCGAGTCCCGCATCGGGGTCTCCGCTCAGCGTCAAGTCTGCTTCTTCCTCTCCCTCTGTGATCACTTTCGCTCTCTCTCAAATAAATAAATAAAATCTTAAAAAAACAAAGAACGACTTTTGTGGCACGTGGCTACAGAACAATGCCACCCCCAAAGATGGCCACATCCTAATCCTCAGGACTTGTGCGTATGTTCCCTCACAGGGCAAAAGGGAGTGTGCTAGCATCATAAAGTTAAGGATCCTGAGGCGGGATGATTACCTTGGGTTACCCCAGTAGGCCAAATCTAATCACAAGAGCCTTTGTGAGAGAGAAAGGAGAAGGTCAGAGTCAAAAAGGTGAGACAGAAACAGAAGTTGAAATGATGGATCTGAAGATGGAGAAAGGGCCCAGGAGTCAAGGAATGGGGCATCTCTGGAAGCTGGAAGAGGAAAGGAAATTGATACTCTCCAGAACTCCCAAAAGGAATGTAGCCTGCCCACACCTTGATTTTAGGACCCATTTTAGAGTTCTGACCTCCTCTAAATTTGTGTTGACTTAAGTTGCTAAGTTGGTGACAACTCGTTATAGCAGCAAGAGAAAACTTGCACATGGAGTATCAGTATCTCAGGGTCGATTCATAGAATTCAGGAAGCTGAGGCCATCCCTGCCTCATTGTCAGGCAGGACGCCTCCCCAGGCACCGCCCCCTACAACTGGGCTGCAGGTCTTCTTGGAGTCCCATTTTGGGGATATGGTAACAGCTGTTGAAGGAGCACGTCCTCTAAGAAATCAGCGTATGGTCTCATCCATTTTTTCTAATGCTGTGACCACACAACACGGACAAAGGAGCTGAGCTCTGGTTTCAGTGGCTGGCCCAATGTAAAGCCGTGGAGTCTGTCCTCTAGGGCAGACCCCGCTGAGAAGGGGTGGAGGGGCCGAGGACAGGCGAATGTCCTGCGCATCTTCATCAGAACACCTGTCATTCATACCCTGGCACTTCTCCCCCATAGAATATTTTGGAGAAGGGCAAAGAACCCCCCAAGCTTTCCTCCCACCACCAGTCCTAAGTCGGTCTTTGGGGCCATGAGATGAAGTGGCTGGGCTGCTATTTAACAAAACCGCATGGATGTTTTGATGCAAAGAAAGATCAGAGGGGTTGAAAACAAATGGAAAAAAACAAAAAGCACACCAGCACCTTGCCGAAAGTTTGGCAAAGACGAACCGGATCAGAAATGAGCCGAGATACCAGAACACCTCCAGGTCTTTGCCGTTCGCATGCTGGGTCTTTGAGGCCAGAATTCAACAGTGTGGTTGAAACCCATGTTCACTTGCTTCAGTCCAGCCGCAGTGCATTGTTCTCCTCGGGGCCGTCCCACTCCGAGGCCAAAGGAAACAGCCTGCAGTTTTGCACACAGGCCCCTTGTGTGCCCAGCCTGGGCCTCGTGCTCACTGTGTCCTGTGGAACGCACGCCCCCGGCTCCCGCGCAGCCAAGCCCTGTGTCTTCCAGGCCTGGCTCCTCCGGCTGACCTTCCCCGACGGCAGCCAAAAACTTGCTCTCTCTCGGCCCTGAACAGTGGTCACCTCGGCCCCAGCCCCACCCTCACCTTGCTGCCGGCCCTTTGCCCGGGGAGTGTCGAGTCAGGATCAAGGGCGCCTGTTGTTTGCTTCCTTAGACCACACGCTCCCCCAGGGTCTGTCCTCATCGGGGCTCTTTGCATCCCCCACCCCAGAAACCCGCTCTGTCCAGCTTCATCAGAAAAGGAGATGGTCATAAGAATGCTGGTTTAGGTCACAGAGCCCAGAGCTGATTTTGCCCGTTATCACCCCAATATCCCTCATCCTTGTCTTCCTGCGTGTATTGGTCTGGTTTCCTGGGGGCTGCTGCAGCGAAGTGTTGTGTAATGGAGGTCTCCTCCCACGGAGGCCTAAAGGCCGAGGTCAACGTACCAGTCCGTTCCTGCTACGGCTGTGCGGGAGCGTCCGTTCTGGGCCTCTTTCCCAGCTTCCGGGGGTCTGCCAGTGTCTCTGGGGTTCCTGGGCTGTAAACTGTCACCCTGGTCTCTGCCCCATCTTCACACGTGTTCTCCTTGTGTGCGGGCCTGGGTCCACATTTCCTTGTTTTATCAGGACCCCAGCTATACTGGATGGAGGACCCACCCTGACGGCCTCCTTTTAACTACTTACATCTACAAAGGCTCTATTTTCAGCTCTTAGGTCACGTTCTTGGGTACCAGGGATTCGGACTTACCCTATGAATTTGGAGTGGGTGGGACACAATTCCTTTGTAACAGGACCCCCATTTTGATGGAGGTGCCAGTGCAGTGGGTTAAGCGTCTGCCTTCAGCTCAGGTCACGAACCCAGGGTCCTGGGATCGAGTCCCGCGTCGGGCTCCCTGCTCAGCGGGGCGTCTCCTTCTCCCTCTCCCTCGTCCCCTGCTCGTGCTCTCTCTCTCTCTCTCTCTCTCTCTGAAATAAATAAAAACAAAAATCTTTAAAAAAAAAAAAAGGACTCGTCTGCCCACACTTCCCTCTACGGTAGGCGGCCATGAGACCCGGCTCTGGCAAACGAGACGTAAATAAAATCTGCTGGGCTTGGGCAGTGCAGCACCTGCCCCCTTCTTCCTTCCTGAGCAAGGAGGAGCACGGAATGTAGAGTCGTCGTCTTGCCACAACGAGGTTGGCAGAACAAGAAGGCAGAGGGACGCTAGGCCCACAGGGGATTCTTGGAGCCACCATCTCTGGACGGACTCCTTGTCACACGGGAAGAAGAGACGTCCCCTTCTTGAAGTCAGTGGTTGTCAACGAGAAACAGTCCCCCCTGACCCCGACCCCTTCCTCTGGGAGATTCTGGACCCCATATGGAGGAGCCATTTCTGGTTGTCACACCTAGGGAGGGTCCTGCCAGGATTGGTGGGCCACGGCCGGGGTGCTGCTACCCCTCCTCCATTGCACAGAGCAGCTCCCCCTCCAATTATCGTCTCACCCCAAGTGTCCACATGCGCCAAGCTTTGGGAAGCCGTGGTTCAAGGGACTACTGACAGCTTTTTGTGGCACGGAACCCAGACTGATGGACAGGGAGTACAGCAGGGCTGGGGAGAGCTCCGAAGCAGGAACTGGAAGCCATCGGGTCCCCAGGACCCCCAGACTCCGCCCTCTGCTTCACTCTGCCAACCTGTTCTATTCCTGTCTCTCTCGGTCAACTGAGGCTCTTTGCGTCTCCGTGAGTACACAGCTAAATGTACCATTCCTTCATTTCCTGAATTTATGGGTCCTGAATTCAAGCTAGTAGTAGAAACAGACTCCTATCTCTCAATCCACCCCAATTTCTGGAATAGAGAATCGGATCGGCCCACCTTAAGGAGGCTTCCGAATCGGCTCCGCTCAGCGGAAGCAAGTCATGTGGCTAAAAGACGGCCTGTGGGCCCTCGCTGAGGGAGTGGAAGCAGGGGCAAGAGAAGGCGGTTTCCTAAAGATGGGGTCACTGACCGGAAAGGGGGACACATTTTCTCGGTTCTGTGTCCTTCCTAGCGCCCAGCTCAGTGCCTTGCATACAGAAAATGCTCACTGAACAAGTCACGAGTGGTTAAGATGACACAGGAATAGCAAGATGCTCCGTGACAATGACAGTTGTGGCATTACTATTTATTTGGGGGTCCCAGGGCACCACGGGGAGGTTAGGAAAGATCTTTTTCCCCCGCTGACACACACAAGGTTAAAAGTAAGTACCTTCCACACTCGCCTACCCCAGGTACGGACACTGAACGTCTTTCTGACCTTCCAGAATACGTTGCCACCTGTGGTACACTTCTTGTGCTTTTGTTCGCATTAACGTGAGGGCCCATTGCTCTCCACTGGAAGGTTCTTTACCTGGAAGGTATCAGAGTTTGAATAAAAATATACGAAGCATATTATCTGAAAACAACTGTGTCTGAAAAAAAAAAATGTGTTCTTAGCCTCGCAGCCTTTTGGACACTTGGTAACTTGTTCTTTAAGCACGCCCCCCGCCCCCCACCGCCTGCCCCGCCTGCCAGCCCCCTGCCCCCACTGCCATATTCTTAGAGGTGAACCCCAAAGCCCTTCCTCACCCCACAGCTGCTGAGCCACCAGCCCAGTCACCGGCCCTTCCGGGTCGGGACTCTTCCCTCTCATTCCCTAAGGCCATTCTCACACCACTCCTCCACACTGGTCTGCTGGTCTGCATCTTGTCCACTTGTCAGGACCCTGCGACCAACTGTTCAAACAAAGGTGTTTTCAGCTGGGGTGATGCAGTTCCTTTCCCAGGCACCTCCGCCCAGCCCCTGGAGTATGGTTTGTGCTTACACGGGAGCCTTCAAACGGCACAATACAATGACCAAGTGGTGCCAGGAGCCGATTCATTGACACAGGTCAGTGGATTAGATCATTTGGATGGAGGGGTTTTCCCAGGACCAACTGAGCCTTACAAACACCCCTGTGCATTGAGCACCTCAGAGTGCTGGACCCCGTGCATGTACTTACTCGCAGTATTAAACCCAAGAAGAGGGTCTCCGGGATTAACCAAATTTATTTCGCACGGCTGCACAACAGATCAGGGCTAGACCTGAGATCCGAACCCAGGTCTGCCTGTGTCCGCCTTTCACCCCACGCAACTCCTGCACCCTTCCTAGCGTGCTGCCGGCTTCTCAGTGAACCTTCAAGATGACAGCTGCTTTAGAAATAAACATACGTGTCCCCTGCCATAGCAAAAGGCTATCTATTTCTGGTTTGCCACCGACCACCCCAGGGGACCCGACCACCCCCATGGTCACATCCCAACTGAGCATCTGTTGAGCTAAGATTTGCAGAGATGTTTCAGGAAGGAAGGACGTCACTCAGGGAGCCCGGGAATAGACCGGCCGGCACCTCACCTCTTCTCATATACCCGTATCCCCACCTCCAGGCGTGAACCTGCTCCTGAGTTCTGCACCCCAGGAAGAGCAGCCGGGTGCCACTGTAACTGAGGGCTCCTCTTCCGTCCCCAGGAAATTCACAAAGGGCATCATTTGTGTCAGTGGGCCCTGGACCCCAAGGGGAACATTGGAATCAAAACCCATGGTCAGGCTGGGATCCTGTACTTCACTTTCCCTAGAAGTATCAACGTCGAAAGAATTTTTGCAAATCAAATCCGAAGCACATTAGAGTTAATTATATACTAGTAAATTCATTGTTGTGGCAAAGCCTTGGAAAATGAAGAATCTGTTTCTAATTAAAGTAAACAAACTTCAGGTCACCTCTTTGCTTTACTTTTCTATCATACCCTCCGCGTAGAGCACAGTCACACGCCAAAAAATGGTGCCAAAACCCAGGCAAAAAGATCTAAGGAGACCAGAATTTCTGAGCCTTTCTAAACATCTTTGATAATGACTCTCAGCCTGTACTTTCCTTTCTGAAGAGCTCAAGGGTTTGTGGGTGGAGATGGTGGGAGATGCACATCCTGCTGTTGGAAACATGACAATGGGCTGAATATCAGAAGCAAGAAATAGAGCAAGGTCTTGACTGAGTCCAGTAGCAACGAGCTTCACAATGAAGCCTGCATCTTTGATTCTGCCTCTGCACACGCCCCGTGTGACTGTAAGAATGTGCAGGGCCCATCTCACGTAATTTGCATAGGAATTTTGGGAATGTGAGGGTGGGAAATAGTAACAACTCTCTATATAATTATTAGGGGATTTTTTTTTTCCGGTGAAAAAATTGTTATGGAGCTTAAATACAAGCTGAGAACATTTCATTAGTTTTTCTTTAAGTTTCTTTCAGACCAGTGGGAATCAAAATTTATAATAATGGAGCTCTCTTTGGTAAAGAGTGATAAGGCTGAGGTTTCTCATTATAACTACAAATGCTTTAAATAGCTATCATAATTAATTATTAAGAGAAGTAGCCTTCTTTTACATGCAGAAGACTAAAATTGTGAGCAGGGAAAAAATGTAAGATGTCAGTACAGGATCTCTTAGGGCACCAGGAGCTTTAACTGGGATTCCCGTTGGTCAGTATTTCAGGAGTGGAGGTGTCGCTTTTGAGGAAGTGTCTCCAGGAGATGTTTTTGCCCTCAAAAAGTCATGATAAAGGAAACGCTGTTCTTTCTTTCGACTGGTGCTGTTCAATGCTGGGAGACAAAGAGGAAAATCAGATACTCGCTCTTGTTTCCTCCCTGTGGTTCTCAGACACAGATCTGACTTGCAGAAAACAGGAGCCGACACAGGAGAAATTGTCTTGCAGCAACACGGAAGGGTCTAGACAGTGCCCAAAGCGGGGAGCACACCCATGGATGAAGGGGTCAAGAAGGGAACACAGCCAGCTAGATTCATTTCCTTTTTTGATTTTGGGAGGCTGACTTTCAGTTCCCCAAAGTACATGCAGAGTTGGCATGGAAGCTCCCAGACTGACCAGCCCCTGGCAGGAGCTGTGGACAGCACTGTGACTCCTGAAAGTTCTGACAGACCTGATGCATTCTGCCTCATGGCCACGCACTCCCGGAAACGTGGGCAGACAACAGGGTCCGTGCTGGGTAGAGGGGTAGAGGGTGGAGGTGGGGAAGCCCGTGTCATAGGGCTGGTGTGCGCACACATGTGTGCTGCTTGGTGCGAGCTCGCATCTGCGTGTGGTGTATGTGGTCTAGACTTTGTTAGAAAGAATAAAAATCATGAAGGCCTTTGGAGGTACTTGGGCTGGACATTCAGCCTTTCTTTCTTTCTTTTTTTTTTTTTTCTTTTCTTTTCCTGCTTGGCTACAAACATCCAGAGGAAGTGAATCTCCACAAGCTGATGACCTCATTTCCACTGTTTCTCAACAGTGCGCTGAGCATCAGCAGGAGGCCTGCCCAGCTAGGCATTCGGGGCTGAGGGAATGGAAGGAGCTTCAGGCATAGAGCTTCAGCCCAAGCCTTCCCCACCGCTTCGCTCTGCACGGACACCACCTGCTGACACCCAGCCCCGCACACCTCTCCTTCCATGAGGTGCAGCTGGAGAAATCATGCCGAAGATAAGATGTGGAGTTGCCAGCGATTCCCAAATAATAAAGAGCCCAGGTGGACAGGATCCAGCCAATGGGGTCATTAATTATGAGCAGAGAGACCGGGACGGTGACAGTGATCCAGGTTTCCTGTGATTATGCCATGGAAATTAGTCACCCAAGAGAACCAGAAAACACCTATTATTGATGAAGTTTGCCAAACTGCAGATAAATTGAGCGCTTTAACCTGACCCAGTGACAATGATAAATGACTTTTATTAAATCAATAGATCAATTCAGAGCCGATAAGTCCAGACATCCAGAGGGCGATCAAAGCAATATACTACCACAGGGAGCCCAAAGGTCAGCTCCGTGAGACGGAAACTTACAAGCACACCCGGAGAGCCCATGAAGGAGCAGAAAGTGAAAAACGACATTGTTTGCCTTTCTCTGTTTATCTGCTCAATTTCAAAGGAACATAGAAACAGGCCATATTTTGCCATCACGTATGTTGCATCAGAGCGTCTGTCCGCCGCAGGGCCCTGTGGACAGACACTGGCTGTTACACTACTTTTCACCAGCAACGGCCCCTGCATTTTGTGTCTCGTCCTCTCCTCCCGTAGGGTGTCCTCCTTTGGTGGTTGGTATTGTCAGCATCTCACGAATGAGGAAGTCAAATGAGAAAGTCGAGAAAGTGAGGGGGCGCCTGGGTGGCTCAGTCGTTAAGCTTGGCTCAGGTCATGATGCCAGGGTCCTGGGATTGAGCCCCACGTGGGGCTCTCTGCTCGGGGGGAGGCCTGCTTCTCCCTCTCCCGCTCCCCCTGCTTGTGTTTCCTCTCTCGCTGTGTGTCTCTCTCTGTCAAATGAATAATAAAATCTTTAAAAAAGAAAAAAAAAAGAAAGTCGAGAAAGTGGGGGCTCCTGGCGGGGTGGGGAGGCCATGCCGGAGGTGCGAGGGAGAGTGGCCCAGTACGGGAAGCCGTGCGGAGCACGGATTCCTAACCACTGCAAGGGCCAGAGCTGGCGCAGGCTCTAGTTCCTGCCGGGACCCAGTGCGGGTCGGGTCTGTGGCAGGGCAGTGGCCCTCCTCGGCCACCTCCTCCGCTCCCCGCAGAGGCTGGCGGTGGCACTTCCCCGGAGCTGGTGGCTGATTCTCTACACACGCCGTCTCACAAGCAAGCACACCTACTTACGCTCTCACGCGCAGACACCCGCTCATGCACACAAGTCCCGACACACCACTCACACGTACACGGTCTCTCTCACACACACGGGACACCAGGGCCACCCCGACAGCACCTCAGCGAAGGCTGGGGGTGGCTTTAACCCTGTCTTCCCCTCCCCCAGTCCTGGCCTGCGTCGTAGGCTCAGGTCGCAGGCGGAAGATTGAGAAATATGTCATGTTTTCATAGGAACGCTCCGAAGGAAAGAGAACGTCAGGAGCAGGTGTCCAGTGGCAACACTGAAGGAAGGCAAGTAGCAGCTCCTGAGAGCGGCCCCCCTGGGCACGGCAGAGAAACGGACATGCGCAGCGCTTGGGCCGCGCTCCCTGAGCGCGGCGACCAGGCGATGGTCAGGAAGGAAGGGGAGACCCTGGGAGAGTTTTCTGTCGAGCCTGCGAGTGGAGAGGAGGAGGTTTTGAAGTGGGGGCTGGGCTTTCGGAGTACAAACTGCGCTCCGGAAACTTAAAAGCTGTTCTGATCGCATTACAGAGGGCAGATCCGGGAGCAGGGTGGATACACTGCGTCTTATGCTTCCTCAGCAAGAGGGGCCTCAGGGATCTGTGTTTGCAGTTAGTTCAGCCGACGTGGGTAAGTCTTGGGCTGGGGGATTAGACCTCGAGCCCGCGGTGGAGGACAGTCCCCCTCACGGTGGGAGCAGGGGGTCCCGCCAGAGGTGGGCCTGCGCTGCCGACGGTTCCCCGTGTGAAGAGAAACGAGCGAAGCCAACCGGCCCTGTGTTTTCTTGGACACTCGTCGCGTTCAGACAACACTTTACTAAGTTACAAATACAGCGGAAAGAGCTGTTCAAATAACACTTTACCAAACTCCATGTCCATAAGAAAATAAATTCTTAAAGGACGCAGAGTCTGAACCCAAAAAAGCTTACGTTCAAATAAAGTCCAGAAAACAAGACTTACAGAAACAGGAGGATATATATATTCTTTATAGCTGCTCATAAATGTCAAGGAGTCACCGAAATTGCTGGAGCGACTTGGAGTCCTGGAGGAATTCGATTCAAAAGCTCCTTGAAGGGGTGTGGGAGGTGTGGGAGGAACGTGGGTTGATGTCCAGGAGGGAGGCAGGCACGCCAAGGGCATACTGCCCGGGACAAGCTGGGAGGACAGAGTGGCGGAGCCCCAGGGAAGGGACAGATCTGGGGCGCGACGCACAAGAGCTAGGTCACACTTTCGTTTGGATATTAGGGAGGAGGGAACACCTGGTGGGGGGCTGTGAAGATCATAATTGAGAGTCGTAGGTTTCACTTGAAAGGACCCGGGAAACACTGAGCTTCCAAGAAAAATGGCCCCTTAGCCGGGAAAGTTCTGTGGATGCAGAATAGGGAGGCTGGAGGGGCCTGTTGGCAGAGGTTCCGGGGATTGTGCGCGGAAGACGGGGCGAGGTAGTGGAAAGCAGCTACACTCACGGGGCAGAGATGGGCTGAATCTGGGAGACAGGGGAGAGAAAACTCACAGACAACCCAGAAGTTACTCACGACCAGGGTGATAGGAATGTGATTGTGGAGAAACAAGGAAAGATTATAGCATGAGCGGAAATTAATGAGGATCTTGCATCTAGATACGGTTAGCTTTAAATACTAGTAGATTCCCAAGTACAGATTTCCTACCGAAAGAAGGAGAAGGAGGAAGAAGAAGTAAAGCAGGAGGAGAAGAAAAAGCAGGAGAAGAAGGAGAACAGCTGGATTTGATCTGATGAGCACAGTGGAAAACAACAGCCTTAGAAGGGCAAGTTTCTGGAACTAGGTAGACCCACATACTCTTGTAGAAAAGACACTGGGGCTAAAGACCCAGCATCAACAACCAGGAGAAGTACCCCTGGAGGCCACCAGCCCCTGCAGAGGGAGACTCAGTGGAATGATTTATTGGACTGATACTGGCTGGCAGGGGTCACTGTAGAATATCACAGATTTCTTGCTCTTGTCAATTGAACATTATTTTTAAACCTATGGATTTTCCCTTCTTTTATGTTTTAGTAATTTGGGGGGGGAATAATTTTCGATATGCAGAAAAGTTGCAAAGATAGAATCTTTTGTTGTCACGATTCCTTAGTCTCTTCTGCTTTGGGACCGTTCCCAGTCTAGTTTCGGGTGGCATGATGGTTTTGAGGACTACTGACCAGCTATGTTGTAGAATGTCCCTCAATTTTTGTTTCATTCTGATTTCTTTCTCGTGAATAGATTGCAGTTGCTGGGTTCTGAGGGGAGGGAGGACCACAGAGATACAAGGTCATCTCATCCTATCTTATCAGATGCACACTGTCTACATGACATCAATGACGTCATCAACCGTGGTCACCTGACCAAGGCCGTGGTTAACAGATTTGTCCAGTAGATAGTTACTTTCCCCCTCTCCCAGGCTCTATTCATATTCTACTCAGAAGCAGGTCACCAAGTCCAGCCATACTCGAGGGCAGAGGGTTAAGGTGGAGGAGTATCTATGTAAATTATTTGGAGTTCTTCTATAAGGAATATTTGTCCCTTGGCTCCCATTTAGGTACTTATTCAGGCATTTGTTTATGTCAACATGGACTCATATAGATTTATTTTAGACTTTGAGCCTTAACACAGTGCTACGTTATTTCCTTTTTTGCTCCAATCATTACAGCTTCGGCCGCTGAGAGCTTCTTCGGGTTGGCTCTTGAGTCCCTTCGATATCCCTCCATCCTTATGTTATCTGAACACATCTTCACTTTCTGCTACGATGAGATGCTCCAGGCTCATCATGTGTTTTTCCTGATCCAGTCCCAGAATGAGCCATTTCTCCAAGAGGCCCTGGTTCCCTTTATTGGAAGAGTTGCCTTTAGAAACCAAGATCTGGGCCCTGGGTGTGTTTGATGCTACTGGAATGTCTCCGTTTCTGGGCCCATTCAGTGGACAGAGCTGGGAAATATGTGTTTGCATGCGAATTCATGTACACATGTATCGGTGGTTATTTTTATCTGCCTCTCTCTTAAGCTAACTGATGTCCTGGACTCTTACCTAGTGGCTTTCTCCCCTTGCGTATCCTTAACTTCCTTCTTTCTGCCACCATCCACCATCCATTTACTCATTTGCTTGACCCCAGTGTACATGCAAAGCTGTTTCAGGACTCCATATTTTTATCTATGCTTTTGAAGCACAAAATACTCATGTATTAATACTCGCAGTAAAATCTTGGGGGAAATGTAAAGGCACATGAAAGAATTGGGATTCATAAAAATATCAACCAGCTAGAATAAGGAATCCTAGTAAAAATATGAATTTCCAGTACACACGAGAGTTTGAAAATAAATAAGTGACGTAAGTAGAGACTAACAGAGAACAGGCTCACCAGCAATTCACATGAGAGGGGAAAGGAGAGGACATGTTTGGCTGACCACAAGCTTGGGATGTGGCCGTGCTGGGAAACAAGACCGATGGAGAGAGTCTGCACTGGTGAAAATAGAATATGGTCGTCAAGGCAGGAAAATGTCCCCCAGTCTATGTACAGGTCAGACACCATGTCTGCAGATGCATTTATATCCATCCCTTAAAACAGGGCATGGGAGGGGGAGCAGAATCAAGCAAGAGGATAAGATCACACTCTTAAAATACTAGCAGGGATTAGATGTACCATGTGCCACTCCAGACAGAAGAACTAAGAGCTAGGAGTCTGAAGATCATGCCCTGACCAATGGGGCTGCACAAGCATAGGGCAGGAGGCATAGGCCTCCCGACTCGGGGGCTACAAACAGCACAGTCCAGATCCAGGACCCTGGAGGGAATTGCTCGAGGTCACGCCCTAGAGAAAGCTTCGAGGAAAAGCTGGAAGGACGGTCCCACTGGGTAGTTAATGACAAAGCTTCAGTGAAAAGTGCAAATAGGATGAGGAACCAAAACGCGGGAGGTCAGGGGACCAGGAGAGCTGCGATCGAGGAGCAGGAGGGGGATGGGCCGGGGAGACCCCCAAAGACCAGCTCCCACCTTTCCTTAGGCCCCAGGGCACTGCGGGCTTACCAGCCAATTCCCTCTGAAGGGCGCAGAGCAAAATGGACCCGGTGAAGGCAGCAAAGGGAAGGCAGAATCTGTTTGAGTAGAAGGAAAACTTTTGAACAATAAGAGTTGTCCAAAAATAAAACATAATCCCTAATCAAGAGAAGGTTTCAAACAGGCGGGCAGGCCACATTAGTGGGGTGGCCACCGATGACAAAGTAACACTGATATGCCGTGATTGTAGGGAACAGGCAAATGCTGGGAAGAGAGACCTGGGGTTCAGAGGTCCCTAAGGAAGTAAAGAGTGCTAATCAGAGATTCGCGAGCCCCGGGAAGAAGGAGCCCGTGTGCGTGCCACAGAGCCCTGGAAATTGACATGACACTGGAAATTGCTTTTATTCTTTCTTTTATACATACATTTTTAATTAAAAAAAAAGATAATCTTAAAATTGAGCCAGGAGGCCAGGATGCCAATCCTGACTCAGGTACACACTGTCTAGAGGACCCCGGGTGAGTTACTTGGCTGCTCTGAACCTCGATTTTTCCATCCACAAAAGGAAGGGAGTGGACCAGGAGATTTCTCAGGCCTCATCCAGCTCTACATTTTCTAAGAAGAGATCCCATTATTTAAAATGAGACTACCTAAACTGTTTCCTCCCTAGGATGTAATAGAGCCCCCTTTCCAAGCCTCGGTATAGTTTCTTTAACATCTTTGTTAGCAGAAGGAAAATGGATTGCAAAACACGAGCATCTGACTTCCCACCAGGGACGCAGTTCAAATAGTGGTGAGGAGGAAAACTATGAGTGGATTCAAAGCTTACAAATAAAGGAGCCAAAAAAGTCAACTTAGATCTATAACAGTACTGCACAATGCGTGCCACAAAGCGACCACAACATGTGAGAGGTGAGGCTAGACACTATGTCTGTACGAGTTTAGAAAGGCATACAGCCCCACGGAGGCGAGTGCTATTTTGGTTTGCACATGGAAAGACATCCTGTCATGGGATATTATATTCTGTGTGGGCACCGCAGGGCTCAGGAACAAGGAGCACTCCTGAGGGATGAAAAGGAAGACGGGAAGCTGAGAATTAGCGAACGAGCCGAGAGGCAAGCGGGTTTAGCCCAGAGCCTGGCGCCTCAGAGGAACTCGGCAGATGTCGGCTGAATGAATAACTCAAAACTAACCGGAGAATGTGAGGGTGGGCAGATGAGGAAACGTTCAGTCTGCAAAATGTGGGAATAAATAAATGTACATCCAGGGCGAGACTCACCCAATCTGACACTGATAGACACCTACCTGCGTGTTTGCAAGCCGTTTGTGAAAGGTGTGAGGTCAACACCTGGACCAAGATTCTGAGGCAAACATTCAGATGAAAGTACCTACGTGCAGAACCACCAACAGGAAGTATGCACTTTCTGAAAGTTTCTGGAAGTTACCAGGGAACTGTGAAATTATTTTCCAAAAGGGTTAGGGCCAGCCCAGAGTACAGTGAAAATCCACGTGGTAGGAGTCTGGCCAGAGTTGTTTCCTTGGTCGTTCCTGTGTCTCTGGGGTCTCTAGCATTGGTTATTCTTGTGGCCCACCCAGGTGTAGACGGGACAGATCTCACCTGACCCTCTGCCATTCTGGGGCTTGGGGAAGACTGTGTGAGTAATTTAAAATGAAAGAAAAAGCCTGGCTTTGGGACATTTTTGATGTTTGTTAGCAAACTTCCTGAGTTTCTATGGTGGATGAAATAATGAACTGAGGGACGCCTGGGGGCTCAGTTGGTTAAGCGTCTGCCTTTGGCTCAGGTCATGATCTCAGGGTCCTGGATGGAGCCCTGTGTCAGGTTCCTTGCTCAGCAGGGAGTCTTCTCCTTCTTCTCCTTCTCCCTCTGCCCCACCCCCTGCTTGTGATCTCTCTCTCTCTAATGAATAAATAAATAAATCTTAAAAAAATGAATTGATAAGGAAGTTGAAAAAGAAAAAGCATGTCCTTTTGAAACTCAAATCACCATGTATGAGGAAGAAAACAGTACAAACAGAAATTTTATTATAAAAATTGGCAGCTTTAATAAATCTTAAAATAATGAAACAATAAAACATTAGAAGAAAACAACAAAACAATAAAAGGATGTACAGAAATGCCTTGCAAATAAGAGAAATGGTTCTTGGGTGTTTGGGGATGACCAAGTGCAAACACACAGAAGACTTCTTCCCTTCGGTGGGTCTTTAGAAGGCTGAGCATAGAGATGGGCCTTGGCTGGGCACCTTCCAGGAGCCAACATACCGCGTCATCTCCTCTAGCCTCAATCATCCTGGGAACCAAGGTGAGGAGGAGACCACCAGGTCTGGATTTGAGGGAACCGAGCCTCCGACAAGTTAGCTTGCTTGTCCTGGTTCCCACAGCCCCTGCACGGAGCTCTGCACAGAGGAGCGGAGATTCAGTCCCAAATGGGCCTCAGGGTGCACACTCCTTGCACTGATCCCCATGGCTACATGACTGGCTAGTGACAGGTAGGACAGACATCAATATTGGAATGTGCAGGCTTTGGGTAACTACAGGCGAGAGCGCGGGGAGTCCAACTTTGGAAAGCTTTCCGGAGTTAGGTGGCAGAGGCAACGTTCCTCCCCGGTGGGGCGGTGGGGGGGAGCTCCGTGGCTGGGGTGTGCACTCACTGTCAGCTCACCCTGAAGTTGAAAGGGCTTGCCTCCAGCTTTCACACAACTATCTTTTACTGCAACTTCAACCTTAGGATTCAGCAAGATCAACCTTAGGATTCAGGGAAAGCCTAGGGTGACATCATGCAGGTGCTTCTGTCACGTCGTGAATCCATACGGAAGCGAGCTCGCCTCTATCACCCTTGGATTGCACCTGCTTCCCTATCCAAAGATTTGGCCTGTAAATCAGACATGGGGGGAAGAGCCCGGGAGCAAAGTTTTAAGAAAGCACTGCTTCTGTAAACCGTTTGTAAGTGGCGTTTTCTTTGTTAATTTGGGACTAAAAATAGTCATCAGACCCCCATGGACTACTTGAGCAATATTTCCACCCACAGAGAAGGAAAAACCAAGGCTGCTGGTGGGAGCGAAAGGTCTCCTCTCTCCAGCTCCCTTTTGTGTCCTTTGCCTTTTCACCTTTCCCCATGGAGAATGGGACTGCATGGGTAATTAATCCTGGAGATGAACATTTTATCCTCTCCAGGTGGGAATCTGCTACAAGCACAGGGTTGAACTGAAGTTAATTCTGAATGGGAATGTCATATTTAAGAGCTTTTAAGGTTATGATAACACTATATAATATTTCTCCACCGAAATATCAAGTTCTAGAAGTAAGGAATGTGTCAAAATGCAATTCTTCGTTATCACGGTTCCCAGGATGATTCTCTACTTGGGGCTCTGGAGTCTGGGGGTCAGATCTGATGTCCAGTCTCTTGATTGTATGATGCAACATGACATGGCACAAGGCACTGAGCCTCTCGGGGCCTTAGTTCCAGCTCCAAAATCTAGAAATTCTGTGCCTGAACCTTCAGAAACCCAGCTTAGCATGTTTTAAATATGGAGTTCTGCATAAAACATGGACACAGGGCACTAACTATCTCATTAAATATCTGTCAAATGAATGAATGAATGAACGAATGAGTGCCAGTCAGGGCTCTGAAACCGTTTTCTTGAAAATTTTGAAAGAACAATCAAAGGCAAAGTTCAGCAACCAAAAACTGGAGACTCTGATTTCTGTCACTGAACAAGTTGAAAAATCTTAATAAGAGACACTTGAACCTTTTAAGTATCATCTGCGGTAATAATGACCTCTCATGCATATTTATGCGCCTAGCTTTATAATAACCACTTGAAAGACTAGGGTTCTTTTCCCCCAAGGGAATGAAGCTATGTGAAGTGTGACAAAATATGCCAAGTTCAAAGGTCCAAATATGTAAAATACAAAAACGCTGGAATTTCTTCTACAAGCACAAAGCACCTTAGTGTTTATTGACTCAGGGAACATTTGGATACTCAAGTCCTCCTTGAAAGTCGCCAAATGCTTGCCTGCCCCCAGCATTCCTTCTGAGGAACCCCGGCCCGCCTCACTGAAGTGTGTACGGCTCAGCCTGGGTCCAGACAGGTAACATTTGGAGACGGAGGAAACTGTTGGCTGTTGGGTGTTTCACAAAGAATTCCAGGCAGGCTCCAACGGCCAGAACCGCTCTGCAAAAAACCTTTCTGCTAACGTTCTTCAGTGTCATTCATTACCCTCCCAAAGTAAAATCATATGACCCCATTTCCTCAGTAAGTTAATTATTTCATTTCTTTGTATGAGGCAAAACACTACTTTTATTGTTAATTAATATGCTAAAATTAGGTTATGCCATTCTGGACATGTGAAATTGAATTTAGTACTTTCAAATATATTTTTTAAAAGCCGGTTAAAAATAAATGCCTTCAACGTCTTTTTCTTTTTCCAACAGCATAAATTTCCTTCCTATGAAATTTCATTCCTTCCTGCTGTTATAAATGACTGAAAGCCACTTGTTTTCCAAAGGGAAGGGGGAATAATAGTAAATGAGACACTCAGTGAGCATTTCAAAATTCAGATATTTAAGAACTGAGCAACCTGAAAAGAGAAGAAAAAAAGATACCCCCACAAAAGAGAGATGACCATCCATGGGTTTCAGGAACAAAATAATTAAATAGAAAAATGAGAGGAATTCTTTATTTGTGGACTGATTTCAGGCACTTAACAGGCTTCTTTTTCTTTTCCCATTGATCAGTGTGAAGAGAGCATAGGAGATTTAGAAATTTCCATTTTTTGAAGAGAAGCAGAAATCACACATCCATCCTAGAGACGGCAGGGAAGCTTCCTCGGACGGTGGGATACGAGATGGCTCAGTTCTTCTGCTCTAATGAAATTCCCCCTGATACATCTGCCATAGTGCACTGTTAATTACTTTTCTATTTATTTAGTAGACCTACAAGCGGAAAGCAATCTATTGCCAGGGAATCGTTTGACTCCTATGCTAAGTAGACGGCATTCCGATCCGCTGAGGTTGATAGCAGCCCGAGCCCAACTTTTATCTCATTGCCATGTCAAATTAGCACCCAGGAGGCCCTAGATACACGGAGGGGTTTTTCCCTTCTCTGCAAAAGGTTAATAGTTCTTAGACGTCAATAAACTGATGCTGGTCATTCTCTGCTGGGCCCTGCTTCTCTATCCCTGAAAGTGACAGGAGAGATTAAATGTAGGGTTTCCAAGGCGGGGAGGGGGTCTTTATGCTAAGGCTCTAACTGTAAAAGTACACAGGTACCTCTCAACCAATGCAGTCAAATACCCTTTGAAAAGTATGCTGTGTCTCCTAGAGGCGAACGGAAGAGTGAGGTCACGTCTACAGGACAGCGAAGCTTACAAGTCCATGATACGGCTTTAACCCTTTGCGCCAGGTTGCCCCGCAAGCACACGTGGGAGTGATGGCCGCCTTACTGTGGGCTTGCTCTTCCTTCCTCATCCCGGGGTCATCTGGGGGTCAGTTAAGAGGAAAACTGAGTCAGAGATAAGCCTTATCTTTGCAATCCACTTTGGGTCTCCCAGGGGCTGGGGAAGAAGCCGATGCCGTGGGTGTCCGGCTGCCGGGCAGTTATTTAAGGCAAAGAGAGAGGGGCCCAAACCTGAGGAGGGAAGAGCAGTCCAGGTTTTCCTCAGACGACAGTGCAAGGTCCCTCACCTTCAAGAGGAGAAAAGTGGCCCTCTCTCTGATTCAGTCTGCCCTCATTCTATGCTCTGGCTGGGTTTGGGGGTGGTGTTTTGTTTTGTTTCGTTGGTTTTGGTTTTGGTTTTTTGTCTCCCTTCCTCCCTCCCTTCCTTCCTTTTTCTTCAGTAAGACTGCCAGTCACATGGTCTCTTTCTGGAACCTGAAAATAAGGCAAGAGGAGAGGCACGGACAAGAAGAGCAGTCGTAAGATAAGCTAGCAATTCAAATTCGGCTTCCCATTTCCATCTTTTAGTGCGACTTCCTTTACTCAAGTCACCACTGAGCGGCTGGGCCCTGCTCGCTGCAAGTTCTGTCTGGGATCGGAAGGAAGTTGCAACTCTGAGCACGCTCCTGGAGACCCAAAGCAGGGTTTGGTGCTCCTGTCCCGGTCCAGCCCGGGCCCCCTTGGTCCCATCCCTGGCAAGTCAGCTGTCCTGCCTCTGAGCCCGGATCCAGCCCCTCCCCAATCCGATCCCCTCATCCAAGGCCTTTGTTTCCTTTGACCTTCAGCTCTGTCCAGAAGCATTTCCTGACTCTCCGGGGTCCACACTAGCGGCACCCTGGCTCCGAGTTCGTTGGCACTTAGCAAGACGGGCCCTACCGTCCTTTGCAGCTCATATTTGCTTTGATAGTAGGATTCCCATGTCCTGCCCGAGGGGGTCCTTCTGCAGGTCCTGCTACAACATTCTGTGACCCCAGAAAGGGAACAAGTAGCCCCAGGCATCCTTCTGACTTGGACACAAACTGGAAGCCTCCTCTGTGAACCCGCTTCCCTTTCCTGCTCCTTCCTTCCTTGTTGGGACCCCCAGTTCTTGCTGCTGCTTGCAGCCCAGGCTTTGCTGCCCACTGCCGAGCTGGATCTGGACCCATGGGCTCTGCAGCCGTCTATTTGTCACAGTGTCCAGTCAAGCCTCTAGGAAAAAGAGCACTGTGGACCCTCCCAGAGCACCTTCTCCCAGGCAGACCCCTCTCCCCGGCTCTTCCTCTCCTCCCCACCTTGACCCGTCCACGAATGCATTCGCCATCTCGCTATAGGGGTGGTACTTTTGTGAAAGCTGGGATCAGATGCTCTCTCTTTTCTTCTCGAGGTGGGAGAGTCAATTATGCATCAGAGTCTATTAATCTTATAAACAGTTATGGAGCTGAAGAGGCTGAATCGAACAGCTGAGGTTTTAAAGAAGTTGGAGTACCGGAGCCATTATTATAATTAAGTTCCGTGATGTATAATCATGTCTCTGGGTGACCAGGCACAATTCTTTAAGTCCGAGAAATTGTAAATTAAGTGCAAGGTTTCTTTTTTTAAATGTATACAGAGCAGCCTCCCAAAAGGTTGTGCTCATGACCAACAGCCCCTGGGCCCCTGTCTGGGGAAGGCACCTACCCCCAGCCCGACTGGCCCGTTGTCTTCGACGCTGTCATCCCCAAGCTGGTAGACCCTGCCGGCTAGCGAGGCACCTCTGCTCCTTCCGGAGACTGGGCGGGGGCTAGCCAGGGTGAGGAAGAGGAGTACGCTGTGCTCCTTTTCTATTAAGACCTGTTTGGTTGTCTGTCTCTTAAATTTGGTTCAGTGGCATAAAAAAAGGGAATTTATCTTCCTCCACAGATGCAACAAACAGATGCTGGGACCAGAGATCTTGCACAGTCAATAAAAGATAAGTCATACAATCTATAAAACTGCTGAAAGAAATCAGAATTTCAGCAAATTCTAGTTTCTTTTTTTTTTCCAGGCTGCTCCTTTTGATCAACTATGGGGAGAGGGGGGGAAAAGCCAGTCGTGCATAAATTCCATCTGTGATTATAGCATGGCACAGACGTGGCCGGGAGAGGAATAGGGGGTAGAGTGATCACTGAGCTGCGATATTGACACAGTAGACTGGACAACGATGCCAGTGATAAAGGCAAAGCTGTCATAATCAATTAGCATTTAACTTTTTGTAAAGATCTTGGAGGCGATGGGTTCTTTAGATTTTAACGTGCATCTTCAAAGTAATTTTGTAAGCTATTTAAATGATGCTCCCTGTTTACAACTCTACATAATTTGATTATACAAACCATCCTCCAATCCTTGGATATGCAAATGCAGCATCAAAATGATTTTTTCCATATTTTGATAGAATTTGATGTTCACTGCAGTGATAAGATGTGACACAGATCACAGCAGGGCTTCAGTAACCCATTTATCGGGTACACTGAGGCTGGTCAGATTTTAAATGATGGCGTTTTGAGAATCATCCTTCACAATAAAAATCTGGAAACCAAAGACAGGGCAGTGATTGGTGTTTGGAATCAAAATGCCTTGGATCTAATCCCAGGGCCACCAGGATGCTGAATCTGCAAATTAAACTCTCAGATCCTCACTCTTCCCACCTGTAGAATGGGACTAATAAGACATAGCTGACAGAAATGTTATGAAGGTCAGCAGTTAGAGTGAAAATACCTGGCAGAACCTGGAGAGGACCCTCAGGTGGTGGCCATCCCTGTTCTACTACTAAAACTGTGACCATTACTAACATCTGGGCTATTCCTTTGGCAAAGTTATTCTTCAAGCAGGTATCAAGTGATGTAGTGATGCTGAGATTATGCCAATGGCCGAGCTTCATAGTGTTCTTAGAGGAGAGGGTATTTGGGATGTGTCTTTGAGGGGTCACCACCAGAACGTACCAGCCTGGAATGACAGATTGTGCATTCACTCAACACTTCCTCAACTCCTTCCGTGGATGAGATACTGTGCTGAGGGCGGAGAATTTAAGAATACAGATTTGGAGGGATCATCATTGACCTCTAGGAATTCACAGTCTAATAAACTCCTCGAGGTCGAGAAACTCCAAGAGGTCGAGGGGTAGGGAAGACAGACAATTTCACAGCCATGGAATAAGCACCAAATGGGGGTGCGCATTTGTAAGGTCTGGTAACGAGCAAGAGGGAAAGAACTTGCTTAGGACAGGTCCAGAAGGCTTCGCGGTGGACCTGAGGTCTGGGCTGAGGCATGAGAGAGGAGTAGGTTTGCCGACAGACAAGTGTCATGAAGCCTATTCTCGTGGAGCAGTGGTTATGGACTGGGTGTGATTTTGCTCCCCAGGGGCCATTTGGCAAGATCTCGAGACGTTTTTGATGGTCATGACGTGGGGGTGTTGCGTCCTCCAGCGGGTAGGGCCAGCTGAGGATGCTGCTGTGCTGTATGAGACAGCCCCCCTCGACAGAGAATTATCCAGCCCCAAATGTCAGTAGTGCCCAGGCTGAGACTCGCTGGGCTGGGGCGCCAGGAGGGAGAGTACATGGGGGCAGGAAGTCACACAGTGTGTCTGGGAAATTCTAGCTGATTCGGGATGGCCTCGTGCCCTTGCAGGAGAGGGAAAGGAGTCTGGAGGCGGTCAGCCTGTTTCTGTGCTCCTTGTACTTCCCCTATAGCAGCCCTAGTGTTAGAGGAGAACTCACTCGGTCCACCCTGGCGGGAAGCAATGGCCGGAAAGAGCCAAAGTTCCTGTATTATCTTCAATTTTCCTTCTCTTCATAAGTAAAATAAAAAAAGTAATGGTAAGGTGTTTTTCCCCTACAAGTTTAAAGTCAGTACTTTAGGTAGACCAGCACGTGTGTGTCTGGACGGGATGCTTGAATGAGCCGGGATGGGCCTGAAGAATTTTGAACAAGGGGATGACAGGAGCCGATGTGTGGGTTTGAGTCCTCTGTCACACAAGGCTGCGTAAGAGTGGGTCAGTTCAGCAGTGCTGACAAAACCTACCTCCCCAGAGGACTGATTCCTGATCTGGTGCCATTGAGATCCAAGGTCACAGCTGATTTCGAAACATCTGCCAGGAGCAGTGAGATGAGAGGAGCAGGCTCCATTTGTAGAAGGAGGACCAGAGGGTTCTAAAGGCTCTGGATCGGCCATCAGAAGCTGTGTGACCTGAAGAAAATCATGTCACCTCTCTGATCTCAGGTGACAAGAGTTAGCTGGTTGAGAAGAGCTGGTAGGCTCCCAGCCTCACACTCCACACCGCCGGGAGTAGGGGAAGCCCTTCTGCAAGGTGCTCACACGGTGGTGTGTTCTGGGAAGTCAGCTGCGTTTGGCCGGGTCCTGCATACCCAACACGGCACAGTTTTGGGTTTGGGGGAGGCCTGGTGGAAATTTAGCAGCAGTGAGTTTAATTTTCCACTTTCATAACTACATTCCTTCGAGTCTTGAGAATTCTTTGGCCTTCAAGAGTCCCTTATTGTTATATAAATCTCCCGAATCCCTATCAGCTGACCTCTTAGGCATCAGAGAACCCTTCAGTGCAGATTAGGGAGAATGAACTTGGGAGGACAGGAGAGAGAGGCCCGCGTGTGGTACAAGAGCATGAATACTGTTAACCTTCTCTCAGACATATTTACTCACCTGTTCATTTAGGTAAAGCTCTTTCTCTCTGGGTCACAAAGCTCTTGCAAAAATAGAAATGGATTGTTTCTATCTGCCCAAAGGGCCAAAGATGAACAAAAGGCACATACAGTGAAAGAGGAGGGGGATGGGACCAAGTATACCTTTGTCCTTGGTGGCCACAGGGCTCTGAAACGTCTTCCCGGACATCCACACGGTAGACCTGAGTCAGTCCTTAATGCCTCCCATCCCTGTCCTCACCTGTGAACTAAGAAGTTGAAGTAGATGGCCCTGCACCCCCTTCGGCTCTAAACTCGTATGATTGTGAGGGTTGAGCCCGTGGCTCCGTGCTGGCTCCACGGTAAAAACTAGGGAATGTAACTCTGGTTATAAGCAAACTTCCAATGAGGCGGGTGATGGGAAACTAAGGGCTGTTCTGTGGGCATCTCTGGGTTGACAGTGTGGCTACTGCTCAATAAGTAATTGATAAGGAAAAAGAATGGCTCCAAATTGAAAGTTGCCCCATTGAAGGGAGGTAACCAGAAAGCCATGGGTAGGAGTGGGCAGTGGGATCCCAAGAGGAGGAGGAGAGACCCCAGGCAGGGGAATGTGAGCCTTGCAGGTGTCCCTTGGACTTCAGGCACCAAATCCCAGTGTGGTTTGGAAAGACAACTTAGAATTTGGGGAATGTCCCCCTTGACTCACAAGAACTTGTAAAATACATTCTTCCTTTTTCATCCTCGTTTTACTGGAGTTATTCAAGTAGGAACGACATAGTCATATCGCAGGGTGATTTTCAAAGGCGGTCCACGTGACCTGAGTATGTGGCTTTGGGGACGCTTGTATGTGGACAAGCTCCTCCAGCATCACCCCCTGCCCCCCGGCCCCTTCTTCCATTGATCTGTCCACTGGTTTGTCCTGCATCCCCCACCACTAGAGTCACCCCTGATGGATGATCCAGGATGACCCCACTCATGCACAGGAAGCTAGAGTCCTCTGTTGGTCAGTAAGCTGGATCGGGAGGGAGACAGAGGTGGGGGTGAGGCAGGCCCAGGCCGATGGCAGAACCTGCCTCCAAGGCTGGGCTCCAACCGAACTGATGCCTTGGAAGCATTCTGGAGGTCAGAGGCATGTTGACAGACTTGTTGTCATTTTTGAGCATTAAAAACATAAATTTGTTGTATATGAAATATTCATAAATTGGCCCAATTGCACATTTTTATTGACTGATGCAGAGAAATAGGTGTCTCAGCAATACAAGTCATGGATACCATAAAAAAGATATTTTTTTTTTGAGAATCGTCTTTGCTGAGATGCCAGACTGCATCTCATCTCCAAGGCTGTACCTCCACCCGCTCCTGACAACAAAGCCCACGGAGGCCCCATGGCAGACCCCAGCTCACTCGGGCTCCTGGGCCACAGCTGGGCTTGCTCCATGGGGTGGGGGTACCCAGTATTAGATCCCCTCTCGGAGCCAGGAGGCCGAGTGTTGAGTCGGGGCCCCCGGCCAGCGCATCTGACTGGAGTCTGGTGCCCTTGTATTCGGCATCCCAGGCAGCCGGGCTGGTGTGGTGTCTCACCAGAGCCAGAGTGCCATGACTCTGCTGGTGCCAAGCAGTGTCCTAATGCCCTCAACAGCCCTCTAAGGACTCACCACCATTGCCCCATTTTCAGATGAGGACATGGAGGTGCTGGGTGGGTGAGAAACTTGCTGAGCCAGCAGTGGCAGGTGCCAAGTTCCAAACTCAGGCAGTCTTGCCCTGGAGTCCACATCCTGAACCACTGTGCCGGCCATTCCCCATGTGGTCTGGGACTGAGCGGGACTCCAGGGCCCTTTCAGAGGATCTGCAAGGTCAGAACTAATTTCATAACAACACTAAGATGCTATTGACCTTCACCCCTCTTTCTCTCAGAAGAATGCAGTAGAGGTGTCTGGTGGCCGCCCCAGGTGTGGTGGCATCATCGTCCCGACAACTAAGGGCACGCATACTTGTGTTCTTGTGTCTTACAAAGTCTTGTCTTTAATTTCTAATAGGTCATTGTTGATAGATACAGGCCACTTAGCTCTTTGTCTCTTATCTTTATGTCTCTTTGGATTTCTCTATATGTTGAGTGTAAAGAGGTCCTTAGACAAAACGGTTTGGGATGTGCTGCTCTGGACCAGGCACCCCCAGCTGGCTTCTTTGCTCCTGTTCTCTGGTCCCACCCTAGCCCTGTCCAGCCCTGAGGCCACCCCCAAGGCCACCGCCGCCCACCCAGACCCCAGCTGGCGTGACTTCTCCAACTCACAGCTGCCATGCCTGTACCATGGCTGATCCTCCTCACACGTGATTGGAGCCAAATTCTCCTTTGCGTATCTGCAACATGAAAGTGGAGAGAGCCGGGCATTATCAGAGCAGTATGTGTCCGTGATGGGGTTCTGCAAAATGGCAGAGACGGCATCTGCTCTGGATGCTGTGTTGGGTCCAGAAGTGGATCATTGGTTCTTGTGTTAATTATCTGAGCCACCCCAGTAACTGTCGAATATCTTTTTCATCACTTAAGGTTGTTTGAATAAACAGAAGCTGAACTAACAGGAAAAATGTTAACATACCCTTTTTGGATTCTCCACTCCTTCTGCTTATCATGATCTACTACTTCACCTTCGGGCCCCGTCAACTAGCAAATTGCTTGTCTCCTCCTGAAGCTACCTGGGTCTTGCTCCCTGCGGATCGCCCCCCCCACCCCCGGCCAGTGTCAGGTGGCTTTGTCTCCGTGTCTCTGTGCCTGTCCCATAGCTCCTCAAGGGAGACACTGTCCCTCAAGCTTCGGTGTTAAGATGGGACAAACAAAACCTGTAGTTGGATTGGTCCAGACACCCTTCAGAATATCTTATTTTTTGGGCTCAGACCCCACGGAAAAACCTGGGTGCCTCTCTCCCCCGAGCAGCCAGACTGGTTGGCACAAAATACTCCTTTAGTAATAAGCTGGCCATTATGTAGCATGAGAAAGTTTAATTAAAAGAAAAACAACAAACATTCACCATGAAGTAACAGGAAAGATGTAGGAATTCCATGTTGCACAACGAACATTCCCTCTGCCATTTACCATTGGCAGTGTGTTGACTAGCAGCCCGCCCCCCAAACAATGTCTGCCCCCCAAAAGATAGGTCCGCATCCCAACCCCAGGAAGATGTAAATGTGACCTTATTTGGGAAACGGGTCTTTGCACATGTGATTGAATTAAGGATCTTGAGATGAGATCATCCTGGCTTCCCAGGGTGGGCCCTAAATCCAGTGACAGGTATCCTTACAAGAGACACTCAGAGGAGGGACAGAGAGAAGAGGAGAAGGTCACGTGAGGAGGGGGCAGAGGCTGGAGTGGTACAGCCTTAAGTCAAGGAGCACCTGCAGTCCCCAAAGCTGGAAGAGGCAGAGAAGAGAAGCTCGGTTAGAGCCCCTGAGGGGGCACAGCCCTGCTGACACCATGACTTTGTACTTCTGCCTTCCAGAACCGTGAGATATTAGACTTCTGTGGTCCTTTGTTATGGCAGCCCCAGGAGCCCAGCACCTTAGACGGAAAGCCTATGATCGCGGGACTGCTGCTTGCTGGCTGCCCTCTGATCCCGGGAGGGGTTTCTGGCAGGGTGGTTACTCCGCTGTCTCATCCGACACGTGACGGCCGTGTCCCCGACCTTCCCTACAGCCTGTGGCTGGAGAAGCCTCCTGCGTGCTGGAGGTCCACTGTGTCCGGGTCCCCTACCTCCGCCCACGTTCCGGAGGTGCCAATGACGTCTGCGGGTCTCCTTGGTCACTATGACTATTTCTGTGTTTAGCTGGTATATAGATCATGACCCACACGAGCTCCAGCAAAATGCAAGAGGAATTTATTCTGTGGATGAATAGACCCCAAGGGCCAGAAGCGCAGTCAGGTCCTAGGGCGGGCCAAGAGCAGATACTGAGAAGCGTTCAGAACGCAGGCAGTCACTTGATAGCTTAACAATGGTTTTTTTTTTTTTTTTTTTTTTTGCCGGTTCTTTTCATTTCTCTCCCTGTACCAGCTTTCCTTGCCTCTGTGTGACAGCTCAAGAAGGCCACCCACCTGCCTAACATCAATTCTGGCTTCCTGATTTGCCTCAGCTCAGTCAAGGGAGCTGCGGAGAGTGGGCACCTCTAATTCCAATTCCAAATTCTTGGGAGAGAGAAGCTCATTGGGAGAGACCCCTGGCTAAGGCCAAATGGGCAGAGTCAGGCAGTGCAAGCGGGGTGAATGTGGTCCACTGCGCAGTACGAAGGGGTTCTCAGAGAAGGGGTCTGTGGTTTGTAGGACATAACAAAGTCATGTCTCTGGCGGGAGGTGCAGCCCTGGCAATAAGGGCCACACCAAGGGTCTCTTTGTCTTCAACCCCTGCACACACCAAAGGCTGAACTTGTGCACGCACTCTTCATCTGCTCTCTCAGAGTGGTCCTTCCCCACCCTTCTTTCTAGGTCTCGCCCCACGGGGACCGTGTGTAACATATTTTTGTTGAAAACACGACTCTCAACAGCCCTGTGTGCTTCCAACACCCCCACGCTGGACTGAGCCTCTTTTACGAGGGGTCTCCACTGCACGTTTGCTAACGTGCCCTCCTTCCTACCGCACCTGCCGATCTCCTCCATCTTTGTCCCAGCAGACACAGGTACCAATGGGGAAAACGCCAAATCCCCACACCCGCCCTCATCCTGGGGGTGGGGATTCCACTAAGGACACATGCTGGAAACGCACCTTCGGACCGCCTCCAGGTGCGCACAAAGGAGGTCAGAGCTCAGGCGCTGCCTCAGCTGAGCAGAGGTCACAGCCATGGACGTTCTCTGATGGGGACCCTTCAGAAAACAGTGTTCTGCTTCTGTGTATGGGTGTACGAATGTAGCTAAACTCGCGGCACCAAAATTAATATCCAATTTCCGAAGAAGTGAGGGAAGCAAAAACAGTAAATGGGGAAATGGGAACCACTGTGCCCCCGGCAACTCAGGTGGGACTTCTGAATTTCCACCCACCCTCTGCCATCGCCCGCTCCATGGCCCGCTGCCCCTGCATAATGAAATTTGAAAGTGCCTCCCAAGCAAAGGGCAGAGCACCCTGTTAGGTCTGAAAATGAATAATGATGAACCCCAAGCTCAGTCCTGGTTGGATAAGGATAAATAAAATTAAAATTCGGAAATTTGTTTTAAATGGGTTGTTAATTGCTGTTGAGCTTTAAATATTTGAGTTTATTAATTTCTCCCTTACCCCCTGAATTATATTTCAGCAACATTCCCCTGTTATTAGGCTATTAAATCAGACATATCAAAAAGGAAGCATTTATTTATATCTTCAGAGACATGTACATCTAATTAAGACCGTGTTACTGTGCATATTTTATATCAGGCAAATGCTGTCTGTGATCTCAGCCTCATCAGCTCTGAAGGGCCTTCATGAGTGTTTGGAAGCTATGACTGGAGCTGGATGAGGAACACATCCTGTAAGATTTTTTAAGAAACTTCACCCTGACAGAAGTGGCTCCTCCCAGACAGGATGACAACCCCCAGAAAACAAGAGATTTGAAAATGGGCAGCACTGCCAGAAAGTTCCTGTGTTAATAAAAATAGTGAAACTGGCTAATATTTAGAGAGCACCTTGAATGCCACAGACTCTTTTTTTAAATTTTTTATTGTTATGTTAATCACCATACATCACATCATTAGTTTTTGATGTAGTGTTCCATGATTCATTGTTTGTGTATAACACCCAGTGCTCCGCGCAGAACGTGCCCTCTTTAATACCCATCACCGGGCTAACCCATCCCCCACCCCCTCCCCTCTAGAACCCTCAGTTTGTTTTACAGAGTCCATCGTCTCTCATGGTTTGTCTCCCCCTCCGATTTCCCTCCCTTCATTCTTCCCCTCCTGCTATCTTCTTCTTTTTTTTAAAACATATATTGTATTATTTGTTTCAGAGGTACAGATCTGTGATTCAACAGTCTTGCACAATTCACAGCGCTCACCATAGCACATACCCTCCCCAATGTCTATCACCCAGCCACCCCATCCCTCCCACCCCACCCCCACTCCAGCAACCCTCGGTTTGTTTCCTGAGGATAAAGAATTCCTCGTATCAGTGAGGTCATTTGCTACGTGTCTTTCTCTGATTGACTTATTTCGCTCAGCATAACACCCTCCAGTTCCATCCACGTCGTTGCAAATGTCAAGATCTCGTTCCTTTTGATGGCTGCATAATATTCCATTGTGTGTGTGTGTGTGTGTGTGTGTGTGTATATATATATACACACACCACCTCTTCTTTATCCATTCGTCTGTTGATGGACATCTTGGCTCTTTCCACAGTTTGGCTATTGTGGACATTGCTGCTATAAACATCGGGGTGCACGTACCCCTTCGGATCCCTACATTTGTATCTTTGTGGTAAATACCCAGTAGTGCAATTGCTGGATCATACGGTAGCTCTATTTTCAACTGTTTGAGGAACCTCCATACTGTTTTCCAGAGGGGTTGCACCAGCTTGCATTCCCACCAACAGTGTAGGAGGGTTCCCCTTTCTCCGCATCCCCGCCAACATCTGTCGTTTCCTGACTTGTTAATTTTAGCCATTCTGACTGGTGTGAGGTGGTATCTCATTGAGGTTTTGATTTGGATTTCCCTGATGCCGAGCAATGCTGAGCACTTTTTCATGGGTCTGTTGGTCATTTGGATGTCTTCTTTGGAAAAATGTCTATTCATGTCTTCTGGCCATTTCTTGATTGGATCATTTGTTCTTTGGGTGTTGAGTTTAAGAAGTTCTTTATAGATTTTGCATTCTAGCCCTTTATCTGATATGTCATTTGCAAATATCTTCTCCCATTCTGTAGGTTGTCTTTTGGTTTTGTTGGCTGTTTCTTTTGCTGTGCAAAAGCTTTTTATCTTGATGAAGTCCCAATAGTTCATTTTTGCCCTTGCTTCCCTTGCCTTTGGCGATGTTTCTAGGAAGAAGTTGCTGCACTTGAGGTCGAAGAGGTTGCTGCCTCTGTTCTCCTTTAGGATTTTGATGGACTCCTGTCTCACGTTTAGGTCTTTCAACCATTTGGAGGCTATTTTTGTGTGTGGTGTAAGGAAATGGTCCAGTTTCATTCTTCTGCATGTGGCTGTCCAATTTTCCCAACACCATTTGTTGAAGAGACTATCTTTTTTCCATTGGACATTCTTTCCTGCTTTGTTGAAGATTAGTTGACCATAGAGTTGAGGGTCCATTTCTGGGCTCTCGATTCTGTTCCATTGATCTATGTGTTGTTTTTGTGCCAGTACCATACTGTCTTGATGATGACAGCTTTGTAATAGAGCTTGAAGTCCGGACTTGTGATGCTGCCAGCTTTGCTTTTCTTTTTCAACATTCCTCTGGCTATTTGGGGTCTTTTCTGGTTCCATACAAATTTTAGGATTATTTGTTCCATTTCTTTGAAAAAAGTGGATGGTATTTTGATGGGGATTGCATTGAATGTGTAGATTGCTCTAGGTAGCATTGACATCTTCACAATATTTGTTCTTCCAATCCATGAGCATGGAACGTTTTTCCATTTCTTTGTGTCTTCCTCAATTTCTTTCATGAGAATTTTATAGTTTTCTGAGTACAGATCCTTTGCCTCTTTGGTTAGATTTATTCCTAGGTATCTTATGGTTTTGAGTGCAATTATAAATGGGATCGATTCCTTAATTTCTCTTTCTTCTGTCTTGTTGTTGGTGTAGAGGAATGCCACTGATTTCTGTGCATTGATTTTATATCCTGCCACTTTACTGAATTCCTGTATGAGTTCTAGCAGTTATGGGGTGGAGTCTTTTGGGTTTTCCACATAAAGTATCATATAATCTGCAAAGAGTGAGAGTTTGACTTCTTCTTTGCCGATTTGGATGCCTTTTATTTCTTTTTGTTGTATGATTGCTGTGGCTAGGACTTCTAATATTATGTAGAATAGCAGTGGTGATAGTGGATATCCCTGCCATGTTCCTGACCGTAGGGGGAAAGCTCTCAGTTTTTCCCCATTGAGAATGATATTTGCTGTGGGTTTTTCATAGATGGCTTTTATGATATTGAGGTATGTACCTTCTATCCCTATACTCTGAAGAGTTTTGATCAAGAAAGGATGCTGTACTTTGTCAAATGCTTTTTCTGCATCTATTGAGAGGATCATCTGGTTCTTGTTCTTTCTTTTGTTAATGTATTGTATCACGTTGATTGATTTGCGGATGTTGAACCAACCTTGCAGCCCAGGGATAAATCCCACTTGGTCGTGGTGAATAATCCTTTTAATGTACAGTTGTATCCTATTGGCTAGTATTTTGGTGAGAATTTTTAATGCCACAGACTCTTAATGAATGTTCATTACCTCATGTAATGCTCCCAACAGCTCCAGGAGGGAGAGAATATTTTTATCCCCCATTTTACAGATGAGCAAAACAGAGGCTTAAGAAGATTAACTGATTGGCCTAAGAGGCAGAGGCCAGACTAAAATGAAGGCCTGCCTGACTGGAGCCCAGACTTTTTCTACTTGTTCTCTTTTCAGAGTTGAGAAGAGTTCATTCATTCTAGAACTTTCTCAGCCAAAGTGATATCATCCCTTCCCCCCCCACAAGGCAGTGAAAATTGGTTCTTGGGGAGCAAAATCACATTATTTTTATGTTTCAAGCACAGATAAACATATAGTACAAAAATTGATAAACAGTTTTTTTGTGATACTAAAACTTCTCGGGTGAGGACATTTAGGAAGAAATGTCTGAAAGGGCATCCTAGGGAGAAGTCAACGAAAAAGGTTGATAAATACTGTTTTATAGCAACTACAGGAATGCCCCCCACCAATTACCTGTCCTTGTGCATGACGATAATATCATAGCATGCCTGTTCCTACTGCTGCCTTATTTTTACAACTCACTTAAGCTGGATGTGAACTAACCCTGGGGGCCCCTTCGAATGTAGAGCCCAAGCGCCAGTGTCCCACGGCAAATTCCATTTGGCTGTATAAGTCTCTTATTGGATGAACTTTCATCAAAAAACAATGGATTCCCATTTCCAAAGGACAATCAAGTTCTCCATGTGAAGCCATTCCAAATCCTGGGATGGTTATTTCAAGCTTTGGGGGCTTTAGCCCAAGATTCCTGATCCCCCCCCCCTTTTTTTTTTTTGGTTATATCGTACAGGAAGCTGCTGGACAAGGTATGAGTTTGGGTCATATCAGAAAAACTCAGGATTGAATCCTGAGTCTATCCCTTCAAAACATCTCTGTTTTCTCACTGGTAAACCGAGATTCTTACTGTATGGTAAGCATTTTACCCTAGACTCATACTATCTAGTATGGAAACCATTAGTCACATGTGGCTATTTAAAATTAAATTAATTAAAATGAAATAAAATGTAGTATAGTTCCTTAGCCACACTAGCCACATTTCAAGTGCTCAGTAGCCACCCATGGTTACCAATTGGACAATATAGATGAGGAAAATTTCTTTTCTTTTTTTTAAAGATTTTATTTATTTATTTGACACACACAGAGAGAGAGAGAGAGAGAGAGCACAAGCAGGGGGAGTGGCAGGCAGAGGGAGAAGCAGGCTCCTGCTGAGCAAGGAGCCCGATGCGTGGTTCGATCCCAGGACCCTGGGATCATGACCTGGGCTGAAGGCAGACGCTTAACCAACTGAGCCACCCAGGTGCCTGATAAGGAACATTTCTATCACCACAGAAAATTCTACTGGACAGTGTTGTTCTAGAGCCAGTAATACCAAGAAGACAGGAAACTTGCCAGCAAGGGGCGGTTACTTTTCATTTAACAAATTTTTAGTGATAACTCCCTTTGTACAGGCCCCATTCTGAGCACAAGAAAAGATCTATAACCAAATCAAAGTTCCTATACTCGAGGAAGCGATTATTGGTATTATTTTTACTGTAGGTTTTTGTGATTTCCTAGTGAGTGGGCAAGAGTGTGGTGTTTAAAAATATTAGGGGGCAGAGCACCATGACTTTAAGTCTGAGCAGAATGATATGAGTAAATTTACTTATTCTGTCTGAGACTTACTTTCCTCATCTGTAAAATGGGCATGGTAATAATTTCACAGGCTTGTTTTGAAGATTAAATAAGGAAATGGATGAGGAGGGTTTAATACAGTGTCTAGCACAGTAGGCGCTCAGCAAATGATTGTTTTCCTTGTTAAGATAAAAACCTGGCCTGGTTTGGTTGACTCTAGTTTGTTCATGTAACACAGTATTTTCTCTGCTGTATGGGGTTTATTGGTTTGTTATTAAGGATCTATTTCAGGACATTCCTAGAGGCTACCTGACAAAATAAAATTGAAGTCATGCTTAAGGTGTCATTGGAATCCATTCTTTAGTGCACCTTTGACAATTCATTGGTCACATAATAATCTTAAGAGCATTCGTGTTGGGCTTGTTTGCTGTAATGACAGAATGTAACCCTAAAGAGGTTTGA